>NW_017728993.1:66111497-66132898 GCF_001723915.1 Gavialis gangeticus
ATGGGATTCTTGAATCTTTAGAAGAGAGCAGGGGTTGGACTAGATGACCTCCTGAAGTCCCTTCCAAACCTGATTTTCTGTGATTTTATGATTCTATTATCAGGACCTCAACGTCTCCTGTCATTCAGTTTGATTCACTAATTTTAATAGACAAAGATGAAGATGTAGTCAAATGAAGACTTCCAAGCAAATGCACCCAGAAAGAGTTTTTCCCTGTTCAATCCTACAGGTTGTCCTAAGTTGATACCTCTGCCCTGCCAGGGAAGGAAGGACCAGTTCCTGACTCCGAGAGGCAAGTTTAGTCTCTGCCATCCAGTCAGTCCTTGGCTTTGTTTCTAAGAATGCCAACAAAAGTTCAGTTTGTTGGTTTCAATCCTGCAGAGTCCGCATACAGAGACAATCCCATGATAGTGTTTTCTATGACACAGGTACCTGTTTCCACTTGAAACTGGCCTTAGGCCATCAAATGATTTCCAGTGAGCTACCACATGGTTAGAAATTACTTTCCTAGCTTCAGCTTTCTCTGAAGAGTGGAACTGACACAGGTGAGTGTTGCTTTTATCAGACAACACTGGTACAGAGACCCACATGCTGCAGTGAGCTCATAATCCAGCCTTCTTGGCTCCTTAGACTCTATGACTGGAAGGGACTACCATGCCCATCTAGCATGACTTCTTGTGCATCACAAGCCACAGAATTTCACACAGCAATTCTTGCAGTGGAGTGAATTGTCCTTCCTCACTACCAAGTGAGGTCCACATTAGAGCTGCCAATTAATCACAGTTAACTTGCGCGATTAATGCAAAAACAAATACATGCATTAATTTTTTTTAGCGCATTAATCACGCACATTTTGACCAGTGGAGCAGACCAGCTCTAGACCAGCTACAACCTGTGTGCACAGCCACAACTCCTGCCCGCCCGGCGCCTGTTCCAGACATACCCACCCATGCTGAGCAGCGGTAGCAGCTAGGCAGAATCTGCTCCTCAGCATAGGGCAAAAGTGACCCCTCCCCCTCACTGCTGCCTAAGCCTTCTTGCTGCAGCCACCCTGCACCTGGGCTGCCCTGCGGCTTCTCCCTGCTGCCATCACTGCTGCCTCCAGGCCACCTAGTGGGGTAGCAGTGGCAGTGCAAATGAGCTGCACTGCTTCTGCCCTGCTGCTACCGCTGCGCAGTGTGGGCAGGTGAGTCTGGAGCAGGTGTGGGGCAGGCTGGGGTTGCAGTTGTTTGCATGGGTTCCCTGTATGGATTGCATGGGTTCCCTGTTGCATGGAGCTGGTCCACTCCAGCCAGGGCGAGTCCAGAGCAGGCATGGGGTGAGCTGGGGTTGGTGTTGAGGCTGTGCGCTGTTGGTGGTAGTGGGAAAGAGCCACAGGGCACAGGGGCTCTGGGCTGTTGAGTTGGGGTGGGGGGGTGTGTGCTGACTATTGTTTAACTGTGCAACTAAAATTGTGATTAATTGCAACGATTTTTTTAATCTCACAATGAACTGATAATTTTTTTAAAATAATTTGTCAGCCCTAGTCCCACATCCTTTTGCCCATTTTCCTACACAGAACACATTTCTAATCTAAAATCAGTAAGGTTCTTCTCCTATTACTTTCTCCTAATATATCTTTATAATGTGACCTTCTATCAAGTGTGGGGCTTGATGTCCTACAGGTAATGTGTGCAGTAGGAAGTCTTACTTTCTTTCTGGTTCACCTCCATTCATAGGGCCAGAGCTGAAACAAGCTTGAGCTTAACAGTCTAATCATTAAAATTTTAAGCTAGTCCACTGAGATTTCCCTTTAAGCCTTTAATAATTATGGATGCAGAGTGATAGAGCCGCATTTACCTGAGCTGATATTAAGTAGATTCAGCCACTAATGGCTTTCATATCAATGCACTGTGTCCACATTGCTGTTTAAAAGAATACCTTTAATATGGCTACAGCTCTTTAACTGTCAATGGGGAAGTCAAAAGATATGCATAATTTAATATTTCATCTCTCTCTCAATGCCTCCAACACTCTTGTGAGCCGACTGTCCTGACTGTTGAGCATTGCACAGGAAAGGAAGAGAGGCCATGTCTATGTGAGTTAAATATCCTATGGCACAACAGTCATGTAAAGTGGTGCAGTATCACATTCTGGTTTAGTCCAATGATTTGATCTGGTGAATTCAGATAAAGTATGAGACAGAAGAAATGGCCAGTTGATGATAATTAAGAGAACAGGCATCAGAAAAGTATAAATTACGACGAACCAAGATACCCTTAATCTGTCTATGTCCTGATGATTGATGAGTATTTGGATGCTACAGGACAAGATGACCTGATTATGGCATAGTGTGACTTTGAACCCCACTCAGTGACAACTTTTTATGGGAATAGGTACTACCACTAAGCAGAAGCACTTGGTGCACATAATCTGTCACATAGTCCATATTCTCTGATTACTCTTAAGAAACTTAGTCGCATGAGAGCTTTTGATTGGCAACAAAGCAATAGTTTCTGGTTTCCCATGAGCTGGTGTGCACTTATCATGAACCTTTCCACAAAACTTGGAATTGGAACATGTTGCCTATTGGTTTCAGTTATTGATGCCCTGCAGCAAACGGCAACCGGTCTTGCCTCCTTGCTGCTAGGAGACCTCCTCCTCTGACCCTTACCCTACAAGCTGCTCCCTGCTCCATCTGCACATTCTGGAGAATCCTGCTATATAGAGGAGCGAGAAAGAAAGAGAACTGCAATCTGACTTTTTTCTGGTCTTATAGCTCAGCATAAATCCTAAGGATAAGTACCAATAAGGGTTAATAAGGACGCTTTTTCTCCGTATGTTGAATCTACTGCTGGTTAGTCTTAAGCCTGAAGTTAAGGTCCTCTCTGAAACCAAAATAAAAAATTTGATTCTTTCTAAAAGAGATGGTACAGCTTAACCACAAATCAAGAAATCACTGGGTGGAAATATCTATGATTTATGAATCTAAGAGATCAAAGATAGATAACTAAATGTATCATAGATCATATGAACAAACAAGCTGCCCCCATATTTAACCATATCCACTGAGATTTGAAGTTCAATTATGAAAGATCTACAACTGAGCCATTTTTCCTTCCCCTTACCTTCCCTACCAACACCCAAAAATTTTATTGAAGACCTTTTGAAAAAAAACAACTTTTGCTTGCCAAAAATCCTGTTTTCTGGTAAAACAAAAAAAACTGTTAACATGGATTAACAAAAATGTGGTTTAAAATATCAATTAAAATTTTGCCATATTTGTGACAAACAAATTCTACAACTGGTAATTTTTCATTAGAAATTATGTTGGAAAAATAATTGATTCCCCTACCCCCTCCAACATCTTAATTCCCAAAATTTCAACAAATTAACTGGAAACAGGAGGCTCTATGCTTGACTCTTCATGTGACACAATTAAATTCAGATGGATTATATGCAGTGTAAACAGCTCACAGTTTGCACCTCTGAATTCAGCTGGGCAGGATGAAACCCCAAAGAACTACAGATCATGGATTCATTTAAAGAGCCTTGTGGGGGGGGAAATAAGAAGTAAAGGGACAGGCATCAGGCATTGATACGCACGGACTACAATGAAAAAGGGTTGTTTAGGACTATTTCTCCTTGAGGTATCACTGGCTTTCCTGACAAGACACTCATCATTGCGTTTACATCCTACTTTGCTTCCTTCAAATGCAGGACAGTTTCTGTCTCTCATCAAGTCCTGCCTGTGGCCCGTCATTCTGCTGAGACTCGGAGATAGCTGTTATCATTCCAGAGGAATAGACATGCAACGGGGAAATTTGCACGGTGCCAGTGGGGGTGAAGGAGAAGGGGGAGGACAATGGAGGAAGGAGTGATGGTTGTGTTAAAAGGGATTTGTTCCGCTGTCAACAACAGAAAGATCTCCCTAAGAGCGGCATTAGGAAATGAAGCCCACAAGGGGAGGAGAGGGGGAGACAATGTATAGTCAACAGCGACGGGGAGACAGCTGTGAAGAATCAATACATGGCCCTGATGGGCTCAGAAAGTACAATTACTGTCTGAGGGATACCCAACAAATGCACTATGTTCCTCTAGGTATTTACATCCCAGAGAAAAGTGGAGACACTCACTGACTCCTACAAACTCCTTGCCTTTCTACTCAGGGCAAACTTCATGTCTTGCAGGGTTGCCATGATGAAGAGCGATCATTATAGCTGTCCTTACTTTAGAGAGCAAATTCTCTCCTTTGAAAAGGCACTGAGATTAAAGCTACATTTTGGGGTATAAGCGATTCCCATCATCTTTTTTATTTTTAGAGGATAATTGGAAACTCAGGAAAAAAAACTCTTCCTGTCAAGTGGTACCATGGTAAAAGAAGAAAAATCTATAACTATGAAAATAGGTTTAAAAGACCTGAGCCCAGCGAAAGTAAGCAGCCATTTGGGTGGAAGTGGACTATTTCTAGCCACATTAAAAGCTGGTTTGCTTTGCAAAGATAGACATCTTATATAGCACCTTCTATCTGCCGTGCTCAGAACATTCCTCAAACGATAATGACTGGAGCAAAACAACACCCCTTCAGGGCACATGTTAGTAACTCCATTTTGTGAACTGTGAAACTGAGTCACAGAGCAAGTTAAATAAGTTGGCCCAAAGCCACACAGCAAGACAGTGATGATGACAGAACCAGAAATTGAACGCAGATCTCCTAAATCCAAGAATTTTGTCATACGCACAAGGACAGGGATTAATTTTCACTTAATCCACCACAGCTTAAGTGGTCCCCTATTGAATTCAACCAAAAAAAGCCCAGAAGAAAATAATTTGTATTTAATATAACTCAGCCTCTTCACAATTTTGATCCATTTAGACAGGTATTATTACATTACTCCTACACTAGCTAAAGAAAATGGACATTTATTTTCCCCATCCTGCAAGATACTGAGTTCTTCAATAAAAGTAGAGGGGCTGATGAATACAGTCCTTGGCTGATAAATGCCAGATGAGAGAAGTGATGAGAAAGCCCAAGAAAGACACATCTGACATGAAACAAACAAACAGTACAGAAATTGAGAAATTGTTATGCTATTAGGTCCAATCATAGAGTCCTAACACCAAAACACCTATTGATTATGTCTGAGCAAGAAGTTGTCAGCTAATACATGCTCTCAAAGAATCATATTATTACGTTGGACACAGAGGAGACCCTTATATCAGTCAGTTTGATGAATTCTTAAAATTCCCCAGAATTCAACACCCTTTGATTTCAGGGGTGGCTAGTCCATCCAGTTTGAGTCAGATTGTTGCTATGTTTTTTGTGTGAATTATTCAGTCTACTTTTAAATGTCTCTTATGGGGATAGGCATCCATCCACTGGGGGGTACACTTACTAAAAAAGGTTGAAAACCCCTGGCTTACAGTAGTACAGCATTAGACATAAAAAGGACAATCTTAGTTCATACTCAGCTGGATGTGAACTAGATTTTTCATTTGTCAGGGAATATCGAGAATTTGAAAAATGTTCTGTTCCAAAACTGGAGGAAAGCAAAAAATAAATTAAAAAACATCATTTTGTGTCAAAGTGCTTCTGTTTCAAGAAAAGCAATTTTTTTCCCTGGATTTAACATTTCTTTCATATTTTCTATTATGTTATACAACATTTTGACAATTACAACCAAAAGTCATTTTGAAATGGAAAATAAAAGTGTCCCATTCCAAAAAAATATCAGAAGTGTTCTGCCAGGTTTCTACTTGAATCTACTTTGAAATTAAATAAAATAAAGAAAACAAAGTAATTACAAACTCAATAAGAACACACGTTCTAATTTGAGATCAAGGTAATCCATCCAATATAGAGATGCATTCTTACATTCTGGTTCATAAAAAGTTTTACCTTACTGTGCTAACAGCTTTGTTAATTTTAGTGCAATTACTTGGAGAGGCAGGTACTACTGAGCATGGGAAAGGATAGAAAACACTGGCCCTGAGTAAACAAAAGCAGTTAGCCTGTCAGCATTCTTCCTAGGTATGTTTTTGTTTGGTTTTTTAACCCTAGATTCAATATATATATAGATATATATATCTATATATATATATCTATATCTATATCTATCTATCTATCTATCTCAACGTACAAGGTACTGAAGCAAATGAAATTTCTGCCCCAAATTTGTCTCATGACTAAGCAATACTTTTGCATTCTGCTCCCCTCCCCTCCTACTTTGTTCTCTCTTTCAGATACTCGTCTTGTGAAATCCCACAGAAAACTGTCTCACTTGTAAGCAGCAATATCAACATGAGACCAGACTGGAAAGGCAACAAGACACACAGAGGCTCTGGTTCTGCATACATGACAGAACAAGCAGTAATGATTTCACATTGCAGCAAGGGAAGTTTAGGTTAGATATTAGGAAAAATTTTCTCACTAGCACTAGAACAGGTTACCTAGAGAGGAGGTGGAATCTCCATCCTTGGAGGGTTTTAAGACCCGGCTCGACAAAGCCGTGGCTGCGATGATCTAGTTGAGGATGGTCCTGCTTTGAGCAAGGGGTTGAACTAAATGACCTCCTGAGGTCCCTTCCAACCCTAATTTTCTATGATTCTATATGTGTATTCATCTCTTTATAGCTTACCTTCTGCCCATGCAGCCATTGCCACCACAAGGTGGCCCAATGCCTGCTAGAGATAAAGAGCAACCATTTCATAACTTAGCCAGAAGCAGAACATGCTTCAAAGCTCCAGCTCTAATATAAACCTTCACCCCATCAAAGTCAAGTGGCTCCCATCAGCAAAGGGGACTGGAACCTCAGGATCCCCCCTGAACTCATACTTAACTCTAAAATGACCAGGTAACACCAATATTAAGAAAGGCCTTCTGACTTCACATGTTAGGAATACTTCATACATCCTCTGGTATGTTAATCGGAATATGAGCTCATCGCCACTAGACTAGTTTACTGACCTTCTGTCTACCTGAGGCTGAAGGGAAAAGGGAGACAGAGGCTTCCTTTTGTGCAGAACATACTCTGTTTTTGCAGCAGGACAAACCACCATAAGCAAATCGCTTGGTGCTCTGACAATGTTTCTGGCACTCAATCCATCTGCATTACCAGTTCAAGACACTGGGCCCAGTTCTCATAGCACATTCCCATCAATGTGTCAAGACCCAGCTACCTCAGTGACCACATCTCCATCTACGGTCCAGTAAAACAGCTGAGCTCCTCTGAGATAACGGCATGTAGAAAACCCAGGACAGCATATGAGAGAGCCAGAAATAAAGCGCTGATTGGTTGAGAGGGATTGTCTATGGAATGAGCTACCAGAGATTAGAATGGTTGGGAATCTAGTTACTACTAGAACATACCGCAAAACTCATCTTTATTATGAAGCTGTTAACATAGTAAGTGAAAGTCCTTTGTTTCTTTTAAAATATCATTTAAAAAATTCATATATAACAGACAGTTTCCTAGAAATTGAAAATGGGAGTAAGGGCTTAAAAAGCCATAAAGCATAGTCAATCATAGCACGTAAAGGCTGTCACCACAACTAACTGAGAAAAGAAAATTCTTGTGAAACTTTTTTCAGTTTTTTTTTTTGCCTCTGGTTAGCTTCTTTGCTGAAATTTCTAACAACATTGTCAATTGTCAACATTTGAAATTTTTCAGCTAGCTCTACTATATCCCATACATCCAGCTGACTAAGGATTGAACTCTTTGGCTATGACATGAAAAAGCAGATCCAAAATAAAACATAGCTAAAAGTCAGAACCCAGGAAGCATAAAACAATGAGAGACTCACTTTACTAGCGCTGGTGAAAATCTGTCAGTCTCATTTCACAATACAACATAGTCACAGAATCATAGAAAATTAGGATTGGAAGGGACCCCAGGAGGTCATCTAGTCCAACCCCCTGCTCAAAGCAAGACATATTGCTTGTCTGTAATTTCACACTGGTAAAAGAAGAAGAAAGCAGGTCTCTGGTGATAGGGTGAAAATCAGGGGCCAAAGATGAAGCACATGCCTGGCATTCAGGGACAGATGATGTGTAGATTTGGCTTGTTTGCACATAAGGATGCCAAACATCCACCAGTTCCAGTCTTTTATATGAAATGTTAATCGTAAAACACAAATCTAATTAAGGGAGGGATGAAGGGGGCAACAATCCAAGTCTATTATTTGCTCCCCTTCTAAAATAGAATACTTAAAGTGGAGCACTGGCTGAGGGGGGCCAATGCCATTTCACGTGGCTTGAATTATAGACTAGGAACAGAAACTAGCACACATGGTATTTTTAGTTGTCTATGCATTACAAAAGCAGATATCACCATAGCCTCCTTAACAGTAGTTTAATGACCCCTGATTGCCACCAAGGTTTTTTGGGTTTTTTTTTTAAGTGGGTCTAGGGAGCTAACAAGTGTGCTTCCAAACCCCAAGTAATCAGTACAATAATGGCTATATTAATCAATACGCTCTTGCCAGCTACAGGGACACACTCAGCTCTCAGCTACACTGGTGACAGTATGGATCTGGAGGATCCCCAGTGTAAAGGAGCTGAATTTACACAGTAATACAGACAGAAAATGCAGGTGCAGCAGGACATCAAATCTGCTTCTAATAGAATCCCTGGACTCCCTTGCACATTATTCAGGGTCATATTCTTCCTGAAACCTGCACATGGGAGAGAGGAGCATGCAAGTAGTACCAGGCAGAATCAGAATCCCTGGACCCAAGGAAAGCATGTTTCATTCTTTCAGCCCCTGAGTTCACTGCAATGAGTCCTAAACTTGCCAATGGGCACTCTTAAGGGGCACAATCAGCAAGGTTCTGCATCTCTGTGCCCATTCTTACTGTTGAGTGGAGCTCTACAAGGAAAATCTGGTCTCAGTGCCAATGTCTGCATCCAATGGTAAATCCCCACCAAGGTTTTCAGAATAGATGAGCTGCACGTTATTTGTGAACATGCAAAACAGGTTATCCGAAAACTTCCCTAAAGCATTATGCATGGAACTGCACAAAATTTTGGCAATGTGCAAACCCCATACAAAGAGACAGTAGGTGGAGCACTCTCCCACAGATGCTAGGGAGCTCCATAAAGCAGCATCTTGCCTCCAATAATTGCCCCCATGCCAACATAGCTTTGTTCTGCCCCATTTCTCCAGGCCGCATCTAAGCATCGTGTTGATACCCAGGTGAACTTGGTTTCCCCCCCTCCCACCACTTCCTATTTTATTCACTGCAGCTAGCATGAAAAAGACCCCGTGTATCTAAAATGCCAATGACTATTCTCAGTACTAGCTAAAATAGCATGAATGCTTCCGGTAATCCTAATGACTTTAATCAGTTCTCCCTAAAAATAAGGCCACAAAAGTTTTCCCTTCCTTAGAGCTGTGAAGCAGATTTGTAAAGGCATTTAGGCACTTAACTATGATGGTTCTCAAGGAGAATTAGGCACCTCCTTTTAAAAATTGGTTTCATGGCGTCAAAAGTTGTTCATCTCAGCACCGTTACATTTCACAGTTAAATAGTCTCCCCAAAACAAATGACAAGAGTGCCAGTGCAATCGGGCATCTAAGTCAGCAACACAAATGTTCCAATTCTGCAACAAGTTTTCTCACAAGGGAATGACAGTCAAAACACAAGCAGATAAAACCCTGCTGGCAGTCATTTCCCTGCCTTGGAAATGGATGCCCAACTCTGCTTTCTTGGAGGCCCTTCCTACTTCTAACTACCAAGCAATCAGTTCATATGCATTCTCCCCTTCTCTTCAGGATGGGATGCTTTGAGGACTGGACAAAATACATTAATGATCATCTATTTAATACATGATCATGTACATATGCCCACACTTGCAATGTAGTTTCTTGATTGAAATTCAGGATCCTGACTTCTGCCCTAATGCTCCAATGCACAACACCTTGTGCAGCCATTTGTATGGTGCCAAGGGGACATAGACTACTATCTAATCAGGACAGTAGTCTTTTTAACCACCCTGTAAATTCACTCATCATAGCTGTTAGCCCAGGGAAAATATTTATGCTGAGTAGAAGCAGAATCCCAGATTAACACACTCCTGAATTTAAGAGGAAGGAAACCGAAACTGAATCCAATTTTCCCCAAAGTTCACAGAAGGGACAGTTATAATCCTATATTATCTGCATAGCTCAGGCCATAGAACATCACCAGATAATTTCTGAAACAGACCATAACTTCTGATTGAATTAGGTTCGCAGAGATCAAGCAGGACCTACTAGAAATTTCCGAATAGATAACCAGCTACAAGGATTTGATCTATCCCCAGCCAAATTACCCTATGGGGTATGGACTGAACTCTGATTCAACATGGGGTAAATCTGCCACTACTTAGACAGGGTTATACCATTTTAGAGGTGTCTATCATCTACCTGTGGCTTTTTTCACAGGGTGAAGGCTACCTGCACATGGACAAATGGTATATTAGTACTATCCCTGAGACTTTGCTGCAGGCTTTTGACCCACGCTTGGTCTAAAATGGATCAGATCATCATAATATGAATAATATCAACATCTGACAAAATAAGGAGGGAAATTCTAGCCCACTGAATTCAATGGCAAAACACTCTTTGCCTTTCACTGACAAGAAGTTTTTACCTAAAAAAAGAAAAGAACCACCAGCTGTTGGAATGGCTCAGAATTATCTTTTCCCTTCCTGCTAGATATATTTCTTGACAGGCAGTACCATTCAGTTAATCATTTCATTTTGGTGGTGCTGAATTTGATAATTAGATGTTGGAAGGTATTAGTAGAATCCCTTTCATACAGATTGTAGGCTGAATAAGCAGTTGCAATTTGCAGCTAATTATGCAATTATGTTTATTATGCACATTAAGTCTGCTGCTCTGTCACAAATGAGATAAGTTGTGAAAATGTTTTAAACCTCTTCCCCTCTCGTCCACTACAACAGCAATTCATAGATTCTCATTTCAGTCACTCATTGGTTTTAGGTTTATTAGGGGCCATTATGATCACTTATTCTGACCTCTTGCACAGCATAGAGAAAACAACTTCAACTCAGTGATTTCTGTATCAAGACTATGGGCTGTTTTTTTTTTCTGAAGCTATAACATCTTTTTTGAAAAGAGCCAGGTTTGATTTAGGGACGGCAACTGCTGAAGAACCCATCACATCCGGGTGGCCAATTACCCTCATTGTTAAACACTTGTGCCTTATGCCTAGAGTAGTCAGCTTCCAGCTATTCAACCGTATCACGTTTTTTGTCTGTTAGATCATAGATATCAACTGCCTGAAATAATTTTGTTGTAGACACTGTTAGACTATGAGCAAGGCATCTCCTGTTCTCTGCTGAATAAACTAAAAGGACTTAGCTTCTTATGTCTCTTCCAACTGTATTGCCCACCCTACCTTTAAAAACAACAGTTTAGACTTCCACAACAAAAGTCATGAGATTTGCTTAAGATCCTGAGATTTTTAAAAGGATAATTTAGGGGGCTTTTTGTATTTTGCTTCTGGTTTTTTAATCTCTTCAGTGTATTCAGGTCACTCTTCCTAGCATTTCTTTGCAACCAGAAATTTGCTTTTTCAATAAAGAAAGAAAGCAAGCCAAGATCCTTGTGTTGTGATTCCAGAAACTGGTGCTTTACATAACTTGCCATATATTTGTAAGACTACCGATAAAAATTGTGAATGCTGGCAACACAACAGCACATCTTTTAGCAGTTTGTTAAACTATCCTGCATTTGCTTAGTAACCAGAACTTGTGAGAGTAATACTTGATGCTTTGTAATTTTGGGACCGATCCACAGCTGGAGTGAATCAATGAATCTCTATGGAGGTAGAGGCTCATTTATCCCAGTGCTTATTGGTCTTAATAAAATGCTTGTGAAGCTGGCAAGTATACTCAACCCTACTGCACAGATGAGGAAAGGACACACAAACACAAAAATCTGCATTTAGTTTGAAGGTGTATTTTCAGAACCCACAAGGACTGTTTAAAAGGGGGAATGGGAAAGAAAGAAAAATTAAATTGAAACCAATATTTTCATTTTGATTTCCAATTTTTTTAATTTAAAAACTCTCCAATCAAAATTTTACATTATATTTTTTTCTTGGGGAAAGACAGAGATTTTTTTCAACCTACTGTGCTTTTAAATTATTGTTAATAAGCAAAACAAGGTAGTAGGAGAGGAAAAACAAAGATTTGAAATAATGGGCCTGAAAATGTTTTTGCCCCTGGAAATTCTTTTCCTTAAATATGGAAGGGGGGAATGCTATTTAATTCAGGTAGAGGCTAAATAAGTTCCCTTTTCTTTATTGTGGAGCATATAAATATTTCACTAAGATTTATAATCACAAGTGCCATTGCAAGTCAATGGAATTTATGCTCTTATATCCCTTAGAGGCTTTGCAAAAATCTGCTCCATAATATTTTGGTTGTCTGTCCTCCTTCCCAAGTTATTTTGTTATTCTGTAAGCAATACTTTGTGGTGTTTTAACACAGCAATATAAAATAATAGGCATAAGTTTGCCTTTCCTAGTCTGTTTTGATTTTTAAAAAATGGATGAGGCCCCAAACAGGGACCCCACTCACATTATGGGAGAAATAAATTCTGAAAAAGAAGTGTTTTTAATTAGTGTTTAAAGCTGGACTGGGTCCTTCTACAGATGAAAGTTCAAGGGCTCTTCACATCAGCCTCTGAGCCTCAGCTGACTAACATGGTCATTAGTGGATGATTTTTATTTTTCTGATTTTTCCTTGTTATATTTTATTTTACCAATAGTGATGCCAAAATAATAAAAAATTACAATACTCAAAGCAAATGGTTATAACTCCGGTTTCATAAACCCAGTTTTTATATGAGCATCTACAGATGTAGTTTTGATCTCTGAGTAATGCATTTGTGCCCAAAAGGAAACGAAATGCAAACCCAAGCCCCACAGCAATGAGGAAAGGTGAAATCTTTAATCCTAGTTTTTAATATAGCACAACATCCCAGTCACTTTTGGCATCCATCCCTGATATAGGGTCTAATCTGAAGCCCACTGAAATCAAGGGAGGTCTTTCCGTGGATTTCAATAGGCTTTGGATCATGTCACGTGCGATGCTGCCAATTGCTGTTTCTGCAGAAATTCAGATTTCACTTTCTTGATCTAATTCCTAGAGCTGATCAAAAGACAGAAAGGCCGCTTTGCCCAAGGATTTCACACTTGCTTTTGTTCTGGGTTGGTAGGAAAACAGAACCTTTAAAGTAGTTCTGTAAAGGCAGCTGTGTATCTAAGCATTGTTCTTGACAGTCTTGGAGGGTTTAGGCACTGGCCTGGGACATAGGAGGCCCATGTTCAAATCCCTCCTCCAGCTCACTGTAGCATGAAAGAGTAGGGATTTAAACCCAGCTCTTCCACACTGCAGGCTAATACCCCAACCATCAGTTTCTCTCCTTTTCCATATGAGATCCCCAAAACTTCCCAAGAAAGTTCCATGAAAAATAATTTGGCTTCAGTCACACCATTTGTCTGGCATGTTGGCAAAAACGTTTTGACCAGCTGTAGTAATTCCCTCCTTCTAAATGCCTGTTTCTTCTCAGGGAAGATTTTCCCAAGACTGGGATTTGCTGATCGGATTTGCAGAAAGTTTGAGTTGAGAAGGTAATGTCTGGTAATGACAGTAAGCCCATTACTATCTTAACTAAAATGATGAGATATAATAGTGGCTTTTGGTGCTGAAAGCCTCAACTGTGGTATCTTGAGTTAATGAGCTGAGGCCGTGTTGTCGGAGAGGTGAGATTCATCTCCTTTGTGGGTAAGGTATAGAAGGAGAATCATAATGCTCTCTTATCACTGTGTAATACCAGCACCAAGTATTTCATTCTGAACTCCTGCAATAATACATTTCATGCACAGGGGGAAAGCTAAGCCTGATTCACAAAACGTCATTTTATGTGAAAACAACAATGAAAACTTGAGGCCTGGACCTGCTGCCATTAAAGTTACAAGGAAAACTGTCACTGACTTCAGCACAAGCAGGCCCTTCTTTCAAATTTGGGGTCCCTTCCACAAGGCTAAATTCAGGTGAAAATTACACTTGGCTCAAGAGCTGGCACTAGTCGTAAATCAGCTAAGCGAGCATACAAGCAGCAGTTAACAATTTTACACATAATGCAAATTTTGAATTTGTAATCACAAGTGTTCCCAGTGGAACCCCGATGTGAAGATCTGCTTCCATCCAGTCAGAGGATGAAAACAGTACCGCGGGACCTCGCTTTCCAATCAAAATGACTCTAAGTTCAAATATCCAATGCTTGCGATAAAGTTGTCTGCAGAACAAACATTATTTAGAGAAATCATCAGGCAAATGATCTTTAATGAACTGGTCAGTTGAAGAAAAGCAGGATGAGTGTGTGGTCAGTTTTCGCACTGGCACCAAAAAAAATTATTTGGAACAAATGTTTCTGATCACAGGCGAATGATGAATTTTGGACGACACTTCTAAAGATAATGCAGAAGAGGCACAAGGATATTTAAAATACTGATTTGTTTGACTACAGCATTCTCAGGGGTGAAATTTACTCCAATTTGGAAAGAAACACTTGGCCCCGCCCAGGGGCTGTTCCGGGGTACAGGAGGCAAAGCAGCTTCACAGAAGCCCTTGTGTACCAAGAAGCCCTGCTTTGGTCAGCACAGGAGGCTTTGAAGAGAGTGAGGGAAACCCACGTTTTCCTATCCCTCCACACTGCAGGGTGCTAGGGCTGCAGTCTCAGCCAAAAAATAGCTTCTGGACATCCAGGGTGTAGGGAAGAGGATTCATTCCTAGTCTGTCCCCTCCTAACTAAACCCACTTAAAAATAAATAATCAGTGAGCTAATATAGTGTTTGCTACCATCATATTGTCCCCTCTGCTTATTCACTATACCATTTCCTATACCCGGTGTCTGTCTTGCCTATTTAGACAGTAAACACTTCAGGGGCAGCTACTATCCTTGCTCTGTATTTATACAGTGCTTACTACAATGAGGCCCGCTCTGGGTATATCCAAATTCACTCAGATTCCTATATGAAGATACTCAGTGCATGGCACTTTTAGTTGGCTGGCAATTTCCAGGCTTATACAAGCATTTGCTGTTACATAGTGTCACCAGTTGTCATCGTAAATATATTTCCCTTTGTTCCTTATAGTAATATTTCTTTTAATATATAAAAATGCTTTATAAAAGATTAGTAAATAATTATGAGGGGTCTTAATCAATGATTAGTCAACTCTTATAGCATCCAATAAGTTACATGGTTGCTTATAATCACCTGCAACATGACTAAATGCACTCTCTCACCAAGTGCTCATTTATTAATCTTTAACAGGCTTTTTAAAAACAGAGCTTTAATCTACAGCAAGTACAGAGTGGTATGAGAACGCTACTGATACAAGCAGCAAGGGTAAAACTATAGCTATTAGTGATATGTAAAATGCCTTTTAGGGCCACTCTGGATAGAAATCATTCATCTGAATAACAAAACCTTTAGAAAGACAGTGAAATCCTGGACCACTTGAAGTCAATGGCAAATTCCCACTGACTTCAGTGGGGGAGGATTTGACTCTAACACTGAAATGAATGAGAGTTTTGCCATTGATTTCTATGGGAGCAGGTTTAGGCTGAGAAACATTTTTTTATGTGCATAAATTCTGTTGCAAGTACCCATGGGTGGGATTTGAGGTGTTACATTGATGTGCTTATATTTGAAATGTAAGCCAGATCTAAAATATAACCCACCTATAATAACAACTGATCATTACAAAGTTTTATCTTAGTTTAATATAAGCCTTTCCCAACATTAGGTGTGCTCTCAGTGTTAATTTCATACTAATAATACCAAGACCATATACCATTATACTTGGTGGATTTGCACAAATCTCTGTGTTTCTATGAATACATAACTTTTAAGCAACTACCCCTATTTTTGGCACATGAAGAAACAAACCATAAACAGAATGAGAAGAGAAGAGGATTAGTAGATTTGTAAAACAACTCCTGTCATGATATTAAATGCATACAAGTGTACTACACCAGCCAAAAAGGGAAAGAGACCCTGGAGGTTTTCCCCCCACATAGCCTATACTCTCACATGAATATGTGATCAGGTTGCAAAAACCTTATGCATGTCACTGTTTTCTCTGGACTTTTCTGTTAGGGTCTGATCTGGCTCTTAATGCAATGGTAAAACTCCCATGAAGTTAAGTGATATAGGACTAAGCCCTTAATACAACTGTAAAAACTATTTCATATTCTCCACATTTTTATTTTTAATAAAAAAGAAAAGTAAAGCTATTTTATAATGGGAATAGGCAAGTATGTTCACAGGAAACTGCATTACTTGGGCATATAATTGAGATTTTACTTGCTATTTTTGCAGGTAGCTCTTCCTCATACAGATAGACCCAGTTAGTTAGATCTTCCACTGGTGTAAGTCAGCATTGCTCTGTCCACTTCAATAGACCTTAACCAATTGGCCCCAGCTGAGGATCTGGCTCACTGGCTAATATACAGATAAAACAAAGGGTGCGGGATTGGGCCTTATTTCTTTCTAAATATTCAGATACTATGGAAGTGTATGTGTGTGTGTGTGTGTGTGTGTGTGTATACACACACACACACACACACACACACACACACACACACACACACACACACACACACACACACACACACACACACACACACACACACACACACACACACACACACATATAGCACAACCTCTAGAACCAAGAATATTACAACACAGAAAGGTTGTTCTATTGTGACATCTAATATGTTTCCTTAGTTATAACAACAAAAGTGTTCTGAATGCATAATCTGCTAAAAAAGAAGACACACACCACATTTCTTTTGATCTCGATACTAAAAACAGTAGCTATGTTCTCACCAATGAATTAGCACATTGCACACACAAATTCATGAATAAAAAGTTATTTTCCATTTTTCCATGAAGTTTTGGACTCCGTTTCAGGTCCTAGCATTCCTCCATTGTATCTTGAGCATTTGAAAACAATGCCAAGCTTTAACTCACACAAACTCTGCTTTAAACTTTGCTTTTATCTGATGCGTTTAAACTAATAATCCATCATATAGAATTTAAAAGATTAAAAAAGCCACCTTACTATAATACACTCATCTTTTTCATATGCTTATTACCTTAAGGGACAGAAAAAAATAACTTTACCAAAATATTCCATTTGCCAATAAGTTAGAACCCTGTTATACGTTCAAATTAAAGCTGGCTAGAAACCAGCTATAGGAGTTGTTACACATTTTTAAGCACTAACTTTTATAACTTTATTGTGTGTTAATTATTTTGCATGTGTGGCTGGTCTAAATTTATTGAAGGATTAATTAGTTAACTGTGTGATAAGTACTTTGCACTTATGGCCAGTCTTAGTTTATTGTGCAACTAATCAATTACTTGCATAGTATCTGTAATGTGTAGCAGGGGCCATAGGATCCAATTTTCTTGATTAATATATGTATCAAATACTTGTATTATTCTTCTACACAAAAGCTGGAATGATGAATGCCCTGTTAACAAAATCACCGTACTCATGTGTGGGTCAAACACACACACTAAAATAAACTTCAAAGCCTAATGTAATCAGAACTAGAATAAAAACCTAAAGGGCATAGCTAGATCCAGTGGAAGAGCTGGACTAGATCCTATTTTTGTTGATCACTAAGGGCCTGAGCCAAAGCCCTTTGAAACTGGTAGGAGTCTTTCCATTGACTTCACTAGGCTATAGGTCAGACTCTGGTGGATTTAATTGTGCTGTTTAGGTAGTGACTGTCCATAGTAAGAAGCTGTCCCCAGATTGGGGGAAATGTGGCAGGGGACAAGAATCCCCCCTAGCATGTGAACACCAAGGTCACAGGTTCAATCCTATCTGAACTAGGTGATCTTTTAATGTCCCTCTGAGCGTTACTTCTCTGTGAAATGTGAGCCACTGCCCTGCATCACAGTGATACAGTTTGGAGTAAAGGGTGAGGCCATGCACACCTGGGAAAGGACAGGAGCAGTTCGTGTTTTATGACTGTGCCCATCCCCTGATTCAGCCTGTGAGAAGGGGAGAAGGATCCTTGTACTCTTAGACCACTCACAACTACAACCAGCTCCCCCCACCTGCCTATACAAGGGCTTGGTCTTGATCTCCACAAGGATTTGAATGGAAATATAAGAAGAGACATTCCCTTTCCTCTCCTCCTACATACTAAAGGCCACATCCTGGAGTCCTTACCCAATCTAAAGTTGTGCCTGGTTAAAGACCTCAGGACCAAGTCCCTATAGCCTGTTTTAACAAGAAGGAATCTCTCCTACCCCTCTCTCCCCACAGCTTCCTCACATTTCAAGCCCTACAGAGAGGAAGTGGTTAGGCTGTAAGCCTAGGAGTCAGGACACCTGGGTTCAATTTCCTGCTCCACTACAGACATCCTGTGTGACCTTGGCCAAGTCACTTAGAGCAATATGATGACCCCATTGAATTCAGTGGGAGTTTGCCAGGATTTCACCATGAATTTCTCCTGCCTCGGTTCCCCATCTGTACAATGGGGATAGCAACACTGCCCTGCCTTACAGGGTGCGGAGAGGATGAAGACCGGGACCTGAGCTGCTACAAGGTAGGCAGCATAAGCTCGATAGATAGAAACTCAGTCTGTAAATGAGAATGCAGGAATCCCCATTTCCTGAAATCACTTAAGGAGGTGAGGTGGGATCTTTTGCACTCCCCCCTCACCAAATAAAACAGGAGATATTATTTTGTCCAGCTACTTCGGTATAGTAGCCTCCCCCTCAGAAATGTGATAGGCACAGAGTTCTTTATGCTGCTAAAAAAAAATGAATGAATCCAATGAAGAGTCCAGTAAAGACCGTATGGCTGGAAGACCAAATAGTCACACTTTTAAAGCATCGAAGTCTCCTTGGAGCCTTTTATAAAGTGATTGAGGAACTCTACATGCCATCGACTCCCAAAGGAGACTTCAACCAGATTGGCCCATTGTCTAAAACCTTCGTAAAGCAGAGAAATAGGAAAGGCAAAAAGCCTACAGCAGCCTCGCAAGTAACGAGACAGACATTTCAACGATGTTCTTAACTGAGTAGAAACAGCTACACCGAGATGTCCCAAACCCGGTGCCACAGACCAGATTACGGGAGTTGTTTCTAGGGGAGAAGACAAGGCAGCAAACCAAGGCTAAGCCGCTGCAGCCCGCGGCGGGGAGCGGGCTCGGGCTGGTGTGCGCCGGCGGCCCCGGGGGCTGGGGCTTGCGGGCGACTTCCCAGTCCCCGCGCGGCCCCGCATCGCCGCGGCACGCTCCCGCTCCCGCTCCCGCTCAGGCTGAGGGGCATGCCGAAGAAACCCCGCGGATGAATACCACGGGGGGCGGGGTGCATTTCCCATCGCAGTCAGACACGCTCGCGCACGGGGGGATGGCGAAGGCGGGTAGGGACGGGCTGTTTGTGTGCCCGGCCCGGCCCGGCCCCGCCCGGGGCCATGCACTTACTTCTCGTAGTCGAGCTTGCAGTAGAGTTTCTTGTCCCGGTAGAAGCAGGTGGTCTCCAGCGGCTCCTTGCACGAGGCGCACTGCACGCATTGCTCGTGCCACAGGCTGTCATTGAGCCTCAGCAGGAACCGGTCCGAGATGACCCTCTGGCAGCCCTCGCACACCGACTTGGGGTTCACCGCTCTCCCTGCGAGCGAGCAAACACAGGGCAGGAGTTGCTCCAAGAGCCCCACTCCCCAGCCGGCCCGCCTGCAGGTGCCCGCGGCGCGGGGCTTGCGGGAGGGCTGCTGCATGGATCCCGGGGGCGCGATCGCGGGATTTGCAGGAGACTTTCCCCGGGGAAAACCCGTGTGCCCGCAGCGGCGAGGAGCCGGGGTGCCTGCACCGGGAGTCGGGCCCGGGTTCACTCGGGCACGATCCTCGGCCGGGTTCACGGAGCTGGCCCTGAAACGGGGCGGGAGGAATATCTGATTCCTTCAAAATAGTCTCAGCTTCACTGTCCCGGTCTAGCCCGGCGTGTCTGACCCGACCCCCCCCCCAAAACCGCCCAGTAATTAGCTTCTCCTATTTATTTTTGTATCGGTCTGGCGCACACCTGCACACAAGCTCTTACTTTCCTTTTAGGGGCTAGGGGTTTTTAATTTTGTGTATCATTCTGGCACACACGCTCACACACACACGCGCACACACAGGCTGTTATTTTCCTACTTAGGGGCTATGCCCCCCACGCCGGCTGCGATCTGCATTTGTCCCTTTTTGCGAGGACTGAAGCGAGGGGTGTACACATAAGACCAAGCCCCTTCGCCTCGGGGTGTGAGGGGGCAAATCCTAAATCAGCAAACCCGAGGAGCGGATCTGGTGAAAAGGGAGGGATCGTTTTCTGGCTTGTGCGAACAGTGACATGAAAGCGGGGCGGACCGCTCCTCTAGACATGAAAAAAAACCCACCCCATTCCTCGTGTGATTTTTAAGTACGATGTTTTCTCTGCAGTTTAAAATGGAGAGAGAGAAGTTGGGAGTCACACGTTCAAAAATTCTTTTTTTTCTCTCCAAACAATCGCACTCATCCTGCCCGGAGCTTACGACCCTTTGTTGCGGTTTTTTCGTTGGGGAAAAAAATAATTGGAGAAGAGGAAGAGATCGAAATGTTGGAGCGGGAGGAGATCCGTCATAGCACGGGAGGACGGTGCGCGCTCGCGGTCTGTCCGTCTGCATTTGAACACATATAGATGCGTATATACCCACGCAGAGACGCACTGAGTGTATGTGCAAAAATGTGTGTGTATGTGTGTACACATACATTCATACATCTACACGCATATACATATATGCAGATATGTAGGTGTACATACATACATATATACACACATATACAGATATATAGATATACACGCAGATATATATCGATATACACGCAGATATATATACACACACATACAGATATACATGCACATGCACACACACATATATTTATGCACACACACATATATACGCACACACAAACATATATAAACATGCATATATAAAAATATACATACACACACATATAGCTATACACGCACATATACACACGCCCATATATACACACGCAAAATATAGATAGAGACACACGTGTATATGTGATACATATACACACACACATGCACATACGCACATATATACGTGCATATATATACACACACATATATGTATATTTACATACACACATATATGCGTATACCCATGCGTATAATAGACATGTGCGTATAAACCCCACACGAGGCTGCACCCTGGCTGGGGCCGGGCCGGGCGGCGCTGCAGGTGGACGCGGGCGCCCGCCGCCGACACGTGTGTGCGCTCCCGGGTCTCCGCGCGCGGGCCTGTCCCGCGGGGCAGCGGGGAGGACTCG
>NW_017728993.1:66133480-66133843 GCF_001723915.1 Gavialis gangeticus
CTCCGCCCGCCGCAGCCCGCTCCTCGCCCCGACCGCGGGCGCGGGACCCGGGACGCGGGACCCGGCCGGGCGCCCATGCGGAGGCTGCCTGTGTGTTGGGGGGGGGCTTTTCACCCCCGCAGTGCAAGGGTGGCATTTCTCAGGCAAACCGCTGGCATAGCGGGCGAATGCCCCCCCCCCACTAGCCCCAACATCTGTTTGTGCGCGGGGGGGCGGTCCTAGTCCCCTTAAAATCAGGAGCAAGCGTTGATTGGAGTGAGACCATGTTTTCACTCCCTGAATTAGGACAGCGCCTCATCCCCCCCACCCCGGGGAGGCAGCACAAACAGCGCCCAGTCTTTTATTGCCCCCCTCCCCCCCCCC
>NW_017728993.1:66133871-66134645 GCF_001723915.1 Gavialis gangeticus
TTTACACACCAGCCCCGGGCTGCGACGGGGCCAGGGCTGCAGCCGCGGCCGCTCCGAGCCCCCCTGCTTTCGGGCTCCACTTCGCTCCCACGCGTGAAATACATAAATAATGACCCCCTTTCGGTATTTCTCCAGGGGAGGTTGACGCTCTCGCTCGTGAATGAAACGCGATGTCCATACGAGGATGGGGGATAGTCTAATGTCACGTCGCATCGAGACGAGGCAGCAATGCGCGTTGGCCGCATCCGAGCAGCTCGCAAACGCCTCGGCGCGGGGGCAGGTGGGATGCGGCGCCAGGTGCGCCCCGCCGGCCCGGCCCAGCGCGGGGACAGCGAGCCGGCGCCGGCCCCGAAAGGACCCGAGCCCGAGGCACGAAGCCGGTCTTGCTGCAGCGGCACGGCCCCGTGCCCAGTCCCCGCATCACGGAAGGACCCGCATCTTCCCCGTCGTTACGAAAATATTGTTCACGGACAGGAAGGGATAATATTAGCGAGAAACCGGAGTACAAAGGAAGAAAAAGGTACCGGGTTTGCTGCCCAAGCAATAATTCAAAGGCATCCTACTGTGCAGAAGAGAGAGATACATACATTTTTTTTTAAGGAAAAAACCCACAAAATCAGTAAAAATTGCCTGCAGCAAAAACGAGAATGAACTTTTGGAAATGTTAGGCAAGGCTGACATAAATACGAAGCAAGACGCTGTGTTTAGCCGAGGTTCTCTGGCAGCACATTCTTTAGGGCTGTGCACAGTAAGGTTATCCCGTCATATATATTA
>NW_017728993.1:66139645-66139992 GCF_001723915.1 Gavialis gangeticus
GGCACAGGCTCAGCCCGAGCCCTTCTTATGCCGGAGCCCGGGCTGCTTCCACCCCCACCCCCCACGCGGGATCCACTCTGCATCCACCGCCGACCCCTGGCTCGGGCCCGCCCTCCCGCAGCTTTGCCTCGACGTCTCTTTCCCACAACCAAATAACTCCCCCCCCCCATGCGGGGTGCGGGGGGGCCCGCGCGGGGAAGCGGCTCCGCGCACTGACCTGGTGGCTGCGGGGCGGCGCGGGGGGTCCCAGGTGCTTCCCTCGGTGCTGGAGGAAGGGGCAGCCCCGGTCCCCGCCGTGCGGCAGCCGCCCCCGAGCCAGCGGAGCCGGCGGGCAGGGGCTGCCGAGG
>NW_017728993.1:66140154-66140488 GCF_001723915.1 Gavialis gangeticus
CCCCCCCCCACACTTTTACACACCAGCCCCGGGCTGCGACGGGGCCAGGGCTGCAGCCGCGGCCGCTCCGAGCCCCCCTGCTTTCGGGCTCCACTTCGCTCCCACGCGTGAAATACATAAATAATGACCCCCTTTCGGTATTTCTCCAGGGGAGGTTGACGCTCTCGCTCGTGAATGAAACGCGATGTCCATACGAGGATGGGGGATAGTCTAATGTCACGTCGCATCGAGACGAGGCAGCAATGCGCGTTGGCCGCATCCGAGCAGCTCGCAAACGCCTCGGCGCGGGGGCAGGTGGGATGCGGCTCCAGGTGCGCCCCGCCGGCCCGGCCCA
>NW_017728993.1:66145488-66180541 GCF_001723915.1 Gavialis gangeticus
TGTCCATACGAGGATGGGGGATAGTCTAATGTCACGTCGCATCGAGACGAGGCAGCAATGCGCGTTGGCCGCATCCGAGCAGCTCGCAAACGCCTCGGCGCGGGGGCAGGTGGGATGCGGCGCCAGGTGCGCCCCGCCGGCCCGGCCCAGCGCGGGGACAGCGAGCCGGCGCCGGCCCCGAAAGGACCCGAGCCCGAGGCACGAAGCCGGTCTTGCTGCAGCGGCACGGCCCCGTGCCCAGTCCCCGCATCACGGAAGGACCCGCATCTTCCCCGTCGTTACGAAAATATTGTTCACGGACAGGAAGGGATAATATTAGCGAGAAACCGGAGTACAAAGGAAGAAAAAGGTACCGGGTTTGCTGCCCAAGCAATAATTCAAAGGCATCCTACTGTGCAGAAGAGAGAGATACATACATTTTTTTTTAAGGAAAAAACCCACAAAATCAGTAAAAATTGCCTGCAGCAAAAACGAGAATGAACTTTTGGAAATGTTAGGCAAGGCTGACATAAATACGAAGCAAGACGCTGTGTTTAGCCGAGGTTCTCTGGCAGCACATTCTTTAGGGCTGTGCACAGTAAGGTTATCCCGTCATATATATTATGTGAAGTCAGAGATGATGGCGTACTTAAAAGCTATTTTTGTACCTACATTTATGGGGCAGTTAGGTCCACTCAGACTTTAATGATTGCTCTTCCTGATTTGAGCATATCAGTGTCATGTTAAATTTGCATTAGTTCTGTATTCTAATTAGCACATCATTCATAGGCTAGAGAGAAGGGATATTTATTAATATTTTTATTACAGTGGTGTCTATAGCTTCCAACCAAAACTAAGGTCCTTTTGTTTTAGTCTCTTTACACATACATAGTAACTGGAGAAGGTTAGAAATGTTTGCTAAAACAATCTTCCTTTGGAAAATGCCTTTTCAAAGACATGGCTTCTTTCCTCATGAAATCATAACAATCTTGATGAACATTTCCTTTTGAAAAAAATTAGGAAATGTGTTTCACAAACATAGAAACAGTCACAGGTTAATCGTTTTCATTTCGAAACAGGTATTTTGAAATTAATTTTATATACAAATAATAAAAATTAAAAAGTGGCCACAGTCTTTTCCAAGCATTTCAAATGTAACACAGCAAAACATTAATAAACTCATGACAATATTTTTTGTCTCCAATGTTGTTTCACCAAAATGATGAAATTTTAGCATTTCATCCAATTCAAGACAAAGCATTTTTAAGATCTAGGAATTTTTTTCCCTGGGACAGAAATGTTTTTCTCTTAACAGCTCAAACAGGAGGCAGCTTCTGCCCTGAAGACGTTATGGTCTAAACAAACAAGGCAGACAACAGATGTGAGGAGAAACTGAGGCACAGAGAAATTAAATAACAGAAGCAGAAGTCACACACAAAATCAATCAGTAGAGATCATTACTCAGGGTTTCCCAACTTCCATATTATTCCCCAATTCTCCAAACCATGCCATAGCTTATAATAAATTTAGATTAAAGCACAAGAGAGTGGAATTGATTTTAAATGTGCAAATTTAACATCATATTTCATACTGTTGAATAATTAACCCCTCACTGCTCCTCTTACTACATTAATTCTATGTCTTTCGTCCTTTTTGACATAAAAAAATTTTAGCTAAATATCCTGTGACAAGCTGAACTTAAATCCCATGGCAAGAATCCATGGATGTGGCAGCACACCCATTTAGGTCATTGGAAATTGTGCGGTAAGTTCCGCTAAGCTAGGAAATGGGGGTTTTGATCATTTTATTACTTGATATCTCTCTGATAAATACACTGATTTTCTAGACAAAATGTAGTAGATATCCTCTATTTGGATTTCAGTAATGCTGTGCCATGTGGGAAAATCAGTTAAGCTGGAGAAGATGGTGAGTAGTAGAAGAATGGCAAGGTGGATAAGGAACTGAGTGAAGGGAAGACAAGAGCTGAAAGGGGAAAAAAAAAGTCAGGCTGAAGGGAAAGTGTTACGAGAGCACCTCAAGGATGCATTTTGGAGCCAATCTCATGCAATATTTTTGACATCAGTGAAAAAAATAGGACTGTGCTAATGAAAATTTACTGATTACATACATCTAAGAGGCACCGGCAATACAGAGGAAGATCTGGATGGATATCATGCAAAAAGAACTGGATGACACACCAAGGACTGGAGTAATAGAAACAGGATAAAATTCAATGGTTCAAAATGGAATGCCAAAAGACCAAAACGAAGAATCTCTGCTATAAGCCAGGAAATTTCTACAGCTGGAAATTACTCCAGAGGAGAAGACCTGGGTGTAATACTTGATCACAGAATGACTATGACCCCCATGTGATGTGGCCATGAAATAGGAAAATGTGATCCTAGGACACAGGCAGACAAGGTTCTTTAGGTAAATGTGATTATCTTTTATTAGAACAACTCAAATAGTTGGGAAAATTCTTCTTTGCAAGCTTTTTCAGGCAGAGGGAGCATCTGTTATGTGCTCTCCAGATTCACTGAAATCTTTCCACTTGGGAGAAGAAAGTATTAATGTCCCTACATGAGGCCTTTGTAATACACTTGGAATGGTGTGGACCGTTATGGTGATCCATGTTCAAGAAAGATGGAATTTAAACTAGTGCAGAAAATGGATACTAGAACGACCAGAGGAATGTAGCACTTATCATACAAAAGGAGATCAAGGGTGTTTATATTGCAGACTTCAGCATAATGTAGGGATACCTGAAACAGAGCTGGTTAATGACCCTACTGAAAAGGGTAAATTAGCCCACATGGAACTCCATTCTATTATGCTTGACTGCTTCCCACACTCAGGATAGCTCTTACATCTCTACATTACATTCGCATCTGCAATGTAGACATACCCTTCAAGAATTTGGTTCATTTACCATAGCAAAATGAATGCTGAGAGGCAATATGATTGTTCTTGATAAATATACTAGGAAAAGTGTTTGTAAATGCCAGGCAGGGTGAAGAGCTATTTAAAATAAAAAAACACTGATGGAATAAGTGGTGATAAACTGGCCATAGATAAATATAGGCTGGAAACTGTAGGCTGCTAACCATCAGGGCAGTGAGGTTTGGAAACTAATGGAGGCAAGAAACCTAACTGATTTTAAGATGGAGCTAGACCAATTTATAAACATGATAATCTGATGTGGTGCTTGTCATAGCGAAGGGATGGACTAGACTCAAAGACCCAAAAGGTTAAATATATAATAGTGTTGTGACTGAAACTTCCACCTTTAGCATTCAAGGTTACCACCTTTTGAGATGAATGGTCTAGATCCCACCTCTGAAAGCTGTCCTGTCAGGCTGACCACAGACTCCAGTAGACATGCTTGCATGAGTTATATTCAAGACATGGTTGGAAGAAGGTTATCTTAATGCAACTGTAAGTGCTAGAATTATTCTTTCCCCCCTCACAGAGCTGAGACTTCGAGCTGAATTTCTCTGGCTAGAGCATGATTCTGTGAATGTGGAATCAAAACACATGAAGTCCTTGAGAAATGCAGCACTTCCTTGTGCTGGCTATAAAGCTGGTGTATTTGGCACAGCACCTTCTTTTTCAAAAAGTAAAGAAAAAGTATAACATATGTTAGCCACAAATGAACACTGACCTCATCCTGGGTCTGGAAGATGGTTCACACTTTCTTCTTTAGCCACAACAACAGCTCTTCTGTCCAGGACTGAGGTCCAGTTCAGTGAATACAAAAAAAGACAGATGGTTCTTTGCAGGAAGTCACTGGGGCCTGCCTCTAGGAGATTGCCAGGTTATGATAAAGAAGCTACACTGATGCTGCCCATGACAAAACATGCCCTGGTACCTGACTGGCTCCTTTCTCTCCTTCATTGTGCCCACTAAAGGCAGCTATGTATAGAACTGGGCTTCATTTTCACAATAGAAAGATGGATATATTAAAATGGTCCCTAAGTCAAAACAACAGCTCAGGATACGAACATACTCATCTCGTGCCCCTCCCCTCCCCCTGCTCCCCCCCTTCCCAATTTGTTTGCAGTAAGGACTGCAAGAACAGTAAACATTCAGCTAGTGCTTGAGAGACATAGGGAACATTCAGGGCTAATTCAAATAACCCTGCTGTACCTGCACTTACAGGGGACCTCTGGAGGCTCCATTACACGCAGGATATAATAATACATTTGTAGATGTCTGAATGACCCCCCAGATCCATGCATTGAGGGACCATCCCTGTACAGCTATCCCCACTCCCATGCAGCTGTCAAGTCTCCCTATTTCCTGGAAAAGGTGCTCAGTGAATCCATGGTAGAGGATGGACTCTGCAGCTGAATGACAGGCCTATTTGTTGCTTAAAGGACCATGGGCCACAGTTGAAGGACAGGAATAGATGGTTGAAGGAAGTTACATGAGAACATAAGAAGAAATTGTCCCTCTTCTCCCAAAAGTGCATGGTCCAGTCCAGGAAGCTGCTCAACATGGGCATCCTAGTAGTACAGGTCCAATGCCATCAGGACACGATGGTGTGGGGAAGCCTCAGGTGCAAGAGCTGGTGTGCAGGCACAAACCTACCTCTATAGGGATGCCCCTAGTCTCTTATACACCCCTTGAGAACAGCAGAGATCCTGTGTCTCCCAATGCTTGGAGGCAGAGCTCACAGGTTTCTCAGGGAAGGGGAACCCTGCTGCCCCAATCCTATCAAGGGTTCCCTGCTGAAGTCTCCATCCCACGAAAGTCCTCTTTTATTGGCTTTGTTCCACAGGGGAGCTTTGTGTGTTTAGGGGGATATGTCATATTACTGCAGCAGGGGGCTGAGTATAAGCTACTTAACATTAGCTGGAAACAAGGGAGATCTTTAAGTCATTGTCCCTCCCTTCACCTAGACCACAGCTGGGGATCCCAGGAGTGACCACCCATTCTTCACTTGTCATCCTCCATAGACTGGCACAGCAGTTCCCTATACCCGTTAATCAACCCCTGAGCTGGCACGGGCAGGGTACACCACAGCTTTCTTTTCATTTATAGACCCTATCCTATGGCTTAGAGGGTCTCAGATTTATCTGAAGTGGCCATGGATCATATTACTGGTTTTGGGGTGGCAAAGTGCCCTAACTGTCTAGCCACACAGTCAGCTTTGCTTTCAGGCCAGACTCTTGGCACAAATGCACTCGAATGAGATTGAGAACAAAGTACAACAGCAGTCATTTGAAGTAATACTACTAGCATAGCGCTGGTGCTGCTTCAGGGATAAAACAGGTAAAGGTATGGATGGGATAACACCCATCGGTGTCTTGTGATATTGTACAACAGTTTGATCCTCTGACATCACTGCTGGAGCAAAACAACTTAAAGGGATTGGGGAGCAAAGGATTTAATGTAAAAAAATTCCTAATCCCAGCTCTCACTTCATCTAAGGAATCACTGACCAGATAACTCTACTCATGGAGCCTGATAATCCAACCATGTATAGTTAGCAATGGCTCAACTTCTAATGGAAAGAGGTATTGAGTAGGATTCCTCAGGGGTTGTCCTCAACCTTGCTGACAATGAGATTGAGTGTCTCCTCAGCAAGTTTGAGGCCAACACTAAGTTGAGTGGAGTTGCAGATATACCAGGGGTGAGGCTATGATCCAGGATGACGTGGATAAGCTGGAGAAATGGTCCACAGTCAACCATATGAGATTCAACAAGGACAAGTTTAGAGTCCTGCACTTGGAATGGAATAAATGCATGCACAAATATAGACTGAGGAATGACTGGCTAGGCTGCAGTACTGCAGAGAAGAACCTGGGAGTTACAGTAGACCAGTGGTGCCCATCCTTTTTCTCCCCTCAGGATGGATGGGTGGTGCTCAGTCCATCAGCAGATGCGTAACACGGTGAGGCAGGGCTGGATCCAGCTGTGGTGTGTCAGGGAGAGCCGCAGACCTGACTGAGCCCTGAGGGGGAAGGGGGCATGGCACAGCCCTGATCTGGCGAACCTGAGGAGGGGAAGGAGTAATGGCCTGGCCTGATCCAGTCACACAGGGGCAGAAAGGGGCATGGCCTGGCCCCAATCCAGCCACAGGGAGGGAAGGGAGCATGGTCTGGCCTTGATCTGGTCCCATGGGGCTTGGGAATTCGGTAGCAGGGGAGGGGTAACAGTATTACTTGCCACTGCTCCCCTGCCACCAAATTTTTGAACCTGTAAGGAGCTCTGCAGGCCAGATGCCATGGCTCCATGAGCTGAATTCGGCCTGTGAGCCAGAGATCAAACATCCCTGCAGTAAACCTTAAGCTGAATGTGTGCCAACAGTATGCTTTTGTTGCAAAAAAGCCAACAGCAAATTGGGTTGTATTAACAGGAGTGTTGTTTGCGAGGGAAGGGAAGTGATTCTTCCACTCTGCTCCAGGTGAGGCCTCACTAGCATTGAACAGTGTGTCCAGCTTTGGGTCCCACACTGCAAGAAGGATGTGGACAGGTTACAAAGAGTCCATCATAGACCAACACAAATGATTAGGGGCCTGTGAGGGAAGACTTACGAGGTCAGGCTGAAAGAACACCAAGGTGTATTTAGTTTGGAGAAGAGAAGACTGAGGAGGGATTTGATAACGATCTTCAAATACCTGAAGGGTGATTAACCAGAGAGGATGAAGATGCGCTTTTCTCTGCGGCTGGAGGGGAAAATTAAATTGGAGATTAGGAAGAACTTTCTATGAGAGTAATTAAGCAGTGGAATAGGCTACCTAGAGGAACTATGGAAACTCCATCCTTGGAAGTTTTCAAGAGCAGGTTAGAAGATACTTGACTGGAACAGTTTAATAAGGGACGATCCTGCCTTGAGCAGGGGGCTTCACTAGACGACCTTGTGAAGTCCCTTCCAGCCCTACTTCCCCAAGATCCTATATCCCTTTCCCTTATTTGTTACTATTTCCTAATTTGTAATTGTGTGACTAGTGCTTTGCTTTGATACTTTTCCTCAGGAAATCTCCCACCACTGAATTCTTACCACAGTAACTCAACTAATGGCAGTGGGAGCCTGTGGTGGGAGCCTTAACATAGACATGATTCCCTTGCCTCATTTAGGCGTGCACAGACCACGTCTTTTTCACAATTCTCATCCCCATCCTACTGCAAGGAAGCACTGAGAGTTTAGGAACTGAAGAGTTAAAGCTAAGGACTTTCCCAAGGTTTTGCATCTTTATGTATACAAATCGTGTTTTTTTATGCATTATTGTCTTCACTGTCACACTCTAACTGGGTTTATCAGAATGCTGCAGGCAGTGCCAGGTATGCCCTGTATGTGTCACAACATCATGCAGGGCTGTATGCAATTCTAGGATCAAGAGGAGCTGGGCCACCATCTTTCTCTCTCTGTGTGCCCAAGGCATGGTGGGTTCCCCACCCCCTCCCCATCCAGAGGTGGTTGAAATTCAGTGATTCCCTGCATGCAAGACCAACATTTGACCCTTGCCCAGAAATCTATTCTTACACAATCAGTTGATTTCTAGGCAGAAGAACGAATGTCTGGTGGATTTTGATTTGCAAAGTTTTAATCAGTACAGCTATATTCTCTGAAAGACTCACATAACTTAAGTCTATTCTAGAATAATCACAGAGCATCCAGGCTAAAATAACAAGCTTTCTGGAGCAAATTCTGAGGGACAGTCCTTGACATTCTACAGACAATTATTTGCATCAATGAAAAATCAATTTTGAGCCTATGTAGTTGCATGGTTTGCAAATGCCAACCCTGATCAGGACACTGCATTGTGCTCATCTGGGTCCAGACTTCAAATTCAGAATGAGGATTCCTTTTCTAGAGTCATCAGGGACATGAGGACACCGCCTTAAAATCCATGACTGTCCAGAAAATCCAGGATGATCAGTGTTTTTAATCAGAACATCTCTCTGCTTCTGTCCAGCAAGAAGATGGCAGTGGTGTGAAACCCTGCGCAAAGGGGGAGAAAATCTGGTGGCATTTGTCTGGTTCTTCCATCTCTCTGCTTATTGATCCCAAGACCTGGGGGGAGGGTGGCAGGGAACCATCTCTTGGAGATGTCATGCTTCTTTGTGACAAGTTCTCCCCCAAAATACAGTAGGAGAGAAGACCAGGCTGTTTCTGACAGTCTGTCCCCATGCAGAACTCTCCATGAAGTCTTTGGCTTGTAGGTTGGGCCCAGCTTAAGACGCAGAGAAAATCACAGCACAGTATTACTCCTCCTGCCTCATTGCTTGTAGTACATGAGTGTCCAATGGCCCTAACTCAGACCCTAGCTTGTCACAGCAAGAACAAGCCTCTACTCTGGAGGATTTACACTCTGTGGAGCCAGATGAAGGAAAGAAGGTTTTGTTCAAGGTGATATAAACTGTGGTTTGCAGTGAGGAACAGCTTAAGTCTTCACAAATCAGAGGGCTTCATCCATGAAACTTATTCCACTTTTAAAGGGGAAATAGGGTCCAGGAGGAGCAGTCTTGGGCTGAGTCAGCAAAGCACATGCATACATACAAAAAACTTGAACTTAAAAGTTCATTGTTGGCTTTGCTAAATAATATGCTTAAGTATTTGGCTGAATCAGGGCCAGAACTGTAAGATGCATCCTTTCAGGAAGTTGGCTTCTCCATAGCCTGCTCTTATTCAAGTGGCATTTCTGGTGCGAGTACCAGTGAATGCATTTTTTTTTTAATGTGGCATATGATCTGACAGGTCTGCATGTTCCATTATTCATACTAACTGTTTAGCAGAGCTGCCACTTTATTGTTATGCCTTAGTCACTTACTGTGTAAAAGACAACCAAGTGCACCAAAAACCAACAAGCTGATATAGATGGTCTTGACACTGGCTTTGTGGGTCAGGATGGAGAGGAGAGTGTCAGGGTAGAATTACTGGCCAAATTCAAGCAAGGAGGTCCCAAGATTCAGTCCCCTTAAGAACTCAGCATTTTATAAAAATCATCAGGTTCTAACATTTTTTCATTGCACCCAGTCAAAGATCAAACTTTCAAACTTTCACTAGGATCCCCTCCAAAAAGAATTCAGCTACTTGAGATTTATTTCCACTTGTAAACAACACCCTATGGCTCAGCTGGGGAGTGATATCAAAGGACTGATTCATGGTTAGGTTAGGCACTGTAGTCTGGAGCACTGGAAACTTGAAAAAGAAAAAAAGACTGAAAAGAAAGGAAGAAATCCACATATGCAGCAAAAACAAAGATTCACTTAATAGTCAAGGGGTGTGCAGGAAGATGGATGTCACAATAAAGAGTGGTCCTAGGAGGCTTGTTGCAATCATTCAATGTAAGCCACACAGTGGTAGGGAGTGGAGCACTATCTTGACCAGCCTTGTGAGGACGAGTTGCATTACAACTCTTGATTTCTACAGAAGCTCCTTTTGGAAGTTGTCTCTCAAAACCAGCATTTATGGTTGAAGAAAAAAAAACAAGACGACATGCAGAGCAATTATTTTACTTTAGCAGTAAGGATAAGGAAATTAACATTAAGCAGGGGAAATTGTACATCTGGCTGAAAGGCAGGGTTTCCAGCTTGTGGTTTTTCATTTCATATGCTTAGGGTCCGATTACAGGCCAGGTAGAACTGGGTCCTGTTTGTTAGCCTGATCTAAACTCAGATTTTGCCTTAGCAAAGAAAGGTGCTAGACTTTGTCCTACAGTGCTCCACAGGAATTGAAGGTAGAGATAAAGTATATATTATTAGCATGTTTTAGCATCACTCTGAAGACAGAGTTAAACTTAAACTGGGATAACAGCCAGTATTGTAACACTACATTTCCTGATTTTCAAGGATTTGTGATTAGCTGTACTTAATCATCTGGAAGACACAAGGTATTTAAGTAGCAATCTTACCAGTAATTTTGTGCTAGTGACATTCTGGAGCATATACTTTGTAAGAAGGATAGATGGGCATCCTTAATGTAGGAAGGTTATTTACAATACTACAGCTACATCTACACAAGATGATGCTATTGCACAGTGGTTACGGTGCATTTATTTAGTACTTGTCTAAACAAGTGTCATGTCATGGTTTTTGCCACGTGATGCTACTGCACACAATAGTAACAGGCTACTATGTGGTCAGCATGTCATGTAGACATGCCCTGCATTTCTTAAAACAGGACTTAGAGAGCATACAGTTATGCATGCCCACATATAGCACAGAGACAGTGAATCTTACTACAGCATTTCTTCACAGTAGTGAAGTTTATGTGGAACCATCTACAGTGGAACCAGGTAGATGAATCCCTGTCCATGGTTGTAACAAACCTGGGTTTTGGCTCTAGTTCTGTCACTGACCTCTGTGTGACCACAAGCTACTTATTTTCTCTTTTCTGGCTCATTTTCCACCTCTGTGCAACAGGGACAGTGATACAGACCTTTGTCTAAAGCATCTCAAGTGTTATGGGTAAGAAGTATTTTTTGCTTCGATCACATTGCATGGAGTATCTTGAGTTTAGGGGGTAGGCTGGTTGCTTTTTTTAAAGGAGAAAAAGTAATAATAAATATTTACCTTAAAAACCAAACTAAACTAACCAAACAAAAACCCCAAACCACTTTGTTCTGTAGCATCACCTACCTGCTCTGCCCTTTGACTTACCACTGCCTCAGTCTCCCTTCAAATCAGTGTGGATCCTCTAGAGTTTTGCAGGAAGGATTCATAGCTACAGCCCATTCTCTTGTCAGGCATTGTTTTTTGTTTCAAGCACACAAACTTAAGCAAGACATCAGCATAGTGGTCACTTTCTTGCCCACCCAGGGTTATTGCATCCCAGAGACTTAGTCCCTGCTCCCAAGGAGCTGAAAGACAACCTACAGCACCCACCTCAGAAGCCCATCTCCCTTCTGTGCTCTCTCAGCCCTTCATAGAAATCACCTGCCACTAACCCAACTGTGGTAGATAATCTAATTGGACTTGCTGGCTCACTGGCCCTTAGAGGGGCAGGTTATGATGTTATACTTTTTGTAGAAGTGTAGGCAACTTTGTACAACCCTGTCAAAACAAGGCAACCTATAGACAACATTATGTGTGTACTCACCTGACAATCAAAATTAATACAAATATTCCAAGCTTGTGGGTAGGTCCAAGTCCATAAGGGAGGCAGGGCATGGAGAAATAGAAGGGAAGAAAAATGGGACCAACACTGGTCATGCTTGCTTTGTTAGCAGAATCAAAGGTGTCCTGTTGGAGACGCAGGAGTTTTTCCCTAACCCCCCTCCACTCACTGTGCTCTCACTACCATCTCTCAGGGAGACTGGAGATGTTTCCTAAGGGCAAACAGATGTCCTCCTTACACCCCTTCAGCCACTCTTCTTACTTCTCAGGGAACTCCCTTTCTGTTTACCTGGACTAGCTACTATGACTTCCCTTGGGGGGAGGGGGGAAGGCAGCTACTTTTCTAGGTATGATGGAGCCAAAGGATTTTTCCTGCTTCACAGACTCAGTCTTCTTTTCTTGCAACACTGCTACCCTGGCTCCCAAAGCCTCCTAAAAAGTGTAAGCATCCAGCCATGTTGGACATCTAATTCCAGCAGGGAAGAAACATTTTGACATGTTCAAATTTCAAGAAGAAAGAAACACATGGGAAATAGAGATAGAAAGCAAGAAAGATGACACATACTGGATGCATGGATGGGTAGATAGATATGCATGAAGAATAATTGAGTGATGCATGACAGATAGACATATATATATACACACACGTGCACACACACGCACACACACGCACTGAAGGGAGAGACAGATGCAACAAGAGGGATGTAGTGTGTCTTGATAGATACATAGGTAGATGAAATATTCAAAATATCCAAGCATTCAGAACACTGATTTATACAGAGACATAACAAGAAAGCTCTGTTCCCTGGGCAGCAACAGCTCCATTCTTGAGCCCTCTAAGTCAGCACCTGGAACTCACAACCTAGTCACCCAGCCATAGTCATGCTGCTGGATTAATTAACCTGGGTTCCTTTAATGTTTATTTTGCAGAGTTGCTGACAATTGAATACCAAAGAGTGAAGCACTCAGAATCAGTGAATGCTTTTGAAAATATTGGTCAACATAAGTAAAGGCGTGATGAATTATAAGTGATGGATCATAAGGCCCAGGGAACAAATGTAAAAACAAAAAAATCAAAACAGATCCCAAGACTGCCATAGATAGATATATTGAAGATTGCAGGAAAAATGCAGAGTGCTTTGCTCTATAGTGAGAGACTCTAGGGGGTAAATTTATTAAACTGATGAAAAATAAGCTTAAAGAGTGAATTGATGAGCCTATAAATACCCACACAAGGAGGAGATCTTTGGTGGTAGGCTCTTTAATCTATCAGACAAAATCCATGACTTCATATAAGAAATAAGGTACAAATTTCCAGCAGTGAGCTTACTAATAGAACAATTTACTGAGGGCTGTTGTAGGTTCTTCACTACTGGCAATTCTAAAATCAAGATTAGGTGTGCTTCTTATAAAGTATACTGTATTATCGTGTATGCCATAGATACCTTTCCCCCCAAAATTAGCATTCAAAATTGGGGTGCATGTGTGTCTTAATCAGGGAAGGTGATTTTGATTTTTCTGCCCAAAATAGAAGCTTTGAGAAATTGTAAAATGGTTGTTGTTTTCTTTTTCTTCTCTTCCCTCCAACAGCTGCAAAGAGGGAGGGGCAGAGTACAGCAAGGGCAGATCCAGGGTTGAACACAGTGGTGTGGTTTGATTCCTACTCCACGCAAAATTTAATGTCAACTGCCTGGCAGCAGCAGTGGCATTTCTATTCAGGCAGCACTGAGGGAGTCCGTTGACTTTATGGTTCACTATAATCTACCTAATTACTGCTAATGTTTCTTCACTGCACAGGTGTTAACAACCCTGTCTTCTTTTTAATGGATTTGATGTTCTGCTAATCAAACTAGTCAGTTTTTAGCAGTCTTTGGCAGTTTTGTTGTCTGTTAGCTTTTCTTGGTTTCTCTCTCCCTATTTCACAGCCCTGCAGACTGCTTTTACCTCTTTTCAAAATCCTAGATTCACCCATGGAGTCCAGACTTCAGCAACAGTTACTATTTCAGATTTTTGTGGAGGAGGGTGTGTGGGGGGGTAGTGATAATTTGGCTGTGAAAGTGTTTAAGTTGTAGCCTTTGCATGAGTAAGAAAGGAAGAGTGAATGACCTAGAGATTAAGTTCTGTCACTACTGTGTGCAGTAATACTTCTAGAAAAATTTATTCTTCTTTATTCTGCCTTCCCCAAAACAAGGTGCACATCTTATTTGAGAGCATGTAGTATGCAAGCATATATGGTAGTATAGTTCAAGCAGGAATTAATTCAGGGAGGTCCTAGGGTCTGTGTAATACAGGTCAGAATAGATCACAGTGGTCTTTTCTGTCTTTATCATCTGTTAATCTATGAATACCTTAGCCGAAAAGTGTTTTGTGGTCCTAAATTTTTAGACTGCAGCTTACCCTTAACGTAAAATAGTTAAGATATTGTGTGGAAAATTACCTTTAGCATCTCTTGACTTTTTCTGACCCTTTCATATTGCACTAACATTTTTTTTCCCTATGCCTATTTATAACAATGACTTCTACCATACTGCAAGAATTAAATTTTCTCAGGTTTGAGGATGAAAGAGCTCCACTGATATAATCTAAGCATTCCTCAAGGCTGAATACTCATGATCCATACAGCAAGAGCTATGCAATTGCTTATTATTAAATAATGACTGTTTAGATCTCTTAGGTATCTGTTAGGTATGACATTATTTAATTTATAATATGCTACACAGAACTTTGTAACAAAAATGCTATAATTGCTCTGTTTGTCTGTGAACAAGGATGCACGTCTTTTTTTTCTGGTTCTGGTGATGGAAGTTCATAAGGCAGTGTCCTTGGAGGATGTATTTCCCATAAGAGAATGCATCTCAGTGCAGTGTTTAACTTTACCAAATAGCATCAAATATACATCAAGTGCTGTAGAACAAATGAGCTCTAGGACTTTTTCTATTTACCTTTTAACTTCTTTTTTCCCTTACTCTGAAATTTTTTCACAACTCTCGAAAAATTTGGAAGAAGCGGAATTATATTTGCATTTACTGTAGAAACATATGATTATTAGTTTTTTAGTTAGCAATAAGTTATATTTACTGTTTTGTAGAGTTTCTACAATGTAAAGGTGGATCACATTTATAAACTCATTCAATGCTGATTAGTCCTATTTATTTCAAAGTGATCTTCCAGCACTACCACTTCTTTGAGAAGTCTAGTGGAGTATCCTAGTGCAAGTCACTTGTCTTTCATACATTCCCAGATCCTGGAGTCATGTGATTATGAGGGGATTTTTTAAAAGTACCACAGCAATATACTAGTTAGCTCTCATGGGTACAAAGAAAATCCAAAAAGTGTGGCTCCTTGAAACTCAGAAACCAAAGATAACACCTACTCTATACCCTCCTAGCTATGCAGGTTGGTACAGTGCAATGAACTGCAAGACAAGGGTCTTGTCACTGGCACTCTGGGTGTTAAATGGCCCTTTGGGCCATACAGCACCTCTGTCCATGCTTGATTCCCTTCATCCTTGTACACTGGGAAATCAATACAGGGCTATGTCTTATCCTTTTGTAGGAGCACTGGAGAAGAGGGAAAGTTTCTTTGAGCTATTATTTGACTCCGTTCACAGCTAGGTAAAATGGGCCAGAACATCAGCAGGTACAAATTGATTTAACCAGAGATATGTCACTTTACCCCAACTGAGGCTATGACTCAGTGCCTCATTGAGCATTTCTCACAATCCTAAGGTCTTCTCCTAGCAAATATTATTTACTAAGGCAATTAGAAAAGGATCAGAAATCCATGCATGACTCTGTAACATTTCTGAGTACCATAAATCGGATTAGAAGACACTGTGACAGCAAGAATGAGCACCCGCAGCCACCTGTGTCAAAGCAGCCAGATTACTGAAGGGTGACAGGTATTTATAAACTGTCTTCAACTCCCTGCTTGGAGGTTAGATTGAGAAAGCTGTGTGCTAGGGAGCCGCTTAGTGGAAAACAATGGAACTGCTTAAAAAACACCTTTGTTTCCTTGATGCCAGGAAAAATCAGCAGCATTTGACATGAAACTGGTATCAATGTTAAATAATGAATGGTCCATTCTGAATAATCAGTTCTTGTTGTTACTGTATCATTAAGGTACAAGGCACATTTCAGCTGCATTAGAAGATTCATCCTTTGGCTTGAAGGGAGAGTAGTCAGCCAGTTTTCTTTTGGGTGTCTGCTTGGGACTTGAGGGTCTTCCCTTGTGAATGTGCATCTGGGAGCTCATTGGAGAGAGAAAATTCTGCAGAAACTTCTGCCTTCCTTTCCGCCTTGATGAAGAGGAGGAGTTAAGGAAGGGGTCAGATGTGTTTGTAGAAACAGATGGCTACAAAGTGCAATAGTTTAGAGAGGAAATAGTGCATCAGTGGAGGACAAAACAAGAAGGGAGAAGTGAGAATTACTTCAAGGAGTGTCTCCTCTGCTAAGCATTTTGTTTGGCCCAAAATGAAAGTTCTGTTTAGTTTTTAGATTATTTTAACCCTTAAAAAAATTAAGGCCTAAATTGGAAAAGTTTTATTTTGAGAATGGCAAAATGATGTTTTGGTACTACCAAAATGAAACATTTTATTTAAAAAATAACAAAATAAAAGGCTTTGATACTTTCCCCCTCAGCTGATACTAATAGTTAACCAGTTTGTTAAAAAAAAAAAATCCCTCATTTCTAGCTGTACCTAAACCTGACCCCAACTGGGCCTGGAACATGCCCCTGGTATATCTGAGTACATTCAGACCTCTTGGTCATACTGTACTGCTGAGTAAAATGCTATTAGCGGCAGGGTTGTTGGCTGTAGCCGTGTTGGTCAAAGGACATAGGCAGGCAAGGTCCTTTGGGTAGCTGTGATATCTTTTATTAGACCAGTTGTTTCCAACCTTTTTTTTCTGTGACTCGCTGATGGGAGTGGAGTGTGGTGGCAACAATAGTGGCAGCCCAGGGGTGGGGACGAGCAAGCTCCCAACATGCAGTGCAACTCATCTTTTGGGTGTGGCACCGCTGGCATTACCCCCGTGACCCTCATTTGGGTCATGACCCGGGGTTGAGAACCACTGCATTAGACCCACTAAATAGTTGGAAAAAAGTTTTGTAAGCTTTTAGGCACAAACACCCTTCTTCAGGCATTGGGATGTGTTGACATGTGCATTAAGGTGCTTTTTCTAATGAGCATTAAATTTAGTAACTCCAATGTGAGGTACTAAAGAAATGCACAATTGGCTGCCTTAATGCACAGTTATGAATGCACATGGTTTTAAAGTGATGCTTAATGCGCAGTTGCTTATTTTACTGTGCATTAACATAATCACATTTTTTTATGTGACACTTTAATATGCAGTAAAATAGGTTACTGTATATTAAAATGCACATGTAGACATGCCCTGGGAGACTCTGCTGCTGTTATGTGTTCTCCAAGGTAGAGAAGTATAAAGTATAACAAGAAGTCTGTGAAAATGCAAATGAGTGGAAGTTTGGAAGACGAGGGGTAGAGATGGGGGTGAGGAGGGGGGAGGGAAATGTGTGAAGGAATGCAAGTGGCAAGCTTGAGGCAGGTTACCTGATGTGTCAGATGTTAGGCAGGTTGTAATACATCAAGTCCATGAGCTTTTGTATCCAGTTGATTTATTCAGTGAGGTTGGTAGGCTTGTCTACGAAAGGTGTTTTGTAAAAGTTCCCTTTGAGGATTCGAATTGAGAGATCAGAGGGGGCATGATTGTCTTGTAAGAAGTGGGTACCCACAGGTAATTGGATATTTTAGTCATTGACAGATTATTGGCGCATGTTCATTCTGGTACACAGTTGGTTTATCCTACATATTTTCCATCAGGGCATTTGGTGCATTGGATGAGAGAGATTACATTGCTGGAGGCGCAGGTGTAAGATCCAGGAATGGTGATGGTTCTGTTGTGGGGTGTAGTTATTGTGGAACTGGTGGAAATGTGATGGCAGGTTTACATTTCTTGTCCTGGCATGGTCTGGATTGTATCCCATCAGTACCCCTTGAGCCTCCCACCTACAGCACAGCCAACTGGTTTCACTGTGTGCCTATAACTGAAGAAGCATTCATTTTGACCAGTTTGCAGCTGAGAATGGATGAGTCCATTTCAGTGGACCAAAGCAGGTAAACAGTGACAAACTGGAGTTAGTGGCATTTATTAATGGAAAGCAATATGATTCAACCTGTTCCTGAGTGCCAGAAACCCACCAAATAAATGAACAGGGAATTGCCCAATGATGAATGAGATCAGGTTGAAACCCTGCCAGGCAATAGCATTTACTGAGACATTACCAAGGCCATTTTGTTGTCATTTGCTGATGTTGCTGTAGATAGATGGGAGGTGGTATGAACTATGCAGATGTAAAGCTCTGTTTGGAACATAGGACTAGAAGGAACCTCTCAGGTAGTAGAGTCCACTCACAGGGAAGATAGATAAGAAAATCTACTCTGGCACCTCCCACATACCATCATAGTGAGCTAAGACCCTATGACAAACCTAGGATCTTCATTGCAAAACACCTCAAAAAGCCCTTCCCTGTTCCAAAGGAACAGAGCAGGAGAGACGAGAGCATCACCAAAACTTCAATTATGTTCCAACCCCATGGGCTTTGTACATTGCCTCAGGTTTTTCAGCTGAAGTTTGAAAGGAGTGAGTGCTGCACAGGTCCCAAGTGGAGAGAAACTGGTTGAAGGCACTGTTATCACTTACACATGTCCTTTTGCTGAATGCCAAGCATCCCATGGGCTTTACAGGCTTTCCTGGAAAGCAGTGGGAGACCTGTAGGATTCTTGCAGTGTGAGCATCAAGAGTAGGGTAATGTGGTGGCATCCCTTCAGGTCTATTGTGCAATTTCATCCTAGCCTATGTGTTTTCTGGGTTGATTGGTGGGGGCCTGCCAAGCAAAATGAAATCAGCTTATCACACTCAGAGACTGATGTCAAGGGAGCAGAGCAAGGACCAACTCCCAAGCATCCCCACACCCGGCTAGACATTCATTTCATTTTTGGAAGACATGTCGGTACCATCCAGCTAGAGACTAAAGCAGCAGACATTAGGAACATGCAGAAACTGTGCAAGTGTCCTACACTCTTTTCCATGAGAGTTTCTCACCTTCCCAGCAGAAAGATGGCAGGAAGATCTAGTCTCCATCAGCCCCAATAGAAAAGAGGAAAGATGCTCTTGCAGTTAAGGAATGGTTTTGAGTGCAAAATGCTTGCCTAGATCTGCGACAAATACAAGTCATATATCTCTGTATACCTCAGTTTCCCATTTGTACAAATAAGATTAGTCTCCCATGCTCTGTGTGTTCAAGGCCTCCTGAGCCTCTCACTATCCAGCCATTTAAAGCCCTGATCTCAGTTGGTGTCTCTAAGTGATACTGTAGTAGAATAGTTGGAAGTTCTGTTAGAGAAAGCAGAGGGGGGAATGTTTGTGGTATGGATACCTATCTGCTAAGACCACCCCAAGGAAGACCTACTATTGTTAAGGACCACAGAAGATATGTTGTGTGTTACAGTAGGACCTCCAAGTCCCAATCTGCACCTTACTCTGATCAGCACTGAACTCTAGTAAAGGATATTGCCTTCCTCAAATAGCTCACAATTTAGAGGGGCATAGGTGCTGGGAAGAGAAGCAGAGGCACAGAGGGGAAATAACATGCCCAATGTTACAGAAGTCAGTGGCAGAGGCAGGAAAAGAGCCCAGGTGTCCTGAGCGCTACCCCATTGTTCTGTCCCCAGGAACATGCTGCTAACAATTTTCAAATAAACTGAGTTGCGTGTAATCTGAAATGATCGTCTTCGACTCTCAGTAGACTGTCTCTCCCATCTTTGTCCAGAACGCTGCAGAACAGACCATCATGCAACACAATAATAAGCCCCAGTCTCAGGTTAGTGCTGATGTCTTATATATTATTTTATTTTGTTCCTTTTTATTTTTGAAAGTGAAAAAATAATTTAAACTGATGATATATGTACAGGGGGAAATGGCTTGTTAGTGTTCTGAAGAGATCCTACAGCTGGCAAGGGAATGGTTAGATGCATCACTTGACCTGTGTACAAAAATTCCCACCTAAAAAGATCTGAAGAATCAGAAAGCCTCTCTCTCTGTATTATGAGCTGTCATAGTATGGGGAAAGGGAAAGAAGGCTGTGCAGGAGCAGACAGGGTCCATTATATCCTAAGCTGGTCTGTACCATCTCTTTCCCAGCAACAAGGATCAGGTGATCTGGAGTGGGGTCTCCAGCATCTCCATGAGAAAGGTGTCAATAGGCGTGTCCCCGATCAACTTGAAGAAGAAGAGATGCTCGAGGCATTTCAGCCCGATAGATCTCAGTGCTGGCAGTCTGAGGAGGAGTTTGGCAAACCTGGAAAAATGTGCCATAGAACAACAGAAGTCAGAGGTCATTATTATTTGATTTTCAGCAGTGCCTAACCTGGCTCAGGGCCCCAGTGTCCCAGACATAATCAGTGAAAAAACACAGCTTACTTTGAATATCTTACAGTTTAAATGGAAATGAGGAACCAGAGAGATGAAGCAACTCAGCCAAGGTCACCAGAAAGTTAGTGCTGGAACCAGGAACATAGCCCAGATGGTGCTCGTGTTGCAAGCAAGTGCTCACACCAGGCAGTCTCTAATGAACTGCCCTGCCTCTTCCCACACATGCACACTGCCATTCCCTGATGCTGCAAGTCTGTCCTCCAGCCCCTTTACATGCTCCAGTTAGTGTTTTGCTCCACTTAGTTTTAATTTGAAAGGGGGACACAAGGCTTCCCTTGGGAGACCGTCCCCCAGCCAAACACCCCAGTGTCGCAGTGCTGATGCTTCAAGCTGCATATTCCTTTTCCAGAGACATTTGCTTATATTTCAAGGGGTCAGAAACTCATGGTACCAAAACACTTGTCTGTCTTGTATAAGAGCCCTCTCTAACTGGGACCTTCCAGGAAAATTCAAGGGCTTGATCAGGTTCCCTCATGATGCCTGGAAGGTGGATCCACTTTCTTTCCAGATTTAACACACACAAACACAGGAACAAAGTGCATATTTTGGAGAAATATTTCATCTGTCCTTTTCAGGCTATCTGGTAACAACCATTTGACTTCCATCCTTGACCAGGGCTTGAACTAATAACCTAGGAGCTATAACGTGCCATTGAAATCTTTCTTAAAATCTGCTTAAAAATTGATGGCCCCTAGAGAAGCTTTGTCGCCCATTAGCAATATTTTTACTATCCATTTTCCTCTGTTTTATGGACCATATGTGGCCACATTTGCTACTAACTGACCTCTGATCTCCCCCATACTCCCCCCAAATGCACATTTCTTGTTTGCAGCATTGACTTTGTGGCCAAAAATAGCAACAGCACTGCCAGGTGCCAGCACCTTGTTTCTTAAAGGAGTCTTAAAACAGCATGTGGATACTCTCATATTCTGCCATTTCTCTCAATCAGCCAGCAGAGTGCAGTGTTGGACAGCACAGGAAAAAGCTTCAGCAGTACTAGACTTCACTGCAACAGGCTTCAGTTGCTGCTTGCATGAGAGCAAGAAATTACTGGAAAGAGAGGACTTTGCAAACCAGAGTTAGAATAGACATGATGTTCAGTGCGCTCTGCTGGGCCTGGGATTGTGGTCTCCCTAGTCTTGTGTAGCCATTTACACCTACCTGATCTGAGGCTTGATCCAAGCTCAGTGAAGTCAATCAAAGTTTGCCTTCACAGCAATGGACTTTGCATCAGATCCACACATGATAACATTTTATGCCCCCTTTGTCCAGGTCTGAATGATGAAACCAGATGCAGGGAGTGGTGAATCAAATCTCATAAATAGAGAGCTGCACCCATTTTGCTGAATGCTGTCCATCTCTGTTGGTATGCTGCTATTTTTTTACGCTAATGGAAACATGAAGCCACCACTCATATTTTAATTACAAGTGCCACTTAAACCCCTAATTATAAATCTTTCAGAGAGGCACAAGAGGATGTGGGTAACACAATGGGAGTCAGACTCATAAGTGCCATGTTTCATCTAGAGAGGTCTGAGCCAGACTTTTGGCTTGTTTAAACTGTGCCAAGACATGGGACTGGACTCAATCTTCCAAGGTCCCTTCCTAATGTCTATGTAATGTCTATGAAATGGATCTCTGTTTCCCGCAGATAGCCAATAGCATCACAGCCTCTCAGGGCAGGTAAAGAGGTGAAGCCTCCTGCATTGATTCACTGTTGAGGTCACTGCCTATAAGAAGCATGTGGACCTAAGGCTGGTGGAAAGTCTCTTGCTGAAACTTCTCCCCCCCCACCCCAACACACAAAATTAGGATGTGGACAAACTGAAGGGTTGGTTTGTTGGCTTGCTTTGTGGGAACTCCCTCATCATCTCTGAAAATTTACGTTATTAACTGAAGAGCCCATAAAGGAAAAAAAGTTCACCAAAATGGATTTCCCCCACAATCTTCAGCAGGTTTGGGCTTGAATTTTTTGCTGTTGTTAAGAAGAGCCCAAGCCCTTCCCACTGAAAATTGATGGAAAAAGTTTTCCATCAACATTTTTCATCAGAAGAAATAAAAAATTCCAACCAACTCTGTATAGCACCCCCCTTCATGATGTAGCAGGAGCAAGGATGCACTTAGTACCTGTGATCACTGACAATTTGAACAATCTGTACCTACCAGGAGGTTCCCACCTGCATCTCCTATAGACAGAAAAGTGGCACAGGGCTAATTTGTATTCACCTGCCAGGTTGTTCAGGGTACTTCTGCTTTGTATATGCTTCCAGCGTGGCATAGACCTTTTCTCTTAGCGATTCCACTTCAGAGGGACTGGACAAGCCCTTGGCATCTGGAGAAGGGAGAAGCAAAAAGGAAATCACTGCAGAACTGAAGGTTAATATTTCATTTGGTTACGAGCTGAGCAAAAAGAACCATATTTTCAAAAAGTGTGGGAGTTCTCTCCCATTGCCAACTTTCTTAACAGTGACTCTGTTTCACCTAGCATTTCCAAAGATGACAGGGACCCTGGTTGTGCATACACATAAGCAATGTGATCCTGGTTTTTGTTGGGGTCCTTGTGGATTATAAATCTGCCCTTAATTTATGATCACATAGGATCTCTGCCTCATTCACTGCCCAGTATAAGCACACAAGGCAACAGAATCACAACTGTACCTGGCTTTTTCTCACTTGGGAGTGTCCGACTTCACAACGTATGTACTTGTCCTTTAACGTACTGTTTAACACAGTACGAGTGCATGCTGCATATTCCCCACAGGATCAATCTTATAAAAAAAAAGTTTACTTGTCTGGGGATTGCATCTACAACTCCCTCCTAAAAAGCAATACTTGCTGTAAGATTGGATCGCTCTGAACTTTAAACACTGATGGGATTGCATCCACAGCTACTATGGCACTATTCTAGTAGGGAAGAATCCATGGGCAGAATACGGGAGCTGGCTCTATGCCACTTCAAATCACAGGCTTCTGAGTCGGCCAGGGAGGAGTGATACAGGCTAGTGGCTAAAGCATCCAGAGACATAGGTTCTATATTCGGCTCTGCCATTGGCCTGCTGGATGACCTCGGGTAATACTCCGAGTCGGTTTTCCCTCCAGAGCCTTTCATCCCAGTGGATTGTAAAGTCAGTGGCTCAGTTCTGTCCCTCTCCATGCAACTGTACAGTGTATGGAAAGGGACAGAACTGAGCCACTGACTTTACAATCCAGGGGAATGAAAGGCTCTGCAGGGAAAACAGACTAAGAGCATTACTTAAGGTCAATATATTGTCTTATAAATAAGACTGAAAGAAAGGATGAAGTGCCACCTACCAAACCCACAGTATGATGGCATGGAAACCAACCTACTCTTCTGCAGCTGGGGATGATAGTTGCACCATCCAGGAAAGGCCCTCTTTCAGAGCACGGCTTGGGAGGCAAAGAGGTAGACATCCACTTTGAAGAACATAACCAAGTTTCACACCAGTGCCTTTTCATGCTCCCAGGGAGCAGTTAGCCTGAGACACTTGGCTAGGATTGTCTAATCAGGGATGATTCCGCCTTGAACAAGGGGCTGGACTAGATGAGCTTGTGAGTTCCCTTCCAGTCTTATTTCCCTATGATTCTAGTTCATTTTCTGCAGAAATTTCAATGAGTTGAGGGAGTTTTCCATTTAGTTCAGTCGTTTCAAAAGAAGAAAACAAACAAACTTAAAAACCCCAGCAACCAACATGTAGTTTAGAATTAAACATTTAATTTGGTTTCTTTTTACATTTTAAATTAAAGTGAAGTACTTTAGGGATATAGAACTGGAAGGGACCTCCAGAATCCAGACCTCTGTGATCACAAGTAAAAAAAACCCCAAAGTTTTGAAATGAAAAAAATAAATGAAAAAGGTTCACTTAAAAATGTCCAAACAAAATATCCAAACTGGCAGCACTACACAGGGAATTGGCAATAAGCGATTAGGTGGATTCCTTACAATAAATCATTGAAAAAATTGTAGTTCTTGGATTGGCTGCTTTTGCAAAGTGCTTAAAATTGTTGGTCAGATACAGTCAGTCATCAAAAATGGCATAGGACCCAGAGATAAGGAATATTCAAATGCTTGACCCATTCCCTATGGCAATCCAAGGGAATAATGTTCAGAAACAGTAGCACTGGTTGTAGACAGCATCAGGAAATGAGCCTTTGCAACAAACGTCACAGCAATTTATCACACATTTATGGTGTCATGCCCCACACTCCCAATCCCTCCCCTGTCATGAGTTGCCACCTGTGGTAAGAGTTGCCATGCCATGACAACATGCTTCCCTAACCCATCATAACACTGGAGAAGTGAAAAGGGCAGATATACTAGCTCTATGTTCTTCCCCTCTAGCTTATTTGGGTTGGAGGGCCTGAGGCTTGGTGCTGGCTCCTAGACCAAAGAGAGAACAAGAACTCCCACCACCCCACTTCTGTTCAGCACAAGTCTGGAGCAAGGCTTGAATTCACTCCTTTGGAGCAGGAACAAAATACTGTAACCTGTCTACTACACCCCTCCCTTCCCTTGATACATTCACAGACACATCATCAGATGGGTAAGGAGATGTATGACTATCCAAAAGGAATCTCTTGGGATGTCATTGAAAGCCAATAAGAGAATCCTCCAAGTGTGTCACGCAGCAGGTCCTTTGGGTGTCTGGTGACACCAAAGCTCACCTGGATTAAACAGGACGATGGCTCGCAGGCACCCTAGCTCAGACTTATCCATCTGCATGTCTTTCATCTTAGATACTAGCTCTGTCAGAACTCTGCATGGAGGAGACACAAACAAAATCTGTCAGCGTGTATGAATGGCAAGGTCTGCATCTAGTGTTAAATGCACCAATACAGAACTCCAGGAAGGCAAACTGCTGAGCAGTACTGGCTACACGCTTGCATGTCTCCTGGGTGATTGATTCTGTGCTGATTCAAATAACTGCACTAGGCAGGTGCACTGTTATAGGAAGGGAGTTGCCATCAGCTGCAATGTTAGTAACAAGGGAGCCCATGGAGGGGACAAGTCCCAGCATGCAGTGCTCCATCTTGACCACAATGGTGGCCAAATATGGGGAGGGATTGGGATGAGGTATTTTGGGAGCTTCCCTTTTCTTGTCTTCCAAATATAATCTTTCCTTCTAAAACTCTGGCCATTTATTTGGGTACCTAAAGATGACTTAGATGCATAACCTGAGGTATCTAAACTGTGGAAGCCTTGGCTCCTTTCTCCTAACCTACAGAGCTACTACCATCACACGGTGAAGGTGGCAAAGCCCGTTTAGGCTATAAATTACACTTTATTATATGAATTGAAGCCAAGTTTCAACATAAAAAGGATTTCTGGTTTGTAACCTGTCCCTGCTATAATTCAGCATAGAAATTCAAGTCTCTCTGTGGTGCATGCAGCTCATCAGAAAAATCCTGCCACAAGTTCAAATCTTGCAGGGTCTTCCTCTTTGTATTTATATTTGGTATGTGCCAAACATGTTCGGTATGTGCAAGCAGGAGTAGGAAGGTGGGGTGTTCTTGCTGGGATGTATTGGGAACATGGTATAGACATACTCTTAGTCCCCTCTCAATATGGGCTGTCCATTCTTGGGAGCAACCCAACAGCTCTCTTCTGCAGCGCTTCCTGCTGCCGTATAGTGGGCTGCCAGCTGTCTAGGTGGAGACAGAGCTCTGTGAATGGCATGTAGGGTGAAGATAAAGCAAGCGTTTGGTTTAGTTGCATGCCAGTTGCCTCAGAGTGGCCTTGTAGTGGTTGGGGGTGAAGTGATGGGCAAGATACCTGTCAAAAATAGAGCCCACGCCAGCGCTGTGTGCACTGCTGCGGTGTACATGCAAGCCTGTGGCGAGCAGGATGCCATCTTGCACAGACACAGAGCGATGAGAAAAAGATGCAATCAGCAGCTCATTCCAGCCTGCAAGAATAAGGAGCAGAAGACATGAGAGCACATTATACTAGTTTCTCTCCCTGAAACATACCCTCCTGTCCCTTTACAGGAGGGTGCCAAGGAGAAATTGGCAGGGGTGGATAAGATGGTTTTTCTGTCCTCCCTTGTCACTGAGCTTAGGAGAGGGGTAGAGCAGCAGCATCTCCTAGGCCAGTGGACAGGAGAGAGTAACCTGAGCTTACTTCAGGCAATCAAATTTACACCCTGAAACCACTTCACACAAAAGGAAGGTGAATGGTTTCTCCCCAGAGGTGCAGAACTTGAAACATAGGTGTAAACAACCCTATTGGTTTCAACACATTCATGGGTTCAGATCCTGTAGGACTGATCAAGTGCCCAAGTGGGATCCTATTCTATTCTGCCCAAATACCTGAAACACAATTAATATGCCTACTTTTGTCATGCATCATCTTCCTGGCTCAAAGACTAAGTCATAAAAAGCAGTAAACAGGAAGACCTACCTGCCTTGTGTTAAGAGTTTTACAGGGACTGGAGGAGGGTAGAATAGGATCACACCTGGGAACTTAAGCCCTAAAAAAAATTGCTTTTTTCTTAAAAATGTGCCCCTAGTATTTTAGTGTACCCTTTGCCTGGAAGCATTTTTTTTCTAACAGCAGAAGGACCAAAAAAAACTAACAACAGGCTAATGGAAGGAAACATTCTGAGAGAGAGCCAACATGGCTTTGTTGCAGGTAGGTCCTCCCTGACCAATCTCATTTCATTCTATGACCAGATGATGCATCACCCAGACAAAGGAAAAGGGGTTGATATCATATATGTAGACTTCAAAAAAGCCTTTGGCCTTGTCTCCCATGATATCCTCATGGGAGAACTGGGGAACTGTGGCCTCAACAACCTTATGGTCTGATGGCTAGGGAACTGGCTCTGTGGTCAGACCCTGAGAGTGATGGTTGATGGAACCATATCAACATGGAGCATGGTGACAAGTGGCACCCCACAGGGCTCTGTACTTGGACCACTACTCTTTATAAATACATTAAACTATCTGGATTATGGTGTCAGAAGGGACTGGCTAAGTTCACCAACAGCACCGAATTACAAGGAAGTGTAGCCACACTAGATGATAGGCTGGCAATTGAAGCCGACCTTGACAGGCTCACAAAGTCCCCTGCCAGCCCCCCCCCCGATCCCTGCCCCTGCCAGCCCCAGCTTGGGACTTTAACAAAAAAAAAAAAAAAAAAAAAAAAAGGCCCTGGTGCTCCCTGGGTGCTGCTGGGGGGGGGGGGATCCCTGCTGCCCCCCACTGCATGGGGGGCTCTGCATGAGCCCCTGACCCCACCCCTCACTTCCCCAGCCTCCCCACAGGTGCCCTGCCTGGACCAGCTCCGGCCTTTTAAGAAAAAACAAAAAACAAACAAAAAACAAACAACAAAACAAGAAAAGCCCCAGGCCTCACTGCTCCTGCAGTGGCCTCAGGGCTTCAGGGGGGCTGTGGAAAGGCCCTGCGCATAATACAGGGCAGCAGAGATCGCTACTTGCCAGCAGGAGCCATCCAGGGGGTTTCTCAGGTGCACCCACTGAGTAGGGGCTTTTTTTTTTAAACAAGAGCCAGGGTGGGTGGGGCAGCCATTGCCGGGCTGGAAGAGGGGCAGGGGATGGGCTGGCCTGGCTGATTTGGAGATTCAGCTGAATTGAATTGGGACAGTGATTCGAATCACCGAATTGAATCCCTGTCCCCTGAATCAACGGAATCTGAGTCTGAAGCGAATACTAGCCACTTCGTGCAGGCCTATCAAGTAGCAGCACGGGACAGCAGTACTCCCATTCTAATGGGCTTTGACCTAGGTCTTTTGTATTTACCTTGAATACCTCATAAGTGCTCACAAAGCCTGCATCAGTAACCCCCAGAAGAGGCAGTAGACTACAAGCCTAAGCTCAGTTTTCACTAGTCTGTTAAGCTGCAAGCTTGGCTCATCATGCACTTAGCCCCTGTTGTATTTTGGGCTTGTTAACATAGCCATAATAGCTTAATCTTCTGGGACAAAATGACACCACAGTAACTGTGCTGTGACATGTGGATGCCATGCTACAGGTTTTAGAAATAACACATTAGAGCACCCCTGGCTCCCAATAAATCAGTTGACACCATCTCCATGTCAATAAGCAGCAAAGAAGGGATAATCCATGATTAAGATCACAATAGCATTCAGGCAGGCAGAGCGCCAAAAATTTTACCTGCACGAAGAAGAATCACTTGGTCTTCCAGCATTAGGTTTGAGAAGTGGGGGATTCGCTTGGCCCATTCAACTAGTGTGAAGAGCTGCTTGTCAGCTGCATGACATATGTTAGTGACAGGGTCATTCGTCTAAAGGAGGAATAGCGTAAGACAGGAAGGGAGGAAAAGAGAGAACATGCCATTGAGAATTTCAGCCCAGTAAGAACCAGCAACAATTATCTTCCTCCCTGAAGATGAATATCCCACCAGGTGATAGTATATAATATTAAATCTACCGTTTTAAAGAATTGCACTATATTTGAAGCCATACAGTTCCCTTTCATTCTTCTGGAATGCACTTCTGCAGGTTCAAATCTAGACAATTTTTTATGTACCCAGTCCTCATTTTCCCTGCTTTTATCTACGGTATGTTGCATGGTGTTTCTGGTTCTGTACCTTGTAGCCACGTGCAGTAATTTTGGGAAATCCTTAAGTAAACACCCTATGAATGCAGGGGACTGGACAAGATGACTGAAGAGGCCCCTTTCAGTCCTGTATTCCTATTACAGTCAATGGCAACTTGTTCCTGTTTGTTCAATGTCCTCGGTCAAATGATTCAAAGTCTCTGTCCAATTCCTACTGCAGTGGTCACGTCATAAAGCTATGGCAGTTTTGTTCCTACTCAGGAAAAATCAGGCAATAAATTCAGAGCTCTCCAACATCATCTCATACACCCTCACGGATGCTGAAGTAATGGGACCCTGGGCTCCAAGCTCTGCCGTGCACACACTAGCAGAAGACTCTAGAGCTGTAGCTAGACTTCAGAAAGGTCATCTACCAATTAAAACAGCAGAGGTGGTGTCAGAAAACAGGAAAATAATTCACACTATTCTTAGTGTTATTTTTACAAGCCAGCTGGTCAAAAAGGTGTTTTTTTAAAAAAGTGTTCAAATTAGCCTTTGGACTTTCAATGCAAAATATCACTGGAAAAAAAAAAATCTGATAAACGGCCAGTCCTACTAAACACCCTGACAACCATAACAGCTCACTAGAGGTTAGAAACTCCTTCTCCATCCTCTGCTGAGATTTCCAGGATTAATTAGCAATTACTTTGTTTTGATTGTGGGCTGCCACTGACTGGTTTCCCTTTCTTCTCCCTAGAGTTGGTTCCTTAATGGAAAAATAACAGTTGACTGGGCTTTAAACTTAGTTTGCCAGGTGATGGGCAGACAACCACTAGTGCAAGCCCACCAACCATCAACCACAAAATCAGGTCAGGCTGCACAAGGGAACTCACTCCTACCCTAATCCAGGAACAGGGCTCTTCTAGGAGTGCAGGGAAGACTAGGGCCTCTGATGGCAGGCTCACTTGTCTATACACAAATGCCAGGAGCCTGGGCAACAAAACAGGAAGAACTGGCCCTTCTGCTAAACAGAAATGACTACCATCTCATAGGGATAAACAGAAACCTGGTGGGATTTCATCTAAAACTGGACCACAGGTGTAGATCGCTATACCTTGTACAGGAGAGATCATGCTGGAAGAAAGGGCGGGGGCGTAGCTTTCTATGTGAAGGAGCAGTACACTTCACTACAGGTGGAGATTGGCAACCAAGGAGGGTGACTTGAGACCCTCTGGGTAAGAATATAGGGGGAACATAGTGAAGGGGATACAAGTGGTACGAGTCTACAACAGACCTCCTAATTAGAAGTAAGAACTTGACCACGAAGTCGCTATGGAACTGACTCAGGCTGTATGCTTTTGGTGCATGGTTGTCAGGACCAAATTCAACTACCCTGACATCTCATGGAAAGAGCACTCAGCCAAATCCAGATTGGTGGCAATGCTTCCTCACATGCATTGATGAGCTCTATTTGTCTCAAGGAGTCTACAAGCTGACAAGATGCAAGGCACTCCTGGACCTGGTACTGGTCAAAGGAGACAATTTAGTGAGCGACCTGAGAATTGAAGGGAAGCTGGGAAACAGTGGCCATGAGTTGATCACTTTCTTTATCCACCACAAAGCTGGCAAGTCAATCAGCAATGCAGAAGTCCTCAATTTTAGGAAAGCCAACTTTCACAAGCTCCAGAGGCCAGTAGTCAAGGCCCTGAGAGGCCATGATCTGACAGGGAGGGGAGTCCATGAGCATGGTTGCTCCTCAAGGATGTGATCCTTGAAGCACATGGGAAGTCCATTCCAGCCCATAGAAAAAGCAGCAAAAGGGCTGGACAATCCCCTTGGCTCACTAGGGAACTCATGGACCTCCTGTGTCTAAAGAGAGAAGCTTATAAAGGATGGAAGATGGGAAACACCACCAAGGAAGAGTATTCAGCACTGGCTCACACCTGTAGGGAGTGAACTAGGAAAGTCAAGGCTGAAACTGAGCTCAAACTGGCTACACAAATCAAGGACAATAAGAAGTCCTTCTACAGATATGTGGGAAGTTGGGGAAAAGACAAGGGCAACACTGGACCCTGACTAAACCAAACAGGGCAGCTCATCATCAACACCCAGGAAAAAACAAATCTCCTTAACAATTATTTTGCATCAGTCTTCCACCAGCCCAAGGGGATCCCCCTGCCTGATGGGATGCAGGATCACCAGGAACAGGGCGAACATACAGCTATCATTGGCGTGGATCTTGTGAGGCAGCACCTTGAGAGGCTGGGCACCCACAAATCAGCTGGCCCAGATGGAATGCAGCTAAGAGTGCTAAAGGAACCGACTGACATCATGGCGTGGCCAATGGCAAGGTTATTCGAGAACTCATGGTGCTTGGACGAGGTACCTGAAGATTGGAAGAGGGACAATGCGATGCCTATTTTCAAGAAAGGGTGGAAGGAAGATCCAGGGAATTACAGGCCCAGCAGTTTGACCTCAATCTCTGGAAAGATCTTGGAAAAAATAATCAAGGAAACAATTAACAACAGGTTAACAGAAGGCAACGCTCTGAGAGACAGCCAACACGGCTTTGTTGCGGGTAGGCCTTGCCTGACCAATCTCATTTCCTTCTATGACCAGGCGATGCATCACCTGGACAAAGGAGAAGACGTTGATCCAATATATTTGGACTTCAAGAAAGCCTTTGATCTGGTGTCCCATGATGTCCTCATGGTAAAGTTGGAGAACTGAGGCCTCAACAACCTAATGGTCCAATGGCTGGGGAACTGGCTCCATGGATGGACCCAGAGAGCGACAGTCGATGAAACTCAATCAACATGGCGCAAGGTGACAACTGGTGTCCCCCAGGGCTCCATTCTCAGACCTGTACTCTTCAATCCATTTATAAATGATCCAGACTCTGGTGTCAGAAGTGGACTGACTGCGTTCACTGACAACACCAAATTATGGGGAAGTGTGGTCACCCTAGAGGACAGGCTGGTGATTCAGGCTGACTTCAACAGGCTTGCAAGGTAGATGGATCAAAACCTGATGGTGTTCAACACGGAGGTTGCAAGGTGTTTCATCTCAGGAGAAACAACCCACAAATCACATTTATAGGCTCAGCAGTGCTACAGTAGCTAGCACCATGACTGAAAGAGACTTGGGGGGGTCATCGACTGATCACAAGATGAACATGAGCCACCAATGCAATACTGCATCAGGCAAAGCAAATATAACTCTGGCTTGCATCTACTGATGCATCTGAAGCAAGACCCAGGAAGTCATCCTCCCACTTTACTCGGCCTTGGTGAGGCCGCAGCTGCAATACCGTATCCAATTCTGGGCTCCGCAATTCAGAAAGGATGTGGAGAAACTTAAGAGGGTCCAGAGGAGAGCCACATATGATCAGAGGACAAGAGAGCAGGCCTTATGAGGAGAGGCTAAGAGCATGGGACTCTTCAGCCTGGAAAAGTGTAGGCCCAGGGGTGGTGGCAGCTTATAAGTACATATGGGATGTGCATCAGGAACTGGAAGAACATCTGTTCACCAGAGCACCCCAAGGGAAGACAAGGCCCAATGGTCACAAGCTCCTGAAAGACCGTTTTAGACTGGACATAGGGAAAAACTTCTTTACTGTCCAAGTCCCCAGGGCCTGGAATAGACTCCCCCCAGAAGTGATGCAAGTGCCTACTCTGGACACTTTCAATAAACATTTGGATGCCTTTCTTGCTGGGATCATTTGAGCCCAGTGACTTCCTACCTCTTGGGCAGGGAGCTGGACCTGATGATCTTGCAGGGTCCCTTCCAGCCCTAATGTCTATGAATTTATGTTCCATACTACTGATTTTAAATGCACAGTGGGACATGCTCATCTCTGTTAGTGGGTTCTGTAAAACTACCCAGCATGCAGACACTAATTCTATGCTGCTGCTTACCGAGTTCTCAGCATTCATGTCACTGTATGATTCAGTCTTTGGTTCAACAGCTAATTCAGCTTCTAAAATCCTTTCCACGGGCATGTCCTCATTACTACTGCTCGTGGACTCAGCCTCGTTCTCGCTCCTCTCTCGGCTTCTCTGCCGCTCCTCTTGCACAGCTGGAAGACAGGAGAACATGCCTCTGTACCATGTAGGATGCTGGCACCAGACTGCTTCCCCATCTTTCGAGCTCATTGCACATGAAGGACAGACTTATCCCTGCTTCTCTCTGATCAGAGCACAGAAAACCCTGCCCACTGTTCAGAGCATGGCTGATGGTAAGGATAGGAATATAAAAAGGTGGGCAACAGATGCTGGCCACTGTTGACCTGGTAATTCAGCAGCAAACATTATTGGCTTAATTCATCACAGCTCTGTACTTTGTGCACATGTATACCAATGCAAAGATGAGTGCACAATGGTACCATTCTGACACCTGGGGCATGCACCGATTTAAAATGGCTTTGGGTATGGCAAGGCAGAAAGGAATTAGGCCCTTTTGGTGGGAAAAAGGAGTAGCATAATAAAGCAGGGTAATCAGGGCAGATGCTCCAGGTACTAACTCAGTGGGGGGTAGAAAAATAGAAGCTGCTGCTGCCACAGCTGCACATCTACACTGGAAGCAGAAGAGCAGCCAGATCCTGTCTCTGCCTCCATGTATTACAGCTGCCCCAGGTACCCAGCTGCCTCGTTATGACTGGGTGAAAAAAAACAGGTGTGGTTTGAGGGCCTGAACAGAAAACATGTTTATACTGATGTAGTCACCATTATAACACCACAAAAATGTAGTAAACATGCTGTAGCTCCCTAAAACGGAGGTAACTTTACACAATTTGATGAAGAATTATTTTTAGCCATCAGTCATCTTACTCCAGAGTTTCCTTTCGCTCAAGGCAAACAGGTTGTTATGTGGTCTCTTGTTACCTGGAGGCAAGACACAGAACTAGTAGCCTATATTATAGTCTGCTACCCAAGAATGAGCTTCATGTCTGTATGTCTATACACTGGCCAGAGTGTAATTTACATTGAGGGACCAACCCCCACAATGTAAATGATATAACAGTATGTGATCTTATGTCCATGCCCTTAGTTTGCCAAACCCAGATCACTCTGGGTTTTGGTTTTGCCAATTTTTAATCCAAGTGTGATTTGGATTAAAATTAAAATTTAATTTTTATCTGAACACTCAGAGATGTTGATTTTTGCTTAATTCTGTTTATGCAAGCGAGGAGAGGGAAGAGTTCCAAAAAATGATGGAATTTTTGGGGCATCTCTGTTCCCTAGAACATTACATGGTCATGACCCCTTGGAAAAAAGAAAAAGAAAAAAGAAATCAACCTAGGAAAGTGAAATATGAGCCATCATTTTAAGAGGCATGCTGGTATTCTTGCCTGGCAGTGCGAGCGCACTGGCCTGCAACCCCCAATCAAGCAAAAGCAGAAGAAAATAGAAGATGACACATTTCCAAATGTCAAGGATTCAATGAGGAAGTTTGCCTAGGTAGCTGTACCAGTTTGTTGTAGTGCAATGCAGCAGTTTTCACTTACCTTTGCTGTTACTGGTACCAGTACAAATTCAACTTGCTCATCTCTTTTTCTATGGATTTAGATTGCCTCAAACCATCCTTTCCCTCAGGACCATCTCAACACCCATCACTGTTTCACCTCGCAATTTACACTGTCCTCCCAGCTAGCAAGTAGTAGTGTGCTTAAATTAAGTCCCCAGAACTGAAAAGCTGTCTCTGGGGTGTCAAAACGAACCCTGGGTCTGGCCATCCCTGCGATGTGAAGGTGTTCAGCTTCAGATCCAAGATCCACGACTAACAGAGAGTCTCTGCTAAGAGAAAATGTCACCTAGCGGCATCTGAAGAAGTTTATTTCTCGACTGTTACACCATCTCACAGACATACTGTATTACCACGGATTCTCAACTTGTGCTCCAGGGACCGCAAGTACTCAGAAAGAGACCAGCAAGTAGTAACTGGAATGGAGAAAGCAAAGGCTTAAGAAGAAGATGGTTCATAAACATAATGGCCTGCTTTGTTCACCAGTCTGCCCCCCTCCCATTATGAAAGTCTGTATCCTGTTCAAGCTGACAGCTACCAAACATGTGGATATACTGTTCTACTGTGGAAGAACACTTCTGCAGATGAAATACACTGGTCAGGCACAAGCATAAGAAATTGTCCCATCATCTTTGCTTAGGATTTAAAACACACGGGTCCAATTCTCTGTTCTGCCAACGACTTCAGGAATGACCTTGGGCAAGTCACCTATTTACCACTGTGTCAATTAGCATAGTGGGACGCTAGCACTCACATGTTTCAAAAGGACTACACATTGGAGTCTACGTTGCTGAAACAGTGATGGGGAGTAAAAGTACCTTTGAGAGACGAGTAGAAGGGGAATGAAAACTTTATAGAACCAAAGTATCATGACTGAGTCTTGAAAAAATGCCAGGGTTAGCTTTTTATTTTATTTTATTTTGGGCCATGCCTACTGTTAGTTACAGCCAGTTCAACATCAGCAATGAAACCCTGAACCTGCTGGACCTCTGAAGTAAGTCCAATGGGAACATGGAGTAGTTCCACGGCTGTGTTCCAAGTCAGTCCAAAGTGAGAGATGATTCTGGGTGGAAACTAGGCAAAACTTGCCTCCTCCCCCCTCCCCACCCTGGTAAGGTTTCAAAACTTCCACAGCTTTGGGAAATTTACAAAGCAGAAACAGGATGAATGGGACACTGATTTTGCTACTCTGTAACTTTCCTAAAGTCAAACTTTTGAAAATTTAGAGTGGAAAAAAAGTGACAAAACAGTGAAAAAACCCCTGTAATTATTTTTTTAATGTGGCAAAAGAGGAAGAAATGGGGGAAGAATGGGAGGGGGAAGATGACACTAATTTTTTTAGCAGCATATATATATATATAATTTGAATACCAGAATATATATAATTTAAGTGTTGATATATATTTTAGTGATAATTTTAGAAGTCTTTTCCTG
>NW_017728993.1:66185541-66189985 GCF_001723915.1 Gavialis gangeticus
AGTGGGGAAGATGACACTAATTTTTTTAGCAGCATATATATATATATAATTTGAATACCAGAATATATATAATTTAAGTGTTGATATATATTTTAGTGATAATTTTAGAAGTCTTTTCCTGTTTTAATCTTGCAAAATGAAAACAAGTTTTGAATTTATTTCATTTTATTTTTCTAAAATATTTTCTTTGTTTTTTCAGCCACCTCTGGTTGTTATTTCTAATTTGATTCTCTAACTACAAATATGCAGAATGAGGTTTTTTTCTGATATTCCACACCCCTTATAGGTAAAGGGAGATACAAATAAATAGTGCTTTTACAAGGGGACTGAAGGATCTGGTTGTTTTCCATGTGTTTACACTTAGGGTTATTTTCTATCACATCTGCCCTGATGCATCCATTCTGACCACAGCTTAAATCTGACACCACCTAATTCAATGTGTCAGGAGGGAGTTCCTTGGAAGCATCTAAAAGTATTTTATATGTAAAGGGAAATGTTTTCCTGAGGTCATTTCCAACTAAGTGCCTGATAATGCTAGAATCTTTTTACTAGTGATGGACAATCCTCAGAAAGATTCATTGGACAATGTGGCTTTGAAAGACACCCCAGATTTCAGATGCTCATCCAAGCCTTATCCAAACTTTGTGCTTTTCTTGGCCCTGCATAATCAGGCTAAGAAATATATTTCTCATGGTATTTTGAGATAGACTCTCCCCATCTCAGCTGAGCCCTGGATGCTCAGAAATGCACAGGTCTTTTTGGATAAAGGAGTTTTTAAAATAAACTTTAAGAAACTTTCAAAACAATTTTAGAGCTACAGATTCAGCCTGTGTGAAATAGTTGTCAGTGGAGCTATGGCTAGCTGTATTAGCTGAAGATCTGGCCCTGAAAGGCCATGGTCTGAATTTCAGAAAATTTTTTCATCAGTTATTATTTAGATCTTTCTATCTTCGGTACTAATGTACCCCTGCTCCCCTGGCACCCGAGTACCTTACAGTCATTAATGCAGCAGGCCTCACCAATGTCCATTGTTGTACTGCTATTCCCATTTTACAAATGGGGCCCTGGCACACAGAGACACAAAGTGACTTGTCTGAGGCCAGACAGGAAGTCTGTGGTAGAGCAAAGAACTGAACCCAGCCCTCTCAGGGTCTGTAGGCAGTCTTGCCTAGTGGTTAGGTTGTTGGAGGATGGCAGGAGGCAAATTACAGGCCTGATTATGAGGCAGAAATCAGGGACCAAGTTACTGGATCCAAAGAAAAATCCAGAGGCTGAGTACAAAACAGGCTGGCTCAAGTTTCAAGAGGCGAAGAACAAGTTACCAAATCCAGAGGGAAATGCAGAGTCCAAAACACACGTAGGGTCAGTGTTGAGGAATCAGATGCCTAAGTTACCAGATCGAAGGGAAAAATCCACAAGCCAGAGTTCAAGAACAGAGCCAAGCAGGGTCAGGCACCAGGAAAGCCAGAGAGCACAGGAATAGAGGTGCTTACTGAATAACCTGGCTGACCTGGAGTCCATTCCTACAGCTGGAGCTAAATGGGGAAGCAGCTCTCCCAGCAGCCAAATCAGGAGGCGCAGACAGCAGAGCCATTAGTTGGGTTTGGGCTGCCAGTCAAAACTCCAGGCAGATGTGACCCACTAGGCAATTACCCTACCTGGGCTGCCTGTTAGGGTCCCTGACAGGGTCCAGGCTAACATCACACTTCCCCCTCCTAGGAAGGCATCAGCTCTTCCTACTCTTCAGACCAGAGGCAGGCCATATCTATTAAAAACCTTAATCTCTGTCCTAGGACCTTTCAGGTAAAGATGGTCTGTAGATCAGTCCAGCCTTGCTGGTCATCTTTTCCCCTGCTGCTAGAAACCTGACCCTCATCGTTTATGAGTCGCACAGGATGTCTTGCAGAGTAGGAATGACGACCTACTCTCAACAATGCAGGCTATAACCACTGGGCTGTCCTTTGTCTTAAGTCAGGATTTTACCTATAACCTTTTCTGAGTTACACCTGGTGCTGCCTATTGGTCTTAGTCACCTGTTGCCTCATCTCCTAACTACACATGAGCTAAGAATAGCCTATGGATCCTGACCAACCAGCCATTCTCTTTCCTCATCCTGCCTGAGAACCACTACCAAGTGCACAACTGCTGGTGTGAGCTCAACACAGGCCCTGCTTTAGCAGTACTTAGCTCCCAACTTCCCCCGCAAGCTCTTTAGGGTAAAATCCACCCACGTGCCTATAAGGCCTTCCTGCACAACCACAGTTCAATTAATAAACAATGCAAATGAAAGGATCTGAGAGTTTGGGCCAAGTCCTGGTCAACTCCATCCACATCAAAATTCACCATCCATAGCTTCCAGTTCCACAACAAAACTATTTATTACTGTTTTATGGGAACTTTCCACTGACCCATGAGAATTTGCATCTGGGTCCTTTGGGGTCTTTTGTTCAAGTTCTTCCTATTTTGTTATTGCTGTGAACTTTTCTGAAGCCTTGGTGCAAGCGCTACAGCAATCTCAGATCCTATGGAGAGTGGTTCTTGTGCAGGCTGTCTTTGCAGAGATCCTGGTGTTTAAATTATCATGATTTTATAAGAAAGCAGCATCAATGTCTAGCTCTTTGAAATCACTTCACACCCAGTTGGAACTGAGAACTGGGCTGGGAATTAGGTTTCGACTCCCAATTGGCATTTTGTAACCTCCTGCTGGCTGAGCCTGCACTAAGCTCTTGGAACAGAATGTCATTAACATTTGTCACAAGCAGAGAGACCTAAAAGTCCAGTCAAACCTCAGTCTCAGCAGTGCTCGAAGGAAACCTTACTAGCGTTAGAATTTGACTCTTAGCATGGCGAACTGGGGAGGGAGAGGGGACTGTTTTGCATGTTCCTTGAGGGTGTGAAGTACCCCAAAAGGGATGGAGTTGTGCCACCAGCAGCACCTTTGTATCTTCTCAGCCGACTGCCCAAGGACAGGTTCAGCAAGGATGCACCACCCAAATAAGGGGACACAGGTAGCTAATGGACAGAGGCAATGAGAAGGGCTGACAACCACAGCAGCAGGTCTTCATCCATGTCCCAGATTCACTCCCCTTCCCCACTTCCTCCACATCATGCAAAGCTAGGAAAAATCAAAGTAGCAGTAAGCTTCCCCTCAGTAGGGAAGAGGTTTCCTGTCTCAGGGCTATACTATCACTGCCAGCCTTCTGGATGGGTTGAGGGGACTGGAGATAACCTACAGGACCCCTGACCAACTTACTAGCCATTCTCTTTCCTAATGCTGCCTGAGAGCCACAGCCAATGGCATAACTGCTGGGGTGAGCCCAATACAGCTCCTGCCCTAGCAGTACCCATCTCCCAACTTCCTCATCCACTTTTGTGAGGCCTTTCTGTTACTCAAGGCAGAGGGAAACTAAGGCTATATTTCTACAATGCCATCACAATTCCATCCACAGCAGTTACTGCAAAGTACAGGAGACATAACTGAGCTAGCTCAGATACTGGCAACAGCTTGTGTATGGCAGCATGGCACAATGTGGGCCAATTCAGGGCTGTCCAGCTTGAGTGGCCAGAGACTGCATGCAATGTGGGCCATGATCTTTTGAGTTGTGAGCTCTCAGGCTTCAGGCCATGTGAGCCCTCCATTGCCATGCAAGCAGGACCCTGGCACTTGCAGTATTTCTCACCCAAACCCAAGGGCAGGTGCAGGAAGCAGAAGCCAGGGAGGGATAGAGAGGCCAGGGACTTCAGCGGCAGCAGCAGCAGAAGCAGTGGAGGGGTGGCAGCTGGGCAAAAGCCTGCAGGCTGCAAGTTGGGTGCGAGTTGGACACCTCTGTTTTAATTTTTCCAGCTTCTCAAAAGATTTTGTAGTCTCTGCTGGCTCTGTCTTCCCACAACTAGAATGCATCTGTTACCTAGATTAACTTGGATACAGCTACACTCTCCATTGCTATGATTACAATATAGATATACCTACTATTAGGTCCATCAGCAATACTCATCCTTGACATCAGGGATGAAAGGAGGCTGAAATGGTCAGACAGGATATCATCATACAGGCTGCAATCACTGAGGACAAAGACCCAAGACACGAAGAGAACAGGGAGACAAGCAGTTGGGAAAGGGGCAGTCACTGTATTCTAATGGACCAAAAGGAAAAAAAGAGGCAAAAATTACATCCGATGCAAGACTTCCATGAGTAGATGGCAGGGGGTTGGACTAAATGACCCAAGATCCCCTCCAATCCTATGATTCTATATTGCTCCCAGTCACTTTTGCAACACTGTATATACCCCATATGGCTTGGTCTTTTCCTTTTACCAGAAGGCACCCTGTGAAGTTGACCTGCTGTTCACAACTCCTTTAAAAGGCACTCATCTTTACTGTTGGCAGGGAACTCCTGAAAACAGAATGGAGGGAAGTCCTGCTACAAAGAGAGTCATTAGAGCGG
>NW_017728993.1:66194985-66195442 GCF_001723915.1 Gavialis gangeticus
CATATGGCTTGGTCTTTTCCTTTTACCAGAAGGCACCCTGTGAAGTTGACCTGCTGTTCACAACTCCTTTAAAAGGCACTCATCTTTACTGTTGGCAGGGAACTCCTGAAAACAGAATGGAGGGAAGTCCTGCTACAAAGAGAGTCATTAGAGCGGAAGCTGACTTGTGCTGTTCAATAGTTCTGAAGAAATACAGGGCAACTTGAATCACTTTCCAAAGCAATAGCAGGAAGCCCCTGCTCCTGAACTATTCACATCTTCAAACACAAGCTCAGGACGAGAGAGAAGGGTCCTTCAGAGCAAAAGCAAAGAGTTTTCACCTCTTCTGTTTAAAAAGAGGAACACAAATAAAGTATACAAAAATGCAGACACTCCCATGGTCACATCCTCAGTAAAAACAGAGCAGCATGACTTGCCGTGTCATAGTTTCATAGATTTAGGGTCGGAAGGGACCTAG
>NW_017728993.1:66195453-66196928 GCF_001723915.1 Gavialis gangeticus
CGGGATGGACACCCCTTGGGCCCTGAGTATCGTGTCCTTCATCTAGTAATGGACTCACCTTTACACTTGCAACTGCAGTTGCATGCATGTTTTAAAATGTGCACAGAGAAGTAATCAAACATCAGCGGTCTCTCAAAGCTATGAAAGCCTGAAAGAACAGCCTGCTCCTCTCTCTCCTGTACTCAGATGCCCAACAACTAGCACCTGTCATTCACTCAAGAGCTCCTCTGAGTATGCAGCAGAATGGAAGTGAGCACTTACTGATGCCCATCTATAGGCTGCCAGTTTGAGCAGCTAGAGGCTTCGAAGTTAAAAGCCTCCTTTCTTTCCCCAAAGTGCAGCAAACAGCACTGTGCTGCTGGCTGAAAACAAAACACATAGTGAATGGATGCTGGCTAAAGACCCCATCCAAAGCCCATGAAAGGCAATGATAATCTTTGCACTGACTTCAGTAAACTTTGGATCAAGGCCTTTATTAGGATATTTGACTAAAGGCTGGTTTTAGCCTGGCTGCAGGTCTGGTATGCAAGGTTGGGTATGTTGTGGCATGAATCCTCCCCTAGCAGGCACACACTCTAGCTCAGTTACAGTTCCTGCTCTCCTAGAGACCACAGTGCAAACCACAGCACACAGCATTCCCCAGAACAAGTGGCTGGAGGGTTGGTGTAGGACCAAATACACTACTTGTGTGGTATGCGTGGCAACAGTTATGTGTCCCCCAAATGCTCAAGGTTGGAATCCTCTTGTGGTAGTGAGGCTCCATCACCCCCAATATGGCCCAGTGCCCAACAGGATCAGCCACCCCAAGGGTTCAGCCGTGCCTCAGCCCTGCTATACTTCCAGAAGCCACAGCCACCATTCTCCCAACATCTAAGCAAGGGCAGGCCTTAGTCCCCAGCTCTCCCTAACTCTAGCTACCGATGTCCCAGAACACACAGCCTGCCTGCTTCACCTCACAATTCTTTCAATTAGCCTCAGTAATTCACTTATTAATCCCTCAGAGCACCCAGTTAGTAGCTCCACTCTGCACCTTGTAGCCACAGTAACTCTTTCGTTGCCTCAAATTGACTGACCCATCACCCCGATTCCCTGTCATGTTGGCTGGTGCACTGTGTAATGAATTCTTGGCCCTAATGACTTCTTCACTACACCTGCCATTTCCTGACCTCTTTGCATAGTTACTTCCCTGCCTAATTATTTAACTCTACCTGATTAATTTCTTAACTGTTTGTTTGATCCTCTACTGCATTAGTGATGTTCTGGTCAACTGACTGACCCATTGCACAATTGATTTGCTGCCTAGTTGATGAATTAAGCCACTGCTTTAGTGGTTTCTCTACTCAAGTAATTGGGAGCAAGTCAGCAGGGTGATAAACCAATCAGATCAAGGATCACAATGCCCATTCTCTGCTGTATGGTTCATTGTTTCACTCACCCTTCCTTTCCCTTTCTTCCTCATCTTCCCCTTTGCTCCT
>NW_017728993.1:66196939-66198460 GCF_001723915.1 Gavialis gangeticus
CCACTCCTGCCCCCTCCCCTCCGCCTTTTGGTCTATCTCCCCTACAAACCCACATTCCACAAATTCTGGCCTCACCTGGCCTGTCCTGGCCACTCCCTCCAGCCCTGCCCTTCCACACCCAACACCGCCCCAACATCAGTTCCTGTCTATTAGCTCCTGCCTTGACAACCCTCCCTCCAGTCCCTTCTGGGCCTTCAGTCCATCAGTGCCACCCATAAATTCATCTCCCACTGTCTCACTGAATCCCTCCCCCTGCAGCCATGCTCTCCAACCACAATCCTCCATTCACATCCTTTCCTTCCCTCCTCACCCGCCCATGCTCCCAAGTCATCCCCAGCATACAGTGATTAGGGGTGCTAGACTTCTCCCTTCCTTGTTAGTTTTGCTCCCATATTCCTTTCCATCTCCTTTTGCTTTAGCTCTAAGACTTCCTGGAAATGGTCAAACTCATGGCTCTGGCATAAGCATCCTGGGACCAGCATGAACACACCTGCTGCTGATCAGACCATACTGTCCTGCACTAGAGGCAGAGACACCCAGTACAACACAGATTTCAGCATTTGCTATACATCTGCTGAGGATTACTGAGTTACACTTTGATCCGCCAGGAAGGTGGCAGGCAGGATTTGATGCAAGTTCAGCAGCTGGGACCCTGTAAAGGTTTGAACCATGATATATAGACAAAGGGGCAGCATTTCTTTGAACTGTGCAGCTCCCATCCAGCTTGGGAATGCTTGGCCACACAACTTTACTGTGGCAACCACGTACCCTGGAGCTGGATCTCCTAGTGCTGTGAGATACACAAGAGGAAAGAAACCTCGGTGAGGGGTGTTGTCATAATGTGTTTCTATCTATGTAAATCTCCCCATACTTAACATCGTGTTGAGCCCCACTGTTATAGAAGTGCTGATGCTTTTGGCAAAGCACTTCCTACTTTGAGAAAGGCAGGGGCAGAGCAAGCACATTCAGTGCTCTGGGCAGCAGGTTGTCAGTAGGGACAGATATACCAACCGCTAAGGGTGGGGAGTGAGAGGGAAGGGAAAAGGAAGGGAAGCTGTACCTGCCTGGGCTCTCTGAAGACTGAAGGTAGCACCTGCTGCTACCTCCACTGCTGCTGTAGCAATATTTGCTCTGGCAGCAGCAGCCCTATGGTGCAGGCTTCCTGGGAGCTGCCCGGTTCCCCATTTGCTCCTTCCACTCCAGATATGCTTTTGAGTGCAGGGATGCACCTGCTAGGGCAAGGACTCCTGGGCTAGGGAGAGAAGCACCATGCCATTCATCTCTCTTGCCCCCTGCCCACAAATGCATTGTTTCTATGGCTAGGCAGCACAGGGCCTTCCCTGCTGTAACAAAGATTTCCAAGGAGATTCTGGTGCCTCCTTATAAAACTGACACCCAGGGCTAGTGCCCCACTCACCTCCCCCACCTACTTATGCTACTGCACAAAAAAAGGGGAGTTGGAAATCTTTAGGAATCCAAAGTAGCCTTCAGTTGTCACAACAGTTGGGGGGGGGGGGGGGG
>NW_017728993.1:66198644-66225281 GCF_001723915.1 Gavialis gangeticus
GGGGGGGGGGGGTGGCCTCTGAACTGCAGAATCATCAGCTCTAACAGAGACGAGGCTACCTTTGCCTACCCAGTATGGCCTGGGGCTGAGAGAAAGATATGTCTATTGACTGTATAGAAACTCTAGTGAAAAAAATATCCAGAACTGTTAGTGTGGAGTTCAACAAGCTCCATTTCCTTGTAGGCAATGGAGATTTAAAGTTCTCAGACCATCCTACAGCAAGCTTAGGTGTATTTATACATACACCTCTCCCATGCCACATACCTTCTCTCTTCATACCCATAGCCAAGCATTTCTGATAACGGCAGTACTGGCAGCGGTTACGCTGACGCTTGTCTATTAGGCAGTCTTTGTTATCGCGGCATGTGTAGATAAGGTCCTTTCTTATTGTCCTCTTGAAGAAACCTTTACAGCCCTCACAGCTGTATACCCCGTAGTGCTTCCCTGAGAACACAAGTAGTCACAGATCAGTACATTTTTCTTGCCTTCCTAAGCCCAAGATGCACATAACCCAATGTACACTTTAAATAAAATGAATGGGGGAGGTGCTTGGAGGGGATGTGGGGATTTGAATTCAAATCACTAGAATTTTTTGGCCAGCAGAAGTAATTTTGTCAGCCTTGTCCTCATCCATTTATGTCCATAGTATGAAACCAGCATACACAGTGGCAGCTTTCAGGGAAAAGATGGGAAGAGCCAGGGTGCCAGATTAGAGTGGCCATGTATTAGTATCATATGGGAACATGCCATTGGCAAAACAGCAAATACTGCAGGGCAAAACTGAGGTGCAGAGTCAGGAATTTGGGGGTCTCAAAAGAGACCATAGGGGCAAGGTAGAGGTGTGCTGGCAGAGTGGTCTGGAGGCCACAGAACAGAAATTATGAGAGGCATAGTACATGTCAGTACTTAGGCATACTGGCAAAACCCAGGCCAAGACAGAAACAACAGATAGTGCTACTAGTTGGGGACAGAGTGCATGAACAGGGCTGTGTGGAACAAATTTACAAAACAAAACCAGTAAGACCTTTGCGTTCATATTCACTAGTCAAATCCCTCAGCAAATGTCTTTAGTATTGATTTGTATGCAAACATGGCTTTGGAGTAAGGGAAGTGGAGGGAGGGGGCAGGATTCCTTCACTTAATGCTTTCCTAGAGAATGGGATTTTCATACCTGATGATCTGTCCCCACAGATAGCACAGATGTGTTTGGTCAGGGATCCTGGGCTTGTAGATGGATAATTCATGTTTCCAATTCCTGGGAGGCCTGGTAAGGGTTTGATGTCCTCAGAGCTGCTGGTATGGTTCATGACATTGAGCTTTAAAGAGAGTTTCCAAAATGTTTTAATCACCATTATTTAGAATTTATAGTGCAGCAGCACACAGATGCAGAGCCAGGAACGAGAGCTCTATTTGGAGTAAGATATTCTGTGTTAGAGCTGCTCACAAATTTTGTAGCAAAAGTGTTTTCATAAAAACAAGAAATCACCCTTTTTTAAAAAGTTTATATTGTGAATTTCTCATACAAATCTCACCACATTTTATTACAACTGCCCACAGGACAATTCCATTCTACAGCACTTTAAGAGCTTCCAAAAATCTATTTTTATTTTGCATTGGAATACAAACAAAACCTGTAAGTTGTCTTTACTTTGGGAAGGTATCAGAGTCCAGACTTCTCTGAACTGAGCAGAGTAGGGACCTGAACAAGGGGTCTCTCATACCCCCACCTAGTTCTCCAAGCACAAGAGTGATAGAGAAACACCCTGTTCTCTCATTGGAAGGGACTTGGGAGGGCTGGGCCCAAAAAGCTTCCAAGTGAAAGCTTGGTGAAGACAAATAAGGTTCTGCAAAATGTTTCAACTTGTAACGAAATACCAGAGTTCACTGATATCTAACCGGATCCAAAGTGTTCCAAAAAGATCAATTTTTTTTGATCAAATAATGTTTTGGTAAAAATAGGTATCAATAACAACACCAGCAACAATATATATCATGGATGGATGGATAATTAAAATTTTTCAAAATGGATGTACTGTATGTTTTAAGAAAAATAACAGTGAAATAGTTCATGAAGCTTAAACTGAAGATAAGAATTTATCAGTCAAAGAGGTGTTACCAAACATAAGGCACTTCTCAGTTATTACCCACGTGCATGTTGTTACCCACAGTAGGTGGAAGCTACACCACAGCAACATACCTTTCTTCACATTTATTCTGAATATATTTGTTGCTAAGGCAGCCAGTCTTACTCAAATGATGTAATCATGTAATCCCAAAAGCAGAATGAACACATTAATTTCAAAGGGCTCCTAGGCATGCGAGTGATTACAATTATAGTTCAAACAAATCTTTTACTATTTGCAGTATTTTTCTATATGGCCAAGTTCCTGGGGAACTATTTGGCCATAGAATTAAATGTGCTGTCACTATCAGCATGTGGCTGTTTGCTTTTTCTTTGCATGAGCAGCTTTCCCAGTTTATTTCCATTTAACATCCAGTGAACTTTTCCAAGAGTGAGATGTTGCATAGCATTTATATTGGTGACCAAAAGATGCAGAGTTCTCATCTGGAGTGCAGGTAAATCTGAAGTACAAGAGTATTTCCCAGTACAAAATATCAGGCTTTTATTCAAGTGATGCCTCAAACCCTTCATTCTTCCACACACAAAGATCCACTTACCCAAGCTTAGCCTCGGTTAAAATCATTACTAGCCAACTCAACTGGAGTTAAAACTTAGGTTCTCTTTTCACTCGGGCTGGTAATCTACTCACTTTGCAGTGAGGATGCAGGATTAATGTGGTCTCAGACTACTGCTTTATTATGCTGACTAATGCCATCATATTGCTTCCTTGAACCCCCTGTACCTGTCTGCCTCTATCCTTCTGTGGTCTCATATTTTACATTTAGATTGTAAACCATTTGGGATAGGGATCATCTTTTCGCTCCAGGTTCATACAATACCTAGTGTAATGAGACCCTGGTTCATGACTGGGTCTCCTGGGGGGATACGGTAAAACTCAATAATAAAAAAAAAAAAGTGCTGATAGTCCTCCAGTGCCTTCCTATAGTTGCCTCACTGCCTGCCCCAGGCAGAGGTGTTCTCTCACCTTTCACTAGAAAAAGACTCAGAGTGGCTGGCTCAGCTCATTGCAATGTAAGGAACCTTGACATATATCCCTGAAGTCCTAATGACACAGACCAGCAGAGAGCAGTACTACTGAGGACAGAGTGTACGTTTCAGGTGAACACAGGTTTACATTGTGGCCTCTTGCATTCAGATTAGGCTAAGCCAAGTGCTCAAACCAATGACCCAAAAGTCAACTCTGCAAATGAAGAAAGACCATAGGGCCATGTCCAGACGAGCACGGATGTGCAGTCTGCAGCACAACATGCTGCACATGCAGGTGTCCCCTGTGCTGCTACTTTGCAGTGCGGGGAGGTTTTCTTGACCCCGGGAATTCCTAGGGCCAAAACAAATCTATGATGAAAAAAGTGGGGTGGCACACGTGGAGGCAGCACATGCCACCCAAAACCAGAGTCTGGCTGGCTAGAGCCATGGTGCAGCTGCTGGCCAGGCTTCCTGCTGTGGCTGAAGCCCCGGGAGACCCCTAGGACCCCAGGTAAGGCTGCTGAGACCAGCACAGTTGCTGGCCCCAGCCTCTCCTACCCCTATCCAGGGTAACCTGCTGCACACTAGAGCACACATGGCATGGGTGCCCCTGGGGACAAGTAGCAGTGGCACATGGTGTGCTGCTGCTACTTGTCCTGGGGAAAACAAACATTTGCACTTGTCTGGACATGACCTAGGAATATTTGGCACTTGGAGTCTAGTTTAATCCATTACCAACATGAATTAATTTGCAAAAGTCAGATCAATACCACCAGAGCATTCTGGGTGTATCAGAAGCCAGAGCCAAGCACAATAGTATTTCAGACATTCTTTTCAGTTTGCCAAGGCAGGGTTGCTCTTGTAGAGTTGCTTTTAAAGTCCATTTCAGTGGCTCTAGTGTGATCTTCTTTTACAGAAAGATAGTTCAACAGGATCAAACTATTTAATATTGAGCAAAAATAGCAAGTGCTACTGAATGTCCTGTATTCTATGAAAGGCTAGAAGATGGGTTTTCAGCGGGTAGGGATATGAAAAGGAGAAGTGCAAAGAAACAATTGATTTTTATTTTATCAGACCTAGATCCTGTTTCATCTGAGTCTCTAAACTGAGGGAGGCTTGCTGAGATAAATGCTCCTTATTTTGGCTTAACTGAGTTTGAAACTCCAGGAAGGTGGGGACCAGAGCCTGAGCCTTGACATCTTTCAGAAGCATTAAGACCTTTGTAGTTGGCAGGTGTTTGGCAAACAAAGTTAGGCAGAGATATTGTTTAGAGGGTCCTGGTTTTAAATTAATATTCTTGTTCCCTTTTACATTGCTCTGTTCTCTTGTCACTCTGTTTTATAAGATATTGTGTTCTCTTATTGCAAGCTGTCCTGAGCTTTTGTTGGGAGGGGCAGCATATACATTGAATAAATAATTAAATAGCTATACTGTTCTTTACTGCTGATAATACACACACAACAACTAGTCAGGATTCTTCAGTGGATTGGCATTTTTTATATAAGGCCAGAGCTTTTCCCATTCTTAATTTATATACACACACAAATTAAAAATGGGAAAAGCTCTGGCCTGCATCCTGTCACTTGTGATGCTAGTGCATTCTGTCACCGCGCAGGATGCTGAATTAGTAACTGCACGTTTACTTCAGGATGTGACAACAACAGGCTTGTGAAATGCACACTCCAGGGTGACAAGTCAGCTGCGTAAAATGTGTCAGGTATCCAGGGGTCCCAAGTTCTGATGAATGGTAGGCACATACACTCCAAAGAGCAACCCCTCCCTGCTAAACCATCTGCAGGACTTCTTCAGAAAGGTTGATGTCTCTCATTTAATCCCCTCTGTAGAGCTGAGCAAGGAGTATTGTAGCTTATCTGCTCTCTTCTGGGTGGGATGCCTGCTGTATCTGTAGATCTTTCCACTGTGCATATTGAATGCACAATTCAGTAAGGAAGCGGACAAGCTTCCACAGGAACACAACAGCATGCAATATGCTCCAGGCAAGCATGCAGACATGTGTGACAAGCCAACATACCACAGACAGGGGAATTCCCCACTTTCTAACACTGTAGCTGGAATTTAAATCCAGAACATGAACCACTAGTGTGCCCTTGTTGCCAAGAGGGCTAACAGTATACTGGGCTGCATTGGTAGGCGTGTTGCCAGTAGGTCAAGGGAAGTGATTATTCCCCTCGATTCAGCACCAGTGAGGCCACATCAAGTACTGTGTTCAGTTTTGGGCCCCCACCATGGAAAGGATGTGGATACACTGGAGAGAGTCCAATGGGGGGCAACAACAATGATGACCTGTGAGGAAAGACTGAGGGAACTGGGCTTATTTATTATAGATAAGAGGAGACAGAGGGGATGTAATAGCAGCTTTCAACTACCTGAAGGGGGGTTCAAAAGAAGATGAAACTAGACTGTTCTCAGAACAAGGAGCAATGGTCTCAAGTTGCAGCAAGGGAAGTTTAGGTTCAATATTACAAAGAATTTACTCACTAGGAGGGTAACAAAACACTGGAACAGGTTACCCAGAGAGGTGGTGGAAGCTCCATCTTTGGATGTTTTTAAAACGTGGCTAAACAAAGCTTTGGCTGGGATGATCTAGTAGGGGATGGTCCTCTTTGAACAGGGGGTTGGACCAGATGACCTCCTGAGGTCCCTCCCAGCCCTAACTTTCTATGGTTCTATGATAAACCAGGAAACTGGTTAATCCTTAGGAAGCATGGCGTAGGGTTAGAGAAACTGGCACAGAAAGCTGGAGTTTGCACTAAGTGCATAGTCCAGTCCATTGACATCTTTCAGCAGGACAGGACAGTTTAAAATTTCTCTTAGGAGTTCATAGTTACTCTGCAGGTGGAGTTTCAGGGCCTGTCTTGATTGGTACACTTTGTCTGATTGAGCCACATTCATTTCCCAGCTGCCACCATCAGCTTTTGGGGGTCTGCTCTAGACATTTCTATCCCTGGACCTGTGCTCAACCCACAATCTACCCAGACTTTCTGTCCCAGTTCCCAGCAGTTCCCTAAAGTGACACCAAAACTGCACCTGCCCCAGGCAATTAAGCCAACTGGAAGAGGAAGAAAGGAACTGATCTATGCAGCAAGTTGTGCCAAGTTTCAAAAAGAGTTTTGCCAATAACACAAGTGATACAGCACTCTTATTGTGGGAGGCTAGTAAGGCATGGGTTGTGCTTAGCAGCTCTTCCAGCTCCTCAGTGCACCTGCATATGCAGTCTCGCACCTTCAGTTAGTGTCCTTTCTGCCAAAAAAAACTAGCTTTAATGAAAATGGTGGTTCTGGCAGGCTATTGTGTTGGAAAAGCAACTGGATATTTGTATGCAAAATAGCTTTAAATATTTAATTCTTGGTAAAAAGAAACTAACATAAACCAGGTGTTTTAAAATAAAAAAAAATGGTTATTGGATTTGTTTTTGGATGAAAAGAAAGAAAAGAAAAAGAAAGAAATCATATTAAAACTTCAATAAAAATGTCAAAAATATTTTTTAAATTTTGAAAATTTCACCTTAGCCAGCTGTAGATAAGCCAGATCCTGCAGCCCTTGCTCCTATAGTAAACAATGGGAGTTTAGCCTATATATGCTGAAGAACCAGTTGAGTAACTAGTGGCATTAAAAAGTACCTAGGGAAGATCTGCCAGTTAGGTTTCAGAATCAACTGAGCATCTCTAACAGTCACTGTACTGAGGAAAGGGAGCAATGTTCTGGTAACTATTTCACATTAAAGTTGGTCTAAGAGGCTACATATAAAGAGCAGAATTTTTTCCTGTTTGCTGGAGTTCAGCTCGGCTAAGGTGTTTGTCAATGACCATCTAGATGCAAAGTCAACCACAAATTGTGTCCGAAATTATCATGGATCATTTAAATTTGCAACTCTCAAGATTGTAGCATGAGTCCTGGGATCTTTAAAAAACTCTACAAACCCCTAAAACCAGGTAATTGTGTGACAACCTCAGCTTTTTTCCTCTTTAACTAGGTGGCAGCAAAAACCTTGGAAAAAAATAAAGGTTAAACCCTCAAAATCCAGAAGATTCATTAAATGAAGTACTTTAATACACTTTATGATTTAAGCCAATTTTATGGTTTTGAGGACTAACTCATGATTTTTTAAAATACTTTTTAATGCTGGCAATAGTAATTAGCATTTACAGATATGCTGTTTTACTTAAGTTAATTGACAATAGTTAATCCCAGTTGGAACATTAGAAAAAAATCTGCTTAAAACAAATCCAGAAAGAGGAAGCCACTCTAATTTAGAAAATATGAAAAGGTTTGATTTAAAATTCCTGGTTTCTTTTACATTGTTATTAAGCTTTACAGTGAATGAATTTTAGCACTGGCTTGAGTCAGGCATAATGGAAGGAAAGGTGATGAAACAGTCTCTCGTGTACCTCAATCCTGACCTGTCAGTTCTTTCTCTGTGGTACCCTATGACCTGATTCTTCACCAGAGACTGCTTTCATGCAAGAATAGATGCTGATTTTTGGAGATGCCTAAATGAGGACCGGGTTTGCACCAAAAACTATTTTTACCTCAATCATTCTTGCTATTTTACACTTTTGAATTCACCAATAATGAGTTTAGCAGGATTTCAAAAGAACTGAGCCTCCAGAATTGAACTGAATATCCAAAGAATTAACATACTGAGTTACGCTAGAAAGGGCTACGAAAAAAAAGAAAATACCCCTCAAAACAAGCATTTTAAAAGGCTAAACCCTGCCCCCCAACAAACCATCATGGCTCAAGATATAAGTCTGTCTATGCTAATTACACCCCCCCACCTTAGCACAAAGGAACTTTAATTCTGACATCGCCTAATTTTTCAATGCCTGATTTTACGAACTTAATGCTGCCTGTGCTACCTTAATTCTTGTGTGCATGTATTATGACACAAATGATCATGGGGACTTTCCAAGGGACCCCATCTCTGTCTCCCTGCCCAGCCAGTCCAACTCTGTACCCATCAAGCTCTTTTTCTGTCCTGACCTAGTTTCCTGCAGAGCAAGCTCCTTGTAGCCAATATTTTCCATCCTACCCCTTCTACATCTGACACTTTCCTCCTCTGTTCTGCCTTTGGGGACAGGAGGATCCTGCTTAGTTTGATGCCTAGCGCACTGAGGTACAGGAGACCTGGGCTGTGGAAAGCTCAACTGTCCTATGGGAATGGCATAGACAGTTTGGTCAGTATTAGGGGCAGTGAAAGGCTTGAACATATTGAGTGGAGAAAAATCTTTCATGATTTTAACTTAAACTGTACTAAGTCCCAACCAAGCATGTGCAAACTGTGGTTTTCTCTACAATTTATGACTGGCCAAATTTGGGTGGATTTTCAGAGGGATAGTGAATTGTACATCCCTGACAAAGGCTGCTCCCCTCCCCCCCACCAAACATCAAGTCCCCACTCTAAGGCATGGGTGTCCTAGTTCTTTTCAAAGATTGAATTGCTTGAATATTTTAAGATGGACAAGGTAAAAACCAAAAAAGAAATAATTTTTCCTAATATCTCAGAAACAGCTACACTGAAACAACAAATACCACAGACCCAGCATAGAATGTTTCAGGTGAAACGGTTAAAGTTTGGCAACCTTAATAATACATGGCATGAAGAACTTAGTCTATAATGAGGGTCAGGGGAAAAAAAAAAAAACCCCAAAACAAAAATCTTCCCCAAGGACTGGCAGGATTGCTGCTTTTTCCCCCTCCTCTTTCCCAAGCATTTCTTCCCTGTTTCTCTGAAGCAGCTAGCACTGGACAAGGTAGAAGACAAGATGCTGGACTGTAGGGCATATCTACAGAAGACACCCACTGCACAGTTGTTGCATAACCAAGTACTAAAATGACTGTGATGTAAGTACTAATGATTGTGCAGTAACCAGCATTACTGTGCAGTGGCACCCCAGCATGGTTGCCTTGTGATGCTTACTGCACAGAAGCTTGTTACTACTGCGCAGTAGCATCACATCAGTTCGTGCCCAGCGATGCTACTGCACGGTAGTAATGAGCTACTGTGCAGTAAGCATCTCATGTAAACGTATCTCTTTAAGCATCTGATCCTGGGTGGCAGTTCCTACATTAATTAGCTTTTGTGCCATCAGAGCTATATTTATTCTTTTGCTCAGAGTGGGTCCCCCCTGCCCTGACGTGTGGCTTTCCAGAGGCATGAATTTGCAATCATAATTGTTCTCAATCTGGGTTTTGTTTTCCTTGGTTTTCATTGAAGTCCCTCCCCACAACTTTCTATTTTAAAAAAATTGAGAGCTTTGAGAGACAGGGGTGGGGTTAAGGTTTTTTTTTGTTTGGTTGGTTTTCTTAAGAAAAAGAAAAGAATCCACAAGATCATTAGAATGAACACTTTCTCCTGACAGTTCCCATCTTGTGGACAAGACATTTTTTATTGGAGGGGAAAAAGCTGATGGGGAAAAATTATTGACCAGCTTCTTAAGACGCTTTCTGCCTGACAAAAAGCCAGCCCTCATGAATATGTTCATAGTAGTCAACTCAAATACTTTTAGCCCAACTTAATTCAATAGGTGAAAAATTAGAAAAATTCCACCTTCTCTCTTTACCCATAGCTGCTTCTTCCCACCAGGACATTGAGCAGCGGAACTGTTTGCGGTTTCAAATGTTATCTGGAGATTGAATTCACACTTTCCTTTCTCTTACAAGCAACAAGCAGCAGCAGGGAGGGACGAAGGTTTTAGCCATCAACATCTTTTGAGTTGTTTTCCTGTGGGTTAAGCACAATGTTCCTTGATATTTGGGACACCTGCTTGAACCCACATCCATTAGCTGCTTGCCTGCTGAATCCCCATGGCCTCACTGTCTCATTTCATTAGAGGGAAAGCAAGTGAAGTGCATGCCTCGGATTTGCTAACTTGGAACAACAGGTTAAATCAGCTGCCTTGATCAGTGGAGCTACTTCCTGATGCATCTCAGGCTTTGGAACGACAAACTCACACTTTTTTTATTTGTACAACAAACTTTGTCAAGAGCTCTGCCACAGTAAAGAACCAACAGAAGCTTATCTCCCAAAATATCTTACTGCACAAACACTACAAAGTTCAAGAGGAATAATTCAGCCATCACTGAAATGCAGCGACATCTCAGGTACAACCTAGCCCCTTGCTAAGAGCATAAATCTGCAGAACAATTTAGGCCAAGGAAACAAAGATTTTCTGTTGAGTTGAAATGACGGACTAAATTAAGCAGATAGGATGAAATTACCTGGGAAGCCAAGTGACCAGGACTCCAGGGTAACAACACCAAAAGGTGCAGCTCATCAGATGGACTTGCAAATTCAAAGCATGGCATGGGAAGCAGGTACCCATCTGAAGTGTCCCCATCCCTGCTTCTATGTACTCTTTTCCACTCGCACTGTGTTACTTCAATTTAAAATACTCCAGCTTTTTGCTTTTTCCTCAAGTCCCTATTGATGCTAACCTTCATACAATCATGGCTTATTTCTCACCTGCTTGTCTATTTTTTCCCTTTCCTCATCCATCAGCAACAACTAGGACAGCTCACATCTTCCCACTTGCAGTTTCTATTGGGTAATAGTCCCACCTTCACAACCACCTCTTCAAGTTCCCAGGTGGAGCCATCTAAACCTAGGTCTGCTTAGCTTCCAGAGTCAGAAAAGAGGAAGAGCAATCAGTCTTGCATGACTCTGGCATCTTACGGGGCACTTGACTAAAATGACTTCCATGATAAGAAGCTACTTTCACACACTGGCAAAAGAGGGCAGTCTCAGGCAGGAGGTGTGTATGCAGATCCAAATCTGGATTCAGTTTGTTTCTATACTCCTTTGTAGTAACTGGAACCAACTCCAGTGCAAGGACAGATATTGCAGTTTTCCCACCACCACCCATCCCTCACTTTTCCAAACATTATCCCTCAATGCTTCATCTTCCCCTGCCAAGCAATCTTTGGGCATTGCCCTTCTTCCAATGTAGAACAAGCTTCAGAACATCCCTAAATCCCAGGATGCCTCAATTCTCCTGCAAAACACCCTTGATGTTTGTTTTCAATCACTCCAAGTTCTAGAGCTCAACCCAAAAGAGAGGGAGGCGGTTCTCAGCTAGACACCCCCGGCAGCTACAAATCTGCTTTGTGCGAGTTCTGTGGCATAAGGCAGATGTGGTGGGGTCAAAACTCAGGCCGTAGGTATTTTCATGCATAGAATCAAAGAATAATAGAAAAGTAGAGGTGGAAGGGACCTCAGGAGGTCATCTAGTCCAACCCCTCTCTCAAAGCAGGACCAGCCCCAACCAGATCATTCCAGCCAAGGCTTTGTCAAGCTGGGCCTTAAAAACCTCAAAGGGTGGAGATTCCACCACCTCTCTGGGTAGCGTGTTTCAGTGCTTCAACAGCCTCCAAGTGAGAAAGTTTTTTCCTAATATCCAACCTAAAACCTCCCTTGGCTGCAACTTGAGCCCATTGCTCCTTGTTTTGTCATCTGTCTGGGGGCTAACTGGCTGGGCAGCAGCTCTGAAGAAAGACTCTGATCCAGGGGTTACAGTGGACAATAAGCAGAATATGAACCAGCAGTGTGCCCTACTTGCCAAGAAGGCTAATGGCATGCTGGACTGCATTGGTAGGTGTGTTGCCAGTAGCCCAAAGAAAGTGATTATTCCCCTCTATTCAGCACCGGTAAGGCCACATCTGAAGTACTGTGTTCAGTTTTGGGTCCCCCCTACTACAGAAAGAATGTAGACAAATTGGAGAGACTCCAGCAGAGAACAACAAAAATGCTGAACAGGCTGGGGGACATAACTTGGGAGAAAAGACTGAGGGAAGTGGGCTTATTTAGTCTAGAGAAGAGAAGACTGAAAGGGGACTTAAGAGCAGCCTTCAACTACCTGAAGAGGGGTTTGAAAGAAGAAGGAGTTAGACTGTTTTCAGTGGTGGTAGATGACAGAAAAAGGAGCAAGTATCAAGTTGCAGCAAGAGAAATTTAAGTTAGATATTAGGAAGAATTATCTTATTAGGAGGGTGAGTGAAAGCACTGGAACAGGTTACCCAGAGAAGTGGTGGAAGCTCCATCCTTGGAGGTTTTCAAAACCCGGCTAGACAAAAAACTTTGGCTGGGATGATCTAGTTGAGGATGGTCCTGCTTTGAGCAAGGGGTCAAACTAGATGACCTCCTGAGGTCTCTTCCAACCCTAGTTTTATATTATTGTATGATGCTGTCACCACTGAGAACAGTCTAACTCCATCCTCTTTAGAACCACCCTCCAGGTAGTTAAATGCTGCTATCAAATCCTCCCTCACTCTTTTCTCCTGCAAATTAAAGAAATCCATTTCCCTCAGCCTCTCCTCTTAAGTCATGTACTCCAGCTCCCAAACTGTTTTCACTGCCCTCTGCTGGACTCTCTCCAACTTGTCCACATCCTTTCTATAGTGGGGGCCCAAAATTGGACACAGTACTCCAGATGTGGCCTCACCAGTACAGAAGAGGGGAAGAATCACTTCCCTCAAACTACTGACAACATTCCTACTAATGCAGCCCAGTATGCTGTTAGTCTTCTTGGCACCAAGGGTGCACTGCAGACTTGTATCCATCTCATTGTCCACCGTAATCCCCAGGTCCTTTTATGCAGAGCTGCTGCCCAGCCAGTTAGCCCCCAGCCTGTACCAGTGCATGGGATTCTTCCATCTTAAGTGCAAGACTTTCTACCTGTCCTTACTAAACCTCATGATATTTCTTGTGGCCCAATCCTCCAATTTGTCTAGGGCACTCTGAATCCTAGCCCTACCCTCCAGCATACCTACTACATTCCCCAACTTGGTGTCATACACAAACTTATTAAGGATGCAATGTATCCCATCTTCCAGATTGTTAATGAAGATATTGAACACAACTGGTGCCAGAACTGACCCCTGTGGCACTCTGCTTGACACTGGCTGCCAACTAGACATTGAGCCTGACAATCCAGCCAGCTTTCTATTTACCTTACAGTCCATTCATCCAACCAACCCATACTTCCTCAGCTTTCTTGCAATACTGTGAGAGACTATATTAAAAGCCTTGCTAAAGTCAAGGTATATTATGTCCACTGCTTCCCCTGCGTCCACAGAGCCAGTCATCTCATGATAGAAGGCAATCAGGTTGGCCAGGCAGGACTTGCCCTTGGTGAATCCATGCTGACTGTTCCTAATCACCTTCTCCTCCAAGTGCTTAGAAACGGATTCCTTGAGGACCTGCTCCATGATTTTTCCAGGGGCTGAGGTGAGGCTGACTGGTCTGTAGTTCCCTGGATTTTCTATCTTCCCTTTCTTAAAGATAGGCACTATATTTGCCCTTTTCCAATCATTTGCCATAGACTTTTCAAAGATAATAGCAGCTCTGCAAATCACATCAGCCAACTCCCTCAGCACCCTCAGATGCGTTGGATCCAGCCCCAGGGACTTGTATGCGTCCAGCTTTTCTAAATAGTCCCCAACCTACTCTTTCAACAATGAGGCCTGCTCACCTTCTCCCCAAACTGTGCTGCCAGGTGCACTAGTGTGGGAGATAAACTTGCCTGTGAAGACAGAGATGAAAAAGGAATCAAGTACTTCAGCTTTTTCCTCATCAGTCACTAGTTTGCCTCCCCCATTCAGTAAGGGACCCACACTTTCCCTGAACTTCCTCTTGCTGCAAACATACTTATAGAAACCCTTCTTGCTGCCCTTCATGTCCCTTGCTAGCTGCAACTCCAGTTGTGCTTTAGACATATATTCTAACCCCTGGATATTACTATGATGAGAAGAACTAGTGAAATATTTTCTCCTAGAAACCTGAGCATTGAATGCAACAGAATAAATGTGGGTCAGGCAATGAACCCCATCCTCACACCAGACACACACCATTCAAAATTTTCAGTTTAAATTTTAAAGTTTTAGACAAGGAAAGAGCTTTTCCAAAAGGTTTTGCTTTAGGGAAATAACTATTTTCCATGAGGAATTATTATTACAAAAAATAGAAAAACTCCAACCAGCCCTGTTTGGAAGAAATTAAAAGAAAAGTTGCCATTCTATCTAACCCATCCCTCCCTGGCTACACTCTTGGTCCTCCTAGCACTTCGCTTGAGTGCACCTCTTACCACCTACTTTGTCTCCCACTTACACATGTTTAACCAATTAGCAGCTTTAGCTTTCCTTCTAGTTTCAGGCCATTGGTCTTTGTCCCGATATCATCTGAATAAAACACCCCCCTCTTTCGTTTGTTACCTGATGCTACGTGTGTCCTGGTATTGTGTCCAGCCTCTATGTCTTTCTCCTTCTGGACTGTATAAATAAAGCTTCCTCATTCTTGGTGTTTTAACAGCACAGCCAAGAGTGTAACCCAGGAGTCCCACTTCCCCTACCCTCCAGTAATGACATAACAATATTCCTTTACCAGACTGAAATAAAGAGGTCTTTGGGTACTTTTAAGTGACTACTGAAGCAAATCTGGAAGTACAGGGATGAAGCAGAGAAAGATTTTCTAAAAGTGCTGGAGGCCAGGACAGAGATTCATAATGATGAAAACATAAGAGTAAATAAGTGGGTTTTTTTCATAGAAATTAAACTTCCCTGTGATAAGCCATAGGCTTGTTTGAGGTGTGTGTAATATATAGCGGGTGTTTGAAAAACTGCTTAATAACTTTCTTCCCCAGCATTCTAGGAGTCTTTATGGGATCCGTCTTGTGCTGTATCATCCTTGGCTTCTGCACAGATGAATGGTGGGAAGATTGACAGGATCAATGCACAATAGCCACAGACAGCTGCAGTCTCTGCATACAAGTCAGAGCAAAGACTTCTGTCTCTTAGCTTTCTGGTTTCAACAAATCCAACCCAAGGGTTTACCTCTTTTCAGTAAGTCCAGTTTTCTCCAGCACTGTTCCAGCATAGTGAAGTAACTATGGAAATCAGTGAAGTAACCTGAGCTGAACTTTGCAGTAATCTTGGAAAGCACTGGTCACACTTCAATGGAGCTGATCCTAATTTACACTGAGGGGAATGTAGAATCTACAGGGGATATGGGGTGGTATGGAAAAGGATGGAGGTTGTATTAGTCTAGTGTATGGTTTGGAAAGATTGGAACAACTCACCACTCATGGGTTATTCAGCCACCCAGACCTCAAACACACTAAACTGCTTAAGTTGTATTCTCTCTTGAACAATTTTCTAGAGCACAGGTTAAGCTTCAGCTCAGTTAGAAACACAGAGAAATCTAAATTAATACCTCAGCATGATTCACTTTGCACCACATGTACGTCATATGTGGCTAGGCACAGATTATGGTTTCTGCAGCCAAACCTGACAGCAAATCGCTTGCCTCAGAAAATGTATGACATTGGTGAATTTAACACACTTACATCAGTAGTATTTCCCTCCTGCTCTTCCAGTTTCTCTGGGAGTTCTCCTTTGTGACCTGTCCATGGTGCTGAATATTAAACCCAAGGCTAGCCTTACTGTGTTGTCAAGTTCATGCTTTAGCTACAAAATACTGTTGACTTGCTTCTCAGTTTCTCCATTTCTGCACTTGGAGTACAGATGACAGAAGCTAGACTGGGGTGCCATACGTACAGCCCACAGGCTGGATCCAACCTGTGGAGCCACGTGATCCAGCCCATGAGTTGCTGGCCCAACCCCAAGCCCCAGCCCCGCATGCAGAACCCAGGCTGGACCCAGTCCCATATACCCTACACACAGACCAGGGGGCCAACATGAAGTGCACTCTGTATGTGATCCTCTTCCAGACTGGTCTTGCATGCTGGCTCTGGAACCAGTCCAGATCAGGCTGTGCTGGAACCAGCACACAGGGCAAGTCCAGTGGAGTGCAACGTGCCACCCACACCCCATGCCTGCCCCCTGTCCAGTATGCAGTACATGTGGACATCCAGTCCCACATGCCACATATACCATGCCCCAGCCACAGGGCTCACTGTACACATAGGGCTAGCATGGAGCATGCGCTCCCCATGGCGCATGGACTGGACCCAGCTCTGCATGCATCTCAGGGGATCTGGGGTGTAGCCTGTCTGTGGCACCCTGGGCCAACCCCACACCCATGCTGCCTACAGTATTGGGTCTGACCCATATGCCACAGGAAGCACATGACCGATGCTGGCCCTGCAGGACGTTGACACTGAGCCCTAGGGGCAGGCATACTGCATGAAGCACAAGGCCTAGAACTGGCACTGCACAGGGGGTTAGGTGCAGTCTAGCTTGCAGACCACCCCAATGACCCTCATTTGGTCCACTGGCCAGGTGAGTTTGACACCCCTGCTGTAAACCACTTCTGCATTCCTTTTAGACAGCAGACATGCACAAGGGGGGGGAAGCACAGGGTGCACTCTGTATGTGGTGCTCTGGCATAAGTTAGAGCTGCCCCAGAGCTGCTGTAACTTTTGCTCTGGTTTTGATATCTTTCTAGATAAGCAGAGAATAGCTGAAGTACACCGCATTTCAACTGCAACAAGGATTCAGGGATCCCATGTACCCCTTTGACTAACCTGACACTGGCCTCCTCTCTTCCTGTTTCATATGGGGGTGGGGGTGTGTGATTATATTTATTCTGAAGTCCCTTGATGCTGCCAGGGAAGCCCAAAGGGCTTAGTATAATAAACCCAAAGGGCTTCCATCCAGAAAGACCACAGACCAACTGCAGATGCTTCCACAGCCTGATAAAGGGTGTTTGTGCCCAAAATCTTGCAAAGAAGAATTTTTTCCAACTATTTGAGTTGGTCTAATAAAAGATAAATCAGAGTTACCCAAAGCACCTTGCCTGTCTTAGTATGAAACTGAGACTCAGGCCCACTGTTGTTCTAATTAAAGCAAGCTGGTAGGCATGATGGCAGCATGCATTTACAGTGAATACCTGAGGTACTTTAATCCCATTCTTGTTTTTTCTCCCTACTAGAAATACAACATCTTTGAAGATAATATAAATGTTTCTGCATCACAAAACAGGTCTTAATCTCAATTCCAATGAAGTGATACTATCAAGTAGCTTCTTGGTATTACAACACAATGAGATTTAGGGCTTCTGTTGCTGACATTTTGCCTTCTTTGGCTAACCTTGGTTAGGACACTTGACTGGGAAAATGACCTCATTAAAGCAGATGCAAACATATTGTAGGATATGATCCTGCACTGCCAACATATTGCTAAAAGTTGATTGAAGAACTGGAGGATAGGGATTTAATTTTTTTAAAAATTTAAATGTGGATGTAATGAATTTTTCAAACAGCTTTGCAGATTGTGAACGAATAAACTCAGGAACGTGGTAATATTATGTGTAGATGTTATTTCCATGACTTGTATCTCACTTTTATGTTTCCATTCTTTTGTGTTTGCTTTAAAAAAGGATCAAGGCCCTCCCAGTTGTGTATAAGTAAAACAAATTCAACAGCAAGAGATTCTTCACTTTGAGACATCCTGTAGGTCTTTTCTATCTCTATTTTTCCATAAAGCTTAACCAGCTGCATGGCTCCCTTTAGCCCGGAACCGAATCAGGAATTAATTCTCTCTAACAACTATTCACTATGTAACAAAATATACGAAGGCATCTTCTCTCTCTTCATATTCATAGGATTTTTATGCTGAAGCAATCAAAAGGGAGAGAAGCCTTGTAAGATCAAATCCTTAAAAATGGCTTAAAAAATTCAACAACTAAAAATTCCTCCAAGTGTTCCAATTCTATCATTCATAATTGAAACAAACCCAGTTTATAATATAAGGACAGTAAACATTGCCTACCTGAGGACTTGTATGAGACACAAAATTCATGCCCGGACTTGAGGATAGAGAAACAGAATGAGATCCAATGGATGAAGCAATGACTCTGTATGGTGAACCCAGGGCATTCATAGAAGACCCTATAGCATTCATTGGGGATGAAAGTGTCCTTGCAGCACTCACTGGAGCCTCGATGTAGTTAAGATGGCCATCCACTGAATTCCCTGTGTGAAGGCTCAATGAGGGGCTCACATTCGTGGAATTGGTGTGAACAGGAGAATCTAAAAGTAGGGTAGAATGAAAGATATAGTAACCAACACAAGCCACTGGGATTTTGGTGACTGGGACTGGCATTACTGGCTTTTAGACTAGAGATGACAAACTCATGTCTAACTGGGTCCACCGAAACAAAAACAAAACCCAACCACTACTACCTTCAGGCATTAGTGGTCTGGGCTCAAATCTGAGTTGTGACCAGGAGCTGAATGGCTCTGCACCTTGTCCAAATGTTCAAACTGAAAGCTTCTCTCTCTCTCTTTATGAAGTGAGTACTACAGATTCTGTTTAAGATTTAAAGCTAAAGTTCAAGATAAAAATAAAACACACACTGAAATTATAAAGTAAGCCTTTGAAACTAGAACAAAGCCAAACATTCCTCTAGGTCCGACTGAACAACCCAGAAAACAACAGAAAAAAAAAAAAAGACCTCCGAGATGAATGCTTTTGGAAAGTGTGCCACTCTTAAAAAGAGGCTGGCCCTTAGAGAATCTTTATTATACAATGCATTTCTCCTGTTCTTCAGTCAAGGTCCTCCCTGCAGCAGTCTCTGAGAGAACAGTTTCCTTACTCGGAAGGCATCAGGAAATAAGAATTTTCCATACAAAAATCATCTCTTCCTCCTGCAGAACAATTATGCCCCCACACTGTAAGATAAATATCATCTCTATTTAACAGAGGAATACTGAGACAAAAGTGAAGTGTGCCTTAAAACTGCACTGCACACTGCTAGCAGTTAGGATTAGTACCCAGATACCCTGCTTTCTGTCCCTTTGCTCTACCTATTAATCAAGATGGCTTCTCTGCCTTCAAGGCTTCTGTTGCTGTCATTGCTACCGCATCCTTTTCCTGCATGTTTGCTTTTCCACTGGGAAAATTGATCCAAGAAGCAAAAGAAAGAACTGACAAAGACCTTTTTCCTTTCCCTGTGCAAAATTCAATCTGAAATAGGTTGATAGCAGCAGAATCCAGTCCTCTGACTCTGACAAATGTCTTTAATGTTATTCAGGAAGTTGACCTTTTCCCATCTTTATTGTGCATCTTTCCTTTGAATCAGATTTGATTGTTACTTCAGGTAAAATAACAAACACTGTCACATAAATAACTCTGCAGTAATGTTAAAAGAAAAACTGCCTTACTAACAAAGTCAATAGAAACAAACATACTCTGTGCCAGCAATGGAAAAAGTCAACTGTGATGACCTTACCACTGTTCATAATCACCTCTCTGATCACTGGGGACTATTCCAACTCACAGGGATAGAGGCTCTGCCCCGAGAAACTAGCAGATAAATATTCTTCCACTGAATAGTTAAATAGTAAGTACTACAAAATTAGGGATGGACCAATAAATTCAGGAACACAGGAAGGAAAAGCAAGTTGCACAAAAGTCAAAGGCTCACTTAGTGGTTAAAGCATGGGTGGGCAAAATGCAGCCTGTGGGCTGGATGTGGCCTGCCAGGCCATTCTATCCAGCCTGCAGGGCCCCTAAAAAATTTAGAAAATTTATATTCATCTGCCCCTGGCTGCCCGTCATACAGCCCTTGATGGCTTGCCAAAACTTGGTAAGTGCCCTGGGCTAAAGGCTATGCCCAGATCTTGTGAGATACCAGTTCAGTTCTGGACATTGCCCCAGAATTCTTGTGCAATATGGATTGATGTCATTTCAGTTTTTTTTCTTTGGAAAAACACTGGATGTTCCTCAGCTGTAGAAGCCAGCTGAAAACCGCAGCACTTGCATCTGCCCTTCAGAGTTCCTGTGAGGCTTGGTTCATTAATGTACCCTTAAAGTATTGCGATTCTCATTTCTATGAGGAATGACTGGCAAGGATAGATGAGATTATAAAATCTGCCTATGCAAATATCTATGTGGTCGCTGTCCTTATTGTAGTCAAGAACTTCACAAACATTAGTGAATTCATCTTTCTTCACAACGCTCCTCTCAAGAGGGTTCCATCAACAAAAAACTTCTTATATATGGATAACTGAGGCGTGGAAAGTAACTTGGGATTTTTTGTTACAAGGAAATTGACCAGAATAATTACTGAAGGATAAGCTATTCTACAATAGCTGTTTTAACATAGCTTCATGTATGGACACTGTACTAGAATAAATTATTTTATTCCAGAATAATTAGTATGCTTTAAAAGGGAAGTAATTAAATTATGAATAAAACAAACAAACAAACAAAACTACTCTCATTTTGCAGTAGTGTTCAGATGATGATTTATTTAAAAGTAGCTCATCTGGTCAATTCTACCCAAGTAGACAGGTTTGAGGATTAATTCTAGGACTCCTGAGTACCGGCCTCAGCAGCAAAGCCAGCCCCTTCTTTCTTTTATTTCGCATCATATTATAACTCAAGTTAGCCATTGGATTTGCCACATGCGAGTATAACAGATGCAAAGCATCTAATAATCTACATGGTAAACACAGAAATACCCCTGTCCCAGAGCAGGTATACTGTCAGAATGTGCCATTGCCAAACATGCTCTGCCCACCCAAATCTGGAAACACACTGGTGAGGTGACTTTAGGACATCCTCTATAGCTGATCTTGGGATTTCAGTGTTCAACATGCTTGAGGGGCCACAAAGAAGGATCCTGGATGGGCCTCACCTGTGCATTCCCAGGTGTGGAGCAGGCAAGAGGGAGCAGGTGGATGGAGTGGGCTTCAAAATGAACTAGCCAAAGCATGTAACCACAGCAAAGAGGCACCCCAAGAGTGGTTGGATCTTCAGCCCGATAACTAGGCCCAACCCCACCATCACCTGCCCATTCAGAATACAGAAAAAAAAAAAATCATATTTCATGTAACAGGGTGGTTTCCCAAGGGAAATAAGATTAAAATGAAAACTACTCTTGATACTGTAGCATATGAGGGGGAAAAAAACAACAAAATCCTGTTCTTGCAATTGCCTAAAGAAAAATCGCAAGGATGGAAAAAGCTTAGGGAAAACTGCTAAATGGGATGACCTCATCAAGTAGATACATTTCATGGTAGAAAAACCATGCACCCTAGAGTTGTGATGGAGCCTAAATCTACAAGACTGGAACAGAGCATTACCTAGAGGAGACAGTACTAGAGACAAGGAAATTAAACAGTGTCCAGAGTCCCAGTGTCCTGGGTACCAGATAAAACCAGAGAAAGATGGATCATTTTTCACTAGCCACATTTAATATCCCACCAGGGCATCTGGTCAAGGAAGCGTTTCAAGCAGCCTTTTTAATTGAAAAAGATCTTTCATATTTTAAAAAAAAAAAATTTAAACCAACTCTTACTTTAATTTCTCTCTTGCATCTTTGCAAAAAGCTTTTCTATGCATTACTGAAGTTATTGATTTAATCAAAAATCCTTTTGTGGGGGTGGGGAGATAAGCATTTAAGTAATGTGTTTCTAGTATCTTGGATGAAAAAGAAAGTCACAGTTTATACAAAGAGAAAATTGGACTTATTTATTACCCCTGTGAAACAGAATAAAAATTCAGAATATTCTATCAAATATATATTTTAAAAATATGATAATATCCACCCATAAAGGAGATACAGTTCAGCTACTTCCTGTGCAACAGCCATTCAGCCCAAAAAGCATTTCAAAAGAAACTGCAGTAGCAACCTACTGAGGTTTCCTGAGGTTGCAGGCACCATGTACAATATATTCATGTTGGGAGTTATTTGCAACAGATATACGGCTCAGCGTCAAAACTGATCTTCCCTGCATCTTTTCAAGCAAATGTTTGGTATTAAGTTAAATCAGCAGAAAACGTTAGCAGCAGCATAGACCCATTTGCTCCTAAGTTGTATTGTGGCACAACAAGTGTTTCCAACTCAAACTATTTTGCCATAAGCCTTCGAGCTCCCACTTTTTTAGGCAAGCACATTTTGAGCTCTCCTGGTTGCAGAGAAAAGCTAAAAAAAACCACCATGAGCCCTAAAAGATAAGAAGGGTTTATGTTCATAATTTTTAAAGGTCTCCTTATTGTTAAGTCAGTTTTGTTATTTTTGTGGTTGACTCAATTTTTGAATGCTTGGGATTCAAGCTGTCCACAGTACTGTAGACAATTGTGTGTATGCATGAGACAGACAGACAGACGCACAAAAAAGTTTCACAGGAATAAAAAGATTCACTTAAATCCAGACAAATCTATAATTATAGCAACTCAAGGTAAGCATGTTGTTCACGTCTCATAACAGTGACCATTGATAGGAGGCCCTATGGGCAGATCTAAGGTTTTGAAAATGGGAGTGCAGATGGTGTGGTGCATTATTACATAAACACAATCCATATTTTTCCCTAATTAAAAAGAAATGAGAAGCTTTACTAATATGCTAGGAGCTTAGTACTATATTGTACCATTTAATTAAAACAAAAACAAATACAACTTTAGTGGAATGTGTACTAATTTGCTAGATTATATATAAATTTTAACAAACACAAGAAGCTAGGCAAAAAATAGTCAGATAGTCAAAAGATAGTGTCCTGTAGTCGTCATATTTAAAATGTACATCTTTTATTCAAATTTGTGAAACAAAATCTAATCTTGTTGAAGGTTTTGACAGTGCCTCCAATGTGTCACTTTGACATATGAGATAATATTACCACACTTGAGTTACGGTTTTTAGTTGGAGCTAAAAACAAATCTGTAGGGCCATGAACTAGGAGACAGACATTACCAGGAATGGCTCACAAACAGCACAACTGCAGAAGTTTGAAGGACAGGTTGAATAGTGGGACATTAGGACCATTAAAAAAGGAGAGAGGGTCATGAACACTTTCTGAATGAAGAAACATGAAAAGGAATCAGTAAATTTTAATGGAGCCATCAATTCAGTTGACTAATTGCTTCCTGAATAGAAGTGCCACTGCTTCTCCCAGACAGTTTTAAAGTTTGGGTAGAGCAGGAATCAAAGGGGATGTAACTATGCCACTGCACCTCCCCTAGATCTGCCCCTGAAGGCCCTCAGGATCTGAGGAAGGGCACCTTGTACCTTGAGATCCAAAATGTCATTCAGGTATGTAGTTGGTCCAAAAAAGATATCACCCCAAAAATCCTTGCCTCTTGAACAGGATTTATTAGAGTAAGGTGGGAAGCCAGTGGTGTTACATCCAGCTCTTTCTTACATCCCTGAAAATAAAGGTGTGCTCAGAATGGAAACACATATGAAATAGTGTGCTGCTGAAGTAAATCTACAGGTGTCTACACCAGAAAAGTCACAGGAAAGTTCTCACAAGTATTTCAAGCCAGTCAAAAGTGGTACCAGAACCAAAATCTGTTCCAAGAATAAAATACCACTAGCAGAAATTATAGCACTGTGACTAAAAACAGCCCAGGGAAGACCACATGATTTCTGTCATGGCTTAAGTACAAACTACATGGATGCCTCTCCATGTAGTCATGCCCAAATATGTTGTAATGGACAAGAAATTATCAACAAATTGACATAAGAAAAACTGACCCATGCCTAGATTTTTAGCATCTTGGGTACTAGATAAAACTGGACAAAGAAAACATAGTAAATGGGTTTAACATCCCAAAAACAGCCTCTTGTTCTACAAGACATGGGTGGTCAGGCCCAATGTTAAAACTGGGGCTTTGATAGCAGTTATACAGCCAGAGGATAAGCCAAGAACCAAGGCACAATTGTCCTCAAGGAAAACAACTAGCACCCTGAAAAAAAGTTTGTCCAACAGCCTGTCATCCATTGTCTCATGTGACTTTACAGAGGAGGCATGCTCCCCTCCAAGCCAATCAGGTGGTGTACATTAGGGCTGTGTGGAACAGCACCATTTCATTTTGACTTCTGTTTCAAAGGGACAATGTTTTGTTTTGTCATTTCATTTCGTTTTGAAGTGCTCTTTCATCGAAACTCTTTCCCTGTTTCAATGCATTTTGCCATTTTACTTATAAGCTATAATGGGGAATCATGAAAATACCTAAAACTTTATCACTTCTTGCCTGATTAGGATGAAACTTTCAAAGATGGTAGCCCCTTCTAAGGGTATGATGCCTGCCAAGTTTCAAGGAGATTGGTGCAGAGGTTTCTGGGAAACTGCACCTCAAAACTGTTCAAATCAAAACTCCTGACACTTGCCGGCAGCCTCCTCTTATCTGGCATGCAGATCTGGAGGCCTGCACACCTGGGAGGGTTGTGGGGCTGTGCCAGACTCCTCCCGGGGGTGTGAGCCCCCAGATCTATGTGCCGGATGAGAGGAGGCTGTTGCCTGGAACCAGCACTGGGCACAGCCCACGCCCAATGCCAGGAAAGACTGATGCTGTCACCAGTCCCAGGCAGCAGCGGCAGCCTCCTCATTTGGCATGCAGATCTGGGATCTTGGCATCTACACCCCTGGGAGAAGTCCAGCACAGCCCCACAGCCCTCCCAGGGGTGCAGGCCCCCAGATCCACATGCTGGATGAGGAGGCTGCTGCTGCAGCTGCCCCCGGGACAGGTGCTGATGCCAAGTAAATCTGGCTTTGAAACTAAATGTTTTGAGTGCCCTCGTTTCATTTTGAAGCCATTTTGAAGCCTTTTGTTTTGTTTCAATTTTGCTGTTTCAAGCTTGAAACATGTCAAAACAGCTTCGAAACAAAACACCCAGGAAAATTTCACAAAGCCCTTATGTACATGCATCAAATCAGCTCAAGTAAAGCTGTTTGCTACAGCTGGCTGGGATAGCTGATCAAAGACATTTTTCAAACAATTAAAAACAATTATAAAGGTGGCATGTTTTTGCCTTTAAAAAAAACCCTATACATCTCACCATTCTGTGAGCAGTGAAGAACAGACTGACCTGAACACAATGCTCCAAGTAGTCTGCATAGCTGGTAGCTATCTGCTTGCTGGTCAAAAGAAAAATGATAATGTCAGCTATATGTGACAGAGCTCAGGCACTAACCTTTATGGAAACTTGTAACTGCTTGGACAGGCTTCTGTGATGCATTAGGCAATATCTGTACTGAATTTAGTTCACATTGTTGCCGTTTCTTTCTAGAAAGACAAGAATCTTTACAGTAGGGATGACTCAAAGAACTATAAACAACTTGCAAAGCTCCCTCTCTCATTGGTTTATATCAGCAAGGCAAAGATAGCAACACAAAAGCTATCACCATTCTAGCAAACACGTTAGTAGAATCATAGAAAATGAGGGTTGGAAGCGACTTCAGGAGGTCATCTAGTTCAGTGTTTCCCAACCAGTGTGCACAGCCCAAAAGTGTACCATCAGAAATGAACAGGTGCCACAGAATTTTGCCATGGCAATGAGCTATAATAGGTATAAGGATGGGGAATGCCTTAACAGGTGTGCTGCAGAAAAAAATTATTAAATGTAAGCATGGCTTGGGCTGGAAAAGGTTGGGAAATACGGATCTAGTCCAACCCCCTGCTCAGAACAGCTCACTAAAGTAGTGAGGTGAAATCCTGACCTCAGTGAGGTCTTTGGGGTCTTCACTATAGGCCCATAGTTGCACTTGTGTATACACCTTTGTGAGATCAAGAGCAAACCAAGTTATGGAAACTAAGGCTGCTCCAATACACCGGAGCAGGTTCAAGCCTACTGGAGCATGACAATTACCACACTCCAGCAGACTCCAGCATCTTGTGCATCAGTGTCCCACATTTAAAAATGGCAGCTTAAGTGCTGGTACATTGATACATGAGACACCCCAAGTGCTTAAATCTGAGTGGCTCTCAGAGCCACTCTAATTAAAGTAGTCTTTACATACACACACGCACCTTAAGCACATGTGTAAAATGCCCTAAAACTTATTAAAGCAAGGCTGAGGCCAGAGCCAGCCTTAGGAAAATGGCGCCCTGGGCAAACTTGTATTTTGGCACCCTGCCCCCCAAGTCAACAGCGCTTCTGTAGGCAGAAGCATGGAGCACAGTCCAGTGGGGAGGCAGAACAGCATGGTGCACCAGGCAGGCACCATGCTGACACCTGCACTGCCTGACCTGGCTCCTCCTGAGCAGTTGCCCACCCCTAAGGTCTGTTTTGGCTGAGGCATACTTTAAGGGAAAGCTTACTCTTCTAAAGGCTTCATGAAGGGAGTTTCTGTAAGACAATTGTGGGGACAGTAGCAGCAGTTCTTCAGTGGATAGCCACCTTTCCCCTATAACAACACTATGCAAATGTCCCCAGCATTTCCATTTGAAAGCACTGCTGTATTTCAGAATTCAGAAGTATAAAACTAAAGAAACACCAGAGATGGAATCCTCCAAGGCAACCCATGCATTTAAGATTATTTAAAATACAGGCAACCCCCACTTAACACTGTTTTACTTAGCGCTATTTTGCTATAAACACTCATTTGAAATTGATACCTGATTTCACTTAGCGCTCAGCAAGTTTTGTTATAAACACTCCCAGTTGCCCTTTTGTGTCATTAAAACCGATTGCAGTTGCCATCTTGGGTCGTCAAATACTTTTGGTTTCCCTTAACACTTGTTTTTTCAGGACCCAATTAAGAGTGCTAAGCGGGGGTTGCCTGTATATGATTCAAGTCAGGCCTATCGGGGGGGGGGGGGGGGGG
>NW_017728993.1:66225297-66225914 GCF_001723915.1 Gavialis gangeticus
GGGGGCAAATTGGGGCAACCGCCCTGGGCCCCGCACTTTACGGGCCACTCCTGCCAGCTCCACGGGGCCCACGGCAACTTAGCGCTCCCACCTGCTTCGCATCCAGTCACTTGGTACAACCCTCACTCTCCTCCCTGCCCCCGCCAAACCTGCTGCCAGCTTCTTCACTTTTCAGCTTTTCTAGAGCAGAAATCACCAGATTATACCATTACACAGTTTTACAAGTTCTTGTTGGCAAGAAAGTGGTCTTTGAAGAAATGCTTTATTATTATTGTTTTGCTGGGGTCAAGTTAAGGAGGACCAATTGCAAACAGAAGGATTTTGTAATTTGCCATATTTTCTGCAACTAGAGTCAGTTCTTGGGGCCGAATTGCTACCCTAGAACAGAGCAGTATTGCTTGGCTAAGATTCCTGAAAGAAGGGGACTCGTGTGCCATTTATGACCATTGCTGTTCCAGGATCAAGGTACAGGGCATAAATAAAATAAGTTATGCTAGGAAGATATCTAAACTTCATATCTCTGACTTCATCTGAAACAAGAAGATAATTCAAGAGGCCTCTCATATCTTCAGTGACTGAGCAGAGGGGCAACAATTTTATTTTTACCCTTTGTTTAC
>NW_017728993.1:66226071-66231802 GCF_001723915.1 Gavialis gangeticus
AGCAACTCACTTTAGAGAGGATGATGTTGTTATACGGATGAACAGAAACTAGGTCTGGGGGGAAGAGAGGAAACAACAATAAAACAAAAACCTGTGCACCAGCAGGTGTCCAGAGAACTTAAATTGTAGCCTTTCCAGAAGACTTTGGTACACATGACATTTAAACAGCCTAACATGGTCCCAGAGTCTGTCCATCATGTAATGAAACATGACAAGTGAATCCCAGAAACGTTGCCTACTGCATTACTTCAATTTGAAGGATAAAGGCAGGACATTCACTGAATAAGACAAGAGTCCCATTCCCCACTGCATTTCAGGCAGGTGATGCAAATGCTCTTTCCCTGCACTGGAACTCTCAGCCTTGTGAAAAAAAGCCTTGCTCGATTTGCATACTCAATGCCAGACCCTAAATTAGATTTTCAGTGTGTATCAGACATCTGGAATCTGACTCTCACATGCATGTCAGTAGTAGTTCAACTTCACTGTCTCTATTCTAAGAAAAAAGTGAAGCAATCCCTCTTATTTGGTAAAGGAGCAAGGGTTACAAGAGCAACGCACCACTTAACTCTTGTGTGTCTTGGCCACATATGAAAAAAAGCCAGATTTTGCTTAAGAGGGAGAGATTGTTGTTCTCTTTTAATCCGGTACCCTGCTTCTAGTAGCAGCCATGAGTCTCACTACATATAAATCCCTTCTCATCCCCAATGGAAAGCAACTGACACCTTGCAGCAGGCAGTAGAGTTTTCCCCATTTTTGTATGCATAATCAAAAATCATTTTAGTCCTTGTAACAGGTCTCCAGCCTATTGTAAAGACAGTTCCAAAGCATTCCAGATTCACAACTTTGTCTTTCCTCCACTTACGAATAGCATGGTTTAAAAAAGGGATTCAAATTAAACATTGCATTTAAAGGGACACGCCGTAGGGGCTTTGCTGTTTTAACCTGTCTTCGCAAGCTGCAAACAGAGAATATTTTTCTGACTTGGACTACAGCAGTAGATTATTAAATTCATTTATAGATTAGATGCAAAGCATTGCTACAGCAACCAGACAGAAGCCAAGAGGAAAGATCAGATGAGGCTAAAAACTGCCTCACTGGCAGGAGACATACCTGAGGGAGAAGACAATGGAAACTTGATTTTAAGTATTTTAATAATATTACAGCTTAAGGACATACTGATCTATGGCATCATGTTTACGAGACAGTCATTAAGATGCAGAGAAGGAATTGGAATCTGACTGTTGGGTTTAGTTTGGAGATTTTAGCTACACTGCTGTGAACCCCTAGTATAGAGATAAGGCACCAATATAAACCATTTTAAATTAGTTTAGGCTGTACCACTGCAAGTCACAATTTTCACTGGTGTCCCACATCTACACTGGGAGTTTGCCATTACATAAGTGTGCTATGTGTAGTGTGGAGATGCTGGTTCCAGTGCTAAGGCAATGACGGTGATCGAGTGATTCAGCAATTCAATTCAATGACAACACCAGAGGTGTTGGACATGCACCTTGCTGGGGTTATTTGACCAGCAGTCTTACCTGCCCAAAGCAGGGGGGCTGCACCTGATGATCTCACAAGGTCCCTTCCAGCCCTAAACTTCTGCAAACTCCAGTATTTAAGCCACTCATGACTACATATAGTGCTGCACTGTACAGTACAGATGGACCCTAGATTCTGACAGATAAGGCCTAAAACACACACCCCTAAATTCAGTGAGCTTAAACAGCAGCTCTTGTAGGTAGCCATTAAGTCCTTTATCATGTGAGCAGCATTTCATCCATGATAAGTGTGGCAGGGCACCTGCTAGCTGTTTAAGGGCTGAGCCAAACAGCCAGCAGGTGCTCGATTGCGGCAGCCATTTTGAGACACTGGCTGCCTATATAAATAGAGTAGATCCCTGCTGGCAGGGCAGGGATAAACATCTTGAAGTTAGGAGCAGGAGGCTCTTGGTCCTGGGCATGACCCAAAACTGCTCCCTGCCAGGAGTGGGTGGTCTGCTGGGGAACCCAATGGTGTGGGAACCCCCAGGAAATACCAGGCCAGTTACCACCCCAGTGGAAGGTGGGTTGGGGTGCCTCAGTAACCCTTAGCCCCCACATCACTGTGGATAAAAGTCAGGGCCAGGCATTGCTATGGTCACCTGAGCCTCCACTAGGGAGGGAAGCCCCATAGACCCAGTGAGGGGGCAGAGAACCAGAGGGCTGGGAGCCCAGTGTGTGTGTGGATTTGTGTAGAGTTGCCCCGGGAGGGGCCAGGGCAAGCTTGGCCCAAGTCAGGTAATAGGCTGGCCACTACCCCAGTAAGGGTAGTGGGAAAGGCCCAGAAGATGGTATTTCTGCTATGCAAGGTGTGTGCTAAATAAAGCCTATGGCCTAAGGGGGCTGCTCCAAGAGGGAACAAAGCAGTAGAAGTTGTTGATGCATGAAAGAGACCCTGTGAGGGGGGGTGGAGCATGAGAGACCCTAGCGAGAGGAGGGTGGTACAAGTGTGTGTATGAATGAGGCCTGACCATAAGGGTTAAGCCTGGTTTGGCTGTAGGCCAGGTGCATCGTCACCTGAATGCCATCTGCAAGGCTTGGGCTGCAGTGCAGGGGAGGACTGGAGGTGCAGATAGTGCCCCCTGGCGTTGGGACAAGAATGGGCAGCCTCCCACCTAATTAGAGCCAATTATGAAACAACAAGGTGTGGCAGGCAAGTGAGGTGGGCAATTAGCCCAGGAATAGGTGGGTGGGCCAATGGCAGACTGGTTCCAAGAAGGCCCCCTGTTATAATAAGGCAGCAAAGTGGGCAGGCTCAGTTATGTTCACACTCACACAGGCCCTGCACCAACTCAGTTAGATTATGCAGACTCCCAGTTGTAAAAACTCAAACTGTTCAAATAATTCACACCTTTGTGCGCCTCCTGACATGACTAAAGTTAGAAGTCTTTTCTCCCAGTAGCTAGAAATTTTCATTTTAGTCCACCCCCTTGTGGATACTTGGAAACTAATACCCTTCTGACTCCAAAGGGAAAGATTTAGCCAGTTGTGCAGGCATACATGTCTACTCTTAGATTTGAGTGATGTGATTATGTAGGCCTCAGTGCGAGTGAATATATCAGAAAAAAGTGCGAAACTCAGGTCCCTCTCTATCCTGGGAGATTCAGTAGTGAAAACTACTGAAATTAAAAAAACACTATGAATGACTAGTCTCTGATAGCTTAGTACTTGGGAAGGGGAACAATATTTTTTTAGTTGGGCTGTTTAAATCTTTGTTTTCCAGTTTGCTTTTCTTAAAGTCTGTTCAACTCCAGTGCTTAATAACCTTTTGAAAGAAGTGATGTCTTTGTTAAAAGATTAACTGTCCTTGTTATGAAGGAGTAAGAGCTCCAGATAAACATCTGAGACTTGCAAAAAAAACCCTTTAGAAAGTTTAGAGTTGTCCAGGCTTGACACTGCTGATATTTCTAAGGATATTTTTAGGTCTTCTTAAGGTATAACAAAGTTTTTGCCTTCTTTACTTAGATAAAAATAATGAGAGATTTGTAGGCTGCCTTTGAGTCTAGCTATGTTGGAAAGCAGATTAATTGCTAAAGGAACAGAGAGACTAAAGATTCAGATTATTCCTTAAGTCAACTGTATTCTGTGTGACATGTCACTAGCAAATACTCAGTGTAGGTGCCCGATTCCTCACGGTTCACAAAAACACAAGGGAAACCTGTAAAGGTATGCACAGAAAAGCCAGTGGGAAGAAAGCTATGAGAGAAGACTTTTGCCATGGGAAGCATAAAAAAATAAAATCTTCCACTTAGGATGCAGATACAAGACACCATTACTACAGAGCATTTTACTCTGGATTTTACTGTATAATAAATTTGTTCCATGCTAAGGAACAGATATAGGAACAGCCCTCCCAAGTTTGCTGCACACAGTAGATGCTATTATAATTCTTGGTCACAAGATGGTGGGTGAGCTGGTTTGTATGGAATACAGAGCTACCCAGGGCAAGAGGACAAGAAGTGTGGACCCAGGTGTTTTGCATAGTACATTTCCTAGTTAGCAAAGTTGCTAGACCTATTAAGAGAGAACTTAACCTTGAATCCAAAATGATTTACTATATAGTAGGTCCATACATCATGCATCTGTTCTACTTTTATTAGTTAATAAGATCAATTTACTACATAGCAAATATATCTGAACTGTGAGTCTATTGCAGGGATTTTCAGCCAGGGTGCCACATAATTCTGAGATACCCGAGAGCCTTTCAAGGGTTCTCCAGGGTGCCAAAAATGTTACCGCCGTTAGGCTTACAAACAATCCACAAGATAAACCCAAAGGGTTCAAATAGAAATCCATAGTTGTGACCTTTTGGAGTTCTTTGCAACAAAAAACTGCTCTTTCTGTAGTCAAGAGTGAAAACTAAAAGCTGGCGTTTTCTAAGGCGCCTTGAATCTATCCAGAGGTGCTTCCAGTCTAAAAAAGTTGAGAACCACTAGGCTACTGATTTACAAATATCCACCCCTAGGGAAAAGGTCTGATAGGGAGAAAAAAAATTAAAAACCCAGGAATGAAGTCGCTTAGGATTCTATAGAAGCTTAATACACCTGTGTAAAAAAATGACTAACTTAATCAGTCCAGTAATTTCAAGACATCCTTTGCAAGATATGAATAGAAAACAATTATCTTTCTGTAGTGTTCCTTGCAAGTATCCAGCAGAATTCTACAGGAAGTTATGATACAGGTCTCTACTAGATTCTATACGCCGATTCAAAACTGTTCGAAAGAAGATTTCTTGTTTTCTATTCAGTTCTATGGGACGCAAGGATATGTCCTATAATCTTTGTGCAGCATCAAGCTTTGTGCCTTAGCTCTACTATTCAATAAATAATGTACATTTCCCACAACAGCTGAGCATCACAAGGGAGCATTGTAAAGAACCTCCTTACACATAAATGAATCCTAGGATTTGGGCATATCCTGCAACGTTTACAAGAAAAAGAAAATACGATCAGTTACAAAAAAAGGAGGAAGTGATCTTAGCTGTTTCCATTGTTTGGGCTGTGGAAGAATTGCCACGTCTTAGTGCAATTTATTTTACTCTTATACATGCTGCATTTGAAATGTTTAGGTGTTCACAGGCATTTTGATGATACGAGTTCCCACTTTTCCTGATTCACATACTCCCAATACTGGGTTTCCCAGCTCATACTGTTACAGCTTTGCACTAATTGCTCACTGTGTATTGCCACATGTCTCTGTGCTCTGCCCCTCAGCTCTGAACAAATGGTCTCTCCTTTCCTATTTTTTCAGTGTTGCAGTCCCAAGTCTGGACTTGTGCTGTGCCATTAGAAGACCTTGTCTCTTCTCTCCATCAAGCCTGCTGTGTTCTAATGCTCAAATCCAATCTATAAAACATCTTCCTACTCTGCCCTAACTGCGGCCTTCAGTGTTAACTGGGAGGGGAGGGTCAGAGATTGGCAAGGACAACAGCCAGTCATAACCTTCTCAATTAACCATGGATTTGCCAGTTTGTTTGTTCCTGCCCAGCCATCTTCAGGATCCCAGCTCTGGCGAGGAGGTCCCTCTTCCTGACACTATGCCACAGCCACCTTTTGTAGAGCATCCAACATTGGCACAGGGTAAGTTAAGAATCTTGCAGGCAGCAGCATCACACTTAAGCATCATCCCAGAAATATGTCACACGTGCTCAAAGTTATAGATAAATAGAGCCAGATTCAGATCAAAAACTT
>NW_017728993.1:66236802-66240463 GCF_001723915.1 Gavialis gangeticus
CATGATGCCTCAAATTATAGATAAGTGCCAGCTCTGCTACTCTTTAGGTGAAGTCCCTCTTCCTACTTAAGATCGACTGCTCTAAAATCTTCACTAACATGGATTGTCTTTAAGATTGCTGTGCCCTATACTAGTGCAGGGTACAGCTATTGTTTCAATCTTGTATTTGAAACATCTTTAAAAAACCCAGCAGTTCACCACAAAACACCCTGTGCATAGGGTTTTCTCGCCACCTGTGGTGCAGACCATGCCTCTAATCTTCTTCAAACTGATCCCAATGCCTTTGATTCATCTTGCTTACTGCATTGAACCCACTTCTCCCCTTTGGAAAAAAAAAAAAAAAAAGTCAAAAAGGACAGATTTTTGTAAATCCAAGTCAGATCAGTTTCTGCTTTCAGGAGCATCAGCATAAGATGCAGCAAGAAAAGGCTTTATCAAAGCCAGATGTTTGGCCGATATTCTGTTGTCACAACAGCTGGGTAGCTCAACATTTTGTGGTCCTTGAACTGATGCTAGACCCAGACACTGAGCTCTTACCTTGACAGATTTCAGAGAACATAGATTTCATAGACATTAGGGCTGGAAGGGACCTCGGAAGATCACCGAGTCCAACCCCCTTGCCCCAGGGGCAGGAAGTCAGCTGGGGTCAAAGGATACCAGCAAGATAAAATATCCAAATGTCTCTTGAAGGAGTCCAGAGTAGGTGCTTGCACCACCTCTGGAGGCAGTCCATTCCAGGCCTTTGGGGCTTGGCCAGTAAAGAAGTTCTTCCTTATGTCCAGGCTGAAGGAGTCTTTGAGGAGTTTGTGACTGTTTGACCTTGTCATCCCTTGGGGCACCCAGGTGAACAGGCATTCCCCCAGATCCTTATGTACACCCCTTATATACTTAGGCAGCCACCAGGTCCCCCCTGAGCCTGCACTTTTCCAGGCTGAAAAGTCCCATGGCGCTCAGCCTCTCATTGTAAGGTCTGTTCTCCTGCCCTCTGATCATGCACATGGCTCTCCTCTGGACTCTCTCAAGCTTCTCCACAGCCTTTTTAAATTGTGGAGCCCGGAATTGGATCCAGTACTCCAGCTGCGGCCTCACCAAGGCTGAGCACAGTGGGAGGATGACATCCTGGGATTTGCTTGAAGCAAATATGGATGCAAGCCAGAGTTTTGCTCGCTTTACCAGATGCGACATCATATTGGTGGCTTTTGTTCATCTTGTGGTCACTCATAACGCCCAAGTCCCTTTCTGCTATCGTTCTAGCAAGCATAGCACTGCGAAGCCTATAAAAGTGTGCTGCGGGGGTTTCAGGGCCAGCTGACTTGAAGGTGTCCAGCCTCTCAAGATGTTCCTTCACATGGTCTACATTGATGCAGGGTAACAATTCTCCCTCACCCTAGCCGTCCCATACCATATTGAGCAGGGCCATCCCTTGGGGTTGATGAAAAACTGATGCAAAATGCCCATTAAGCAGGTTGGCTTTATCTGGTGCATCAGTTGTCAGTTGTTCTATTTGGTTTAGCAGGTGTCCAATGTTACCCTTGCTTTTCCTCTGGCTCCCCACATATCTAAAGAAGGCCTTTTTCTTGTCTTTGATATGTATAGCCAGTTGGAGTTCAGTCACAGCCTCACTCCCTACAGGTCCAGACCAGTACAGAATACTCCTCCTTTGAGGTGGTTCCAGTCTTCCATCCTTTACAGATCTTTCTTTTTAGATGCAGAAGGTCCACAAGTCCTCTGCAGCGCCAAGGGGGCTGCTGTGCCCTTTTGCTGCCTTTCCTCTGGGACAGGATAGACATTGCTTGTGCTTCCAGGATCACTCCCTTGAGGATCAGCCACTCATCCTAAACTCCCCTCCCCTTTGGGTCATGGTCTCTTAGGGCCTTGCCAACAAGCCTCCTGAGCTTGTTAAAGTCAGCTTTCCTGAAGTCAAGGGCTTCGGCATTGCCGACTGACTTGCTAGCATTACGGTGGATTGTGACAGTGATCAGCTTATGGTAGCTGTCACCCAGCTTCCCTTCAGTCATTAGGTCACTGACTAGATCATCCCCCATTGCCAGTACCAGATTGAGCAGCTGCCTCTCATCAGTCCATAAACTTCTTGAGTCAGAGCTTGCCCACGCATGTGAGGAAGCTTTGTGACCATTTGAATTTGGCTGAGTGGTGTTCCCATAAGATGTCTGGGTAGCTGAAGTCTCCCATGACAACCATGCACTGGGAGCGTGCAGCCTCAGCCAATTCCTTGGTCGAGCTCTTGATCCCGATTTGGAGGTCTGTAGCAGACTCCTACCATCATGTCCCCTGTGCCATGTTCACCATGGATTTTAACCCAGAGAGTCTCCAGTCACCCACCCTGGATGTCAATGTCAGCTTGCAGAGACATGTAGCTTTCCTTGACATAAAGAGCTACACTTCACCCCTTTTTGTCTACATGATCTCTCCTGTACAAGGTATAGCCATCTATACACTACATGCAGTGGGCATTGCTTATCTGGCTGCATTCTGCATGGGCTCCTGGAAATTTTGCCCTGATCCCAACCTTTCTGGTTCAAGAGTTATACTGTAAAGTTATACAAATCCACATAGAAAGCATGACACCTTAGAAACTAGCTGGTTCAGCTGTTGCCTGTGAAAGCTTATGCCTCTGAGCCACTTAGTCTCAAAGGTGCCACCCTGCCTTGCCTTTGCCTGGACTTCAGGCTAATAGAGATAACAACCTCTCTAAAGCCCATGTGTAAGCTTCACTTTTACTTTAGAAGTATTGTAAAGGAAATGACATTAAGTGGAGGGAAAATGAAAGGCTCTGGAAAGTAGTTAGGATAATAAAATTATTACTCAACTATTGCCCATTTCCTCACCTAGGAATTAACTCAAAAGGAAAAGTAAGTCACAAGTCCTATAGGTCCATTAATCTAGGGGTTTCTGGTAAACAGCAGCCCACGGATGCAATGCTCAGATTATTTTGTGGTACACAACCAAAAAATGAGGGAGGAGGGAAAACTGTGATGGGTGGGTGAGGGAGAGCGCTGGAGCAGCACAGCAGGGAGTAGGGGTTGGAAGCTGTATAGTGGTTCTTTGCCAACCTTTGCTGCCAGTGAGGCTGTATTATGTGCCATGGCACAGCTTCCAAGGGGGAAGCACATCCCTAGATAGCATCTTTAATTAGCATCAGGGACCATCCAAGCCCCACAGGTTGTTCCCCTCCACCATCTCACCATTGTCCCTCTAGTAAGGGACTCTGTTTTCTAGGAGAGCAGAACCATAAGTGTGGAGATAGGAGATGGTCATCTTTCAATTCTGCAACATACTTTAGTAGGAGGGATAACCAGAAGAGCCAGTTATGCCCTCCCCCTTCCCTACAAACATCCCTCCCAATTCCTCTTCATAGCAGCTAAGTCAAAGCGATAAGACTCCAGAGTTCCTCTTTTTTGACCATGTGAAGGGGCCCATTACTCCCTACCTTCCACCCTACAGCTTGCCCCCAGGTAACAAAAGGACTTCAGACTCACTCTTCTCCCCCATCTCAATCTTGTTACTTCTGGGGCAAGGGTAGAGTCAGGCAGTGCAGAAGCATGGCATGAATGAAGGTGGTCAGATAGGAGGCTAGTGTCAGAGTAGTGGGGGAAGTTTTGTGGAGGGGAACAGAGCAGATGGCGGCTGGGGAGTGGTG
>NW_017728993.1:66245463-66263929 GCF_001723915.1 Gavialis gangeticus
TTGTTTTGTGGAGGGGAACAGAGCAGATGGCGGCTGGGGAGTGGTGGGGGGCAATGCCTGGAACAGCAAGGGGGAATTTTGTAGGAGCTGAAGGCAGTATCAGAGCATTGCTGAGGGATCTGAGCTGAAGGGAAATAAAAGCTGAGGCTGAAATACTGCAGAGAAGAGTGGGGTGAAAAGGGAGAGCCATGTTCAGATGGAAGTTGTAAGGGCTTCAGCTATCTCCAGTCTCCCACGTATACCTGTGCCCCATCACATTGCTCTCTTCTGTCCAAAGAGAGGTAGGCAGAAGGGTGGACACAGTAGCACCTTAGACTAACTCATTCAGTGAGGCATAAGCTTTCATAGTAGAAAACTTGGATGCATGCTGTGGTATTTGATAAAATGACAGATGTGTAGCATCTGATGGAGCAGACTGTAGTCTACAGAGGCTTATGCCTCTGACTTAGCCTCTAAGGTGACACCCTGCCCTGCCTTCTTCCATCCAGATGGATCCCTCCTGATTCCATGCTTGTCCTACCCCTCCCCCTATTCTCTGCCCAGTTTTTCAATGTGGAGGTCCTATTCTGACAGTACATCTGCATGAGGCAGGGGAAGAACTAAAGCTGGCCCGACAGGCTGAGATGAGACAGAGGATGCAAAGGCACTGAAGGGACCCACCTGCAGCCAGCACATTCTGTGACTTCAGTAATCATAGTCAAGGATCAGAGGCAACAGCAAGGGAGAGCTGGCTGCATGAGGGTCCTGAGAAACTATATAAAAAAGGGAAAAAAGATAATTAAAGGCCCCCAAATGCGATTAACCCATAATTTCGGTTGATAAGTGTCCCTTCCTCACATTTAGCTGCACTCAAACCTTTGAAAAACCGGGGGGGGGGGAATTATCTTCTCAGTCTTCCTCCCTTTGGGATTGTCAGGGTTACTTTGATGAATCTACAGCAAAAGTATGAAGGTAAAATACTGACTCATTTAGGGGGTGGGGGGATAGGGGGAAAATGTTTTGCCACTGGCTTCAGAAGCCAAGATTTTAACTGGGATATTTAACAGTGCAGCAGTCTAACCAAAATAAAGAATTTCTTTAGCAACCTTGTTCCAAGGCAAAATAAAAAGAAAACAAAAATGTATATGAAGTAATGAAGGAACATCTCCTTGGTTACCAGCATAATACATGAGAATTAGGCAGCAATTTCCCCATCCAGAAGAATTCAATTAATAGATTTAAGACCAAAAGGGACCTCCATGTTCATCTTGCCTGACCCCCTGCAAACAAAAGGGCAGAGAGCCGCACATAGTCAGTCCTATGTCAGAGTCTCCCCCCGCCCCCCCCCACAACCACACACACACCGTCCAACTGGGCTGGAGCATCTTCCACCATCTTAAGACTTCAGTTGCCCAGGAGTTCAATGGATCCTCAAGTAATCAGTTCTTAATGTGGAGCTGTTCCAACTGTTAAATATGAGCAGCATATTTCCACTCTAAATTTGTCTGGCCAATGGATTGTGTGGCCCTCTGCCACATTATTACCAAGGTATGGCTGTATGGATACCAACCCCACAAGTTAGAGGGCAGCGAACTCTGGTTTATCTGCTCCAAAAGCCAAAAACCTTTAAACGACACAAGATAAAGGTTCTCTCATCTCACCATAGCAGTGCTCCTTATATCAATGGCCAAGGAAGATGCAGAATTTCCACAGAAAATAAATAAAGGGGAATTTTTATTAGTGTTTGCAATGAGTGCCTTTAGCGACCAGTAATTAATCAGGATTTCAGTTTTGTATCAAACCTGATGAGCTGAAACCTCCAGGATCAGCATGGCTTTTGCAATTGTTGGATCAAAGGATTTATTGCTCTTCATCCCATATTGGCTACACATATTGCATAAGCAGAGGCACCTTTCCCTCCTCCCCTCCCCCCTGCATTTGGGTGGGAGGACTCCAGCCAAAAGTATGACCTAGCCTAACCCTATTTAGCTTGGGAGAGTTGACAAGATTTCAGCTGGAGGTGACGTGGCTGTAGGCCAATCTAGAGGAGTACTCATAAAAGGGACTTTGTGGCAAAGCCAAATCATCTTGCAGTGAGCATGCCAAGGAGAATTCAGAGCAAATGAGTTAGCCCCTGCAGCACCCTGTGAGCTGCATTCTTTATCAGCTGTATCCTTTTACTAAATGGCAACATATACATTTAAACAAAAAAGAAAAAAAATTAAAAGAAAGGGGCTTTCGTACCCTCTCGGGCAATACAGCAAAAATGGATCCATCCAGAGAATGGCCTTACTGCACAACACTACCTAGGAAGGCAATTCTCAACTAGGGTACTGCAGTACCCGGGGGTGCCACAAGACCCTTAAGGGTACTGCACTGTGCTGAGCAAAATTAGCACTGCTAGGTATAAAAACCACCTATACATGATTCACAAGATAAGCCCAGACAAAACATTCTGACCTGTTATTTCTGAGTTCTTTGCAACAGAATTGCTCTCTTATTTGTCCATAGTCAAACATGCGGGAAAGCCAAGAGCCAGCATTTTTCAGGGGCATACCTTTCCATTCAAGTGTAAGAACAACTGGGCTAGAACGCAGGTCAGATTCATATCACTGTGGGTTAGCTAATGAAATGCTCCAAGTGGCTAATCACACACCAAAGCATTGTATGCAAGTAAGGTCAACTCCCATGACGCAGCAAAGACTGCTGTGACAAGACCTAAGGCTGTAACTGAACTTCTCCAGAAGTAAGAGAATAAAGAGGAACAGGTTCTTTTAGATAAGTGATTCTCAAGCTGGGTGCAGAGGCACCACAGGGTGCTGTGAGATCTTTTGAAAGGTCCCAGGAAGTGTAAAGAGATAAGCAGATGCGAGGAGATAGATGCATACTCATGGTAATCCCTGCTTGACCACTGCCCTGTTCCCACTTCCCAGTCCCTCTGCAAGGAGTAATTTCTGTAATAAACTAGTTTTTGAAAAGGGGTGCTACTCAATTCACAAAAGTCCTAGAGGGGTGCCTTGGGTCTAAGAAGGTCGAGAACCATCGATTCTCTGAAATCAACTTAAGCCTTATGGTACCTAAACATTAACTCCTGGCTTCTACAATGTTAAGAAAAGCAACATGTTCTCTCCAACAGAAGAGCTCTGAGCAGCTCTACAACTTGGAGCATTTCCTCTCATGGGGAATAAGCAGTTCCAATTTTTTTTTCTTTAGATATGAGCAACCAAATATTATGCCTTGGTGGCTGTCAAGTCCAAGAAGAATCCCTTCCTTCCACCCCCCACCCCCCCATAACCCCCTAACATAATACTTCAGGATTTCTAATGCTACGTTCTTCTAAAAGTGAAGAGCTGGATATGGGAGCATTCAGTCAGGTGGAGCAGGGGTACACAAGGGCGCTGAAAGGTAGCTGAGAGCCTGGAAATGAAGACTGGGAGACTGAAGGGAAGCTGAACTTGATGGACAGGAGCTGGTAGATTTGAGGGAGAAGAGAGAGTCTTCACCACAAAATTCATCCAAATTGCTTGCACAATCCAGCAAATGTCATTAACCAATTTGTTAATTCTGCTGACTTTAAAATGGGCCAATTCAGGCAGATGAGAGTGTAGATGGACAGCCATAAATTCCGTATGTGAAGCTTGAGAAGAACTCTCCCAGCCATAGGTGGAGCCATTCTTACCATTACAGTGGCCACCACCCTCTTCTACAAGTACAAGCTCAATCTCCATATGAAAGTGAAGCAATCCATTAGAAGATACTAATGGGATACAACTACCACAATAATTTTTGCTTTCCCAGCTTCCAACAAGCTAGTTTTGAAAATCTGACTCCCTGTGGGATTTTCTCACCTGTCTTACGTGGGCCATTTGCATCACATGTAAATTATTGTATACTACGCAGGTGTATGATATTGACTTTGAGAATGACTGGCAGTTCTAAATAACTAAAGCTCCAGTTTATTAAACAGCAACCCTAGATTTGAACAGGTTGCCTGGTAGAAAATCCTGAGAGAACAAATCCCTTGTTTGTGGTAGGCAGAGTTAAACAGAAATTCAGGAAAAGGAGCATAATACTGGCAATACATGATTTTCCCGAGACTCTTGTTAGACTTGCCCTTAACATGAGGATTATCTTCCTTTTCTGTCTATTTTTCAATTACTCTTTTGTCCCCAGTAAATGGAATTGCACAGCAACTGAGTCATTCCACAGACAGAAATGGATTTACAGAAAGACAATGTTTTCTGCATGGGGAAATATATTTTGTGCTAATCTACTACAGAAGTGATTTTAAAGTGTCATTTTAGTAGTACCCCCCCACCCCTGTGTGAAATGTTTGTGTAAATATGCAATTAGAAATCATTCATAATACTTTACACTTGCAGCACTTTTCTTCCTCACACACATTAATCTGCTGATGTATATATTCCAAGACAAAACACAACATTAAAAGTCATAGCTTTAAGGCCAAAAGGGCCTTAAACATCATTTGATATCCTGAATAACAGAGGCAGATAATTTCACTCAGTAATTCCAGAATCAAGCCAATAGCTTCTATGTGGGTGAAGGTATCACCAAAGTAAGTTGTTCCAGCAATTGATTACATTCATTGTTGCGGGGGGAAGGTGGCAGTAATGCATGCCTCATTTCTAGCTTGAGTGGAATACAGATGAAGAAAAAGGGTGAGAAGACGCATTAATAACGTATTGGTAAAGGAACATTACCAGAATGTTGTCATTATCTCTAAATCAAGCATCACAAACCCAGACAATTCAGTCAAAAGAAAAAACTAAATATGATAAGGTTTTAAAAGCCTGCTGAGAGTACTCATACATCCGTTAACCATGCCTGTTGCAAGACCATGCAAATGCCATGGTACTTATGGAGACTTAGTGCCAGCTTTTTTGCTTTGTTTAGGTTTTTGTCACTTCCTCTCCACGGCATCAATACAAGCAGATATAAAGGGAACAGAGCATTTAGTAGTCATGTCAACCCTAATGGACTTAGTTTCCGGGTTCAAGTGGTAGACACTTCTGCAGTGGAACTGAAGGCTCAGTTCCACCCGATGACCTCATGAGGGAGTGGTTACTTACAGATTTCTATAGCAGGAAATCTACTGCCCACAGAAGGGTAATAAAATTGTAAAGGAAAATATGGTTTTCTACCAAAGTCTACACACCTGCATTTTATTCTATGGCTCCCCACTGGCTTCTTCTACAGGACTTTCCTCAGGAGTGTGTGCAAAAATCAGGAGAGCAAATAGTGTAAACATACCCCAAAATTGCAACTTCTGCTTTCTCTCGTGTCCCAAGCTGAGATAGGTTCCTTAAGGAATTTTCAGCTAGCAGTATTACCAGCTTTTCCAGTTTTATGGTGTTTGGTATGTTACCTAAAGCCTCAACTCCCAGAATCATGCAAGATATAAGAATCTCAGTTTTAGTTTTAAAAAAAAGTTTCTAGCCCTCAGGGTAGCAGAGGAAAAAAACCCCATGAAAAAATTAGAGCGAGTGCCAATAATTACAAAAATAGAAGGCAAATAACAGAAGAACTCAATACAGTATACTGTTTCTTTAAAAGTCATGATTTTGGGGAGCCTGGCTGAAAATATTTAAATACTTAGATAATCCCACAAATATAAAGTGTTCCCACAGCTGTGTCTGGGCCTGCCCATCAGGTCAGACTTGGCAGGGAGAATTAATGTCAAAAGAAGTGTGATGGGAAGGATCCCTGAGCTCAGAAGTGAGTTTTTTGGTCATTCACAATTTTATTTTCCTAAACCAATGAAGCACTCTTGGTATCAGGGATAGGGTATGGGCAGTGCCATTCATAATGCTGAACTGCTAGAGTAGTAGTACCTAATAGCTTTTATAAAAGGTAGCCAAGTGACAGAATCCTAGAAAAAAGTAGGACTGAAAAGGGACCTCAAGAGGTCATCTAGTCCAACCCCCTGGTCTAGACAGGGATGATCCTGCCTTAAGCATCTCAGCCATGTGGATGGAGATTCTACCACCTTTCTAGGGAATCTGTTCCAGTGCTTTACTATCCTCATAATAAAAAGTTCCCCCAACTAGCCAAGCTAAATTTCTTCTGTTACAATTTAAGACCATCATTGCTCATCCTGTCCCCTACTGCATACAGAATAGTTTGTAGTCTTTTACCATCCTGTTTATAGCCACACTTCATGCATTTGAAAACTATTAAAAAAACCTTCCTTGGCCTTCTCTTCTCCAGACTAAATAATCCCAGTTCTTCCAACCTTTCCTTGGAAGATACATTAAGGTGTTATGATAAGGTTGTATTCTAATCTTCAACCACCACTACCACAGCGCCAGAGTTTATAACAGCCCAGTGCCACAATAATAGGCATATTAGAAATAATTAAGTTAGAAATTTTGATATCAGGTATTATTCATGTTATTTTCCCCTTGTCAGCATTACACCTCAATGTACTACTGAAAGAGTTTTAAATGGCATTATAATAAAAACCAGGATTGATTTTTGTGAATACAAATGGCTCTTCCCCTTCCATTTCATTCACCCAGAAAACTCACCAAGGATGATAGTCTTGATCCTGCAGTGAATTACCTCATACGAGGAAACTTGTCATAGAATCAGAGAAAAAATGAGGGTTGGAAGGGACCTCAGGAGGTCATCTAGTCCAACCCCTGCTCAAATCAGGACCATTCCCAGCTATGTCATTGCAGCCAAAGCTTTGCCTAGCCAGGTCTCAAAAACCTCCAAGAAGATTCCACAACTTTTCTGTGTAACCTGTTCCTTGTCAAACTCATTTTGAGTATAAATGATAATGGTTTTGTTCTGTGCTTTTGTTAAAAAACGGTGGTGTGATATTCTTTATTTAAATAATGGGAAGTTTGACTTCCCCCATATTTGCCTCCTCCCTGCCTTCTCCCAGAAATCAGAGATGGATGATGAGATTTCATTCAAATTTTACAACACAAAATGCCCCTCTACAGAAACAGCCTGAAAGGTGATTGTTTCAGAAAAGTTAAAGGGGTATGAAAGCAAGGGAACATTGCTCATTGTAAAAATGATGTTGACTCCAGCAGAGCTCAAAGGATTTACGCAAGCTGAGGACCTGGCCCAAGATGAATTAAAATGATTTGCAATGTTAACTGTAGCAGATCTGCCAGTAGCTCTCAATTTTATGAGCTAAGAAATGGGGGCATAAACGGTATATACACCACAGATACCCTCAAGAGTATGGCTTGGAATCATTTACGTGGTCAAGAGGGAATCCAGAAGGGGATGTGTGCAAGTAATTTGGGGGTCTATCCTGCATTAGCAGCGCTTTGCACATGTATAAATCAACCTCACTGTTTGGAGCACACTGCATGTTAACTTTGTCCTTTTATTTTTTTTTTTGTAAGCAGCAACCCTAGAAAGTTTAAGCATGAGAAATATTAAATATAAACAGCCGAAGAGCTAAAGATGGAAAAGATTTCCAGAGCTTTGCATAACGAAACACAGTAGTTCTCAAAAGTGATTTCCATATGCCTCTATCCCATCCGCTCTGTCCCTCCTTTCTAGCCAAGCCCTCCATTTCTTTTAACACCCTGACTCTGGTTCACAATAACTCTGGAAATTTCAAGCCCCCACCCCGCCCCAGTCAAGAACTCTGTGCAACGTGTGAGTCTGTTCAAGCCATTAAATGTCAACAATTCCAAAAGGTATCTGCTATTTTCTCACCTACATTTTTGTACACCCCATTTGAGTTAGCCGATGCACATATTTTTGTTTATTCCCAAAAATAAAAAGAAAAACCAATTCCAGTGCCCCCCCTCCCCGCACCATTACAAACTCATTCATACCCACTTTAGCTCTGACACTGCCCCACTGAGATTATTCATACCAATGCAAATTAAATGCAAAGCAAGGGTACCACATCCCTATTTTGATCTGACAACATTTTGCACAGGTAAAAAAGTGACTGCCCGAGCTTGGGAACAACAGTGTATCAGGACCATTCTCTCTTATATGTAGCACCCAAAAATCTAGTAGACATATCTGATAATGTTGTTCCTCATATCTTTTCCTCAGTGATTCAGAACCCAAGAAAGGAGGAAAAATAAATTAAATAAAATAAAAATGAAATTAAATAAGTTAAAAGGTTGTATTTTCCTGCAAAGTTCAGACTGCAGCAGTTTATACCAGGGCTACTTATCATTGGCTTGTGGAATATTACCATACTCTAAATTACAGTCCTTTAGAGATTGCTGCCTCACTTTGCTTACAGTCCTATTTAGCTAATTTGATAATGCTTCATACAATTATTTTGGTGTCTGTTTGGTAAGAGCAGAGGAACTGCACTTAGCAAAAGGAAGTAATTTTGGAGGGGGGTTGGTTTGAGTTTGTTTTAAGACTTTTTTTCCTCTGGTAAACTAATGGGTAAAAAACCCACAAAATTAGAAAGACAATAATTTGCTCTTATTATTTTCATTAATAGATACACTCCACTACATACTATACAAACACCACTGAAATGCTTTATTCAATCTGTCAAACTTGAGTGGGTTGGGGGGAGGGGGGGAATTTTCCTTAGTTTGGATCAAGCATGCAGATGTTTCAGTTTTTCTGAAGTTGACAGGGTTCATAGTCAGAAGACAGCTTCAGTCCTATGCATGTCTCTATATAGTAAGTACTATAAAAGGTTATTGAGAAGCTAGGCAAATGTTTTACCTTCCTACTCCCTATACTTTTCTGATTTAAGAAGCTTCTCTATCTATCTAACCCCAAAGGCTGAGATTGCAAGCACAAATGAAATACTTACTGCCAAAGCCAGCAGGAAACTTAATGAAGTGAGGATAATTCCCATACATGTTTAGTCTTCAGTTCATCTCTTTCCTTTTTAATGCAGCTTCCAAGGTTTTTAATATTCAGTGCTGTCTGGCAAGCTTGGGGCAGCGTTCTGGGATAACACAGGTTCTCTGACAATGCTAGGACAGCTGCCTTCTTAAGTCTATAAAAGATCCTCCAGATGACAGAGTCCTCATAATATCTTCAAAACGGCAGCAGCTGCTGTCTGTAATCAGGCATGCTGCTGTTCTCCGATTCAGCTCAGGGCTGGGCTTCTGCACTCAGCTGTTTCAGCTCTCTGCAAAGTCACGGTTGACTTACCCTGGTGGCATAATCTCTCAGCTAAGAGACCAATCGAAGTATGACAGCACCAGTATAGGTCAGAAATTAAAGGGAAGGAAGAATGAAACTGCTTGGGAGGGGAAGGGGAAATAAAGTATTTTTTCACCAATAAAAATGTAATGCTGTTTATTATTGGCAGTAGCACCTGCTATATAGAAGGACTTTTCCAAACAGTCAAAAAGGAAAAATATCTACTTTAAGGTGTTTGCTGCTCTTACAGACAGATGCAGATAAGATGACAGAGGTTAGGAAATGCAGGCTAGAATATTTGCCCCCCAAAATCCTAAAGGTTTAGAAAGTTTAGGATTACAACGGTGACAGGGAAAGATTAGTTCTCACAGCATTTACAACTAAAGTTTATAGCCTCCATCCATCAGGTGCCCTGTTTCACAGCTTCAAAGTGCCAGAAACTACAGTGCTAGAATTGGGTTTTCTGTAGCACCCAATTGCTTTGTCAAATCCTTTGATAAGCTATTATTTATGTAGGCTGGGACCCAAATGGAGCTACATGCCCAACCCTAAATGGAAACTTAAATAAATGAAACTTTGGGGACTGAATCCTTCAGACTACTTTAAGAACAATTACTTATAGCCTGTGGCTCCCACAGTTAACAAACTGTTGTCCATTTATAGTCCCTGCACCAAAGAGTTTACAGTCTAAGAGACTTATAGAAATGATAGGGGGTACAGTTTTTATATACATTATACCTCTTTGTTAAATATATATCCATTCAGCCCCAGTGTTCTCTGGCTCATCCCTTATGATTTTCTGTAGGCATCTAGGCAAAAGTGATGCTTTGAAGCACATGAGTGGGCAGTCAAGGTTGACAGTATTGACAGAGTGGAGGCAGTAGCCTCAATGCAATAGAAGGACATGTTGGTCAAGAGAGAAGCCCAAGATCACTCCCATGTTCAAGGTCTGCTGATGCCAGCGTGGACTGTTATGCCATGAATTGTGAGGGACAGGAGTGGAAAGGGCTTGGAAATTAAAATCAGCAGCAGTTCAGTATCAGTCATGTTAATTATAAGAGGTGATAGCAAAGGATCCAAGAGCTGCTGGAAATATAGGCTGGGATGCAAGACTGCACAGTGGAGACAGGTCGGGGGCTAGGAAGTAGATTTGCCTAGTTATGGTATCAAGATGACAGCTGAAGACACATAAGTGGACAAGAGGACCCAAGGAATAAATGGAAAGGAAGAAGAGAGGGGTATGCGAGATAAAACAATGGGCAAATAGATTAAATCAAACATGTATGACCTTTGTGACATCAGGCCAGGAACGATGTTTGTCACAAGCCAAATGGCTGCATGAGGTGTACATATACATTGAGAGTATCCAGTGACAGCCCTGTTTCCCTTACAGTAAATGAATTATGCATCACAGAAATAAAACACAAAAGGGACAGATCCTCAGCTGGAGTAAACAGCTACAGCACCCTTGATTTCCAGCACAGCTGCAGTCCAGCTGTCCATGGCTTCTCTAAACGATTGGAAAGTTTCAAGATGGGTTGGAATGCAACCAGATCTTTGGTAGAAGAGCTCTTTAGCTAGGGAAGCATTTGGGAGTGAGGTGCCAGGTGGCATAATGGATTAGAACATAGACTTTTGTTCCCCGGTGACCCGCATTCATTCTTTGACATGAATAAATGAGGCATGAACTCTGTATTGGGGAGTTACAGTAAGCCAAGATACTGAGAACGAACTGACTCATACTCAGCACCTTATTAGAATACAACATAGGATCAGTACAAGTATTCAGTTGTACAGATACAGATGTGGTGACATTGATTCATCCCTTCTTCTAAAAAAATGGAATAGAATATTAGCCCCTAGTGGCAAACATGTCAGTCTCCAATAGAAAACCTAAGCTTTACTCCTAGCCCTCTCAGGGGCTGAGAGTGCTTGTGGATGGGAAGAAAAGCCTACACGATGCGAGGCACTGATCAACTCGGTAAAGCTACTGTGATGGAAAGGATGCATGATGGGCAATGGACTGGTCTGGTTGGCAAAAAAGCTGCTAACATGCTAGACATAGACAAAAAAAGTGAAAAAAAGCTGGAAGGAAGTACAGTAGTATTAAGCAACAAAGAGCTTGAAGTGGAACCCGCAATGTGGTACCACTGGTTCATGCACTGGGGCTCTCCTAGAAGACAGATGCTAAAGCTCAGCCTACAAGTGGTAGCAAAAGAGCAGTTAATAAAAACCAGCCTGGAATAAGGTAGACAATAGTTTCTGGTGCTGTCAGCCCAGAGGCTTTCTACACACAGGAGATGGAAAAGTTACCCTTTTTAGCTCTGTTTCTTCCATAGCCCTAGACAGCCTCAGGCATCAGTATCCTCTATCTTTACCTGGAAAATGTAGCAAACCAGATTCACTTTTCATAATAGTCATTTTAAATGAACGAAGAAGAAAAGCATCGCCATCTTCCCCATGGCTACTCCACGTGTCAGCATCCGCCTGTAAGTGCATATCTTTGGGTGTCCAGTAATGTGTATGTATAAGCATCATTAGCCTATGATTGTGCATGCCTACGCACTTCCATGATTTAAAGTGTTGCCCTCAATGGTGGGTTGCTTCATCTTCTATTTCTTGAATGCAGAGGGTGGTTCCAAGGGCTGGGTCATTGGTCCAGGTATTGGTGTTGATGGTTTGGTCATTCAGAGGGAGCTAGTTTTAGACCTACTGCCATTGTCTCTTAAGCACCCTCATTCATCTCCATTTATTCAGGAACCAAGTTACATAGGAAGGGTAGGTGCGAGTCAGGGGTTACAGAACCGGGCATGGGGATAAGATGGAGGCTTGACATTACAAGATGGAAACTTTACATGACTTATGCTAACTTACATAAATAGGCCTAAAATAGTAAAACACACAATATAAAAGCAGTACAAAAAAATACAGAACATAATGATTGCCACTTATAAAACAGTGCATATCTATATCAAAATTGCAGGGCACTCATCTGAAAAGAGGGGAGAGAAAAATTAAAAAAACCTACCTAAAATAAAATGTTAAAGCTTATCCTACATCTTAGCTTACTTATACTTAAAAATCGATAGGTAATAGAGAAGGAGAGAAAGTGTCAGAAATGGTTGGGGAAGGGGAGGGAATGCATTTTAAAATAAAAGAAAAAACTGGGGGTTTTGCTATACAAGCATAAATCTCGGCAGGACTATCCACGTTTGCAAGCCTGCCCCCGTGTTGCTGAGCATCAAATGGATATTGAGATTGGCATACGGAGCAAAATGCTTAGTTGAAAAGGGTACTAGTAGTCTATATAAAATGTATTAGATCCAGTCTAGTTGAGTTGATTTTTTCTTTTTCTAGAAGTGAGTATTAGTATTGTACATAAGTTCAGCTGAATTAAGAACATGTTGCTGCAACACACGAGAAAAATAAGTGAGAGAGACAGAACATGTTTAAGTTACCTAGCTATCTTTCATAGGCTGTTTATTTTACTGTAGGTAAACAAATGACAATATAATATCGGGTGCTTTCAGCAGAGGGGGAAATGAAGATATAGGCCTGCTTAAGCACTTTAGTGAAGAGGGCAAAGAATACCACTTGTATGGAATGCAGGCAAGTAAAAGGCTCAGTACTCCAGATAACAGGTTTGTTTGTTTTTTACACCGGTGCTGCTCAACCTTATTGCCTGGTGGGCTGGATATGCCAGGTCTATGCAGGCCACATCCAGCTGGTGGTCCCAATCCAGTGCCCAGAGCACAGGCACAGCTGCTGAACTCCGACTGGTGGGGCAGTGGAGTGTCCCATGGGGGGGGGGTGGTTTGCAGCTGGTCAGACACTCTGGCTGGTAGCAGGGAGGCTGCAACACCCCCTCCCCCCCGCTCCCAGCTGGCTGCAAACTCCTTCCTCCCACCCCACCCCCACTCCTGTGGGATGCTCCAACACCCCACCAGTCTGAGTTCACCAACTGTGCCTGCCAGAGCAGCTGCAGTGGGGCCCCATCTGACAGCAAGAGTGGACCAGGGGCAGCCTGGCTGCAGCCCAGTCCTGTGGTGGAATGGGGCTTGACTCAGCCCTGCAGGGAGGTGGGTGGGAGAGTGGACTTGATGCAGGTCTGGGGGAGAGAGGTGACCCAGTCACACAGGAGGGGAGAGGGGGGCATGATCCAGCCCCGCAGATGAGGGCAGAGGGGCCATGGCCCAGCCCTGCAGGAGAAGGAGGGTTGACTTGGCCCTGCAAGGGGGTGGGAAAGAGGGGTTGATGCAACCCCAACCTGACCCCATGGGCTAGGAATAGACATTACACATAAAATGGTTTAAAGTGATCAGAAAACTGGTTTAAACCTGTAACAGAACAGAAGTTCAGTGCACATAAACCAGGCTGAAAAAATGGCTGAAACTGGTTTGAGATGAACCTGGTTGAATGCAGTATCAGAATTTACTGATCTGGGTCAAGCCAGTTTATGCAATGTCTGTCCTAGATCCCTTCTTGATTTAATAACTTAAACCAGGAAGGAGTCTGGGACAAACATTGCATAAGCCAGTTTGACATTCCATAAAACTAATAATCAGAATCCCCCAGCATCCCAGCATGCTCTCTGGGCTGGATGGGGTGTTCTGTTCCAGAGCTGGGCTGGCACTTCCCCTCTGCTCCCTGACTGCAGCTCCAGTAGAGACTACACAATACAGCAGGATCTGCCTGGCTTCCTCCTGCTCCCACCTCCCACTCCCTGCTGAAGCGGGATTCCCCCATCCCCTCTGCCTTACACAGATGCACCTCTCAGCATTAGCTACCATACCACAGGCTGGCTATGGTCTGTGCTGGGCAGATAGGACTGTGTTGGCTTAGGGCTTTTTGGAGCAAGTCAACAGGTAGCTGTTAATGTCCCTTCATTCCTTCCTTGGAAAAGCTGTTTAAGAAGAGCTTGAACTAATGGAGAGAAGGGAGGGCTGCTCTAGCACCCCCCAGTTTCTAACTTCAGCCACTGCAGGCCTGTGCCTGCATTTTTTCAGTCCACAGGGGGATGTCTGTACAATTACAAACTGGTTTAGCCTAGCCAGGTTAGACCAACCTGCAAAGATTGAATCAATTCAGGCTCAGGCTTTTGAATGTCTGCCCCTAGCCATGGGAAGTGGCTAAGCCCCAACCCATTCCCTTGGTAGGAAAGGGGCATGGCCCAGCCCCACCCCAGCCACATGGAGAGAAGGGGGCATGGCAAGGCTCCAACCCACCATAGGGCTTGGGGTTTGGGAATTTGGCAGCAGGGGAGGGCAACCATATTAATGGCCATTGCTCCCCCATTGCCAGGTTTTGACTAGTCAGATCCCTGTGGGCCAAATTCTATGGCTCCACAGGCCAGAAGTTGAATACCTCTGGTTCATATAATAACACTGGAATATGTTCAGTATTACCATATTTACTTGAATATACAATTTTTTTCTCCAGTCAGCAGAGGGTAGAAAAGCCCCTCATCTTATATTCAGATAAGAAAACCTTTTAATTAAATACATTTGTCTGTTGTTAAAATTCTGTCTGAAGCAGCATGTGCTCAGTTAAGAAATCCAACTATGATAGTGTTTAAATGCAGCCCATACTAAGCATGCCTGTAAAACATACGGCCCATATTGGGAAAATATACCAAATGGGAACTTTTTTTTTTAAAAAAAAAGACAAATGTTATTAAAAATGTACTTAAATCACCCTACACTTTCAAAGCTTCATATATTAAGCATCTTGGTTTTACCAAAGTTTTATATCACAAAAATAACTATGTTTTTGGATATGTATTTTACTACACATTAAGCCCTTAAACAAAATACATCAGCTTCCCACAACAGAACTCCTTACAGAACTTTTTCTTCATAGAGAAACCCTAGAAAAAACTATTACCACAGTAACCACCTGAAACTCTCCACCCCTTCCACCAGTCTGCTCTGTTGGTTTAGTAAAACAAGTCTGTCCAGTCCTTTCCCCTCCACTTCTTCTCTGATTTCTTTCTTGTCCCAGTCTATGTAGTATTTCAGTTCATGCAGCCCCAGCTTCAGGCACTCGCTTTCAGTAAAGCCAACCCCCCTTAATACCCAGAGGTTTCTTACTTTCCATAAGCTAGTTTTAAACGCATGCTACTCAAAGTCCATAATAATGTTTCCTCCAGTATAATATGAATTCATACTAAAGGGACTATTGTCCTGTGCTAATAACAGGTTTATTTTGGTGACATTCAAGGACTGATGGACCCTTTCCCACAACCCCTTTGCATTAGGTACACTCCCAAAACATGTTCCACTGTTTCTTCTTCCCTACACCTCTCCGTTAGGTACCTAGATGAGTTCATCAAGCCCCAGCTGTGTTGCACCTCTCTCACTGGCAAGATATTTCTTTCAACCACCCATGCTTAGTCAGCATGTTCCCCTTCTAGCTGTTTAGCCACCACCACTCCCCACACCATCTTCACTTATCTTTCCATGAATATTCCCCATCAGTGCCATCCTGCCTCTTCCTTATCACTTTCATCAAGTTCTTATGATCCTTCAGGACCTCCAGCCCTACCTTCCCTATTTTATACCTCTGCGTGAAACTTTCCATCCTGATGCAATGAATCAGTGGTTGCAACACCCCTAGCTCTCCAATTTCACACTCTCTTATTTGAAGGTCCAACTTTTCCAAGTCCCCCCCAGGTCCCCAATCCCATTTTGGTGCTTTTTGATCAATTTAGTTTAACCCTTGTTGCTTCTCCATACTTTGATGCATGCTTTAGCACACTTTTCACCAAAAGTTTATCTCCAACTGTATATTTATATCATCCAAATATGGTACACATTTTGCCTCTCCCCCCTTTTGGTATCTTTACTCCACTTATGACTTAGTCTTATTCTTGCATGCTTCACACAAACAGTAGTGGTGATAGGGGGCACCTAAAGGCCCTGCTTAGATGTCCATTAAATTTGGACTGGACTCTTCACTTTTCTGTATACTAGCCTTATCCAACATAAATTTCTGTGGGAACACCATTTTTCCTAGCACTTTGAATATGTAATCATGATCCACTGTCATATGTTTTTCCTAAATCTAGGTTTGCTACTACTGTTTGGTTTTCCTCACTTGGATGTAGGACAGTGCATCTCTGATCACCTTGGAGATCCTTCTACCTGGTAGCGTGCATACTTGGTCTTTATGTATTACCTGATTTTCCTCATCCTCTAAGTCAGTGTCTTGGCCATTAAATTTACAATCCATATTAAGGAGTGTAATCAGTATCCAGTTCCTCAGGAGTTTCCTCTCCCCTTTCTTGCAGAGTAAGATCACACCTCTTGTAAAAATCTTTCCCTGCCTCTCCCATTTCTTTTATTTCCTCAAAAACTTCCACCATATCCCTCTCTATCCATGGTCAAAATCTCTCATAAAATTCTATAGACAGTCCATCTGCTTCTGGTGATTTCCCTCTTTTAAAGGTTTTTAAGCACTCCTCCACTTCCTTTGCTTATCTTTTCTTCCGTCATCTTTGCTTCCTCCACCTCTACTTTCTCTTCAATCTCTTCCAGCAAATCCTTCATCTTCTTCCTGTCTGTTTCCTTCCTCTGACACAGTTCTTCATAAAATCTTCTTGTTGCCTCTCATATCTCCTTTTCCACCTGGCTACCACTTTCTTCCCACACTGCTTGAAATTCTCTTTTTGCCATCTTCACTCTGGCTGAAGAGCATCAAGACCACACTTCACTTTCTCCAACCCAGGGTGCTTGTGCTAAAAACATTCTCTCATCTTTCTCTTATTTCCTTCTAGTTTTTCCTCACACTCATCTTCCTTCCGTGGCTCCCTTTAGCAGCTCCTGCATCTTTCTTTGTAGCTCTCTCAACTCTTTTGTTTCTCCCCCACCCCCATGGTTTTTCAGCCTTCCTTCCTAAAGAATTCCTCCTATCCTCTTCTTCACCATCATCCACCATTCTCTCATACTCTTAAAATATTTCTTCCATGTTCTCCACCCTTTATACTGTCTCACATACATTTGACATATAATACCTCCTTATCTTGTAACAGCTGCACATTTAACTTCCATATTCCCCTTCCCCTTATGGGGCTCTTACCAAGACTTAGTTCCACATTCAGCATCCAGTGATCACTAATGCTGCACGTTTCTTTCTTCCTTATCTCTATTGCTCTTGATACGAACTGAATTGTGTTTGCGATTGCTTCTTTCCACTGGGGTCAGTTTTAAGGGAAACTTTCTCCCCTGCCCACACCTCTCTCAGTGTCTCTTCTTCAATTATATTCATTAACAATCTGGGTGAACCATCTAAAGCTCCATCTCCCATTCTGTCACCTGCTTCTATTATGCAATTGAAGTCCCTCACTATTATCTGCAGGTTCCCTACAACTATGTAAACTGCTAGCTTCCCTTCCAAGTAGAGCCTTCCTTCTCTTTCACTCTGGTGGTGCATATATGTTGAAAACTGCTAACTTTGCTTCTCTGACTGATATTATCATTTGATGCAATCTGTCACTGATGATGTCTTCCACCTGCTGTGCTTTCACCTCTGGATTCTTGAATAGTATTGCCACTCCAGCTGCTTTGTTATTTGTCTCTGACCACCAAGATGGTCCCCATCTCCACCTCTTCTCAAAATGTTTAAAATCCCTCTCCCCAAGTATACCACGTTCTTGTAGGCAGATTTTGTCTGCCTTTACTTGATTTAACAATGATTTGACCTGTTCCCATCTTTTCCTCATTAAGGCACTCCTGACATTATAGCTTCAATTAATCAATGCAACTTTGCATACCTGTTCCTTTAAGGATCATCTGTGCCACTTCTCCTTATGATAGACTCCACCCAACCCCCCTTGCATGCCTGTGTGGCAGGAAGCCACCTTTGTTTCTCCCCAAAATCTCTGCTCTGTGACAATTTGATTAGGATGAGCCCAGCAGAGGAGACACACCTTTACCCCATCTCTAAGTAACCCGAGATGGATACATTCCTGAGAAAGGGGGGACACCTGCTCCCTCTGCCTACGTGACTGGTGTCAGCTACCTGGGTGAGGGGCATCTACCTGGTGGCTAGAGTCTGTCCGGCAACTAGTGATGCATTTCAAATTGGTTGTCCGACAGCCAACCGGTGCTGGCCTCCACTGGACCAGGTGAATGAGGTCACAGGGGCTATATAAGTTAAGACTGCCCAGGAGGAGGGGGCAGCAGCAGCCAACACGGAGGACTCAGACAGAGAGGAGCCAAACCATCTGAAACTGGCTCTCCCCCATAACTCATGAGCTAGGAATGGCCTGCCTCCAGAGGGAATCTCCAACAGCCTCTGGATGGTGCTTGTGAGTAAGCTACTTGAGATCTGGTTAGATATATAGCTGGCAGTAACTCAGATGCAC
>NW_017728993.1:66268929-66271592 GCF_001723915.1 Gavialis gangeticus
TTAGATATCTAGCTGGCAGTAACTCAGATGCACGACCAAAAGGCTACCTCAGCCAGACTGTTTTGCTCTATGGGATTTCTATGATATTGCTCTATCTTGTACCCCACTTTCACCCTACCCCTGTAATCCATAAAAGTTCTCCTTTGTGACTGGTGTAGGAGACTCCTTGAGGGGTGGGTCTAAATTATGCCTAGGAGGCCCCTTAGGTCTGTGGACTAAGAGGGACTTTCCTTTTTGGCCCCCAGCTTGGGGAAGTGCCCCAAGTGCTTGTACTGGGTCAAGTACTCATTGACTACTAGGCCTGTGTTTCCCCGAGGACACAGGGCCAAGAGAGTCCCTTCTCAGGGTGGTGGCAACTTACGTTACCTCCAGACTAGCAAGTGTGCTTCAGGAAGGGGGTCAGCCAGACGCAAGGCGCCCCCAGGGAGGCACTCAGAGCCAGGAAGGTGGTCAGGAACAGTGAGGTGGGGTGGCTCAATGCAGAAGCACCCCCTACTGGCCCGCCACAGCTTGTTGCTCTTGTAAGCTGCCTGATGACTTTTGCAGCTAGTAAAGCTTCCATTTTCCTGCTTCCCTGGCACTTCCCATTCCCTGCTTTTCACTTGGCACTGGATGCCAGGGGAGTTAATGACAGGAAGCTGCTTTCCAACTCTGACTAACTCACCTCCCTCTTTATCAGGTTTCTTTTTCTTGACTTTGTCTCTGCTTTTTCTTCCTTTTTGCTGCCTGTCTCTCCGACTTTTCCTTGCACCATCTCCACTCCTGTTATCTGCCTTCTTCCTTGTTCCCCTCCCTCATCTTCATGTCTTTTGACCCTTTGTTTGCTGTTCCCTCCTTCCCCTCCATTTCATCTCCAGTTCTCTCTTGTGCAACCTCTATTACAGAGATTCAGCTTTCCTCCATTTCCCTTTCTCCCAGCTTGTGGAGTGTACTCTACTATTTCTATCTCAGTCTCTACCCCCTCTTTCTTACTGTCCCTTTCCAATTTTTGTGGTTCTTAAGGAGGGTCTGACTTCAGTTGCAAAAGCTGTTGGGCACCTATGGTACAAGTCTCCCTCCCTGCCACAAACAGTGCATTTTATGAACTCCTGGCACTCTGCTGCTCTGTGCCCTGTTCCTTCACACCTGTAACACACTATGAAGGGACAGTGTACAGCCAGGTGCCCTTCCTTCCTGCATCTGCAACATTGCTTTGATTGCCCATGGTCTATTATAAAACCCCAATCTGGCCCACTGATGGGAAGTGCTGCACCCTACCTGGACTCCGCACTGGAATGAGCCCTGGCTGAGATGACATAGTTGGCGATGGTCCTGCTTTGAGCAGGAGGTGGACTAGATGACTCCTGAGGTCCATTCTAACTTTAATTTTCTGATTCTAGGATTCCACTTATTTGGGTTTACCACTGCTCAAGCCCTCCAAGACTCCATCCAAATACCATATTTGTCCCTCACTTTCTCTACCCACAGAACTCTTTGCACATCTTTTTCCAAACACCTTTCTATGTCTTCTGCCTCTGATTATTGCTCAAATGTATATGGATATATTACTCTCTCTCAACTGTTCTGCTGCTACAAACTTTAACCCTTTTAATTCCTCCCTCCCTCTGCACATTTCTCCCAAAATTGGTCATACTCTTCTTTGTTCCAGTAAGTCAGTTGCCATGTCTTTTGGTTGGAGAAAGCAATCTGACTGGTGAGGGGTTCTGCCTGCACCCCACATACCTCAAACAGTATCTTCTCCACAAAGTTATATCTGTTCATTGTTGCTCTCTTCTGCACCCCATCTCCAGTTAATGTTGCCCTTATCCATAGTCTGCTCTCAGAACTGGCATACCGTGGTGCCTCCTCTGTATCTTCCCACTCTGCCACTCCTGTGGGGCTGACCTTTCATCATGCTCCTAACGATCCTTCTCCAGCTGCTCCTGTCGTCTCCCCCTCTCCTTTGCTCCTGTTGTTCTTCTGACCTCATCTCTCTCGTTGCCACCTTCTTTGCCACTGCTTCTGTTGCCATTTCTGTTGTTGCTGCTGCCTTCACCGTCTTCTTTTCTCTCTGCTTTTCCATCTTTATCCACTCTCACTCTGTCTCCAGACCTTTATTTCCACTCTTCATTTTTCCTTCCACTGCCTGGTCATCAGCCACCATTGCCATCATTTTGGGCTTTGGGTTTCCCTCCTCCATTTCTGCCATCCTGACACTATCAATCTCTTTCTCTTCCCTTAAGGCATTGATCAGGCTCTCTGCTGATCACTTGATCATAACCAGAAGGCCAATGCTAATGCCAATAAGATATAATGCCCATTGCACTCCGTCCCCATCCATGCCAGCTCTTTTTAAGTTCATAGTGAACTATATCAAGTACATTTTGACTTCCTCTTCAGTCCCATAGTTGAACAGTGCCTTTCTTCCCCCCACCCCCCTGCTGACAGTACTGGCAGCATCTGCAGGAGCTCCCTGCTCACTGCCACCAGGCTGCTGCTGCCACCACCGTGCTCCCGCTCCCACAGCCGTGCTCCTCCCAGCCACCAGGAGCACACACTGTTCATGTCTGCCCTCCACAGGGTTAAAGCTGGACTAGTGCCTTATCTGCACATACATTTTTGGAGGATCCCAGGACTTGCGACAAGAACACCCAGTTCCCATCATTGGGGGGGGGGGGGGGGGA
>NW_017728993.1:66271716-66279580 GCF_001723915.1 Gavialis gangeticus
ATTTTTGGGGGAACCCAGGGCTTGCGACAAAAAACCCCCGTTCCCCTCATTGGGGGGGGGGGGGGAGGGAAGAGGTGTTAATTAGTACATGGAATCCTTTGTAGAGAGTATCTGTAGTACTCACCCATACTGAGCAGTGCTGGGCTGTGGGGTCACCATAGCTTGAAATGGTGTAGGCGCTTGAAATTGTGTGCGTGCGTGTCTACTTTATTTAACACACACAAGGCATAAAAATGCTTCTTAATAGTATGTTTATGGAGTACCTGTGGTGAATCTTGCAGCAGTTTGCAAAAATCATAAAGTGCATCAATTCTAGATGAGCTAAGCCTGTGGATACCCATATTAATTTGCATATATGCAAATCACTACAGGTATGTCTATTTCAAAGTCAGTGCTTTTTTGTCCATGCATTACTTTCTGCATGCCCTCTACAATTTAAGTCTCTTTCTTCCCCTTCCTGTCATGAGCATTGGCATGTGCTCAGGGAGGAAACAGAACCTGAGCAAAGTCCGACTAAGGGAGAAGGAAAGAAGTTGTGGGGGCAGAGGGCAAGGGGGCCACTTAAGCCCCCCCCGCACAAACACACACAAAACACACATACACCATTTTCCCTGCTGTAGCCATGAGAGGGGATGAATTCAGGCCAAACCTCTGATAATTAGATTCTCTACCTGGAGAGTTATAACTAATGTATACATTTCCCATATATAATTTAAATTATTGGGGGGTCATCTTAAATTCAGGATCATCTTAGATTGAGTAAACAGTATATTCTATCCCATTCTAGAAAGAAACTAAACATTCAAGGAGGGGAAGGTGGGGAAACAGGGCTGACCACCATTGTTAAAGGAGCAGATTTTTCAACAAGTGTCAAACAGTGCCCAGGTATTTTTCATAGATGCTTATAGCCAACATGGAATCCAGGACTGTGTAGCATACACATAATGAATTATCTCTATTTCAGTGAGTTCTGCCTTGCTCTTTTCCACACAGAACTGGGTATGCCAACATCATGCAGTGTCCTATCCTATCCTAGTTGGGTCTCTTGAGTTCTTCAGAGTCTTCCTCTATCTTGACTAACTTAAGTAGTGTTGCCATCAGCAAACCTCAAGAGGATTGTCAGAGCCAGGAGCTACCTCTGCAGAAGAGAAGAAATTCTACTGTTAACGTGGCATGTAGTTCTTTCCCCACTCAGTGCCCCTTGCAGTATTAAGGGCTAGGATGGAGAAGGCTTGATAATGACAAAAGGCAATTGAGGACGACAAGCTTGCTGCAGCACTACAAAATATGGTTCTACAAGGAGTATCCGTGTGTTCAGAACCCCGGGCTGGAATGCTACGTAGTCACAGTGGTGGCAACACTGGTCTTTACTGCCACTGAGCAAAGCTGCAGTCCTAGTCCTAATTGGGCTGCAGTTCTGCTCCCCAGCAGGCTATCATTCAGCTGCTCTCCCCCCCTTCAACCCTAGGTGTGGGTAGGAGAAAAGCAGAGTACTGTGGAATCTAGAGGGAACAAGATACCCCCTATATTTCTACACAACTGTAGAGACACTGCGTGTAGCACTACAAAACATAGCGCTAAAGAAAAGTTCTTGTTTAATGCATCTGCTCTCTTTGAAATGTTTTAATTAACCAAAGCTGCAGGGAAAAAAAAAAATCCAACTTTTTTTTTAAGCTTGAAATGGAAAAAATCCTTTGCTTTTCAATTACCAAAACTCCAATTTTTTATTCTGGCAATACATCGAAGTTTCCCATGAGAAAAACCAATGAAACAAAAAATCCCTAGTTTTCAAACCAGCTCTATTCACAGACTTGCTATAGAAGCCATTGTTCCCTCTGACAAAAACTACTGTCGTTTGTTTGAATGCAACTTGGATCCGACTCAACATAAGAAGCATCTCAGATTGCCACCAAGTCATAAAATTCATACTGATTCATAACAAACCGCCGGAAAGGAAAACCCAAATCAAGTCCAGTCCCCTGTGATCATAGGCAGCCATGTAATAAATATTTAGTTGAAAAGGTTCTAAGACTATACATTCTGGCCTGTTCCACACATCACAACCACATGTAGCAGTCTTTGGGATGGTATGATAACTTTGCGAATTTTGGCAGCGGCAGAGGGGAAGGACGAAGGGCAGGGAGTACAAGGCCTCCAAAAGCTACAGTGTACAGGAAGAGCGTGGGAGGGACAAAGGACAGCACCAAAACCCATTAGTGACTTCCTGAATTATCTGGGCTGTAGACTATTACACAGGAATTTCTGCATGGAGCCCAATTACAAGGTAGTGGGACAAGTGTGATTCATCTTCCAATACAAAGCCTTAATCCTAACCTTACATCTCCCCCTGCCCCACACACGTGCAAGTAATACACAGTACCCACTGTGAGCAAAAGAGTCATCTCACTAAGGTGCAAGTTAATTCTGGATGCCCGCATGCAACTTCAGGAATGGGATGCATGCACTGCAAGTGGTTGTGTGTTATATAAGGATCAGATTTTGCTGTGGAGCTCAGGAGAGAGAGAGGCTTTGGCTGCTCCCATGTTTGGGTGGCAAGGTAGGGAAGTCACAGGTGGTTTCTATTTTATCTGCCATTATTTGTAATGGTTGTAATAGACCCAGGCAGGTTTAAGCCTAAATTAGTGGAGTTTTAGTAAGGAATTATTTTATTGATCTGGCCTGAGCTAAGAAGCTGCTGTAGCCTAGCCTTTTCTCTGTCAGTCTGGAAGGAAGGAAGGAGAGAAAAGGAAACTAAAACAAGCCTGAGCTCTTTAAAAAGTCTGAAGGACCAAAATGGTAAGTAGATTACTCTATTGATTTTTAGTGCATCTAGGTTAGTTTGCTTAGTGTTGCTCACCCCTACACTGCCAGCAGGGAAAATGTAGCTACAAGTCATTTTTGAGGAAACTACACTCAGGCCAACATTTACCACCCATGGTGTCCAAAATGAGAAGCTCACCATTCTACCTTTAGGTGCCAGGTAATTCAATAGGAGCTGAAAATCAGGCTGCATGAGTAGGTGCTGAAGGTTTTAGATGCCTAGTTTCCAGGCTACGCAAAGTTTGAATATACTGAAGGCTTCAGAACAGCAACATGGGTGACAGCAGCTGGTGACAAAGCCCAACCTGTGTTAAATAGGAAGCTTAAAAAAAAAGTTTTCCATATTCCAAGCCAAATTGTCCAAATCAATTCCAAATCCATGAGCTAGTCCAGAACCATAAGTGGCCTTACTACTGGCAAACATCCTCCACCCTCACCTGGGGCTTCAGATGTTCCCAAATCCTTTGGCAGGCATCCTACTTGCAGGCCCAAGCCTGGAGGCTTGGGGTTCAGATGCCCCAGAGTTTTGCTTGTTCTTAGTGATAAGGCTGCAGAAGCAAGCTAGGGAAGAACACTCCTGTATTTTGCAGGGGGGACCTCCTGGTGCTACAGATGGGCTTCAGTAAGAAACAGCACAAAGGATTGTCACTGAAGATTAATGATGGGAAGTTATTAAGTATTATTTATAATTACCATCATTCTAAGGGGGAAAACCCAAAATCACTGACTCTGACCTACAGTCCATGCTGCTAGCTACTCCAATTATCTGATCACAAAGTGGGATAGGCCCAAGCTGATAGAAGTTGGCATAGTGCCACTGACTCCAGGTGAGGATCTGTAGTTTGCATTCTGGCCTGTCTAGCTGGCAGAGCACATGACACCATGCTTCTAAGACAGAGTACCCAATTGTCCTATACCAGTTTTAAAGCAATGCAAATCACACCAGTATCAGGTCCAATGAGATCCATGAAGTTTACCGAGCTAAAGGTCTTTAGGAAAAGACCTTAAAATACTGAGGCCAAAGCCAGAATGTTTTAGCCAACCCTACTGAATCATTAGCTTTTATGTGGTCACAATGCATCACCCATACACCATCCTTACCCCAAACCTAATTGAAGAGCCCCTGAAAAACTAAAAGCTACTTCCTTTGTCCCATCTCTGCTCATTAAACTGAAATACTGTATGGTCATTCATAAGCCCATGACTTTTGAAGCAGAAAGGTCATGTCCCAGTGTCTTGTTACTGCTATGCAGTGTCACCTGGGTTCTCTTTAACAAATGCCTTTCCTTGAAGCTTGTGTAATTTGAAGTTCTGAGATCCTTTATGAAGAAAGGGTGCTTTGCAACATTTTAGTTATTTTTATATATATGCTCTGCCCCTTAGAAAGCTAGACAGTTTTCATCACTTTAATATCCAAGTGCCACACACTCCTTAATTCATTTATCCTCATAAACTTGTCTCTGATATAGAGAAAATGCTATCATCTCCATTATACAGGTGTGGAACAGAGGCGCAGAAATTAAGTGGCATGACCAAGATCACACCACAAGTCTGTGACAGCAGCAAATCGAATCTTCCTCCCCTCAAGTCAGCACCATAAACACTGACCCTGCTCATCTTCCTCGTTTGCTCTATTGTTCATCATTCAGAGTTCCTACTGCTGGACACCTGGTAGCAGGAAGGGACATAAGCTATGAAAAGGGCAAAATCTTAATTACTAGCACCCTAAAGAAGTCTATGAAAGTGGGGAGGAAAGGAAGCCGAGACAACCCCTCCTTCTCCTACAATCCCCTTCACTCAGCCTTGTCCTTTGTCACTGTTGATTCTTTAGAAGAGATAACTGTTGACACCAACCTAATGAAATGAGCTTTGAAGCCCCACCAGCTAATGCAATTACCAGCTGCAGCATGGTCAAACAACAGCTTCAGAAATACAGCTGCAAACAAAGCTGTTCCCTTCTCCCCCAGGATCATCACCCAACATGCTCAGACCCCAAGAGCCACACCATTCCTAACCCTCCCATCACTCCTCAGTCTAGACCAATGCCATCACTGACAGTGCTGCATAAGAACGGTCTTTTCCAGTGTCTACAGAGCCAACTAGAAACCAGTCAATAAAACAAGAATTGGTAGAGACCCCTGAGCATGTCCTAATCTGAGAAGCCAAGAGCAGACAGTGGCGGGAGATAATTCTGAGTCCATTTAAACCTCAGGGGACCTTCAATTATTAACTTCATAATGAGGCCCTAGACATTAATCAGCAGTGTCACTGAATCCTCTTATGTCTGCCTAAGTACCTCCAGCAGCTTTACCCATTGTGTGCCCAGCTGCCTCTTATTTCTGGGGAATTGCCTACACAATCAGATACAGTGGGCAGTAGGAAGCTATTTTGACAGAGATTCGGCCAAAGGCAACTCTGTTTCCAGGTTGAAGACTCCCAGGCAAGAGAAGCACTGAACTGCTCCAGGATGAGGAGGTGGCAAGGTGCAGAGCAGTCAGGCCTACACAAGCAGAACACAGCCATTGTAATTCCAAAGGCAACTTTGCCATCCAAGAAATAGACAGACTCTGCAGAAATTTGTTGCAACATCAGTGAACTGATTTCCTTTTTCACAATGCACAAAAGTTCTGGCAAATCCTTGGAAAATGGAAACATCTTCTCATTTTGTTTGCTTGTATACCTCCTGAACTGAAACCATGGTAAGTCACAGAGCTTGACTTCATTGCCACTTTGGGGAGAAAATCATCTTTCCAATGGGATCTGGCATGACCTAGTCTTCTATTCCTACCCGACTTAGAGTGCAGTCGAGTTGCATTCACACCTACAGTGTCCCAGGAGATGAAAGATGTTATATAGTGATGTTTGAGCCCCCCCAAGGAGAAAGAGTCCAGCCTTATTGTTAAAGCATGTCCAAAGGAAATCAGGTCATTTGTGTTTTGGTATACAACAGAATTCCTATGGGCACTGTGCATTTGTTTTCACATCCGCAAAATAACATCCTCTTCAGCTTTTAGTAATGGCCAAAATGTTCAATATGTTGATATCTAAATAAATGTAGCCTGGATTTTCATGACATCTATGTACCATATAGTTTGTTTATTTATTACATGGCTGCCTCTTTCCTGCCCCAGGTGAATTTTACCCATAGCAAACTTTCACCAAGCCTAGCATGGGCTTGACTGTTCTAATGCTTTTGAAATGCAGCTAGGGCCAAGGGGAGTATCCCCCTCCTCCTATCCTTTGTTGAGAGGAAAAAAGAAAAAATGCCAGTACCCTGCAGAAATGAGAATAAGGAAGAATTTTAATTCTCTTCATCCTGATACAACTTCTTCCCATGAGAAGATACGTGGGGAGTTCAAGATACAGTTAAAAAATGCGTTCCAATGCCATCCCAGAAAGGAGCCATGAGAGGGATGGTAACACTCAGTGAGACCATAGATGAGGAATCCTGGCAAAAGTGCCAGGGCAGAAGGAAGGAATGCATGCATGTGTTGTTTAACTGCAAGGAGGAGACATTTACTCCACCTTGGCCAACAGGCCATACTGACCTATCAATAGACAAACTGAAGCCAGAGGCTGTATACATCTTAGAAGGTGAGTCAATGAGCCACTGTGACATGCAACTTCATATACACTAGAAGCCTTCAGGGTCATAATTTGCCACAGGTGCTATTCACTGGTATAGCAAAAATGGAACTGGCAGCCTTACCAGGACCAGAGGTGAATTACACATATGGAGCTTCTAGGTAAAGAAAGAGCCTCCACGATTCCCTCTTCCTGAGTTTCCAACATGCCTTCCTGCCCTGGGAAGAGTTCATTTCCCAGGCCAACACCCTTCTACTATGTAATAACTTTTGTGGGATGGATGCGAGAGAACAAAATCACTGGGAGAAGGTTCAACTTTACAGATACCTTAGGTCTAAAATAGCCACATGAACCTGGTGTATGGGTCAGTACCTTAGCAAACTCCCATTATTGCTATTTTTTCTTTATGTGACTCAAAAGTTTTCACCCCAACAAGCTGGTGTCTGTTCATCTGCTTCCTTTCAGTTTCCCTACTCCATGTCAGCACTTGTTTGGGGAGCAACATACAACTTGTTGGAGACTCCCTGCACGTCCGTTCTGACTCACACATTCTTGCTTCAACAATGCACTGTTTAATATAGCGGAGGGGCAGAAACAACAGGTCCAGTATAATGCTGAGATATCCTGAGGCACAAAATCCATTTTGAGCCCAGCTAGAGAGATTCAAGTCAATTAGACACTTTCTCCAGCACAGAGCTGCCAACAATCCCGTCCTTTGTAACAGCAAAAGAATCACAGCCTATGTGCTTCGCTGATGATTCCTCCTAGCCAGAGCAGAAAGGTCAGCAATGGTTACATCATGGAAAAGCATGCGGCAAAATATTCCCCAGGAAGGTGAATCAAAAATAACCTCATGGCCTTTTTGGAAAATGCCTTGGTTTTCCAAGTATCTGTTGCTTTAGGGGCAGTATATTTGGGGAAAGACACCCAGACCATTCAGAGGCTGAAAGGATGGTTCCCACGGTCAGGACATCAGGGCTTGGGACCCTGCTCCACTACAGACTCCCTCTCTCTGACCATGGGCAATTCATTTAGGGCTTGATCTAAATACAACCTGTCAGCACTTCCACATAGGCCTTGCAATGCCTACATATCCAAGTCACTGGACATCAGCACCCCAGCTGAGGAGGGCGCAGAACCCCACCTTCTCCTGCTTACCAGACAATGTAAAATAAAGGGCTCAGCGAAGTCAGATGCAGCTAATATAGCATGGCAGGGTTGAATTTATTCCTGAAGCATTTGCCTGACCCACACAACTTCTGACTGGCCTTTATAACTAGACAGTTATCTCAGGCTTAAAGGAAAAACAAACGGGAATTATAGGGATGCGCTGTCCCACACTGATGCCAAAACTCCCAAACCTGAGCCTGCAGTTCTCCCGATGCCAGTCAGTTGCCCAGATACACCCAGGTTAGAGCTGAGAAATTTGCTTACAGCTCCCCCCTGCCAGTGCCCCCCC
>NW_017728993.1:66279603-66280398 GCF_001723915.1 Gavialis gangeticus
AGCCCCCCCTCATATCCCAGAATTTGTGCTTTTAGATTTCTCTGTGCTCTGGTGAGTGCAGAACCCCAGAGACACCCTGTCAATTTTCATCACATCCACCTGCCTCCAAAGTTCTATTTATACCAGATACATGAATATGGCTCTAGGAGTTCAAGGTAGGGGGGTTATTTATGCTCTGAATCACTACCCCATCTTCTCAGGAGAGCAAAGAATAGAGGAAAGCCAGTTGCAGTGACCACCACACTGCTAGGCTTTCATTTATGTATTCATGGTAGCTCTAACGTGTCATTTTACAAAGCTCATGCACCGACATTCTGCTCAGGGCAGCAAGGAGCTGAAATAACCAGAAGCAAGCCCCAGGTCAAAAAGATGAGAAACCACCCCTTGTGTGAGCAGCACACAACAGGTGTCTGTATTCTGCTCTAATCTAAATCACATCATGGGTTACACCTGGGTAGCAGGTGTGAGAGAGGGTCAAGGGCAATGGCTTCCCAACCTCTGCTAGCCTATGGACAACATTGCCTGTAGCATCGCACTGGCTCAGTAATGTCATACTTAGCTCTGTCAACTTGAAGAAACAGATCTGTAGAAAGCAAAATTTCCTCTAGCCACAAGCAACAGAGGGTCTCATAGGCAACATGAGAGAATAACGGCCATAAGTTGACTGAGAGTAGATTCAGGCTAGATATCAGGAGGCACTACTTCACAGTCAGGGTGGCTAGGATCTAGAACCAACTTCCAAGAGAAGTGGTGCAGGCTCCTACCCTGGAGGTCTTTAAGAGGAGGTTAAATGAA
>NW_017728993.1:66285398-66292017 GCF_001723915.1 Gavialis gangeticus
GAGAATAACGGCCATAAGTTGACTGAGAGTAGATTCAGGCTAGATATCAGGAGGCACTACTTCACAGTCAGGGTGGCTAGGATCTAGAACCAACTTCCAAGGGAAGTGGTGCTCGCTCCTATCGTGGGGGTCTTTAAAAGGAGGCTAGATAGACACCTAGCCAGGGTCATTTGACCCCAGCATTCTCTCCTGCCCATGGCAGGGGGTCAGACTTGATGATCTGCTTGGGTCCCTTCTGACCCTACTGACTATGAAACAGGTTGTCTGAAGAGCCAGGGTCTAAAGACTGATCTAGAGCAATGGCACCTTTTGGCCAACCCATGGTTCTGCTAGGGGCATATCTCCTCCAGAGAATGGCACAAAGGAGAAAAACTGAAATGTACTGGGGATGGTATCTGACCATCTTCATACTTCCCAGAAGCTCTTGCACATATATGATTGGGAAAATATAGGTATTACCTTAGCTTCCCCCCCGCCTTCACTCCACTGTTGTTACTTTCCAAGATTTTTAAACACCAATTAAATTGCACTTTGCATCTATTTGGCTAGTAAAAGAAAAGGAAGAGGAATAAAACCACGCAAGGAAGAGGAGAAATACTACACAAACCCTACTGTGTTAGTCTGTGTGCATATAAGGCAGAAGAGTCTTCCCATAATACTTTGCTCTTTTCTGAGACGTAATCATCTCATATACTTAATATATTGATATCTTCTTCCCATTGAGCCCTGGAGCATCCCTCCCACACTATGAATGTGACATTTCTGACCTACAATTCTTAAAAAGTCAGGATAGCAGCATCAAGAATGTTTCATGTCACCAGACCAGTGTCTGATACACCAGCCACGGAAAGGAGCAAATCAAGGAGAAGGAGAGCTTGGTCTTGTCCTTGCACAGACCCATCATACTATGTTGCCACAGCAACATGTTTTACCAAGGTAGACTGTTACTGAATACAGAAATACCTAACCATGGAACTGGAAGGAATAAGGCACAGACTGAACAGAGACAAGCAATGACATTTCCAGACTGATAGAGGAGGGACGACCAGAAATTCTGTCCACTCTGATGTCCGAAATAAGAGGGAGGAAGATAAAGACACTGCCTCAAATAATCAGGAACCAGAAGAGATATTCTAATAAAGTGTGGAGAGGAGAAAAAACACAAAAACCCTGAAAACATGTCAGACTCTGGGACAAAGGACAAAGATAATAGAGTATCGCACTATATCACCCCCTGCCACCAAGTCAGGAATGGAGAACAAGTGGGCACGTGGGATTGACTGTGAAGCGTGACACACCCTGGGCATGCCTTTGACAGATGTCCAAAGAGGACTGTCTAATCCTTACTCTTCAGCAACACGTGCTCAACTAGTCATGCCACTTGGACCTTACTGAGCTGAATGTTTGCCTGCTTAGCTCGGTGAAGTGAGGGTTTAGTTGAGGAGAGGAGAACAGACTCTCATCCCTGAAGATCCTCTCTAAAACAGGCAACTGTGGCAATAATAGTTTTTCTTCCTCACAGCCCTCTTCCCAAAAGGCAAAGAAAAAATAGATCTAGAAGTCCTTCAGAAGATGCAGAGAGGGTCTTTGCCTAGACTGCGATGGAAAGCATTAGCAACATTTAGATCCACACATGTTCATAGGTAGAAAGATTTTGAAGAGGGGGATACAGATGGTGTGGTGCATCCATATATCATCTTCACAACACATTTTTCTGCAGCTAAACAGAAACTAGAACATTTACTAATATGCTAGAGGCCTATAGCTATATTATTCAGTTTAAGATCAAAGCAAAACTAAATACAGCTTTAGTGGCATGTGCACCCATTAGCTGATTTACACATAAGCTTAAAAAACTATAATAAAACTAGGCAAAATGCCAAAAGATACTGTTATAAACCCTGTAGTCATTATAGTTAAGTGTACATTTCTTATTCAGTTTCGTAATAAGAAAATCCAGCTTTCTGGAGCATCTTGCTAGTGCATCCGACACTTCACTGTTGTTTCTGTCCACACCTGCGTCGTTGTACACCTGAATTAAAATTAGTAAACCTGAGTTAAGGTTTTTAGCTAGAACTAAAAATAGTTTGCAGGGCTGTGAAATAGAAGAGGGAGATTACCAGGACTAGCTAACAGAAAGCAAAATTGCAGCAGAAAGGGTATCTTGATTAATGGAAACTCAAGACCATTAAAAAAAAAAAAAAAGAGGGAGGATTATTAACATCTGTGAAGTGGAGCGAGATTAGCAGGAATCTGATAGATTATAATGAGCCATGAAGTCAACTGACCTCCCTCAGCACTGCCCAAGTAGAAGTGCTGAGGCCCTTTCCAAGCAATTGCACAACTACACCCCCTGTGGATCCACCCCTGCCCGTGAACATCTCTCAGTCTGTACACACTAAAAAGACATCACACTGATGACCAAGCCATGCTCCAGTCTTAGCTTGGTGTGAATAAGCCAAGCCCTTTGCTTGCCTTAACATATAAATTAACCAGAGCATGCGATTTATGGCATTTCCTTCTCCTGGAGACCCTTCAGTTTTCAGCAGTTGAAGTAACAGCAGCATAACACGTTTTCTGTTAGTGTTCTTCAGCAAGCTACCTTTCCATTACGGTTCCCCTGTCAAGCCTCCTCACATCTCTTTCCTGCCCCCGCCCCAGTTGTTCAGAATAGTATCCCTTCTTTCTTTGAACTCAAGGTAAATTTCACAAGCAAGAAAAAGCCCACTCAGCATCTCCATGCTGGATTCCAACACTGGAGCAGAGGGGGGGCAAGAGAAGACCCCTCATCCTATCATGTTTCTCCATCCCAAAGTCCATGTGGTCCAACTAAAACCAACATTTGGCTCTTAAATCTTCTCAAGTTTGGAAGCTTCTAAGGGTTTGTCTCTACCACCATCCCAGTGTTCCCAGGGAGGGCTGCCCATTCACCCATTCCTACTCATATACACCAAATCCATAAAGGGGGTGGTAAAGCCTCTCTGAGGGTGCCCCCACCAAGATCTTTGCCTCCAGTATGCTCACCAGCAACTACTGAGACACCTCCAGATTGGCTTCACCACTATATTTCCAGACTTGGAGCATGTCAGAGGGAATGGGTACAATATGGGAAGGATGATGCATGTGCTCAAGAGTTGCTGTCCCTAACAGCCACTGCATCCCTAGGAGTCCTCTTGAGAAAACGCAATGTTTTAAAACAGTGGTAGCATCAACTCCACAGACCGTCCACACTTCGTTCAAAAACCCTCAGAGAGCAAAAGCCAGGGCATTATGACTACAGGACAGTGCTGCAAATAGTATCCAAGGAGCAGTCAGTAACATATGTATGCACTAAGAACTTTCAGATGTGTACACTGCCATTTGTTTGCATTATGCCAGATATTAAGTAGCTGCTCCCTCTTTCCATCCCATATCTGGCAGTAAATTAAAGATACTGAGGAAAGCAAACTTAATCCAGAACTCAGGTATTACAGACCCATCCCTTATAGAATCAAAACTTTCACCACTGGGAGCATCAACATGGTGATGTATGGAGGCGCACTGACGCAATGTACGTGTGCCCTGACTTCTTAAAGGATCCTACACACTGAATATTAAAGAAGCCCCAAAATTCCCAGGCAGCTGCCTTGTTTGTTATATGCAGAGGATTTGAGAATTAAGGTAGAATTGCTGGGAGACAGTTCTCCAATAATAAGTGCCCCAAGCCACCACGAGTAGCCATTTGATATCCCAGTTGCAGTGTTCCAGAAGCCCCAGTAAGAGTAACCTTTATCCCTATCTGTTTTATAATCTACAGAAAAGCACAACATAACTTACCCAAGATCCCACAGCTGTCAAGTTGCAGGAAGACAGCACAGGTCTGATTTCTAGTCCGGTATTCAAAGCTAATCTGATGCTCTTGAATTTGTACACTAGTTCGGGAAGCCTTGCAGAAGAGATATTTCTTATGGCACTTTTAGGTGCCATAAGAACTTTCTTCACTTGTGAAGAAAATCCTGTGGTACAACTCTGCAGAATTTTGACTCATGTGGTCTTCACCTCAAAGCTAAAACATAGCATGAAGTTTCTTATAAATGAAGCAAACTTCATTTATAAAAATTTCATTTATAAAGTTCAAGTTTGCTTACAAATGAAGATTCATTAGTCTCAGAAGAACTTAATTTCTCCTCATTTTCCCCAGGTTGTCTGTCTATTCCTAGTTCAGGGAGAATGAAATGGCAGAGGCCTGCCCAGGGAATTAATGGGTTCTAATACATGAAGATAATCATCTTGACACAAGAGCCTCAAAAAGAAATTACTTTAGATGAATCTTGAGCCAGTGGAAGAGGCAGAACAGCTCAGATCATCAACTGTTGTAAACAGAAGTGGCTCCCTTGACTTCAGTGTAATGACACAGGTTTATACCTTCTGAGGAACTGACCCAGGGCTCCTATTTCTAAATGAAAATCAAGAGAGCAATGCAAGCTGGTTGCCCATCTTCAGGATCCAGTGGAGACCCAAACAGCAGAAGTCAGGGAGAAACCAAGCAAACGTAATAGAGACAGATGCATTACAAGGGAAAACAGGGGGCCAATACTCAGCATGTGATGGATAGGGAGAAAAAAAAAGCAATTGGGAAAGTTTACTGGGTGGAGGGGAAGTACATGGAGTAATTTAACCTAAACAACCACTATACCATGAGCATCCTACAATTAGAAAGTTGGAAGAGGATCAGTTTGCTCCTTGAGCTAATGGAGAACAGTAAAAGTTGGATCATGAGTACTCACCTGGTTCACAGCTGACAATTTGCAAGAGGTGCTGAATAATTAACAAGTCCCTCACTATTTGCTATGGCTTTTACTTCAGTAGGTACCTTTTCTCTGAGCAGAAGCACAACTGTGGTCCCACCCAGCTTACTGGAGAATTGGCACCCTTTGAAATAAAGACTACAACAAACAGCTTGAGCATCTCGGCAATCCTGCATAGCTGTCTGTGGAGATTCTATATACCAAAAACTAGCTCCCAAACCCTCATTTTCATAGGGTGGTAAGAGGAACCTAAACCTGCAGAAAATTGGGGTTCTACTGTATCTACTCAAAAGTAGTAGGTTGCTGTCCTCCAGTGCATCAGAGACCATGGAGAAGCATGCCAGGCTGTTAAATACTGCTTCAAAGTGACTGCACTGCTCTTCATAAAAAATACTTGATTCAACACTCATCATTTTACAAAAGACCACAAAGCCAAGAGACGAACAAGGCTCTTGCCCAAAGAGACATCAGTGGCCAAGCATTTAGTTAGAGGGAAAATGTTTGCACAGGAACAGAAGAGAACAAAGAGTCTCGACTGGAAGGAATAAGTGGCGGGAAACTGGCCAAAAAAGCTTTTTCTCCAGAACATGTCAAATTTATTAGCTTTTTATTTTTCCCCTTCTCTGTAAGGATTTTTTGGGGAATGAGAAATTCCAATTTAGATACCCACTCACTCAGCACCAAACAGAAGATACTGACAAACAAATAATTTCATGCAAATGTTTGGGAGTTTCAACCTTTTATGGAACTAGCTGAAATTTTACCACTTTGGGAACAGTTTCATCAAAAACCTGTGTGTGTGTGTGGGGGGGGGGGCACGCTGGAGTGAAACAGCAAGAAATATTTACAACCATTTTTAGTTGTTTGTTGACCAGTTCTACAGTTCATGAAATTTCCAGTTCAGTGGAACAGACCCAAGAGACTCAAAGCAATTTTAGATAAACCTTTTACTTTTTTGGCCATGGGCAGACATTACAGTTGTAGCACTTCTTATGCCTTTGTATTACTAGGAAAGGAAAGGGGACAGAAAAGCATGCTCTCTATAGTGCTACTAAAATGGCAAAAGTACTGCAGAAATGTTCCTGGATGAAACACTTAAGTGTTAAGTTTTGTAGGGCCATATGCAACTTCTGTCTACTATAATGCTACATAAGGTCTATTGGTCACTGCCAGCATACCACAGTGCCCCAGTGGAGAGGCTGCATAGCTGAACAAACCTCATTGCCCTAGGACTGGAGAACACACTGCTGAATGCCTTCATAGTGACTTTGTGGTGCTACCGCCAGAGAGCTCTGCATGTTTGTTCTTGGCCTTCTGAGATCCCCTTCCAAACTAAACTAAAGACCCATCCACTACTAACATGGGCTAGTTTTGTAACAGGCAGTGCAGACTGTACCTCCATGACTTTAGGTTGCACGAGAAATATTTATTCTGTTTAACCTAAATAGTGGCATAACTCTAAATAAAGCAAAGCAAGTAGCATTTATCAGCACATAAGAACAGGATCTATATCTGTGCTACATGGCAGAGGCCCACAAAATGAGAAGAAATCCAAGATTGAATGAAATCAGAGCCAATCTCTATGGGGCTTTAAGTTCAATGAAGTTTGTTTGTACAATCTGTTCTCAATTGTAGCAATTGCTGTTGACACATTACCTAATAGATGGGAAGCAGTTAAACAGATTACAACACAAGTGATGCAAGACTTTTTTGCTTCCAAGCCTGCTGCTCAGCTTAATTTCAGACAGAGTAAACCACCAACAAAACCAAATGGAGCAGCTGAAAACTGACACCCAGGAAAAAGCCAATCTGCTTAATGATTACTTTGGGTC
>NW_017728993.1:66297017-66301609 GCF_001723915.1 Gavialis gangeticus
TCTGCACCAGCAATAGAGTTGACCTGAAATGCTAGTGCTTGTGCATTTTGAATACAATATTTGAAGACAAATTTAACTGAGGTCCAAGTGCCTAGATTCGATTACTCTAGGAAAAGTTGATCAATAATATCCCTATAACCTAATGGAAAGTCATTCACTGCATTCCTTGGACTGATTTTGTGTCATCAACTCATGCAAAAATTGAATTCTGCACTGAAATTGCAGGGGCTAATTTAAAGTTTAATAAAAAAAGTTACTCAAAAATTCTTAAGAACTGAATAGAAAATGAGATCTCATCTACATGTTCCTGTGTATATGACCCTAGAGTTTGAAATGCTCTCCAGCGCAATACTCAGAATACTGATACCCCCTTCTACACAAAAAACTCCACTATTCCTTTCCCTTCCAAATTAAAAAGTCTAAAAATGCTCTGTATACTTTGTCCCAAAACAGAGTTTAGTCCTATAGTTATAAAGAAACAGGGATTTAGTGAAATCCATATAGATGTTAACTATTGATTTTACATGGGAGATACTCAGATACTCCACTGATGTCTGGCAAATGAAAGCCAGAGAGAGAGAGAGAGAGAGATACAGAAAATTAAGAGCTCATGGTGGAATGAAACACCGATTTCCAGTTCCTAGTGTACTGCCTCCATCCACTGGTCCTTGATCCCTCCTGTGAAAACAGCAGTTGTAATAGACCTATAACAGTGATTCACAACCAAGGTGCCACAGGGTACCATACAATGTTAGCACTGTTAGGAGTGCAAAAACAATTCACAAGATAACCCTAGAGATTTCAAATATACATCCATAGTTGTGGTCTTTCAGTTTTTTTGCAACAGGAAAACTGCTCTATTATTTTTCTGTAGCCAAAAATAAAGTGAAAACGGAAAGCTTGCATTTTCCAAGGAGTGCCTTGAGTCCAAGAAGGTTGAGAACAGCTGACCTATAACTCCCTAAAGAGATAATATCACAAGACAAAAATCACAGAGGTAACAGGCAAGAAGATTGGTTAGTTATTCGAAGATGGTGCTACTACAAAATTGCAGCTGTAACCAGGTGTTTATTAGTCAGTAGGTGACAAAAAAACAGGAAACACTGGTTAGATACAGTGCAATTTGCTGATGGCTTGAGCAGTGCAAATATTAAGTTCTTATGTTCAAGATGGAGACAAACTGACCCGTAATTTTCCTGAGTTGTACTCTCGGTTGACTTCATTGGGTGTCCAACCTTCAACAAGTTGTGTGGACAACTGCTGTGAATATTCACAAATAGAATCTAAGCTGCATATAGCAGGCTTTGGCAATCAGAGGCAGGGCAACTGGGCAAGCTTCCTAATCTAACTCAAGGCCATCAGGTCTGTGCTTATAACAGCCCTGAAACTATGTCCTCTCAATTTCCAGGCTGCTATGAGAGGCAAAGGGCTCTAAGTAACAAGGTAATGAGCCTTAATAAGATGGGAACAGCTGAGAGCAGACTGTTCTGGGATGAACTGGCAGAGGCCATTACATTGGCTTAAACAGTGCTTTTAAACCAATAGGATTTGGCAAGTAATAGTGTAATTTGCATGACTTAAATAACTGTCTGCTTAGCTGTGAATATATGGCAAGTGGTACAGGCTGTACAATGCTTGTAAAAGTGAGGATTGGATACAACTGACTGACTTCAGGAAGCAACTGGTTTAGCAGATTCTTCATTGCCACACTGATGCTAAAGAGTCCCGACCTGCTGCATTGCGCGGCTTCTAGATCTGTGCATGGGTTTGTCAACATGCCTCAGTAGTAGCCTGCCTGGAGTAACCCACCTCCACCAGTACTTAACCTCAGGTCTGACAGTCCAGCTGAACTCTCTTTTTTGTGCAGTGGGAAACCCTAAGCAACAGAGAGATTCCACAGACTAAATGCTCCCCTCAACAATGCTGTTACAAGGCCAGGCCAGTGGGTTTGCACAGCTGGAGCAGATCAGAGTTTCGGGTATCATTCACAACTATTTGTGTAGGACGCAGAAGAGAATCTGGCTCCTGGTGTCTCAGCTGTGCTGGGTTTTTTTAGGACCAGCGGGAATAAAAGGTGGTGACAAGTCAACCTTTTTTAATCATTAAACATTGCTGGTAGGACTCTGCACTCAGAGAGGGAACAGGTCTCTTCAAAAGGGTACCACTTTTACACAGCTACTAGAAATAAATGCAAGTAATAATCAGAATTTTAAAAAGGTAATTATTACCTAAGTGTCCCTCAGAGACTATTAATGCAAACAACATCTGGATTATCTTCTTCCTCACTTTTTTTGTGAATTCATCTTGAGGCTAAGATGACAGCATGCTACAAAGTGGGTACATTCATGGATTCTGAGGTACCTGAGCAAGATGGAATAGGATCACACGTGCCTAAATCCACTTATTCTGGTATACAGGTTGTAGCTGTATTGGTCTACAGGCAGAAAGAATCCAAACTCTTGGCAGAGGTGATTTTTTTTTTTTGCACATATCTATTTGGTCTAATAAAAGATACCTGCAAGCTTTTGAGCACATTCATTCTTCTTCAGGCATAGGAGAGTACAAAGATTGTAAAACAGTTTCTCCTAGGTAGAAATCAAACTTCATATTTCACAGGAGAACTAAAGGCGTTGAAATATTCCAACCAGGAGATCTTGCAATACCTTCAGTTCTCCTGTGATATATGAATTCATTTCCACCTAGGAGAAACTTTTCTACAATCTTTGTACTTTCCTATGCCTGAAGGATGAATGTGCCCAAGAGCTCACAGCTTTGGGGGGGTTTTGGCTGCATATATCTAGCTGGTCTAATAAAAGATATCACCTCTGCCATGAGTTCTGACTCCTATATCCATGTAGGCACCTAATGGGATAGAATAGGATCTGGCTGCAGGGAACTAAGCATGGGAGACCCAAGAGGAAGCAGTACTTCTACCTGCTGCATTTTTAACTCCCAGATCTACACAGTTCAATTAAATCCCTACTATAGCCCCCTCAGCTTTCCCACTTTTGTGGTACATACACAACTGCCAGTGTGCTTCAATCCTGACCAGGAACACCTGCTGCTATTGTTATCCTTTGCTCATGTACCTCCATCAGTCCTGTATTAGACATCAATTCTAATCGGAAACACTCTTGCAATCCTAGTCTCCCCGTAACCGTGCTCAGGCCCCTGAGTTCTCATCTGCACCAAATGGGGGGGGTGGGAGGGGGCGGGGAATCTAGGTTTCCAAAAAGTGTGGTGCAGTTGCTGTGGTGCATCATCCCCCAACACAAAGCCTATTTTTTCTTTAATTAATAAGAAACTAGGAGCTTTAATATAGCTGGGATCTAGGGCTATATTTTTCAGTTTATGATATAAGAAAGTCAAATACAATAGTCTGTAGGGGGGCTGACTACCAGCTCCAAGATGAGACAGGCACCTCATTGTGGGGGTACAGCTGTTACCCCCAGCCTGGCCATAGGCAGTCCTGCTCCCTATACCCCACACAAGTCCCTCAGACACTCCACTCTAGCCTTAAAGTGCCCCTCAGTGCTCTTATGCATTGCCCTTGCCATCTCAAATGCCCCCCTGGCTGCACTCTGTCCCCCATTATCTCATATATCCCCATGTTCAGCCCCACCTCATCCTGCCACAAACCCAGGCCCCCCCAACCTCTTTGCCCCCCACTGCATCCTGCCCCCATGAACCCATTGCACCCTGCAGACCCATCATGCCCCACCCCACAACCTCTCATCTGCCTCCCACCCCACTGAGCCTGACTTGCACCTCCAAGCATTTAAACCTCACTGCAGCCCCTCACACACCTCTGCCCCACCAACCCAAAATCCCTCTTGCTCTCATTCATATCCAAATTCACTCCCACAGACCCCTCCATCCCCTCTTAATCCCAAACTCCACATGCCCCTCACACCTCCCTACCACCATGATCCCAGCCCCTCTTTACCCACAGTCCTCTACTCCACAGGACCCACTCCTACAAAAATCCCTTAATGCCCCAGACCCCTCCAACCAGCCCCTCATGGCTCCCAGGAGCTGCTCCCCTACAACCCCTTGCAGCACCTGATCATAAGGCAAGGATGTAACTGCCCCCCACCCCCCATCCAACCCATGCCCATAGCTGGCCTCTTGCGGCAACAAAGAGTTGGAGTCCAGGGAGGACTCACTTCAGCTACCAGCAGCAGACTACCTAAAAAGACCAACCCCTCTCATCCATCCATGCCCAGCTTTATGTCACTGACTCAGCCTCCCACAGCCTTTGTCATCTGCTGAAGTAAATAACTCAGGAATGGGTACTGTAATAACTTACCTCTTCAGCTCATCTTTGCAACTCTCTCCTTCTTCTGACTGTTACATTACTGCACAGCTCAACCCAGTTTTAACTCTGCCTCTCCCCTTCCTTTCTCTAACTTGTTCCCAAGGGATTTGAACCCATACCAAAGCCATGCAGTACAGGTTCATGGGTTACAGCATAACTTTATTGGACATGTTGAGGGTGAGCAGAGAAACATTTCCAGAAGTAGAGGACAGACAGAATAATGGCAAAAGAAAGGCTAGTTTGATTAGAGGAAAAAAAAAAAAAAAAAAAAAAA
>NW_017728993.1:66301713-66303825 GCF_001723915.1 Gavialis gangeticus
AAAAAAAAAAAAAAAAATCAAGGGTTGTTAACATTATGGAGAGAAGAGATTAGCAGAAATCAAGTAGACAATAGTGAGCCATGAAGTCAGCTCCACTTGGATAGGAATGCAGCCGTCCTTGAAGGTTCTTCTAGATGTCCAGTGGAGCAGAAAGCAAAGGGGGATGACTGCACCTCAATCCACCCCTCCCTGCAGCACCCTTGCTGTCAGTCGCATCCAAGTCTGTCAAGTTACTTTGATTCTGACCTGGAGCAAAGCTCCTAGGTTTTCTAAGCACGGAGTGCCAATAGGATCACACGCTATAGTGCTTTTTTGACATAGACAAACATCCATATGGAGTTGGGGAAAGGGGGGTGTCTCATAGACCATGTGGGACTTAGCATCCAAGACAGAGTTAGTAGCATTTGGAGACAGCTGGACTTAGTGACCCAGGTAGTCCTTTGAACTCCTATGTCAATTAAAGTCTCCTCTTCCTCATTTTGATCTTACAGAGCAACAATGCCAATTATTTTATAATCTCTTTCTCTCTCTCAGGAATCACACAACAACTATTTTCTAACCTTTGTAAAGAGCAATCAGTATGGAAAGGTCAATTGCTTCAAATCAATACACAAGTGGCTGTGAGCTGGACCGTGACTGAAAGAAGATGCACAGGTGAGGAGAAGCCCAGCACTAGAGATCTATGATGAAGACTTTTATTGACAGAAATGACACTGCCATCAGATCATTCTGTCATGCAAGAGGGAAGTGAGCCTTTTCTGCATTGCATGCCAACAGGAGGGCAGTGGTGCCCAGTCACCCTGCCTGGACTCAAGGAGACAACAGTGTGGGGATGAAGCATCCCCACACTCCTAGTCCTCGTGTCCCCAAATGCCAAAAACAATGCAAGGTACCTGCTCTTTTAGAAACACTAGGTGCTTCTGGATGCATACCACTACATAAGTTACAGAGGCTGCACATATTATAGAGGCTGCATTACAATTTTTCAGACTGTAGCCTATAGAGCAGGAACAAATAGAAAAGCCCCTGCCAGTCCTGTGCATCCAGCTGTGTCATAGAGGTAACCTTAGATTGAAATTTGGGGTTTGGTCATATTCCCATCCCAACTCCCTGCTTTCAGCCTATCTTTATTATGGCTCCAAACCAGGATCCCAGGTCCAAACCCTGGCTAAACTTAGGCAAAGTCCACGGCCAAACTTTGATCCAAGTTGGAACCTGAACTTTACTCTCTTGGCTCAACTTTGCTTCTGCCTTGAGTCAACCCAGGTAGAGTTTTGAATGCACTAGGATCCAGTCTAGCCTGTGGTATGGAAGCCAGGTGAAATTTATCCATGTTATTCATTCAGTGTAATGAGCAGCCCTCAAAGGGTGTAAACCACATGAATCAAGAGGGGGGGGGAAAAAGTTCCCACAAGCCTTGCAGATTGAAAGCACCACCTCATGAAGTGCTGGTAGGTCATGAAGATACTTCTGTCTCTCACACAGATTTTTAACAAGTGTTATCTATCACATGAGAGGGAAAAGACTTAAGAATACATTTAGTCTCTCTGCTTGGCCAGTACAAGATTATTTCCCATGGTGTACTCTCCACAGCTTCCCACCTGCTTTCTGGGGACAGTCCACTCCTGTAAACCCCTTACTGATGCAGCATTTATATCTGGAGATAAATTAGGAAGGATTGGATTTAACAAGCCAGATGCTCAGCTGCTAATCATGCTAGCTCCACTGGCTCCATAGAAACCACAACAAGTTTCATTAGTGTACAATAGCAAGGACAATATCTGGAGTTATGAAATTAAGTGTACAGGCCTATGCGAAGTGGCTAGTATTTGCTTCAGATTCAGCTGATTCAGGGGACAGCGATTCAATTTGACGATTTGCATCACTGTCCCGAATCGATTAGGCCGAATCTGATTTGGAGATTCGGTTGCTGCTGAATCAGCCAAATATCCAAATCACACAGGCCCCATCCCCTGCCCACCCCAGCTCCTGGCACTTGGGGGGGAAAAAGCCCCCACTCCCCAGTTGCTGCTGGGGGGGAATCCCCGCTGCCCCCCATCATGTGTGGGGCTCTGCCATAAGCCCCCTAACCCCCACCACTCTCCCAGCCCC
>NW_017728993.1:66304168-66305230 GCF_001723915.1 Gavialis gangeticus
CACCCACCCCAGCTCCTGACCCTTTAAGAAAAAAGGAGATAAAACACACCAGGCTCACTGGCTCCTGGCTGGGGGGCGGGGGGGGGCAATCCCCACTGCCCCCCACTGGGTGAGGGGCTTTGCCACAAGCCCCTAGAAGCCCCAAGGCCCCTGCAGCAGCCAGTGAGTCCAGGGGTTTTTGGTTTTTTGTTTGTTTTTAAGCAGCCATGGGGGGGCTGGGAGAGCGAATGAGGGATGTGGGGAGCAGGCAGAGGATGAGGCCCAGCAAGGGTCCCCCATGGTCCCCTCCATCCTCCTCCTCCAGTCCTCCCTCCCCCACCTCCTACTTACCAGCTCCAAATCCAGGTCCAGCTCTGTGCTGCAGCAGGCAGGGACTGCCCAAATTTATGAAGCTCTCCGAATCAATTCAGGGAGCCTCAAAGTCAATTCAGACCTTTTAATTGGTTCCCCCAATTTGATTCAGATTTAGAGATTTGGCCATCAAATCAGGCCAAATCAAAATCAGCACCTGAAGCTCTGCGCAGCCCTAGTATGTAGGCCTAGCTTGTGGGGGCTGCCCCCCTTTTGTTTGACAGACATAAGCCCCTGCCTTATTTCCCAATTCTTTCAGCAAGATGGCATAACTAGGGTAGGGTGAATGGGACACTGATTTGGGTGGGAAGGAAGTGGGGAAAAAGAGCAACTGTTTCTGGCAGCCACACTATAGCAATTGAGATCGTTGCAGCAACAGAAGTTGCTGCTGCACCTGTCCCCTGGGTGCCTGGTTGCTTCCTTATGCTGCTGGTTAAGCTGCGCTCCAGTGACCACCTTTCAACTAAAGTGTGCAGATGTGAAAGAGAAACAGCAATGTTGTTGTTTCTTTTACTCTGACACTAATGGCAGAAGTGATGATAAACCTACCTTGTCTGGAAGATTCACTCTAGCATGCTATTAAGTAACTAGTTTCCTCTCCCATCCCATTGTTCCCCAACCACATTTTTTACTATGAAAACCTCCCCTCCCCTCAACCCCCAAACAAAAGCTGGTGTAGCGAAAATAGATACTTTTCTCTATGTTTCTTTG
>NW_017728993.1:66305241-66310357 GCF_001723915.1 Gavialis gangeticus
CTTCTAGAGGTGAAGTGGACTAGCCTCCAGGGGATAAAAATCAGCAATTTATGCAACACTGGCACTATTCATTCCGAGCACATGTAGCTGCATAATTATGGTGAGGTCTAGGGGACACCCTGCAAGAAAGGTAGTAAGCATCTGATGTGCTACTTCCTACATGGCCACAAACACCAAGAAGCCCATCAAACAACAAGGGGAAGCCCACTCACACATGTGGCCCCTGATCAACACCATGCCTTCCATCTTTCACTTTCATTCCCCATCCCAAAACATGCCCCTGCCTCAAGACAGATTTTGGCTTCGGTATATAACAGGGGCAGGCAATTATTTTGGGTGGAGGGCTGCTTATTGAGTTTTGGCAAGCCAGAGGGCTGCACAACAGGCAGCCAAGGGCAGATAAATGTTACTTTCCTAGTTTTTGTTTGTTTTTGTTTTTTTTAGGGGCCCCCTTGGCCAGATAGAATGGCCTAGTGGGCTACAGCTGGCCTGCGGGCCACATTTTGCCCACCCCTGCTGTATAGGCAATCTCCCCCTCCTCCCACCTTCCCCTTGGTTTGAATTCCTCCCTGGCCTCATGTATGCCTTTAACAGTTTTCTGGATTACTGACTGCAACTAAAATAACAAAGCTACTGAAGAAGAGGGCAAACAAGTCAGACATTCTGCATCAATTAGGGATAAAATGGAGAACAGGGAGCAAAGAGTGAATGGACAATAGGGAAGCAGAGATGCCACAGCCCAAAATATAGCCTACTGTGTGCAAGTTGTCCTCAGGAGGCCAGGTCCCGAGCCAACAGCAACAGGCTTCATGCAAGAAAACAGGCAGATGAAAAGAGCTATTTAAGCAAGCACTATGGGGAGGCCCCAAGAGAACTGCATCCACTCAGCTCCCTCCGAGTCTCCAAAGGCAATCTGGAAACAGTTTCCCCTCCACTGAGTCCTTTTGGGCGGGTTAGCATGTGGCTGGAGACCAAGGACACTGCCAAGCTAGACCGGGTCTGTTCTTCCTAGGCCTTTCTAAGTAAAGGAATCCATTAATCTAACTGTTAATTAGTGACATATGGATTTATACAATTACACTGTGTTAATTGGTTATAATAAGTGAGCTAGACTAATTGGGTAGAACCGGTATGCTTTAACTCTTTCATTGCCTGTTGCAGGTACAACAAGCACTAGGAAGAGTCTGTGGAAAGTCAGCAGCCTGCACTGCTACAAAAGAGGCCTTAAAGCAAAATCTAGGCCCCTCTTCACAACATTGTTTCACCATGTTGTGTGGGGAGACCAAGGGCCAGCACTTCATATGTTCTGCTTCTGCCGCCTGCATAACCAATTCAAAGGCACTTCAATTTTTTGGTAAGATATTTAGGCACCTGAAAGAAGCGCCTTCAGTAGGAGATGGGCACCTAAATATCTTTGGAACTTGGGGCATGGACCTCAGATTTTTAGATGCGGGCCTTGGATCTTGAGCATCCAACTGGAGGTGTCTGGAAACTGATTGCCCAGAGGCACTGAGCTCCCTCATCTTTGTGGCAAACTGTGGATGCTTAGGGGGTCTTTGGCAAGGAACTAAGTGATCAGATGCAACTTTTGAGCTACCTACTCATTCTGCCCCCTGAGACAGAGGTGAAGATCAGCCTTAAGGCCATCAGAGGCTAGATGTTCTGCTCACTTGCCCTGGTGTAGGAAACTCAGGAGAAACTCAATTGGCATTTACAGTTACATTGGCATCAATCTGGTATCAGTGAGAAGAGAATCTACCCCCCTCCCCACCGTGTAGTTAAATAGTAAGGTATCTTATCTTGATGGCAGATGCTTCTTTCCCTCTATTACTGGCCTCATGACATTATTTTCCAAAGCGAACCATACCTAACCAAAATCCAGAAGTGAAGTCACCTAAAGTCCCTCATCCACTGTGGTGTGCAGTAGTGGTAAAGCTAAGCTGGAGGAAGGATGGAGGCACTATATATATTCCACAGCTTTAGCTGTGTCCCCATCTTTTTGTCCTTCTGGAGCTACTTCTTTATTTTTTACCCAAACTAGGAGTCTGGAGAAGTAGATGATTATGTTAGAAGTAGTAGGGTTAAAGAGGTCTGTGGGATTGGAAGCCAGTCTTCTTTTACTCCGTCACCATCCCAAAACAGATGGGGTAAGGTTGCAACATGTGGCCTGTGGTATTTGCCAATTATGGAAACAGTGAGGTGTGTGCATATGGGCACAGTAAAAGGTATGTATCTGCTTTTGTTTCCTCACTTCCATGGAGTATGTTAGGTGTGCCGTCTGCGGCTTCTCAACCATGTTTGTGTACTGGTTTCTAAGTGTCCTAAAATAGAATTGAGGGGCAGTTCACGGGGAGAGTAGAAGTAGAGAAGCTGTTGGAAATTTTCTGATCCATCACCAACAAACACATGATCTCTTCTCTGTCATTAGAAGAAATTTGAAAGGAAAGCATCATTCCTAAGGTTTTATGAGCATACAGCCCCGACAATCAGGTGTTATATGCATCCAAGCCACTTCCCATCAAATAGACATCTTGTACCTATAATCATCCTTCCCCATCAACTTGGTTTGTATTGACAGCACAAACTTTTGCCCGCAACTTGAATAATGGCCAAAAGTGCTCCTAAATTCAACATTAAAAAGCCAATCTATACATCATGTTGGTTCTACTTTGGATACTTGTCTTCGCAGATAATAAGACAACGTTTCAGAGAGGTCAGGAAAAACAGGCCTAACCAAAGATAAATTGCAGCCAGAATCCAGTTTCAAAGATTTCCTGTTCAAGGAAAAAAAAACAAAACAAAACAAAACAAAAAAACCCAAAAAAACACACCAACCCCCCCCCCCCCAAAGCATGAAGTGAAACCAAACAAAACCTGCATCAAGAATTCAAAGGGCATAAAAACTGCCTCTAAAATGTCACAATCAGTCACCTACTTTGAGAAAAACAGAAACATATGTCCCCTCTGACAGCTATTTTGGAATACTATGTTGCTGGTAGAAACCTTTCATAAGCCACTACACACTGGGCCATGCTCAGTGACACTTTTACATCACTCATGCAGCACAAAGGGGCTGGACTCTGTCCTTCAATGGCCAACACTTCTCCTGAAAGAGTTCTCCATTGGCACAAAGCCACTAGACACCTCTACTCTGCAATTTGCAGCCTCTGGGATTCTTGATTATTTACAGATTAGAAAAAAGTTGCTATGAAAAAGAGAAACAGTACCATTGCACTGGACTGTTTCTTACTGCTCTGAGCTTTCCTGAGCACACATCTGAAGCTTACATTTGGACTCTCAAATTTACTGGCTTATTGTTTCTAATTAATCAGAGCAGTTTCCCTGCTTCCTGTTGATGGCCTTGTTTTTATGCCCTTGTGCACTCTAGCCTTGTCCTTCCCCCAGCCTTCCCAAGCATTTCAAGGTCAGCCTGATCTCCCCTCTGGGCCAGTTAAGGGGCCTTTACCGCCTCTGTACATCTAGAAGCAGACATTGCATTTGTCCCAGCACAGAAAAATGCTGGGATTGGCATGTACACACATAGCCCTTCCAATCACAGTTTCAAGAGCAGTTTAATGCACTGCTGTTTTTTCTGCCATTGGTTCAATGATACAATCCCAAGACAACCATTCATACATACTTTGCAGTGTCCTGGGGCACACTCTTAGCACTTCTTATCCTGAAAACCTTTTTAGTGTTTGTACTGGAAGTCTAAATTATTTCACTTTGTCTTGGGATGAAGTGGTTCTCCTGGGACAAATGCAATGTCTGTTTATAGCCTACTGCTGCAGTTTGCCAGGGAGAAAACAGTTGTTTCCAATGTGTTTTAGTTAAATGCTGTAGCTTAAATCCTCCCTTGCTGAAAGCAGTGGGGTTGCACCCATAAGAAATAGCAGCCAAACTCAGCCTCATGCTTTTGAGCAGTGTTAAAAGCCAGATTCGTTTGATCATATCAATAACCTTTCTTCTCACACACTGCCTAGAGTAGACCATCACAGCAACAAGAACACAACAGCAGTATGTGCGAGTTTTGTCAGAGAACCACAGTGTCTCCTTAAAGTCTGAAAAGCAAACTAAATGATAACACTTCTTTTACTGCAGTTTTCTTCCCCTACACATTCACTCCCGGCTATTTACTTACACACATAACTTTCCCCTGCTATCTGACCACATACTGGGGCCTCTAAGACCAGAGCATGCCCAGCTCAGTGGATCTTATTTAAAGTAATGAACTCAGCTAGGAACAAAACCTGGCCTAGGACACCCAATGTCTGCTCAGCAGCACAGGTGCTGTTGCCAAGAGCAATGGGCTGTGGAGGGGCAGGCCTGGAAGTGGGTCACTGTACTGACCAACCACAAAGTGCATACGCTGCAAGAGAAAGAAATATTCTCCTTGTTCCCATACAAAAGCTTGCTGAAAGCCAGAAGGGCTAGACTAAGCTGGGAGGAGTTTCTAGCCGTGTGGAGATGGGAAACACGCTTTACCATTTGTAGGAGGCAGAATCAAAATAATTATTTATTTGTCCAAATGCTACTTGAAAGCAACATCAGTGTGTTTCCATAAGCCAAGTCAACCGTACAGAAATCAGGTAGCAGATCCAAACCAGAGGACCTCGAGAGAGGTTGTGAGGTTAGATAAATATAGTGGAGAAGAGGCTCAGTAAAATGGTACAACTCCAGTTAACACTGGCAGTTAATCTAGATGCAGGTAGTTTGTCCTGCATTACACAAGGTCAGTAAACAACACTCAAGTGATAAAACTTAATTTTCTATGTCCCAAAATTAATTTATTTGGTGATTTAGGATTAAGGTTGGTATCTAGAAAGACAGGATTTCACTGAGATACTATTTTAAACAGGCTGTAGGCTTTTGGGTGTGTGTTTTTTTTTGTTTTTTTTTTAATCTATCATAAAGAATAGAAATCTGATTATTAGAGGCAACTAAGGAGTGGAGAGGGTTATTAAAAACAATATCTGCATGTGTGATCCTCCAAATATTGGACAGGCCAAGTCTTTATTTGTTCTCCTGGAAGTTTCAGGAAGCTAGTGTGAACAGTGGCTACTCACACTTAAGTCTTTTAGCAAGGTATCTGTGGCTGTTTGGGGAGCCCCACTCT
>NW_017728993.1:66315357-66324701 GCF_001723915.1 Gavialis gangeticus
ACAGGCCAAGTCTTTATTTGTTCTCCTGGAAGTTTCAGGAAGCTAGTGTGAACAGTGGCTACTCACACTTAAGTCTTTTAGCAAGGTATCTGTGGCTGTTTGGGGAGCCCCACTCTGCCACAGTGCTAGTTTCCCCACTTGCCTTTGGGCATGCCACCTACCTGACTCACCTGCCACACCTTGTTGTTAATTAAATTAGGATATTAAATTAAGCCATTCTTGCCCTGATGACAGGGGGTGCTATCTGCAGCTCTGTTCCTCCCCTATACAGCAGCCCAAGCTTCACAGATGGCATCCAGATGACAACACTCCCAGCCTACAGCCAGGCCCAAGCTTGGGCCTTTTTGTCAGGCCTCAGAGACTCTTTTGTACCACCCTCCTCTCTAGGGCCTCACACACTCTACCCCCTCTCACAGGGTCTCTTTCACACAACAACTTATGCTGCCTTGCTCCCTCTTGGAGCAGCCCCTTAAGCCATAGGCTTTGCTAGCTCATACCTTGGGTGGCAGACATACCATCTTTTGGGCCTCTCCTGTGACCCTCACTAGGGTGGCCAGCTAATTACTTGCCCTGGCTCCTTCTGGGGAACTCTATACACTCTTACATACTGGGCTCCCAGCCCTCTGGTCCCCCACCCTCCACTGGGGCTCCACACTGCCCCCCTTCACTGGGCCACAGGGCTTACCTCCCCAGTGGGCTCAGGTAGCCAGAGCTGTGCCTGGCCTCAACTATTTCTCCTCAGGGTCTTCCACCCCCCAGGAGTCAGGTAGTTGCAACCATGCCTGGCCCTAACTACCTCCAATGACAACTGGCCCATCCAGAGGCAAGGGCTGGGGTTAAGGCACCCCTACCCACCTTTCACCAGGGTGGTAACTGGTCTGGTACTTCCTGGGGATTCCCACACCACTGAGAGCCCCGCCAAGCCACCCACCCCTGGCAGGGTATAGTTTTAGGTCATGCCCAGAACCAGAAGCCTCCAAACCAGCCCCTTTAGCTCCTGCCCTTACCTCCTGGGATACTGCATAAAACCTTGCAGCTAGGCTGTGTTACTACCTGACCAGCCAGCAGCAAACTGCCCTGTTTATATAGGCAGCCAGAGATCTAAAATGGCCACTGCAATCAAGCACCTGATGGCTGCTTGGCTCCACTCTTAAAGCGGCAGGCACCCACAGTGCCCTGCCACACACCTTCCCCCTTAAAATAGTTCCTGCGGGAGGTTTCCCCTGATGCTCCTCTAAAGCAGGCTCCCCTCAGAGCCTGTGCAAGCCCTCAAATGGCGAGCAACCACAAAGGTGCCCCACCACAGTGTCCTTTCTTCAGAACTTCCATTAATCAGTGATGTATACAGGGAGTTTTATAATTCCTCTAAAAATCCAGCCCCTCTCAATTACTCAGAAACTGCTCTCTTTGACCCTGGAGGCACCACAATTCCACTGGCTTTTCAATCATGAGAGAACCCTCATGAGAAAAAAAGACCCAAATTTCTCATGTAAAAGGAAAAAACAATTACAATTTTAAAATCCTCCTGCTGCTCCTTATGCAAATTCTCTCACCAACTGACTCCCCATTTCAGGATTCAGGAAATGAAGCCACATGCCTGCAGTGGCACAAGTCAGAAGCCAGAGGGTGCTAGAGCATGCCTGCCAATCACTGTGAAAGGGAAGGAAAAGAAAAGCCCTCCAAGGCTTTCCCCCCACTACCACCTCCACCCCACTGGAGTGGAGGGGGCATGGCCAGACCCCAGCCTGTGCTCTGCTTGGGCAGGGTGGGGAGCTGCCAGACTGAGGAGAGGATGGGTTGGAGAAAAGGCAGTGACACTGAATTCATGAAAGCTTAAACAAGAATAGTTCGTTCTCTGAGGTGAGTATTAAACACAGCTTGGCTGTGTATTTGCTTCCTCTTCCTGCTGCCCCCAAGGTCTCTGGGATTTGCAGTCCACAGTCACAGAAGCAGGACTCTGCAGGGTTGCTCATCACTTCCTCTTCCTGCTTCCAGGTGGTTTTGGAATTTGTAGTCCACAGTCACAGTTGGCAGTAAGATTAGCAGGGCAGGGAAGCTCTGTACTCAGGGGAAGGGAGTTTAGCCCCCATCCCTGGCCCCAGCTAGGGAATGCATGGGGGGGCAGTGAGCCAGCCTTCACTGCTCTAGCTAGGGAGCAGGGGGTGCAGGGCCAGCCCTGCTCTCTGGAGCAGACAGCACAGCCTAGCTGCAAAGTATACTGGGATGCTGGGGGACTGATTTAACTTGAACCAGGAAGGGGGCTGGGACAGAAGTTTCATAAACCAGTTTGACCTAAATCAGTTAAATCTGATACTACATTCAACCAGGTTTATCTTAAACCAGTTTCAGGCACTTTTAAACTGGTTTATGCACATTGAACTTCTGTTCTGTGACAGGTTTAAAGCAATTTCTGATCACTTAAACTGGTTTATGTGTAACTTCTGCCCTTAGCCCAACCTCTTTACAGAGAGACGTGGTTAATCAAATGTGTTCTTTTGCTGAATGCAGGTATCAGACTATAGAGGGCTGGACTGTGACCAAGGTCTGGCAATTTCTAGCCATCTATCATGCACAAAGAAAACAGGGAAATTATTTTCTTCTCTCCCTTTTATGGTGGCCCAGATATACAGCTTCAGTGAGCTACACCATCTCCCCTAAACCAGTATCAGTTGCTCTGTTCAAAATGAATCGTCACAGCTGTCAAAGGAAAGAGCAGGCAGAAGCTGAAATGGTGGTAAAAGGTCACCTGGTAAAAGTCAAGATGGAAGGATGAAACCTTTATTGACAGAGACAGTGTGGAATGGATTAACCTGTAAGTGGACAAGGTTGGTTCCAGGGTGCTGTCTGCTCAGGTTATGCTCCAAAGAACTTTCCCTACAGTTTGCTACAATCCACAATGAATAAGACAGAGCCTCTGACAAGAAGGGCTGGGGATCTGGTCCAAGATTTGCCCCCACAAACCACAACATGATCATCAATATTATTTATGGTATTATTATGATCGAACCATAGTAGCACCACTGTGTCAGGCACTGTATACATACATAATAATAAGAGACAGCCCTTCCCCTGCTGAACTTACCATCTAAATGGAAGAGACAAAGGAAGCACTATCCTCATATTGCACACAGGAACTAAGGCACAGAGATTAAATGACTTGTCCAAGGTCACATCAAAGTTGTCTGTAGCAAAGCTGGGAACTGGCCTCTTATCTCCTCAGTCCTAGTTCAGCCTATTATACAAATCATCCTTCCCCTTCGATAAGCTTAACACAAGCTTATCTACACATAAAAGATAACATAATGGCTTAGAACAGCCTCTGGAATTCTCACTTGTCTGACTGAACTAACGTGAGATCATAGGGCCTGCAGAAGTCCAAGGCCTTTCCTTTGCAAGGTAAATTAGACCATGCTGAACCCCATGTTACTGCTGTCTGACTGTCACCTGTGCTAGTGCACTTAAAATCAACTTGGATATTCCTATGCTACACTGCAATCACTTATGTAATTTCCATATAGACATAACTGCAAGCTACTTGTCTGTGGTCATGTATGATGTCTATAGCATAGCTAGGAAAAAGAGGTAGGTCTCTCAAGCCCTAGCCTACTTCTGGGACACCGCCCACCCCCTCAATTCTGGCTGCCAAGTTAGATGTTAGAAAGTCATCCTTTTGAATAGATGCTTTGCAAGCTGAGCTAGATATTTTGCCAGGTAAATATGCCAGCTCAGGGCTGTCAAATTTATGGCCCACAGAGCACTGTCATGTGGCCCACAGGGCCAGGAATTTGGAGGTAGGCAAGCAGAGGCAGGGCCTGCTGCTGAAATCTGTTGGTGACGCGCATTGGTGGTGGGGAGTGGGGGTGAGAGATGGCTGCATCACCCTTGCTGCCACCGTCACTCTTCCCACCAATGCTACCACATCTTGATCTGGCCTAGGGAGCAGGATGAGTCTGACACCCCACCCCCATGATAGCACAACTGAGTAATTTAGCTGACTATGACCCCATGTTCACTGGATTGGGCCTGCTGCCACTGCCTCAGCCTCAGCCATGCACATGCTGGATTGGGCCCACCACCCCAGCCTCAGGAATGCCAAAAGGATCTGAATTGTTCTTCCCAATACCCAAGCTGCAAGAAAAAACCATATGGTGAAATATTTGACATCTGAACTAGAAGAGGACTGAATTTCAATGAATCCTACATTTTTCATTTGCATTCAAGCTACCCTAATTATAGTATATTGAAGGGACTCTAGAGCAATCATAGCATAAGATACTTAACTGTCCCCTACCAGTGATGTGGTATCAAATCCTTGAGTGTCCTACCTCAGCACAAGGCCACTACTAATGAAGTTTGCAAATGTAGAGTATCTTTTATTAGAGATCATCATGTAGTAGATATTCTGGCCAATCCAAAACTGAGGTTTTACTCATCAGGGTCTTGTGGTTTTATTTGTAACAATGTCACAGACTGGATATATCCTTATGACATACACCAAAACATTTCCTGTGACCTGGTATTGGGGAGGGAGTGTTGGTGAAGGTGGAAAGGACTGGCTACTACTTACCTACTAGAATTTGGAAAGGGTGCTTTATTTAGTTGTCGAGTTATCAAACTGTTTCCATTAATTTGATGTGTGATTAATCTACTTTCTTTAAATCTGATTTGCTTATGCATATCTTATCTTATAGCTGTTTGTTTAGTTATTATGTGAAATTAGAAACCTACAGGTTTTGGACATTTCTTCTCCAGACCTGAAAAGTCCCAAGGCATATTACAGAAACAAACGTAATTCTCCTAGGGATAGGCCATGGGACTAATCTATAGATCTCCCACAACTAGGGCCAAACAGGGACACTTTGACTTTTGGGCAATGGGTGTATTGAGTATGGGTCCTCTAGGGTAGATACCAGCCAGGGGTGACTGGTGCCTCCTGAGTCGGGCGCGGGGGGGGCACAATTTGTGGGAGGGCCCAGGGGTGGGCCAAAAGCCCCATATCCACTCCTATACTTCTGTGCCACGGCTTAGTGCCCCCCCCCGCCAGCAACATGCCACCAGCCTGCACAGCAAAAAAAAAAAGCCCCATCCTGAGCAGTGCTGAGTCAGGAGCCAATCTCGGGGGTGGGGGGGGGGCATGTGCCAGTCACCTGTAATACCAGCTGGTCAACTTAAAGCTTGATCAACTTCAAAAAACCACTTTGTGTTTCACATAGCAATGAAGACATTCAAGGGGTGAATTTCCTGAAGAACACCATGCAACAGCAAACTGGCTGCAGCAGGCATAGAGCTTTGAGTCAACGCCAAGAAAACTGTACACTTTCAAATCACTGTGGATATCACCTCTTTCTGACTCCTCATGCCTTCTGATTGGCTCAGTTCTCCAGGTGGGGTGACCTGACCCAACTAACCTGCCAGGCAGATTACCCTCAATGCACCCTTCATATGCAGGTTCAGAAGCAGCTCCTGAGCATGTCCAGTAATTGCCACACCTTATTCTATATATTTCTGGGCCCTTCCAGCTGAGTTGCCCTGCCCTCTGAGCCTGCACATGTACAAAAAGCATTAGCCATGGGTAATAGGTATCAGTGCCATGTTGTATTTAGCTCTGTGACTGAAACCAAGATCATATGATAACAATTCATATTAAAAGCTGCTAATGGCTGCCAGCCGGCAAGTCTCAGACCTCAAAATGATCAAAGGGCTAATGGCCCATTGGGCTAGCAAGGTGAAGATGCACCAGTTTCTGCAGGCAAAAGCACCTAAGGGAATGATGTGGCTGCCATTACATCCAGTCACCTTTGACTCTGCAACCCAAATGACCAAGTAACAATTTACAGCTCAGCTGACTGGGGAGAACTTTTGATGCAAGTCCAGAGCAGGGCTTGAATACATACTTAAAATCATAGAAAGTTAGGGCTGGAAGGGACCTCAGGAGGTCATCTAGTCCAACCCTCTGCTCAAAGCAGGACCATCCCCAACTAGATCATTCCAGCCAGGGCTTTGTTGAGTCAGGCCTTAAAAAATCCGACTCTCCGAATCAGCATCAAATCTTCAGATCTGGATTTGGCCAAATCAAATCGGGGACAGTGATCCGAATCAATGAATCGAATCATGGTTCCTGATTCTGGCCGAATCCAAATCAAATAAGGCCCACTTCACACACCCCTACTATTAAATCCCCCTCAGTGTTCTCTTCTGAAAATTAAATAATCCCAGTTCCCTTACTTCAGGAGCTAGAGGATGATGCTTTAACCACTCTACCTTAGGGAAACAACTGCGCTTGTGTGGATGTGGCCCCTGTGTCTTTTTTACTACATCGAGTCCAGTTGCTGATGTTTGGTACCCACTGGCTTTACTAGGCTCTAATTGTTTTGGGGGTGGAGCAGAGGGAATAGGGGGAAAAGGTAGAGTGGTACTACTTGCAAAGAAACAGAGAGAGCACCCTGGATGAAGAGCCATGAAAACAACCACCACCCACCTGAATCCAAGCTGGTGCAGAGATAGAAATTCATCCTTGCCTAAGTCAATCACCTAGTCTAAGAGGCTGTCTCCAATTGCTATATTTATAACCCCTCTTTCCCATCCCTCATGCCCTCTGATTGGCTCAGCTCTCTAGGTGGAGTGACCTGACCTAACAAACCTGCCAGGCAGATTACCCTCAATGCACCCTTCATATACAGGTTCAGAAGCAGCTCCTGAGCATGTCCAGTCCAGCTGAATCGCTTTGCCCTCTGAATATGCCCATGTACAAAGAAGCAATACTAGAATTCACATTTACTCTCCACTGCTTCTCTCCCTTTCTTTGGGTCAAAGAACATCCTACTGTGTAAAGCGCACGGATTACATCTGCAACTGGTTAACACTATACTGATCATATTTCTCCACTGCCCTACACCTGGTGCAGCCATTCATATCTGTGCAGAATGGCTGCAAAATGCTACCATTAGAATGTCAGGGCCAGATTATTAGCTACAACCAGCATGTGCCCTGTGCATGTAAAATGGGGAAATTATACAAAGGAACCTCTTGCAGAGTCTGATTTGACATTAGTCTTATGCTCTTCATAGTTCAGAGCAGCTTCAGGACAATCCCATTCTCACCAGAAGGCCTGATTCCCAGGCCAGACAATCACCTCCATAATGCAGTCAGTCATGTGACCCCTAGGAGGCACATGTTTGGTAGGAGGCAGTTTGGTATGAGGCAAAGCCACAGTGCATAATGGGGATGTTGTTATCCAGAAAGTATACAATAGGAAGCTGAATTATATAACCCCAAGAAGCCAATTATATAACCCCCAAGAATTCAAAATTAAATATTTTGGGTCACTTAAAAAACCAAGTTATTCTTATATGTTCAAGTCCACCTTCCAGTTTGCTCACCTGGACTTGACATAACATATTTCACTGTGATTGTCCCAATAGAAACTTCAGTATTTTTGGCAGAAATCAACATTTTTTTCCCACAAAAATCTCCATGTTGAAAAAACTGCATTTGCTATCCAAAAACTCATCTTGATGGAGGTTTCCTGACCATTCCGCATTGCAATCATTTATTAACTTGAAAGGATGACACTCCCCAAGATATATTTTGTAAATTAGAGAATGGCATCCCATTACCTATTGGTTTTTTAAACACAAGCGTTTTTAATAGCTGGAAGAGAAAACAGACACCCCTGCTGACTGCTGACTGCTGCCTCATGCACACATTACTTCTTGTACCTATCCTCAGTAGTAAGTCAAATACATTACTCCCATGCCTACTGGAGGGTTCAACATGAGGCTGCAACTGCTTGTTTCTTTCTGAAATTCATATCCTATGAGTTATAGCCCCCTGTAGCAGGGCACTAGGGTGCCTGCTACTGGCATTGGTAATAGGGCTTGGCTGCCAATCAGCAGGGCAGCACAGCTGAAGTTTGCTTCGGCAACAGATTGGGTCAGCTGACTGAAAGGGGGCAGGGCCTGGCCTTATAAACAGCCAGGCTGAGGCAGCCAGGAAAGCAACAGCTCTACTGCAGAGCAGAGCAGCCTGATTGCTGAGCCTCTGTAGAATGATATGGGGTGGAGGGAACCCTGACAGGGAGATGGAGAATAGCCAGGGCAGTGTGGAGTGTATGTTATAGCCAGGAGGCTTATTTTGAGTTATAGCTGGGTGGCTTATGGTTTTGAGTTTCTGTTGGGTTGCTGGTGTAATGCCAGAGGTCCGGGTGAGGCTATAAGGGGATGGAGGAGGCCTCATTAAGAGCTCCCCAGTGGAGTGGGTGTTCCTGGGTGCCCTGTTTGGGCACAGACCAGTGCCTGGGAGGCATGGCAGTTTGGTGCCGGGGTGGCGCTGCATTTGGGGTGTTGGGACCCCAGCCTGTGAGGGCGGTGTTCTGCCCAGTAGGGCATAGGACCCCGAGAAGGGCCAGGGGGCCAGGCACAGCTACGGGCCCCAGTGAGGGCGACGGGTGCGAGCCAGAAGCCCCAGTGAGGGCGATCGGGAATAGGGAGCCCAGGTAGGGCTGACGAGGTTCAGAAGCCCGGAGAAGGGCGGGCGCGTGGTTAGAAGCCCGGAGGGGGTGTGTATTTTGGAGAGGCCGCGGGGAGGGCACGTGTAAGATTAGAGCGTCCAGTGAGGACGAGGATATGGGAGAAGCCCTAGACAAGGGCGAGTTGATTGGGAAGCCCCTGAAAGGGGTGAGGGCAAGTCTAAAGAGCCCGGAAGGGCAGAGCGCGTGAGCAGGAGCCCAGAGAGGATGGGGCGCACGTATCAGAAATTGGAGAGGGCGCGTATACCGGAGAGGGCGCATATATTGGAGAGGCCCCGGGGAGGGCACGTACATAGAGACGCGAGAACGTCCGGAACACCAGCAAAGCTTGGGCGTGGTACTGGGGGCAGAAGGAGCCACGCGACGCCCTAGGGTGGGTGCACCAAGAGCTATCTGTATAGGGCAAGAGCACCGGGTCTGAGAAGCCCAGGAAAGGCAGCCTCCCATTAATATTATATAAACAGCAAAGACATGGCGGGCAAGACAAGAGTGCTAGAAGGGCAACTTTGCACGGTAGGGGCACAGGAGAGATCGTGGCCACTCCTGGGCCCTGCCCTGTGACACCCCCACAAACACTTTGATCAGTACTTCATGCTATAGGAGGACATGTAAAAAAGCTATGTCGTTTCAGAGAGCCAAGAACAACAATTGCAGTTTGCAATGGCCATATGTAAGGGGACTGTTCAGCCTGTGTGTTGCATCAGCACTTCTTCCATCAGGGTCTGAGACAAGGCACAGGTTATGGCTTGGCTGTCTGCTTGACAGCAACACATTAATGAAGTTTTACTTTATATTTTGATAAAGGTTGGAGGGTGGC
>NW_017728993.1:66329701-66343790 GCF_001723915.1 Gavialis gangeticus
GGTGTTCTTCAAGGGGCTGGATATTCTGAGAGTCCCTTATGGGCACTGCTTGGTGTAGACATCAAGATTACAGTAAGGACTACACATTTAAATTACAAGAAAGCTCAGACCCTACAGCACAACTGTTCTGCATCCCCTAGTTTCTTTGATCATGGGATATATGGTGTGTGGAGGGTGGGGGCAGGGAATGACTTACGGAAGTGAGGAAATGAGCCTGTTGTCATGGAGTGGGGAGCCTGGGTACCTGGCTGCATCTCGGGCATGTGTCCTTCCTTTTCTCCCTCGCTGACTAAAGTGTGAGAGGAACTTTGGAATCGAGTCTTCCTGACAAAGAGGATACTGGGGAATGGGAGGGAGATGGGTGGAAAAGGGAGCGGGCAGCCTGTTTGCACATTATAACCTAAATCCTAACAGTCTGTCCCAAGTTACAAATTCACCTCTCAGACCTTGACCTGGGGTAGTGTTTCATTGTGTGTGTATGTGCGCGCATGCGCACAGACATGCATGTTCAGTTTGTCTTTCAAAAGCAGCATGTGTTGCAATGTGGCGTTGTCTGAGCTGTTATACAAATGAGCCCTAGGAAGGAAGGGAGGGAGGGCAGAGGGCTTTCTGGCAGGAGGAAGAAACAGGGTAATAAGTGGTTTTAAAACTGTTACTGAGGGGGAGGGAGGGTTTGGGTGTTTGCTGCTTTCAAACAAGTTTTCATTTCTAACTGCATCTATCAACAAGATAAAAGCAAGAGAAAGACCTTCAGTTAGACAATGAGCAGCACGGGATCATCTCCACACTGTGTGGCTTCTCCCCACCCGTGAGCTAGTGTCTGTCCTTTGAACTTTACCATAGGTCCATGCACTATCCAGTCTGATTTCCATTTCTTTTTATCCCCCTTTACTTTTTTTGTCAGCTTCTGTCTCTCCTTTTTCTATCAGAGCACACATTCATTGCCTAACAAGGTGATTTTCTGTGGGGACAGAATTTTGTTTTACAGCCATGTAACTAACTCATATTAGATATTTCTCTGTTAAATCCTACTGGAGACAAGTCAAGGCCCAAAGGTGTAATGACAGGGTTGGGCACCCAGGGCAGTAGCAACTTCTAGCTGTGGCAACAACCATTTCCCACCTCTTCGTCAGTGCCTGGGACAGCTGCCTGGTCATGCTGCCTTATTTACACTACTCCCATGGGAAACTGTTACTTTCGTGTAGCTAAATGAAGCTGGGAGAGGTGGTTAGCTATGTTAGTCTGGAGTCCAGCAGAAGGTAGGGCAGTGGTACCTTCAGTGCAAGGGGGGGGGCAACCATCCTGGGCACCGAAGCGAAGGGGTGCCAACAGGCACTGTCCAGCTGGGGCAAGGCGCAGGACAGAGCTGCAAGCAGCTCGTTTGCGGGGGTGGTGCGTGGACAGGGGGAGGGCAGCTCATACCACTGCATGCACTCCCGGGCAAGAATGGGATGGCATGTGCCCCACAGATCTGTGCATGGGGTGAGGGCAGGCTGCTGTTGCAGGCTTTGCCCCAGGCACCAAACTTCATTATTACAGCACTGGGTTCCTTAGAGACCAACTGGCTCAGAGAATAAGTGAAGAAGGTGAGTTGGGATGACGAGGGCAATGCTATTCCCCTTCCCATCAGTTTGGCCTTGATTAACTGAGGTAAGAACTACAGTTGAATACTTCAGTAAGAAAGCTAGCATGCACCATCACCTTTATTTTTATGGCAATGGGGACAGAAGCTTAAGAACTTTAATTCTTGTCTCTTTGTTTGCCTATTGATATTCTTCTGTTACACTGTCTTCCATGCACATGCCTCTGTATCTGCATTCCTCCCTCTTGTTTTGGCTTTTGCCAGCTCTGATTGAAAGTGGTTATGTATAAGGCAACATCCTCTTCTCCAGCCTACTCAGCTGCTCTACAAATCTCAGGTGTTCTCAGCTTCTCCAGCTTCCACTGACATCAGCAGGGGCTGTTAAGTCCAGGAAGAGCAGCCAATTACATTGCAAGAATATTGTAGACAATGCTGACATGTTTTGTCATTCCAGAATTAAACTATACAGTATAACCTCATGAATCCAGCATGCTCAGGACTGAGCACCTGCCAGAAATGTGAAAATTATGGATTTTTAAAACTGGAGAGGTGGTTGGTCCCAGAGAGGCAGGGAGGGGGTGAGGGATAGCAGTGGCCAGTCCCGGAGCAGTAGCCGCATTCAGGGTGGTGGCACAGGGTGGTGGATGGTGGCAGCAGCCACCATGTGCAAGCTTCCCCCTCCACTGCTCCAGGACTGGCTGCCGCTACTCCCTGATGGAGTGCAGTTTTAAAAAGTGCCGGATTTTCGATAACTCCAGATTTTTGATATCCAGTATTATGAGGTGATACTGTACTACAAATAACCCAGCTGTAAGCATTTTGTCCATGTGACTGTTGTGTATCACTTGTTCTGCGTGGCAGCAAAATCAATAGGTCTAGAGTACAAAACCATTTGAAGTTATTTGGCAGCAGGTTGCAAGTGGGGGTCCGCAGAGGTCTGTCCTGGGTCCAGTGCTTTTAACGTATTTACTAGTGACTTGGATGCAAGAAGAGAGCTATCAAGCTTGAAGATGACACAAAATGGGAAGGGGTAGCAAACACTCTGGAGGATAGGATAGGCTGCATCAGTATGTTTGTCCAATATGGACCATGCGTTCTATAGTCGTGCGTAGTGGTGGCTGTATTTAACTTCATAGTTAGTTTTTATTCCTGACCACATGCTGCTTTTGGCACTAGTTTAATGATAGATAAGTTATTTAATGGGGTTTTTGTGTATGCAAATGTCAGATAAGGAATTTTTCCCCCTATGCTGATGGTGCGGGGGAGAATCTCATTTTATAGTTGAGTAAATACAGTAGATTTTGACTACAGTAAAGCAGATTTAAGTTAAACCTCAGAAAAACTTCCTACTTTTAAGAGCAATAGGACAATGAAACAAGCTTTGAAGGGAAGTTGCAGAATCTCCCTCTTCAAAAAGAGATTGGATATGCATTTGCCTAGGGTGGTTTAGGAAAAGTGCATCCTGTATTCATGCAGGAGGTTGGATTAGATGACCCCTAAGGTCTTGTCCAACCTTTGAAATCTATTCTTAAGGGTCTTGAGTGAACACTATCCTAGTGCCATAATCTCCCAAACACTGTCAAGCAGCATGCTGAATTCATAGTCGATTCTTTTTTAATAAGCAGAAGTAGTGTGGCAAAATTTGCCATACATTGTGAATACTGTAAAAGCAGTACTTTTGAATGTGTATAAAATCCAGGCAAGATCATTTTACAAGATGCACAATTAGACACTTGAAAGTCAGAAAATGAAAGAGCGAAGTTTGTAGGTTCAACTTCTGTCTTTACAGATGTACTGCAAGTCAATAGTGCTGCAAACCCATACCACCTACGGAAGATTCTAATGATGCGGTATATATTGAGCCACCAAGGACCTGTATGCTAGCTTTGGGCAGTACATGGCCTCTGGTAAATAATGGTAAGAAAGCTAGAATTCAAGTTATGTGGAGCCCTGTTTGATTGTAGTTGTAGCTATTTTCTTTTGTAAAGGTTCATCATACAAGACAGACTGTGTGAGTCTTTATATCATGGCAGAACTCAGTGGGAGCTTCAGGTATTCAGCAGTTCTGAAAAATCAGTCTTTCGTTTACTGGTATTAACTGAGACGTAGAATATCAATGATTTTATTTTCTGATTTAGATCCACATGTAGAGCACTTTGTACTACTGTATGATAACCAGTGTAAGTAGCAGGTATGGTCCATGAACACTGATAATATGAATGCACACAGTTAAATGCAAGCAGAGTAGGTATTATAGATGAAACACAGTAAATTAGGCTAATGACAGACAGTATTGTAGGCTTTCCTATATGTAGGGTGAGGATTTACAGTGACACAAGGGGAATTATTTTAACATGCACAATAAAAAATGCCACTTCTTAGTTCTATCAGCTTGATCCTGCTCTAAATAGATGCGGCAGGCAGTAATGAGGCACAAGTTACTAAAGAGAGTTAATTTTTCCCAGCAACCCAGATTTGCAATTGTCCTTTTGAGGGAAATTAGGGAAGACAATGTGCAAAAGGATAAAAGCAATGAGACAACATAGGAAATAATAATCCTGCATGATGGTAGATTTGCAGCAATAATCTATCTATTTAATCTAATAATACAGAATTCACTCCAGATGTCCCTGGAATATGCCAGGCAGACACCGGATTTAGCAATACTTAAATTTCTAAGGAAACCTTATTAGAAATATTATTGTATAAACAAATGAGAAGCCATAAATATTTATAGACCAGGTGGCAATAAAACCATATTCAATTGTTGATTGCCTCTATCTATTTGAAATGCTGTTGCAAAGATAATTTTCCTGTTCATGGCTTTGGCCATGTTACTTCTCTCTTTGCATCTCTCCACTGTCTTTCCTTCCTCCATTACATCCAATACAATGACATGGCTCTACTTTCAACACCCTTTATAGCCTATCCTTTTACTACCTATTATCTATCATACACTGTCAGGATGCATACACCTGTCCTATGAGTGTTACATCTTGGAACTTGCTGTAGAGCTACTCTGAGAGAGAATTCATGGATGTAAAATACATTCATGTACAGAATGGGTATAAATTTCATGGATGTAAATGTCATGTGTCCAGGCCCTTTATTAAGGACAAGGACTCTTCCTCTCCCTGTGTTTTTTCTTATCTTTGTTCTTAAGGTCTCATACTTCTCCTGTTCCCACAACATCTGAGCACATACAAAGGCTTTGACTTTTCAGCTTCAGGACATACTAGCAGAATCCAGCTGTATAGAATTTAAAGAGGGGGAAAGGGCAGTGTTCTCACTGAATGTGAGAAGAAGTTGATGCCCCCTCCCTTCTTATCCCCCCAGCTATGTTAGCAAGGGGCCTTGGTGGCAAGGGAGGACATCACCTGTACCTTGAGCATTAAGCAGGGCTCAAAAGATATTGCTTAAATTATATCAGTGTAAACCTAGACTGAAGTCATTGGCTTCAAATGGAGTTACTTCAGAATCACACCAGTGTGGGAGTATAATATGGCCCATATGCATAGCTTGGGATTAGGACTGAAGTACTCCTGCATACTAATTTTGGATCCTCCTGAAAATAAAATAAAACCATAAGTAGTACACCGGGCATGAATGGGCACATTTACACGAGACATTTATTGAGGAGCTGACTAGTTAGATCCAGCAATTAAATTGTAGTGTGGGGAGGAAGTGACTAATTAGATCGTAGCAAGGGGGGGCAAGTGGGGTGCCAACAGGTGCTGAAGTGAAGGGGTGCCAACAGGTGCTGTCCAGCTGGGGTGGGATGCAGGATGGAGCCACGAGCAGCTCATTTGGCAGAGTGTGGGGATGGGGGAAGGGCAGCTCCCTCTGCTGCATGAACTCCTGGGCAAGCATGTGGGGCATGTGCCCCTCTGCAGCATGTTGAGCTGAGTCAGAGCAGCCTGGGCTGGCAGGCTGGCTCCTCCAGACCCCCTGTCAGTTGGGGCTGCTCCTAGCTAGCTCAACATGCTGCAGTCCCAGGTGCACATACAAACAGCATGCCCATGAGCAATAAACTCTGCCATGAACTGTGCCCATGATTATTCAGGCATGCTAATTGTGCATGTAGATGTGCCCACTGTGTAGCTATGTACCTGCCTGGCCAGTGCACAGCCTACTGAGAATGCTCAGTATAGGTGCATATGCATCTCTGGTGTACAGGTAATAGGATTTCACACAGTCTGTAAGTGCCAAAAAGGTCACTTACACAGCTGGGAAACTTTCATTTAGGCATGCAAAGAGCAACAGAATTCCACCCTGTGTCTCCAGCACAGAGAAGTGGGATGGTGATTAACATTTAGGAAGGAGGTGCTTTGCAATTAAATGCTGACAATTATCATCACCCATAAGCATCAGCAGTGAGCTTACTGTCCTATTATCAAAGGGCATCCATAGGAATAAGCTCTCCATAGCCTTTCCTCTCATCTCAAAGAAATAAACAATAATGCCAGGTTCTTCAATAGCACTTTTCATCAGGAGATTTCAAAGCACTTTAAAAATGAAAGTTAATGTCATGATCAGTTTTACAGATGGAGAAACTAAAGCACAGGGAGACAAAGTGATTTGTCTGAGGCCACCCAGCAGGCAAGAGCTTGATACTGTTGGTGTTGTTATGCAAGGCTCTTGGCAGCAGTTGTCCCAGCAGCAAGAAAAGTTTGATTCTTTTGATGGTTTTCACTTGGAGTTGCATTCTCAGGCAGAACTGCTCTCTGGGAATTTCAGACTGATGATGAACTGAAACATCTGAAAAATGAATCTTCTACATGCTGTTTATGACCATCTTTGTTCCAGGACAGGCATGAGTAGAAATAAAACAAGTTGCACTTGAACTATGCACAGGCCAGTGCCAATGATTTCCTCTCTGCTGAGAAGCCAACCTATAAGCTCACAGAACCTGTTCCCACGTGGCAGAAAGACAATAATTTTATAAAAGAGTATTTCCAGCTTACAAGACTATAATCAAAACTTAGACCTGCCTTAGTGTATGTGTATTAGGAAAAGAAACTGGCTAAACTAAAATAGTTCACTGACCTAATTCAGTGCTCTAGTTAAAAACAAACAGTACCAAGAGTCCATTACAACTCTTCCAGTGTTCATACAAATAGAGATTTTGTTTTGAAATACTGTCTCTCTCATCTTGATAGTAGGACAGCTCTTCTGAAGGTATGATTCCAGGGAAATCAGTGGAGTTCTACTGATTTATACCAGCTGACGAATCTGATTTTACCTTTAATCATTTTGGCTACAAAAGCAGAGTTTAGGGCCTTGGCTTCATATGACTCATCAACAGTTCTAAAGATTTTTGTGTGCATGTTAACAATTTTGTCTGGCAGCATTTGAAACGATCTTGTCACCACGTAAAGGAGCTGCTTCTGAATTTAATGCAGCCAAATTGAATGAATGCCGCATACGGGCTGAAGAAAAGAGTGATCTGTATTTGACTTGTTTGGAGCACTTACATGACTTCATTGAGGAAGACATTTGTTTTTTACGTAATTATGGCTCTTTTACAATGGACGTCTCATAAAAAGCTGCTGTTTAGTAGGCTGAAAAAGAATCAGACTCTGTTTTCTTAAAGTTTGGAAGTTATGTTCAGAGTGTGCATTCATTTTAAAACTTGGAAATTTGGTTACTTATAGTACCAGAATGCTGTAGTCAAATCAGAGAAAAGATGCGTGTCCTCTTTTGGAGCATTAACTGGGGTTCTGTGACACTTTACAACACAACACTCAGCAAAAACTGTACCAATTGTTTGCAAAAAAAGAAAGAAAAATCCATCATATTCTCCTTGACATTAAACAGGGAAAGGAAGACAAAAAAGTGGGGGAAAGGAGGCAAAATGCTTAAAAGATGTACTTATCCCAAAAGAAATAATTTTCTTCACATAGTTCCAACAGCACACTGAAAACTGTTCAGGCAAATAGCAGATACTATATAGAAAGTAACAGAATAAATATAAGTGTATTTAAGTGCAAGTACATACACAATACCTATATTAAAAGAAAATTAAATGTGTAACATGAAAAACTCAAAAGTCAGGCTATATGTTCCTATATAATCTTAACTCTTTCCTCTTCAATTTGTGCCTTGCAACAGAATTCTGCTCCCACCAGGACAATTCCACACAAGTCAATGGAAGTGTAAGAGTGATGTTGTAGCCCAGAGGTCCAGTAATTATGCGAGAGGCAAGGATGTCTTATGGTATTTCTTATGGTAATGTCTTTTATTGGACAACCTGCGTGAGTGGGGCAGAGTTAGGCAAACTTCTGAATGCAGGACATTCTTCCTTGGGTCACCTGAACAATACAGTTGGTCCAATTAAAAAAAAAAAGATAGTACCTTCAGAAATGCTTGCCTGTCACTCAAGTTAATGACATTTCAGTTGGTGAAATCTCACTTGTACTAGAGAAAAATTAGACCCACCAGGTGAGTTCCTAATGCCACTGAATCCAATGGGAGCTTTACTGTTGCCTCAAGTCAAGCCAGATTTTCACCCCAACTAGTAAAGGTGCAGGCAAGTCGGCAAGTCCTCACGCACCTGGGTTGAGGTTAGTGTTGGAGCAAATCCCCTACTCAGAGACTCTTTTGGTTTTAAACTTCATTGGTAGAAAACAAATGTTTGCACCACTCTGAATAACTGCAGGAAAACAGAGCAATTTCTCCTCCCGCTTTGAGTGTGTTTGCTTTGTTCCAGCTCTGTGTGTCCCTAATAGTTTCTGTACAGGCAGATGGGGCTTCACTGATATTAAAAGCCTCCATATGTCAAGCTGCTCCTGTTTCAAAGTGATGCTTTCATTTGAGATGAGGGAGTTTGAAAGCATTGCATTCCTAAAGGTCATATGGGTGGGGGGAGGGATGACAAATTGGTTGTTATGGGAACCAGAGAGCTTAACCGTCTAGTCCCTTCTCACCAACATGCAAAAACCTTCTGGGCTTGGAAATTACACAGAGCAGGGAAGCTTCAATCATCCCTACTCAAGAGGTGCCCAATCAACTCTGTGAAAGCTGTGGCTGGTGACTCTTTACAGCAGCAGGATCTCAGCTTTCTGCTTATTGCTCTAATTTAATGAACTTCAAGAACAATGTGAGACTCCAGAGCTTGGTTTCTAGGAGCTCACATAACCTTCCCTGTCACTTCATGTTCTCTGAAATTTGCTTTAGTTTAATGATCAGACTCAGCTTTGCCTGAAGCCAGTGTGTTTTGCTCGTTTTCCAGACCAAGTCATAAGTGAACCTGGGCTCACCTGAGTCCCTGCCCAGCTCACAGGATGCTTGTGTCATAGGTCAGCAATGGATTTTGAAACCTGGACCTTCTGCACTAAAAACATGCCTCTACCATCTGAGCTAAAAGCATAACTTGCTCAGCTGTCAACTACAATAGGCTTTTGTCGTACTTGGCCTAATGATGATGGAAGGGAGGAACAAGACCCCTCATTCTTTCCTACTGCAGTCACTTCTGTGCTTCTCCTGTGTATGAAGGGCTGTATCCTCTCAGGCTCTCAACTTTAGTATACAGATGGACAAGCCCATCAACAGAGGAGTTATATCTCCATGGCTTGCTGGACAAGATAATCAAAACAATTTCTCCCTTCCTCACAACGTCCCCACCACCACATGTATTTCAAGGATTTTGTAGTATAAACAGAGAGAGTGCTCAAATGTCTTCTTCACATACACTGGCCACTGTGACCTGAACCACAGGACCTCCTCTTTTGACAGGTATGAGGGCCTATAGCTTCCACGGGCCTGGAATTGTACAATGGAACTGAACATTACAGTCACTGGGAGAGTAGCACATGACTGCTGACAAGCATGTTACAAAAATGAAGGGGGCAGCAGAGCAGAGATGGGGATCCCATCACAGAAATCAAGGAGAAGAACGAGCCAATGGGAAATGAAGGTACATAGGAAACAGAACTCTTTCAAACACCTGAAGGGCCCAGTGTTTTTTTAAGTTTTTTCCCTACTGGAAGAAAGACTGGAAGAAAGTGTTAGTATTCTCTTTACTCAAGTCACACCCAGAAATTCAGACAATATAACTGTTAGGTATAAGTGACACTGCAAAAGAATGACCTTTAAAATTACCATCATTACTCTTCGGAATTGTCATCCTGTTGAGATAAATGGGGGCGGTCAGTCTGCAGTGGGTAGGTAGCACCACATTTGGTCAAATTTAGGCACAACCATGAGAGTTTAAGTCAAAAGTTCATTCTGTACAGAAGTTAAGAAGACCACCAAGAAAAGCAGTGGTACTCTGAAATGATGCATTTCCCTGCAATCTATTATTCAGCCACTAGAGTAATTGCTGTTTATTGTGAAAAGTTCTACATATGGTATGGTCCCTGGATGCAAAGGGACTAATTGGAAAGTCAAGCTGGGTAAACCATGCACTTTGCCAGTGACTGTAGTTTCCTTTCCTGAACATCCCCTATTTGATAAAATCAGTCATTCCCTATGCCATGCTATACATTATCAACCACTCTATCAGCTGAGCATTCATCCCTTTAATTGGCTAACCTGGCCTTTTCCACCAACGCTGACCTCACAGTAGATTTATTTAATTATTTTTTTCTTATGAGTTCAAGTTTCATCCTAGCAATTCCACTGGGAAAGTTTTGTTTAACTTGTTGCCCAAGTCTGTTCCCCATGTATGTACAGGCAGGACTTTTGGAATATCATGTTTTAGATGGAGAGGCCAACACATTTCACCAAGAGCTTCTCAGTGCTCCTTGTGGATCCTTCAGACAGTCATCCCTAAACTTATATGATGCTATGAGAGGGGATTGGCTACTGGACATTTGCAGGACGTATGAAAGAAAAGGCCTTTGCAGACAGAAGGCCCAGGCAAAAGGAGGCCACATCCAGGGTGTAGGGGTTGACCAGGTGGTAGGCAATCAGCCTGAGCAGATCATGCTAAGCTGTGAATTTACCATAGTGGAATTCAAAGTCAAAGCCAGGTATCAGTCCAAGTCTAGGGTATCAAGCCAAGGGTCAAGATGAGATCATGTTCAGAGAAAGGAGTTAATCAAGGCCAGGAGATTGAAGACAAACATGGAAAAAAGCAGAACAGTCCAAGATAGCAAGACCCAGAAATACTGTTGCTGGGATAAGGCCCTATAGGAAGTGGGAGGGCTTTTTAGCCAACCATCAAGGATTTGTGACTCCTTTTGGTCTACACAGGTCACCTGGTCCCCCACTGGGAACTTCATGAGAGGGCCCAGGCTGAATTGGGAGAGTTTGGTGTGGTGCTGTAGTCTAGGCTTCTGCCTGAGTTTGCACAAGATTTGGCTTCAAACCCCAAGGGTCTCTGACAGAAGGAATGCAGAAGTTGCTAATACAGATGGCCTGCTTTCACTAGCTCCTGAGTTAACCCACATAAAGAGATGCCCAGAGACCTGTTCTGATATACCTAGAAAACCAGTGTTTTGTCCTCAGGATATGAAATGAGCCTGATCTGTGGAAAACACCCAATGTTGAAGAGGAAGAAAATGTGTACAGTAGGAGTTAAACTGGTGACAACTAATCATAAGCCACTGTGTGGCAGGAAAACCCAGAACAACAGAAACCCAGTTTCCACTGAACTTTGAGGTCCTGTGCATTAAATGGATCTGTATTGTGGTGGCCAGCATGGTTGTACTGAAGTAGATCTCATTTGAGGGCATCAATAATGCTTCTGAAGTGTTAATAAAATACATCTCTAACTGAACAATAACCAGATATTCTTCCAGGATATAAGTAGGAGGAAGTGTGGTCCTGGGTTGCATCTCTTAGGGTATGGGTGTCAAACTCACCTCCTATCCTAAGCTGGATCCAGACTCTGGCACATGGAGACAATAGCAGCAGCTCCAGCCCAGGGCATGCAGCTCCAGCTGTGGCTGTAGCCTTGGCCCGGGACAGTGGCTCCAGCTCCTGGCCCTGGCCTCAACTTGGGGCATGCAGTGGCAGAGGAGGTAGGGCAAGTGATGTATCTGATGATGGGTCAAGTGCCCACAGGGCAACTGGAGCTGAATCAACCCTTGCTTGCCTTCCTGCCACCAAGGGTCAGATAGAATTTCTCTGCAAGCCAGGTCTGGATGCAGGCCATACGTTTGGCACCCTTGTCTTAGGGTTTTAGAGGTGTCTCTGTCATGCTTATTGAATGACAGATGAAATGCTTTCTGCCATGGCTTAGCATACAGTTCTTCACACAAGTCTTCACACAAACATAAGTCTAAGGATAAGGGACTTTAGGTGCACCTGAAGTTACAAACATCCAGTCAGAACTGCAGTCTAACAGAATAGCATCAAGCAAGATCAAAGGTTGAATTCTGGGTTAGAGCACTTAAGTATGACTGACTAGGATAGGCAGCTAGTCAAACTTCAGACCATAGGGCAGTATTCAGCCTAGCTGGTATTTTAGCATCTCAGTGGGGCAGCAATCAAGAGATAAGCAGTAGGGCTGTGCAAAATTTCAGCAGCTGTCTCATTTCAAAGGTGTTTTGGCCTATTTCGGCACCCAAAACACTGAATCTGAAATGAAACAGAATATACAGAGTCAGAAGTAAAACAGTTTTGTAGATTTGACTTGGCACCTGAAATTCAAGAGAAATCTACCCATTGAAATAATACATAAAGCATCAATTCTTCAGAATACCATTTGGTCATAAATATATTAGTGACATTTTGAACAGCAGACAATGATCTAACCTGCATTTTAAGACCTGAAGGCAAATTCATGTATTTTGAGGACTTCATTTCTTTTCATAAAACATGGGGGAGAGGAACAGCTATTGGAATGAAAAAGATTCTCAAACTTAAGAAATCAAGGATTAAAGCTGCACGAAAGCAGTGCCAGTTTGCAAGAAGCTGCATCACCTTCATAGGATATGCAATCAGTGAAGTCTCAATCCAAGAGACTGAATGGTCTTAAGTATTGGGAACTTCCACAAGCCTGAAGGAGCTATAGTCATCTGCAGGCCTTTAGATTTGTACAGAATTTCAGCATAGGTATCACAGTCATACCAGCTACTGGTAAATCAAAGCATCCTTGTCTACAAAGTGTTTGAGTCACTGCAGGAAAGACTGAAACCATATTAGGTTTACATTTCCAGATACATCACATCCATTCTTGGTAATCTGCAATGCCTCAGAGGCTGCTTTTGGATTTACACTGGAACAAACTGATGTGCTCAATGGGCACAAAGCACTGGCTTTTTAGAGGTCACAAAATAAGCAAGAGGGAAACCAAGGATTCAGCTACAGTTTTGAAGTGTCTAGGAAGGATTCAAATCACCACTGTGTATAGACCACAGTGCCCTGCAGTGGCTCCCAAAAGGATGCCTGTGGAGATGGATACACAGATTGTCCAAATATACATTCGTTATTTACTATAAACAAGAAACAAAATGTTCCAAAGCTTTCAGTTAGGTGAGAGCACTGAAAATAGGTTTAATTTGGGCTTTTGACAGCACAAGGCAAGAAAAACAGGTTAGGATCCTGAATTACTTGCAGTATCCCAGTTAATCATTTGATTTTCTACAAGCAAGTATTAGAATACCTGGCTCCTTCCAGCTGATCCGAACAATGAGAAAATGGCTCACCCCAGCAGGCTTGCTCTTGTTATAGAAGGCTGGACCAAACAGCACCATCAAGTCCAGGTTGTGATGGTTTCCTTTGGTTCAGGTGAGACTTGAGTCCTATTTCTCAGGGCCAAAAGAAAATATTCTGTTTAAAACTAAGCCTTTCACACTTCATGGTTGTATTTTTATACTTGCAGCTGTAATTTGGGCTTGATGCAATACTTTCTGCTTCTCTCTTCTGACTCTCTTCTGACTCTTAACCCCTTCCCTGGCAGGCTGCCTCCCAGGACGTACACTCTCAATCCCACCTACACACCTCGGGTGCTTCTTGTACTGTCCTGGGTACTGAAGGGTGAGTGAATAAACTGCTTGAAATGCTTTGATGACGACAGCACCGGAGTCCAAGTGCCAGAAGCAAGTGGGTTACCTGCTGTTTCACACACTGTCATTACCTGTGTGAGAGATCGATGCAAGTCCCACTTTCCCGTGTTAAAAAGCAAGAGGCCACTGGCATTTACAAGAAGTTTTGCCTAAGGCAGCACTACAGTTAGAATAACATGATGGCAGCTGGCTTCAGGTAGCTGCTTCCTATTTTAGGAGTTGTTATATTTATTAGATGCAGTCACTGCACTACTGCACTTGCTAGTCTAGTCACCTTACACAGCTGGTATAGGTCCTAGCCAGTAGCCACCAGAAAAAGTACTTTCCTGATGGTTTCTCCGTTCCACTATTTCTTAACTGGGGTGCAGATAGCCCAGTTAATTAGTCATTAGTGTAAAAATAAACTTGCAGTGGCATAGACCTCAGACATGGTCAGTGAATGAAACATCATAATGACAAAGACAGTCCATGGATCTGGCATAAGCCTCAATTAGGTTAGTGAGTCCTCTTCTACAGGTTACATATATTATGTGATTGACTGGTTAACCACACA
>NW_017728993.1:66348790-66356838 GCF_001723915.1 Gavialis gangeticus
GCCTAGCCTTACCTGCAGGCTTCTTAAGTCAGGTGACTCAATAATTAGCCCTGGCCCCACCTGCAGAATGCTTTGCAGGCTGCCTGACTTCTTAAAGTGGGAGGGGTCCTAAGTGTTCTGCCACATGCATGACTTAAAAGATGTTCATATCACAGAAATTATGAGAAGAGCTGATAACTGCTGGACCAATAATTACTTAGTGAGATCAATCATGTCTACTAGGGTTATGCTGAAACATCAAAAGCAACCCAAATCAGCCCAAAGACAGTACAACATCAAATACATTTAAACCAACCACATGTACAAAGCACTTATTACACTATAAAAATTACTATCAAGCTATAAAAAGAGCCAACTAGCTATACAGTGCTTGAAAATATGTAACAGCTCTATAGCTAGTTTCTATACAGCTTTAATTTGAACATGTAGCAGGGCCCTGTGTGCTTAAGCCTGCATGTTAACCATAAGTAGTAGCATGGGAAAGTAGAACAGAGTTTGTTGGTAAAATTTACTAGTATTGGGCCAGGTCAGTTGCAAATAATTTCTTTTTGAAAAATGCTAATTGTAGAAAGAAAGCTGAAAGAACTTTTAATAAAAAGAACTGAATCATAGAGAATTACGGCTGGGAGGGACCTCAGGAGGTCATCTACCCCAACCCGCTGCTCAAAGCAGGACCATCCCCAACTAGATCATCCCAGCCAAGGTTTTGTCTAGCCAGGTCTTAAAAACTTCCAAGGATGGAGATTCTACAACCTCGCTAGGTAACCTGTTTCAGTGCTTCATTACTCTCCTAGCGAGAAAGTTTTTCCTCGTATGTAACTGAAACTTTCCTTGCTGCAACTTGAAACCATTGCTCCTTGTTCTATCATCTGCCACCACTGAGAACCATCTAGCTCCATCCACTTTGTAACCACCCTTCAGGTAGTTGAAGTCTGCTATTAAATCTCCCCTCAGTCTTCTCTTCTCCAGACTAAACAAGCTCAGTTCCCTCAGCCTCTTCTCATAAGTCATGTGTCCCAGTCCCCTAACCATTTTTGTTGCCCTCCATTGGACTCTCTCCAATGTATCTACATCCTTTGTATAGCGGGGGGCCCAAAACTGGACACAGTGCTCCTACTAATGCAGCCCAGTATATTGTTAGCCTTCTTTGAAACAAGAGTGCATTGTTGAGTCATATTCAGCTTATTGTCCACTGTAACTCCCAGGTCCTTTTCTGTAGAGTTGCTGATTAGCCAGTCAGTCCCTACTCTGTACTGGTGCATGGGATTGTTCCGCCATAAGTACAAGACTTTGCACTTGTTCTTATTGAACATCATGCCATTTCATTTGGTCCAGTTTTCCAATTTGTCTAGGTCACTCTGAATCCTAGCCTTAACCTCCAGTGTATCCATTACTCCACCCAGCTTGGTGTCATTCATAAATTTGCTGAGGGCAGACTCCTTCCCATCTTTCAGATCACTGATGAAAAGTTAAGACATCTGGGGTCAGGTCCCATTTACCCTTTATAGATATCAGTGGTGCATATACAGCAATGTAATCGCAGTTTTTAGCACTTAGGCACGGTTTGGGATTCTGTCACTGCCCCCTTATCAAGTGTAGATATCATATGTATAATCATGTGTAGATGGTATGTTTTTGCTGAATGAGTATTGTAAGACAGGAATATATAATCACTTGCTACCAGCACTGATAATTTTCAAGGGGCCTATGCCAAGCTTCAAAGTGGGGCTAAAGCAGAGAGCCCCAAAAGCCTGTTTCTAAGTGAATGTAGGATGAACCTTTGCAGACATGACACATAGCAGAGGAAAGAAAAGAGTTAACACATTCAGCTGAAACAGAGCAGAATAAACAAAGCACAAGGCTTGAATGGAGACATTATAAAAAAGAAGATCTTAAACTGGATAATCTAAACATCTTATCACATATTTAGCTTATAGCAATGATTAGTGTAAGCAAATGTATTGGATATAGCTTTATAGAAGGTATTTGTGTTAAGCTTCTTAGAAAGCTTAAATACGTTGAAGAGAAAACAAGACAGCATTGAGCAGCATTCTGTGATGGTGAAGGGAAAGAGATAAGAAATCCTCCCTCTGAGAAGTAACCTTCACAAGAACATAAATTCAGAGTAATGACACCTTGAATAAAACCAATCCAAGACCAATTATGAGAGTATTAGAATAAGCCATCTGTAGAGTATAGACACTGGAGGAAAAATGAGGGAAATGTCACAAATTCAAGAAAACATACTTCCAATCTGTGTTCTACTTTTTTTTACCTCTATGACTCCCAGCTGGTGAGGATTTGTATTTTGTGGGTAGATAGATGGGCATCAGAATAAGTGTGCTTTCTTGTGCTTTTAGAGTCTGACAAGAAAAGGTCATGCTGCAAATTTATCTTTTGCCTCTTTTCTGACTGGGTGGTGGTCATTAAAAGGAATTGTAGCTGTACCTTAATTCTATGTCTTAGCTTGCAAAAGACGTCTTGCAAAAGAGGACAGGCTGCAATCTTATCTCTCCAGAGGCCAAATGGTAATGAGTCTTTGGCTGGTAGCAGTGGCAGCGATCCCTCATGGGCGAGGATGATCATTCCCATGAGTCAAGTAAAGGATTGTAAATGCATCTGTTGATGGCTAAGAAGGCCATTGTTGAATGATCAGTGCTTCCATACTGGTGGTGTTAGCATCGGTGAGGACACTGGAATTTGTGTGATGATCCTCCCACTGGAGATCCTCCCACAGTCTTTGGTAACAGTGAGTTGTAACAGAAAATGCTAAATCCAACCTACAGTTACATACATTCAGCCCAATTGATTTCCTATCAAAGGCTATTAGTTTCTGTTCATTTGCTTTCCTTTCTAGTCTAAGACATAGTCCAATTCCAAGGATCATCTAGGCCAGGGGTGGGCAATTATTTGGGCTGGAAGGGCACTTAGGGAATTTTAGTGAGCTGCTGTTGTCTGGGTCAGCACCACCCTGCCCCCAGCCTGCAACAGCTCACCAAAACTCCCTAAGTGGTTCTGCCTGGGGCCCATCCCCATGCTGTCACCTTTGGAGACCAGCCTGAGACCCACGTGGGCAGGGCACACTCAGCCAGGCAGATGGGATGGGGTCATGGGTGGGTGGGAAGCTACATCTGGAAGCAGGATGGGCAGGTGGAGTTAGGGCCGGCGGTGGGATTGTGGCCCAGTGACAGTGTGGGGCCAGGAGCTGGGGCTCAGGGCAGAGCTGTGATCTACTCCCCACACACCCCTGCCTGCAAACCAAGCACCTGTCTCAGGGATGTGCAGGCAGCAGATTGCAGTCCTGCCCTTGGCCCCAGCCCTTGGCCCATGCACCCAATTGGCTCCCAAACGCCACTCTCCACCCATCCGTGGCTCCATCCCATCCACCCGGTAGAACACACTCTGCCTGTATGGGTCCTGGGCCAGTGCCCATGGAGACCCCACCCACCCACTCTCTCCAATGCTCCTGGTAGTAGGTGTAGAGTGGATGGGCCGGGGTGCCCAGGCAGCAGGGCTGGGTCTGGCAGTGTTGGCAAAGACTGGCAGTGGCAGCTGCAAGGAGCTGCCACTGTGGGGGCTGCCAGGAGTCCAGCTGCTGTATAGCCTCAGCCCTACTCTGCACCTGGGGGCTGCAGGACTGGCCATACGCACCACAGCCTGGTCTGCCTCCCGCACCTGGGCTCAGTGGGCTAGAGGGACCTGCTGCAGGCCAGATAAAATACCTTGGTGGGCTGGATCCAATTCGTGGGTTGTATTTTGCCCACTCCTGATCTAGGCATAACTTACAAACCCAATTCCCTACTGCTACTGCAATGGCTTAGTCATTGATAGTGCACTTTTCTCTCCTGCTTTCTTCCTGTGGCACGCTGTGTCTTGGTTTGGTTTGGTTTTAATACTGTGGCTTTATACTGTGGTGTGTAAGAGGGGCTAGTGCAGGTATTCTTGTGGACATTTTTGGACAAATGGCTGCTTGTGAATGCAGGAAACTGGGCTTAGTAGTTCAAGAGGTCCCTTCATGTGTTCTACAAATTAAAGGAGTAACATGCCCAAACCAATATCACCTTATTAGTGAGGGCCTATGAAAATGAAATGGTGCAATATTGGTATAGGAGTGATGATGCAGTAAGCCTCTGATCATGTTCAGTGAAAGCTAAATGTTTCCAGATACCTGCTTGAGTGCAGACTATGTGATGGACTCATGCTGTTCATAAAACTGCTCTGCTAAGTTGCTGGACCATGTCATATGCTGTCATACATATACAGTTGGAAGGTCAACCTGCATCTCACTACATATATTTATTGCCTTTTCTTCCCAGTACAATGTCTACTGGCTACCAAGTGTGCTGCAGCTTTAATGACCATGCTGTCATCTATCACAGGCCTTTTTGGCCATGGTGTTTTGTTTCTTTCACATCTTGCCACTGCTGGCTGCCCATGCATTGCTGCCTGTCTATCCATGGACCTAATGGGAATCAAGGACACAGTGTCCGATCAGTCTTCAAGCATAAGAGAATGAGTCATATGAGTCATTCAGCTGCAGGTAAGGGAGATTCTTCCTGCGTGGTGATCTCTGCAACAACCTGTGGTCAACCAGAAAGGAAGCTAAATAGAGCAAGTACAGAGACCCATTTTGGAAAAAGTGGATCATGGGTTTTTGTGCTCAGTTTGAGACAGAGGGGCCTGGTTTTCAGGAAATGAGTATTCATCATGATCTGAAAACCAGGGCTTTTAAAGGTTTCTCATGTTGAGACCCTGGAATAAAGGAATCCTACATTACTAATTGCTTTTGAAAATTCAGGATGAGTCTGAATCTTGCTTCTCATCTGATACTATCAAGGCAGAAGATCAGGCAAGAAGCAAGATCCAGAGTTGTATCAGGGGCCTAAGGTGTCAAAGCCAAGCATCAGACAAGATCAGGAGTCATAGTCTGGACTCAGGGTCATGTGAAGTTGAGCTGACTGCTGCTGCTTCCTGCAGTCCTCATAAGTGGCTGAGCAGCTTCAAGCTTTGCGTGTGGTATAGAGCAATGGGAATTAAGGATGGGATAACTCATCGTGCCACAGGTGCATGGGGATGAATCATTCTGCTGCAGGTGAGGGAGAGGTATTCAGGTATTATAATGGGTAAGCCCTCACTTGTAGGGTAAGAGCGAGTTATTACAACAAAGCGCACGAGCCCACGTCAGTCATGTCAGGTCTGAATGTTGAGTGCATCTCCGAGGGCCCTATAGTCAGGCCCCTCAGTCTCTCTCTCTCTGAAAGGCTGCAAGTGAAGGTTTGTTATTCCCATCTGCTGTTTGATTGCAGGGTCATAACCATGGAGCAGTTGTTTCTGACAGACTGGAAAAGTGTTAAGTTATGTGACAAAGGCTGAAAAAAAATCCCTGTCCTTGGTTTGTCAAGCAGCTAAGGCAGCGAGCACTGCACAAAAGGACGTGTGTGCCTCCCAGTTAATGTCACTTTCACAGCTTCCATAGGTCACGGCACAAACCAGACTGTTGGCTCCGAAGTGAGATGCACAGACCAGACCCCGCCCTGAACAATGCCACCAGCCCAGAAAGCTTTTGGAAAGTCCTTGGTAGAAACAGAGCACTACAGAATCATACCAGTCCCCCCAGAACAAGGATTCTAGTGTCTGCCTTGCAGCATGAAAGGGAAATAATAAAATACAAGTACAACTAATGGTGCATCAGGCTTGATTGTCTCATTGCAATGGGGGATAAAAACTCTAAGTCTGAAAAAGCTGTTTGCTTTAAAAGATGGCAGTCCACCTATCTCTAGCAACCCAGGCCATAAAACATTCCACTTCTAACCAATTGAATGCTAAGACTTCAGTCCTGATCCATGGAATATCTAAGTGACACCAGCAAGCAACCCATGCTCTTCACAAGCATGACAGTCTACAACTAGTAAGATCCCCTGGATCAGTGGAGGTATTAGCAAAAGAATGGTGGGCAATGAGGGCAGCATTCTTGGCATCCAGGTTGCTTTCTCTTCAAGCACTGCTTCTGTTTTCCTTGCTTTGAACCTCTCAGAGACCAAAGGCTGGGCAATCTGGACCAGTGGCTGGAGTAGCATTGAAATCTGGGAGTCTGAGCCAAAATCTCAATCTAAAAAACAAACCAAAGTCTGAAACTGCTGACCTGAGTCAGAAAATTGTGAGGAAGCAGAAGGGTGAGGCTGAATAAAGGGCAAGGCTAGAGCAGAAGTCATGGCTGGGGGAACCAGAAGCCAAGCTGGACAGAAACCGAGGCAGGATCTGGAAGCAAGATTTGGCCTCAGCTTGGCCACTCAAGGCCTAAAGGAGATGCAATGAGCAGACATTTGCCAGCAGTAATCTCAGTCCTTTTATGATGTACCAAGGAAGTGGTGGGGTCATTCAAGTTCAGGGTTTTCTGTGGGATGTAGTTTAGCCCAGTTATGTGAAGCTGAGGGCATGATTATGCCAATAAGCTAACTCCCAGAAACTTGCTCCTCACAAAATCATATCAATGCAGATGATAGCTGGAATATAAAGATGTATTTATGACATGAGGTCAAACAACCAGCAAATAAGTAAAGCATGTGGTTTGATGGCAGGCCATGTGTGAATATTTAAATTAGGGCATGCTCTGACATCACTAATTTTTGTTCCCTTGCTGGCAAGATATGTGCTATAAGCATTTCTGGTTTGCTTTGCACAAGTAGTGCAGGCATGATGACTGCCATTTTGCCTGATACACGAGTGACTTAGAGAGCCAAAAGCCTGAGCTGCTACAGCTTTGAGATAAAGTGCTTTTATCCAGGCACCTGTAATACATACTGCTTACCTGAGCAGTATTCACACTGGTCTTCACTTTTGGGGCATGCTTTTCTTCAAGGTCTGTGTTCTCCTCATATGTAGTTTTGTTAAAGGCTTCACCCTTCTTTTCATAACTTTCATACAGAACCCACCAGGCAGCCATTGTTCTACCCGCAATGCTGGCTGTATTGTGATTGCGGGGCAGAAGGCACCACCTGCTTTAAACCCTCCAAATGCATGCTGCACCATCTCCCTACTCACACTAAACCTTGGGCTGGAGATGCCAAATCTCTGGGTCTTGTGTAGTCCAAGGACAGCTTCAACCACTGTGGGACAGCAATGGCTGGTTCATTAGCAAGGCAGTACTATAGAAGGGAAATCCTTATTGAGCACATGAAAGGCCTGCATTTACATGGTAACCACCTGGCCCCTTAGGTTTCTTGATGTCTCACCACTTCAGTTCCCTCTTGACACCTGACCCTTGTTCTCCAGTTCCACTTGTCCTACTACTAGGATGGCCATCATAGAGGACAGTTCAGTTGTCCTATGTCCTCTATTGATACAGAGGTAAGAGACAGGGGCCCGGATAGTCTTGGGATTAGGGGGCAGTGCATACACCTTCAGGAGGCCTTAAATGCCTATACACTAATGCTTGTAGTATAGGGAATAAGCAGGAGGAACTTGCCCTCCTGCTAGCTAACACAAATTCAGACATAGTGGGGCTCACTGAAAAGTGGTGGGATCCAATGCACGACTGGGCAGTGAACATCAAGGGCTATAGGCTGTACAGGAGGGACAGGACAGGGAGGAAAGGTGGGGGTGTGGCACTCTATGTCAAAGAACAATTCACATCCTCAACGAGCAGCACAGTCAGAGGAGGGGCAGATTGAAGTGCTCTGGGTCAGAATACAAGGAGGTCGGGGGGGATAGGGACTTAACAGTGGGTGTCTACTACAGACCACCCAACCAAGGAGAAGATCTAGACCGGGAATTCTCAGGTCAGCTCACAGAGGCAGTTAAGTCAAAGGACGTGGTCATCATGGGTGACCTAAACTATCCGGACATCTGCTGGGTAGAGCAGTCAGCCAGGTCTGACCGCTCCCATAGGTTCCTAGCCATGTTACAGGACCTCCATCTAACCCAGGAGGTGCACAGTCCCACCGGGGGAGATGCTTTGTTGGACCTGGTCCTGGCCACAAGCGATGACCTGATGAGGGGACTGCAGGTTCTTGACCACCTGGGCGACAGCGATCATCGCCTGCTGGAAT
>NW_017728993.1:66358560-66367829 GCF_001723915.1 Gavialis gangeticus
GGGCAGGCCCTACAATGAGGGGCTACGAGACCTGAACCTGTTCAGCCTCCACAAGAGAAGACTGAAAGGGGATCTGGTGGCCATCTATAAATTGGCCAAGGGGGACCAGCAGGCAATGGGAGAGTCCCTGTTCCCTCAAGCACTAACGGGAGTAACAAGGAATAACGGCCATAAATTGACAGAGAGTAGGTTCAGGCTGGACATCAGGAAGCGCTACTTCACTATCGGGATGGCTAGGATCTGGAACCAACTTCCAAGGGAAGTGGTGCTTGCTGCAACCCTGGGGGTCTTCAAAAGGAGGCTAGATAGACACCTTGCTGGGGTCATTTGATCCCAGTTCTGTTTCCTGCCATGGCAGGGGGTTGGACTTGATGATCTGCTCAGGTCACTTCCAACCCTACAAACTATGAAACTATGATACGAAACCCAACACCTTTATGTCCTCTATTTTTCTCTTCAAGAGAAAAATAGAGGATGTAAATGTGTTGGGTTTTGTATCCATAGAGGACAGAGTAGGAGAAAAACCAGAATGTCCTCTGTGATGGCTACCCTACCTCCTACAGTGGCTGTTGCAGGTTGAAAATCTCTATAGGGAAGACCACCACTTCAATATCACTGTTGTGGGATGAGAAGCATAATTTCCTCCTGAATTATCCAAACACTGTAAAAATTTCCTCCGAGTTGGTTTATACAACATGATGGTAAATACACCTGAGCTCGACTCCACTGCTACTTTGAATGTTACTGGCTCTAATAGAGCTGCACCTGTGCTTCATTACAGGTCCTACATTTGCCAGTTTAGAGGCAGCCAGGACAAAAGGATATGTGGAGTAAGATAGGGAAAAATTTCAAAGTGCCTTTTCTGGTTACAACTGCCTGTTAAGTCCTAAGGAGCAAAGACAGAAACATAAGGCCCAGTGCTGTTCTCACAGACATCAGTAGCAAATCTCCTCTAAACAGGGTCAGTGCCATGGAAATGCTCCTCCTCAGAAGTAGGTCATAGGAGCAATGAAGATAAAGGGCAAATACAAGGGCAATCTGGAGAACCCACGTGGTGGTTTAGCCCTTAGAACAGCTTCAGAAGGGATTCAGAGCAGGGCATTTCAGGCTAATCTACGTGTCCCCTCAAGGGACCTGAAGTATTAACACTCTACATCTGCTCCTAAAGTAGGACCCCACCTTGTCAAGAGGGGGATGCATTAATAGGCATTCTCAGCTCATTAATCAGTTTGTAATGAGTATTCTTGAGTATACTATGAAGGCAGCATTTTCCAACAAACTGCCTACTTGGACATGCTTCCAAGAAATTTCACCAAGGTTTTGCCTACCCTGGGAATTTGCTCCAATTCCAAACATGGATAACTAGCCCCCAAAATAAAATTACAGCCTTCCTTGTGTATTTCTAGGATTTGCAAAGGTCCAGCAACCATGAAGCTGGGCACTGGGCAGGTTCCCAGTGTAAAGTAGGCCTTGTCACCTTTCAGCATCTGAGGCCTGATCCACTCTGAGAGGTTAGGGCCTTGTTACACGTTACACTGAGCTTCAAAGAAAAGTTGACTGGTCAGTGGCGATGCATAGAGGGTGCATGGGGGTGCACCTGCATCCCCTGAGAGCGCCGGTGCACCCCCTGGCCGGCTGCACTTGCCACTTAGGCAACAGGCAGGGGGGTCAGGTGAGAGCACTGGTGCCCCCTCTGCAAGCGCCAGCTGGGGAGTGGAGCATTACGGTGCTCTCAGAAGCAGCTGCAGCCACTTCCGGAAGAGGCCGCAGCGATCGGCCGTCTCAGCGAGATTGGTGGAGGGGGACCCACCCGTCACTGACTTGTCAGGGAGGGCACGTGCCCCCCATGATTAAGGCAGCACCAATCACCCATGTGATTGGTATTAGTCCTAGCTTGAGTTTGGAGCAGTCACATGTTCAGGCCTGGAGGAGCCTGGAGGACTGAAAGGTAAGACTCTCCCCTCTCCCATTCTGTCCCCTCCCCCTTCACCACACTGCCACCTTGGAGGATAAGAGCAGCAGTGGAGGCAGCAGCCGGGCAGGCAGGTTGGCTGCTCCTGGCCTGCTCTCTGGGGTCGACAACACAGGCAGCCACAAGTAAGTGGGGCAGGGGGCAGTGAGCAGGGATCTGAAGTGCTGGGGAGACTGGGGGTGGGGGCAGTGGGCCTGATTCAGGTCAACCAGGGGACGGGAGGGTTCTATAAAGAGGCTGTACCTTAGTGGAATATGAGCTAGGTAACACAGGTCAGACGTAATCCTGCTCTGGAATGACGTAACTTTATGCTGCGTAATGAGTGATTAAAAACTAGTTTCAGTGTTAAGGTCCAGACAACCCAGATATTAAGAACTCCAGGAGCCCCCCAAAATTACAATGGAATAAAATCCTTAGATCCCCTTTAGTAGATGTAAAAAAGGTCTGGCATCCACACAAATTAAATACAATTTCCCTTTCCTTTCTCAGACTCAAGCTCCACATCCACCTGCCCATAGAAATGCTAGGAGTGCTTGATTGGACTACACAGCAACCTGGAGCCATGACTACCCTAATTCTATTGGATGCATCGCTGTTGTTATGGAAGTAGCAGTATGGGTCACCATACTTCCCTTCTTCCTAGTTTCAGTTTGAGGACCTAATGGTCTCTCTGTTGGCACAATGGACATCATAACACTTCTCTACCCCACAGCGGCATTGCAAAAAAACCAAAAACATATTAACTTTCAAGACTTCTGTACTCAGATAGCATGGGCCATATAAGCACCAAAGGCAGATAGATCAAATTGAAGACACTTTCCTGCTATCCAGCCCAAGTTTTCCCATTCTTAATTTCATCTGATTATTCCCACTATTCTGTGATCTCACTTCTATGAACCACAATAAGTGACCCCTCTCACATAGCATCCTGTTTTCAATACACATAAAATATCCACGGTATGTTATTGCATCCCTTCTTTACCACCTCTTTGCCAAGCTCTGCAGTCGTTTTAACCATTCCACCAAAAATTGCTCCTCCAGCCCCTTAATTAGCCTTGTTTCATTCTTTGTACACCCGTCCATAACTTTCTGGAGATGTGGTGTCCAAAAACAAAGGCATTATTCCATGTGCAATCACCAGTAGAGAGAAATGCAGTCTACTGGAGCCAGAGAGGGAAACCATATTTTCTTGGAATGCAACTCAGATAAGTCAGATAGACAAATCACAGTTAGTCCACATGCCACTCTATGGGTGCACCCCCACAAGTGGGAACTTGTGTTTCCCTGGGGACAAACTGCCCTGGGTGAAGTAGAGGAGGCTGGACCCAGCACCTGACCTGGCCTGAGTATACTTACTGGGTCCTGAGGGCCTCTGGGGGCTGCAGCCACAGTGATCAGGCAGCCAGAGCATGACTCTGGAGCCTGAGCTGCAGTTTCCAGGGGTACACACTGCCACCATGTGCACCACCCCATTTTAAGGCATGGGGTTTAACACTGGGATCTCCCTGTGTCGACTCTCAGCCCCCATGATGCAAATTAGCAGCACAGGGCACACCTATATGTGCAGCATGTATGGTGTGTGGTGCCACAGACAGGTGTGCAGCACCACATACTTCACATCTATGCTTGTCTGGATATGCCCTATATTGTCAATTGATGAGCAGTTTGACCATAATAATGGGGCTAGACTCCAAAACACAGTGTGATGTTTCCTTATTATTAAGAAAAAGTACCCTTCTCCTAACCTGGTTGCTTAGATTACTGGAACAGTGGGTCACACTTACTAGTCTGTAACCTCTATATTTTCCCAACACATGTCCAAAGTCTCAAAAGACTGGATTTAGAGAGAGCAGTGAGAGGCAATGCCATTTGATGTATTCTTTTCTTGGTCACAGTCTCCAGCACTTACCTTTCCTGAATGCTTTTCTCCCTTCCTGTATTTCTGCCACAGGCATCTGTTTTAAGTAATGTGCTCCTGAACCTTCATCTGTTTAAAGTAATGTGCTCTCAATTTTAATTTCAGGACCCTGCATTTGGCCTGTTTATATGCCATGGTACTCAGGCAGCCATCAAGTGATAGGCATAGCGTGCCATCTTCTGGCCAGTCTCCTCTCAGCTATGTTACAAAGAATAATAAAGAAAATCAGATGGGTGGAAGCAAGCCAGTATCCTACATTCCCAAACCCTACCACCTTTGCCACTCTTTTTTCATTGTATCTTTTACCAAAGAAATAGTCACACCTGAGACAAAGCAGATTAATTACACATATTTGTCATAAACCTTTTTATTAAATACAATGAGATAGTGCACAGCACATATCAGATTGAAACAAAAATGGATGTGGAACCATAAATTAATTAAATATATAACTTATTTAAAAACAGACTGACAATTTAGAACCCCTTCTAAAAGCGAAACAGATTACATTTGTTATATATAAAAATCATCTGATGCTTCCAGTTTATTTTTAAATAGTGCACAGATATCCTAAAAAGTGTACCTTGGAGTTTAAAAGACAGAGAGGCACATCCTCAGCTGGTATAAATGGCATTGGTTATTTAGACCAGTTGAGCTTTTGCCTTCAAAGTCACCCAAAACAACTTTTTATGCATGAAGAAATATTCCATAGTGGTTCTGTGATTTTTCAAAGAGCAGAGATATACATACAGAAGAAAGTGCACACGAAATCAAATATATACTTACATATATTACAATACTTAATCCCATAGGGATGAATTATTTCATATCTATTTTGCTGAATCTAGAAATCATAGTATCTACTGTAATCAATAGCTTCATTTGTATTCTGAGAAACAACTATTTAAAGTTAGAATATAAAAACTTTCTAGGATGTGCAGCAGAAATCCAAGCCTTTGACCATATTGTTATAGGCATATTTATCTACTGCAACACATTTACAGTAAATTGACTTCCACAATGGTCAGTGAACCAGATCAATGATTCACTGACAAAGAAATTCAATAAATATTTCCTATCCCAATTAGTTTGTTTTAAGGAATGCAATCTAGCTCTCTGTGGGAGAAACAGCTGGGTATAATACACATTGTTCACTCCACCCATGTACTTTCACATAGACTTTAGAAGTGTTCAGCATCTCCCCTGAGGCATCACCATATTTGATCTCTATCCTGAGACTGCAGAGAAAGCTCTTAGTTCCTGTAGCTGTACACTGACTAAGGTCTACATAGTCTCATCGTAAAAGGCCTGTGTTTTATCCATTGTTTGTTATCCAGAAGTACAAGATAACTGAGTACATTTAGTTGCAAATACAAGACGAATCATCCTGTCAACAAGGTGCAGCAACCTCTGGCCCAGTTCCTGATTATGATGCAGTTCTTCTCCCTGAGATGTTTTAAGGCAAAAGTAGAGGTGGCTTCAGTTCCTGCAGAAATAAAAGAATCATTCCTTTTAAAATAGGAAGATTTAGGCACAGGTTTCTACTTTTCCATATTACAGACATAGAAACTACTACACGTATCTTTAGGTCATGTCCACCCCTGAATCAATTACTTTATCCATTTCTAGGTATTTTTATGTTCCCTACCACCACCACATATATGCTAGGAGTCCCAAGGGAAGTAAGGGGCTAGTCCTGTTTCTGCAATTACACAAAAATTAAAGGCCTTAATAAAGCTCCTGAGTTCTGTTTGTTTTAAAAAGGGAATTACACTATGAGCATAGATGTCCCACATATCTTACCTGAGTCACTTTAACTTATATGAGGTGAGCAGTATTTTGAAAGGTACCTTCCGAGCTGAGGCTCTGGTAGCTACTGTAATATAAAGTAGAAAGTATTTTATAGGAAACTATTCTACACAGCAATATGATTAGCAAAGAGTGAATGAATGCAATGGGTCTCATGTGTTTTTTGAGATATAACTTACCTGGAAGGAGTAAACTTCTTTGCTTTCCTGCGAAGCCGCTTTACAAGCCAAATAAGGAGGGATGCTGTAGACAGGAATGAAGCAGTTGTTGCTGCTATTCCGACTGTGACATAACTAACCAATTCCTCAGGAACTCGGGGAGCTAGGATGTAAAAAGGAGTTTCTGTGAAATCTGGAGGAACGCATGCTCTCTGCAATATTTGCTATTCATTCCATTTCCATTCATTCCAGAGCTGTTTTGGGATTTCTCCTGTTAAGTGTGGGCCTATGCTGTACCCAAAGGCAGAAAGCTGAAAACTAACAGTTGTCCTGTTTGAGAGCACATTAAAGATGGTGCCACTTGGAAAGATCACTCCACCTTCTACCCTGGTATGACAAATGATACCACTCTTTTTGCTGTCACTTTGTTATGGGCAGACACCTTGACTGCCATTCAGCAAGTGGTTTCTTATTCTGTAAGTAATCCTACTAAAATTCATAATCTTTACAATTTAGGTAAGGGTTAATGGGAAGAAAAGTATCAGTCTCTGAAACTTAGGGATAATAGACAGAATTTGGCCAAGTGCTCAGTGTTGGCCCAGTTTTGCTTTTGGAGATTGACATTAAGCCAATGCTTAGCCTTTTTTAAATTAAAGGAAAATGTGAGTTTGGAGGTAGAGGTAGTTCATAATATTCTATTTGAACATTTTTTTATATAGGGAGGATTAGATTTTTGACTAAACAATGCTTTATCAGAACAGTCTCTGCGTTCTTTGAAAATTTTCATTTATTTAAACCAAAAACCCAAAGTCAGATACTTTTCAGCAAAAGCCAAAAAAAAAAAAAAAATCAGGTTTTGTGTTTTAATGTTTTAAAAATAAAATTCCAGTTATTTCCACAAAGGGTTGATGAAAATGATTTATTGTTATCTTGTTAATGTCTAAATTTTCAGTGGAACAGCTTTTTTTTCCCTGACCAGCACACTGGATATGATAAAAGACGGACTTGTTCCATTCCAGTGTTCCTCATGTTCTAGTCTAGTTACAAAACTAAGGCATCTTCAAGTTTTCTAAACAAGCAAGAATACAACATACCTTCACATGTTGGCAGACTTGAAGTCCAGTTTCCTGAACTATCACATTCAAGAATATTAGAACCATTTAGCAACCATCCCTCAGTACAGCTGAATTCACAGACTGTTCCGTATGTAAAGTCAACAATAGGATGTGAACAATTCATGGAGACCTTCTCAGGCAGAATCAGGGTTTCACACTGTGCAACTGAAATACAAAAAACAAATTTGAATAATTAATATAGTTTCTAACAGAAGTCCTGACATTTCAGGGATCTTCCTCTCTAAAATCTAACAGAGCTCAGGTATTTCAGAAAGAACTGATGAGCCTGTACTGATACTGCATTTAGCTAACTCAATTTCTGCATGTTTTGGAGTTGAAGATCTTTATAGGAATCATTTGAGACCAAATCCACAAGTGCTGCAAACTGGTTACAGATACCAATTTATACTAGCATCATACAAAGAGTTCAAGGTATAATGTTTCTTGCAGATATGCATGTGTGCGTTATTTAATTATTTCTAAAGATAGTCTTACCTTCACACTTTGGGAAAGTCTGTGACCACTGTCCCTCTGCTGTGCATTGAATTTTGGATGATCCACTTAGTGCATAGCCCTCCTCACATTGGAATTCACAGGTTGAGTTGTAAGGGAGTTCTGGATGAGGGTGACTGCAAATCACAATGCCTTTATCAGGCATATTTACTGCTTCACACTTCACAGCTGAAATATACAGAGATCACAACAGCAATTAGTTTTAATGCTATGCAAACTTGTATATAAATAATGAGTGACATGTTTATTCTGAACAGCAGTGGTGAAGAGTGGTACCTTTGCATTCTGGCTGCTGCCCATCCCACTCTCCAGAAGCGTGACATTGCAGCTTGTCTGAGCCCCTCAACACAAACCCTTCTTCACAAGCAAACTCGCAGGTGGAATTCCACACTAAGCTTTCAGATGGCTGAGTGCAGTTCAGGGAACCATGAGTAGGAGCCTTCAGTGCACCACACTTCACAGCTGAAAAATCACATGGAATATCATTGAGGTCAGTATGGAGCCAACAAAGAAAATTCCATTTTTTCTATGTTGCAGTAAAATGTACGTGGACTACAAATTAATCTTGGAGAGTTCCTCTATCACTCTGCATGTTCAGAAAATAACTGAGGGTAGTGGGGTCTGAATGTCTCAGGGGACAAGAAGTGGGGTTTTAAGGGGCTTTGGCATTTACACTGGGCAGCCAATATAGCACAATGTTTTACAAAGATCTTTGAGAAATTATCTAAATTATGCCCCATTGCTGGTGCTGAGAAGTGTCTAGAAGATCTTATCCTACAGCTATCTGTATTTCACTTCTGAGAGAGATGATCTCTCCGTGATCTCTCTCTGAAGCATGCTACAATTTAGGTATTCCAGAAGCAAGTTGTTACATGAATTCAAAAGGCTGGTGTAACTCTTGTAACTAGCTGTATAGACTTACAGAGGTTTTTCACTTGACTATCCAGGAGTAACTTCTTAAACTCAAATGGACAGCAGTACAGGTATAGCATCATGCTTCTTGTGGCAATAGATTTCATAAACATTGTTTCCACTCTCTGGGCCTTACATCCCCAATCAATTAAATGGGGACAATAATATTAACCTGGTTTGCAAAGCATTTCTGAACCATGTGTGAAAAGCACTTTCCAAGTTGTAAGTATTATTACTATTATTATTATTATTGCTGCTTTTACTACTTCATTATTTCTAAATAATAAAGGCCTACCTTCACACTTTGGGAACGGTTGTGACCACTGCCCCTCTGCTGTGCACTGAATTTTGGATGTTCCACTTAGTGCATAGCCCTCCGCACAGTGGAACTCACAGGTCGAGTTGTACATGAGTTCTGGGTCAAGTCGAGTGCAACTGACAAAGCCTTTTTCAGGCACTTTTACTGCTTCACACTCCATAGCTGAAATGCAAAGAGACCACATCAGTAGTTAGTTTTAATGCTATGCAAAAATATGTGTAAATAATGAGCAACCTGAATATTCTGAAGAGCAGTGGTGAAGAATGGTACCTTTGCATTCTGGCTGCTGTCCATCCCACTCTCCAGAACCGTGACACTGCAGCTTGTCTGAGCCGCTCAACACAAACCCTTCCTCGCAGGCAAACTCGCAGGTGGAATTCCACACTAAGCTTTCAGATGGGTGAGTGCAGTTCAGGGAACCATGAGTAGGAGCCTTTAATGTACCACACTTCACAGCTGAAAAATCACATGGAATATTATTGAGATCACTGTGGAGCCAACTAAAATAGATGCTTTTTTTCTATGTTGCAATAAAATGTACATGGACTATAAA
>NW_017728993.1:66372829-66380381 GCF_001723915.1 Gavialis gangeticus
ATGTACATGGACTCTAAATGAATCTTGAAGGGTTACTCTATTACTCTGTACGTTCAGAAAATAACTAAGGGTGGCGGGGTCTGGATGTCTCAGGGGACAAGAAAGGGGATTTTAAGGGGCTTAGGCTTTTATACTGAACAGCCAATATACCATAAAATATGTATAAGATTTACAATGATCTTTGAGAAATTATCTAAATTTTGCCCCATTGCTGGTGCTGAGAAATATCTAGGAAATCTTACCCTGCAGCTATCTGCATTTCTCTTCTGAGAGAGATGATCTCTCAGTGATCTCTCTCTGAAGCACACTATGATTTGGGTATTCCAGAAGCAAGTTGTTACATGAATTCAAAAGGCTGGTATAATGCTTGTAACTAGCTGAATGGACTTAAGTGAAACAACTCTGTAACCACTGGTTCTCCGTAACCACAGTTTCTTAAACTCAAATGGACAGCAGTTGAGGTATAACATCATGCTTCTTGTGGAAATAGATTTCACGGGCATTATTTCCACTCTCTGGGCTTTATTTCCCCAATAAATAAAATGGGGACAACAATATTAACCTGGTTTGCAAAGCATTTGTGACCTATTTATGAAAAGCATTTTAAGTTGTAAGAATTATTGCTATTATTGTTATTGCTGCTTGTCCTACTTGATTATTCTAAAAAATAAAGGCCTACCTTCACACTTTGGAAATGGCGCTGACCATTGTCTTGGTGCTGTGCACTGAATTTTGGGTGAGCCACTTAGTGCATAGCCTTCCTCACAGTGGAACTCACAGGTTGAGTTGTAAGGGAGTTCTGGATTAGGATGGCTGCAAATCACAATGCCTTTATCAGGGATCTTTACTGCTTCACATGTCACAGCTGAAACACACAGAGAGCACATCAGCGGTTAGTTTTAATGCTGTGTAAATATGTATGTAAATAATGAGTGACATGTCTATTCTGAACAGCAGCGGTGAAGAATGGTACCTTTGCATTCTGGCTGCTGTCCATCCCACTCTCCAGAAGAGTGACATTGCAGCTTGTCTGAGCTGCTCAACATAAACCCTTCTTCACAGGCAAACTCGCAGGTGGAATTCCACACTAAGCTTTCAGACGGCTGAGTGCAGTTCAGGGAACCATGAGTAGGAGCCTTCAATGCACCACACTTCACAGCTGAAAAAATCACATGGAATATCATTGAGGTCAGTTTGGAGCTAATTAAGAGAGGTGAGCTTTAGAAAATAACTCTATTGCCTTGCAGATTAAGAAAATGGTAAGAGATCACATATTAGGAGCATCTCACGGCCTCAAAAATGGGAGATGATTTTTTAAAATTATATTATATCTAGGTTGCTAGTTCAACTTTTATCCAAGTTGGTTGTCAAAGGTTTTTCCCTGTTGATAACTGTTTGTTGACATATATTTAATGAGCTAATGTGCCTTATGCTATTTCCTAGTCTATAAATGTGTACATCACAAAAATACTGATACAACTGACAGTGAATGGGATTTATTTTGGCAGAAGATCAGGAGTAGGATGGGTTGCTGAGGCTCAATCACTTTGACATCAGTAAGGGATGTAGAAAATATTCTCTTAAATAAATCTAGGTTAGGGCTGAGGTACTGACTGCATTTGTTGTACCTCTCTGGGGGCAAAAAAGGGCCTACCAGCTACAAATATGTCAACTATTCTAAATTCACCTTAACAAGCACTAAAGTCAATGGAGTCAGTATAAGCTAGCTAAGAATCTGGACCAGAGTTTCTTTAGAAGTTTACCTCTACATGTTGGCATGGGTGCAGACCATTTTCCAGAAGAGGTACACAATACTCCTTTCAATTCAGTTGATTCATAACCTTCTTCACACTGAACCTGGCAGTATGATTCATAGCTAAAGTTCACATCCTCCATTCCATGGTTGCAACTCAAAGTCCCATGTTCAGGGGCTTTTAATGGGGCACAAGTCACAGCTACAATAGAAGAAAAGCAAGTGTATGATCAGCATCACTTTCTCAGTAGTAAGAGGAATAATTTAATTAGACTAAATGAACATTGGCTGACACATTCGTCTTCCTATTTAAAAAGCAGTGAAAATTAACCTTACCATGCTCACACTCCGGCCCAAAAAATGCAGGAGAACAGCTGCAGTTATGACTGTTAATGGTCTCAATGCATTCACCATGGCCACTGCAGGAAGAGGGCTTGCAGGAAGCTGGAAGGAAATTCAATATATTATAAAATGATCTACCACATTTTCTAGTTAATATTTTCAGTGCTTTCTAATCCAGGAAAGAATACACCATGTTCAAGTTTGCATAGCAAGAGGGGGAGGGTTCTGCCATGTGAAATTGCTTTCTTACTGATCAATTGCATTTCCAAAATCAAAGCATCCTGCCAAACCTAGCTACTGACAAAAGTATTCTGGTGGCTGGAAACAGCCATGTCATAGATAGCTTAGTGACTTAATTCACAAAAAACTTTCTATGAGATTATGAAGCACTCAATAAGGATGTGTGGCACAGAAGCCCTAACACACCTTAATTCTGCAAACATTTAGCTCATGTTTAACTTTAAGTATGTGGGGGGTTCCACTGAACTCAATAGACTATTTACATTCCTAAGTTAGGCATATGCGTATGGTTGTAGAATCAGGACCTAATGTAGTCACAATATTTAATGCTGATGTATATAAGCTAGCTACTAAACCTTAACTTGTATTTTCACATAGGTTCATAGGGACTGATTGCATGCTGTACCTGCATAGCACAAGGCAACTTTCTTTTTCGAACAACTTTCATCATTCCACTTGCCAAAGTCTTCCTTTCTTTTGATGTAGATTTCAACACAGTCCTCATCACTTTGTTTGTTGTTTGGTTCATGTGTAGCCCAGTTTTTAGCCTCATCTGTCAGTTGTTTATTTGTTCCTACCCAGGTCCATACATTATTTTTTTTTCTGATTCCAATCCAATAATAACTTGGATTGAAGGGTAGGTTTTCATTCAGGTAGTGAATTTCTTCCTTATTTTGAATGGCGACCAGGTTTGTATAGTGTTCTTTACACCAATTCTCAGCTTCACTGTAAGTCTTGTTTTCATCTGAATAATGATATGTCCAACAATCACCTTCCTCCAGCATCATAAACCCTAGAAAGAAAAGATGCCAAGAAGTTGGTACTTTTTCATTTGAGCTTTCTAACTGGTGATCAGAGTCCGCTTTTGTATCTTTTTATATCATTGCATTTTATCAAGAGCATTAAAATTCCCCTCTTCAAAAGAACTAATCAGCAAAATGTTAGCACCTAGGGTTGCAGTACATAGTATTGAGAGATTTAAAAAAAATTACATGAGACAGAGTGAAAGGAATAGGAACAGCAGAGAAATCTTGGTAAAAACACTTAAGGTGTCATTGTCAAAATGTCATTCCAAAACCAAGTAAAAATAATCATTTTGTACAGTGGGATCCAAAATTCATGCCCCACTTGAGCAGATTTTAATGCAAATAGAGAACCATACTTTTTTCTAAAAAGAGAATATATCTACATCTAAATGGATTTTGCAGTCATGTACCAGTATATATTTGAGCTTTAGATAATGGTAGCAATTATTTTATACAAAGTTACATTACAGGCTTCCAAATAAATATTCCAATATTGAATATAGGGTTGGCAAGAATATGTCCAATCAGTGCTCACTGAGGATGGGTACCATACCTACCCATTCATAGTTACTTATTGCTTTGGTGGGGGAAAGGGCAAACTTGCCATTATGCCTCGTGTATTCAGCATGAATATGTCCTAATACTAATTAACCCAGGTACTGCATCCCATTCTTCAGAAGAAGCATCAGTACCATTCCAGTCTAAAAGGTTTCCAACTTAGAGACACGCTTGCTTACCATAGATGAGAACAGATAAGAACCACAGGCAAATCATATTTCTGAGAATCTTTTCCTCACTTGGCTTAATGAAGAGATGTCTGCAAAAAACAAACAAGCAAAATTATAACACTGCCTTCCTACAACACAATAATGCCACAGAATATTATTGTCTGCAGAAACTTTTCTACACATTATTTTACAAATCTTTCTGTGGAATTAACAAGACTTTCCACTGGCACACCACGTTGTTTAAAGCAGATCTTAGTGCTGAGGCACACTAGATACTTAAGTAACCTGTGCAAGACATCTGTATAAAGTCACTTCTGTGAAATGAAATAAAATAGAAGTATTTTAAAGCCTGTTATACTCACCAAGTGTAGCTGTGATTCCCTAGTGCTATGTGGCAGCTTGCTAAAGATGCTTCTCGGAGATGGTTTTCCCTCACTAAGTCACGCTAGCTGTTCTTGCGATAAGACTCAGCAGGCTGAGTCAGTTCAGTGTGTTCCTTCTGCCTTCAGCTCTCCTTTTATTTCTGTCAGCCAGAAATGACGCATCTAAGAGGAAGTCTCTAAAAGGAAAGTGAGAAATTCCCAGAGAAAGGAAACTTCCCAGGAATACCCCTGATTCAGAAACTCATAAATACATGCCCATCTGCCTTCTCAACTCAGATACACACCCAGGCTGTTGAACATTTGTCAAACTCTTAACTCAGTTAATGGAGACAAGAACATAATTCCAGGATATTAGCAGAAAATAAACAGTGAGACTCAATGTAGTCTTAAAAATGTGAATGAATAGATGCCGGAATTTCTTGAGCTGTATTTATTTTGCTTGTTTGCCATAGCCGTCATCTTTATAGTAGTCGGTTATGCCTTATCTTTCAGAAATGTAATAGGAAGTATAACATTTACTGACCTCTTTAGATACCATGCTGATGGGCATAGCATAAGAATCATAATAGAGTATTATCCTACTAAAAAACAAAATCTTCTCTTTTTTAAGGTCTAGAGACTTTTAAAATGAATGGCAGGGATATTTGTGCCAGCTAAGGGAGTTAGATGTAGAACCCATTAATTTAAAATGCAAATTGTGTCAAAATCCCCTTGGAAGTTGAGAGAATCTTAAAATCCTCCTCCTCATCATTAAAAAAAATATATTCATTATTTCACCATCATTATCTCACTCTTCTGGGAGCCACAGTTGTACATTTTTTGAACAACATATTTCCCATTGGAAAATATAATTCCTCAAAACTAAGGCTTTCCATGGAATACCTATCAGTTATTTTGATAAAAATGGTTTTTAATCAGATGAACCACACCACTTATTCTTTGATCAGAGAATTAATTTGCTAAGAATTTGTGTGTAAAGCCATTAATTCATTTTTGAACAATACTCATTTTAACATACACTCTCTAAAAAACAACGAGAGTTTGGTGTTTCACTCCCCAAGGCATCTTATAAAATTCCAGCTTCAAACACAATGATGATAAATGTTTCAGCAATGCCAATATATCAGACAGATTAGGTAGATAGATATTGGCTTATGCTAAAGCAGAAAGAGTAAAATGTTTAAGTAATAGCTATGATTTGATTATTAGCCCCAAATCACCATCTTTAAATCTGAATGAAAAAATAAAGATTCAATGAAAATACACCCTGTGAAGGATCTTATCAAATTCATTCAATAATCAAGCAAAACCAGTGGGGTGATCAACTGTATTGCTTGAACTCATTTTGAATTTGTTAACAAAATGTCTTCACAACTCATGCACACATAGAAGAAGGTTGTGGTTGTAGATAAGGCATTAGACTCAGAGTCAAGGGATCTGTGTTTAATTCCTAGCTCTGTTATAGGCTCCCTCTGTGATTTCGGGCAAGTCACTTAATCCATCGAGGAAAATCATTATCAATGAGTCTTTGTATTGATTTCAGTGAGCACTGAACCAAGTTCTCTATTCCTTGTGCTCTACTTTCCCATCTTTTAAAATGGGAACATTACCACTATCTCTCTTTCAACCTTTATCTGTCATGTTTATTCAACTTTAAACTCTGTGGGACAGGGATCATTTCTCACTATGTGCGTGAGAGCCTTATGTAATGGCAAAGGGAAGGAACCCCAACTCAGTGAGGGGTTGCTATAATGCAAATGAATAATTATTATTTGGTGGAACTGCTCTCTTTTTTTCTTTTAAAACACTGATTTCTTATTATTGGGTATACTGACCATAACTGTAGAGCTTACACATTATTTGAAGCCAGTGAAGAAATTAAAAAATGCACTTCTTCATGACAATTGTCTTTTTAAAAAACTTTTAATGAGCTTCTATCCTGGTAAGTCCTTATCCTCAAACATCCTGCTCGTGCTGGAAGCTGTGGAAATTGGCTAGTGGCTATATTACTGGAATATGCAAATGCCAGTGCATTTACAAGAAGTGAGGAAAAACTGCTGTTAGCTTACAATAGTCTTCCTGAACAGCAGCAGATGCAGACTACTTGTCTGCACTATAAGGAAAAAAAAATGTTCTTGTAGCCAGAATTTCACATCACTAAGGCTGTTTGCTTTGGCTGAATAAACCAAAGGTTTGGGATTTGTTTAGTAAGACCCAAGGAGGGCTATTTTTAGAAGCAATTTGTTGGGAAAGACCATCTCCTACCTTTTTATTTCTATCCTCATTTCATTTAATGGAAAATAAAATTAACAACAAAAAGTTGTTAGTGATGAAGTATCTGGGGTAACATTTTTAAAAGTACTGAAGTGAACTAGAAGCTGAATTTTCAGACTGAGTTAGGTCCTTTAATGTCTAAATTGCTTTGGCTTACAATGAGATTTAGGTGTAAGTGACAAAATTAAACTTGAAAATGGGACTTCAGATCTGAAATCACGTAGGAACTTTCATCTCAAATCCTGCTCTTTTATCCGAATCATAAATATGAATGCTAGAAAGGCGACCCAGTCTGCCTCAGGACTTCTCTCTACATTATTCTTTGACTTGTTATCTCAATTTCACATCATTCTTCTTTTTCTTTACTTTGCAAATACAATAAACTATTTACTTTGCAAATACAATAAACTATTTACTTTATTTTACCGTAAAAAGTTAAACGTTATTTTCCATTCCACTGTGTCAAATTTAGACTAAATGAAATAAAGTTTCTCACTAGTGCAAAACTGGAGAATCAGGAAACTAAACTGCAAACTAAATATATTAAACCTGATTTTCAGAAGTGATGTTTTGTGCATTTGATATTCTGTGTTCATTTTCAGTGGTAAAATCTTAGCCCTGTTGAAGTCAGTGGTAAAACTTCTGTTAGTTTTAATCAGGCCAAATTTCAATCTAGGTGTCTCAGCACAGTAGAAACAAATTGTCCTAGATAAATTAGATGGCAGTGCCTAACATATTTTGCAATAATCCATCTCTGTCATGCCACCAAGTTCTTATCTTGCTCCCATCAAAGCAGCTGAGTGCTTGACCCAAAACCCACTGAAGATAATGAAAGGTTTCTGACTGACTTCAGTAGCCTTCTGATCAGGCTCTAAATATCTCCCAAAGTTACAAAGTTTGAACATCAATTCTGTCAGCCCTCCTGCCAGTAAGGTTTGGACCACATACCTGTGTGCAATGTGTTAGTGTGGGAAGGCTGGGTTGAAAAGGTTTCCACTTTGCTATAAAGTGGCTAAGGTTCATAAC
>NW_017728993.1:66385381-66398019 GCF_001723915.1 Gavialis gangeticus
TTTTTTTGGATTTCCAGACTTTTAGGCCAACTGCCAAGACAGCTCTGGCTCCTGAACACACAAGTTTCCATTGTTCTGTGACAGTGTATTTATTGCAGGAAATCATGATCATAAAGGATGAGGCATCCCTTCCAGGTAGCTGGGCAACTCTCGTGGAAAGCTTTGAAGGTGAGCACAGAAACCTTAAAATGTGAGGATTCCATGAGGACAGCAAGCACAAAGGGTAGTATGTTCCTGGTATCCTATATTGATGAATAAGACAGACTGGTGGGTTCCCAACCAACAACTTTTTCAGTCAGTAGCTTTATAGCTAGGCACAACAAATTACTGTAACCAGCTCTGGAAATCATAAACATGTGGATCAGTCTGGCTGAGTCTAAGTCCAGAGGGCACAGTCTTCTTACCAGGTACACATGGGAAAGAGATTTTTTTGTTTTTCTGACCTACAAAAATAAGCTACATCTGTTAGCAGACAACAGTGTGGCGTCAGTCATTCCTTTACCTTCTCTTAACTTATCAGTGTTCTCCAACCAGTTACTGATCTCTCTTAGGACCTTGAAGAGAGGTGATGCTATTCATTTTAGACAAGAAGGTACTATATAGATGAGTGTCATCTGCACATTGCTGGCATTTTAGTTCAACAATCTCCTTTAGAAAGTTATACAGATATTGAGCAGAGGGGCAAAAAGAAAACTTAGTGGAACTCCAGAGGTTAGGGCACATGTGGAAACACAAATTGAGTCCTCTGTAGTCCCCCAAAGGCCTATTGTTGGGACTATGGATAGCCTGTACAAAGTAGAGTGGCCTTGAGGATGTTCTTAGTTCATCTCCGGACAAGGTTGTCACCACCATAGACATGACTTAAAGAAAACTGACAGAAGTGGCATTTCTTGTGTGATCAGTCCCTTGAAAGTGCTCTATGGCTGTGTCCTGACAGAAGTGCATGGCTGAAGAGCACTTTAAATGTGCCCGAACACAAGACAAATTAACTCTTATTACATAAGGGTTCAGATGAAAGCACTCCAAAGCTTTTGTAAACTTTTCTAAATTCCTGTGCCTGAGGCAACCCCCAGCCCACAGCTCTATCCCCCTCCTTTCTCCTCCTCCCATTCTGCAGACAGCATCATAGCTGCAGGCAGGGATGGGGGGAGGGTGTTAGGGGAGACAGGCTGCAGACAGACAGCTCCTCAACTAGATCAGCTTCAAAGTGGAGCTCAATCCCTGCCACCCCTCCCCCCCTCCACAAAAGACCCAGCAGCAAATGTCTGTCCAGTTGGGTGGTGGCAGGTGGGTGGTTGGTCTAACTCATGGCACTTTCTGTGAAGCCCCATAAGTTAGACCTGGGAGCTACACTTCTGTCAGTGCCCTCTGTGAGCAGATTTAAGAATGGTCCATAATGAAAGAGATAAAGAATATACACAGTATCAAAGTTTCCAACGCTGATAGTAAAAGTGATCTTAGAGCTAAGATCCTAGTCTCCACAGGAATCAGATGATAAAATTTATATGGATCTACTAGAGGGACTTAAAATATTAGATGCCAGCATCTAGCTTTGTAGTTGAAAGACAGGTAGCATAGCAAGGGACATACAAGGCAAGACAAAAAGTTTCTATCAATGCATTATGTCCCAGGGGAGAGCAGTAGAAAGGACCCCAAACAATAAACGGGGACCCCCTGGAATGGGAACTGCACATAAAAAGGAAAGTTAACACAAGAAAAACATTTACCAGCAACAGGGCCCACGGCGCAGCTGGAGCGAGGAAAGAAACCCGCGCAGGTTGTAAGCCGTGTCTTCATACAGCTGAAGCCAGTCAGTGACATCATCAGCAATCACCGGCCGGCGGGGATAAAGCAGACCACCGGTGGTTTGGGTGAGGCTGTTAGGGGATGGAGGAGGCCTCATAGGGGACCCACGGCAGCGTGGGGACCCCAGAGCCAGAGAGAGTGCAGTATTTGGGGTGCATCAACTCTGGTGCCAGATAGGGCGCAGCACTTTGCAGGGCTGTGGAAAGCCCAAGTGCCAGGGAGGCTCAGAGTGAGACAGGGCTGTGGAGAGCCCAAGCACCAGGGAGGCACAGTGCGAGACATGACTGCAGAGAGCCTGAGCACTAGGGAGGTGCAGTGTGAGACAGGGCTGCGGGGAGCCCGAGCACCACTGAAGGCGCAGTGCAAGACAGGGCTGTGGGGAGCCTGAGTGCGAGGGATGCACAGTGCAAGACAGGGCTGCAGAGAGCCCGAGTACCAGGGAGGCACAGTGTGAGACAGGGCTGCGGAGAGCCTGAGTGCCAGGGAGGCTCAGAGTGAGACAGGGCTGCAGAGAGCCCAAGCACCAGGGAGGCACAGTGCGAGACAGGGCTGCGGAGAGCCTGAGTGCCAAGGAGGTGCAGTGCAAGACAGGGCTGCAGGGAGCCCGAGTGCCAGGGAGGTGCAGTGTGAGACGGGGCTGCGTGGAGCCCGAGCACCAGTGAAGGCTCAGTGTGAGACAGGGCTGTGGGGAGCCTGAGTGCCAGGGAAGCACAGTGCGAGACAGGGCTGTGGAGAGCCTGAGTACCAGGGAGGTGCTGAGTGAGACAGGGCTGCGGAGAGCCCAAGCGCCAGGGAGGCACAGTGTGAGACAGGGCTGCGGAGAGCCTGAGTGCCAAGGAGGCGCAGTGCGAGAAGGGCTGCGGGGAGCCCAAGTGCCAGGGAGATGCAGTGTGAGACAGGACTGCAGGGAACCAGAGCACCAGGGATGCACAGTGCGAGACAGGGCTGTGGGGAGCGAGAGTGCCAGGGATGCACAGTGCGAGACAGGGCTGTGGAGAGCCCAAGTACCAGGGAGGCGCAGAGTGAGACAGGGCTGTGGAAAGCCCACAGGGCTGCGGACAGCCCGAGCACCAGAGAGGCACAGTGAGAGACAGGCCTGGGGGAGGCCACTCTGGGAATAAATATCTACTCAATGTTCTACAGGAGACTGTAGGGTGATCACTAACAGCCACTCAGGCCAAGGCTGCACATGACCAGATGTTCGAGGCCAGGCGGTCACACATTAGAAGTAAGAACGAAAGAAAGTATATGCACATTACTTAACGGGGAAGGAAAGCCAATAACAGATGGTGACACAGATAAAGCAAGCAATTGGGCAAATATGCAGCAAAGACGACATAGTGAGAGAGAAAAATGTTCCTAATGCAAGTGTAGTGAAGCACTGGAAGATGCTATGTAAGGAGGTTCTGCAACCCCATTCTTTGCAAGGTTTTAAAAGGAAGTTTATTTCTTGGGATGTTCTACTTAGCTTGTCTCAGGGCAGGAGTTGGACCAGATGACTTCTTAAAATCCCTTCCAGCCCTACGTTTCTATGGACATGTCTACAGTATGTCAGCAGTGTTCCCCAGGTGAGATATTCCTGAGTATGCCTCACCACTCAATTGCACTCACAAGCTCCAAACCGAGGAATACATTGGTAGAGATGCTCTGGGATTGTCCATTTAAGCCTTTGTGACCTCTGGAATTAGAGGTCTTGACAGTAGCCACAAAAGAATGACCCTAGAGTGTCTCCAGCAGTATATTTCTAGGTTTGGACTGTGTGCATGAGGGAGTGGGTAGGCAGGGTGTCCTTGGGAAGGAATATCCCAACTGGGTATGCTGCCACTGCTGTGTAGACATGTCCCATGATCCTAATAAACTGCATGGAAAGAGAAAATATCACCAAATTTGTAGCTAGTTCTGCCTTCTGCTAGCCTGCTGCCAGAATGCTTTAGATATCAACTGGAGTTTGGAGCAATGAACCCTAAATGAAGAGAATTGTCAAGCACTGTTCATTCAGAGTGCCTAACCCTGGTTAAAGCTTTGGTATTTATGTGCATAAAGAGAAGAGCTCTATAGCGTAAGAAACTACCATTCACAACTTGCCAAGCATAAGAAGATAGGCACAGTCCTTTAACACTAGAGACTATCCAGCCTGCCATATCATAGAGAACACCATCAAAGACAGATCTATGTTTGTGTTGCTTGAGGACATTGTTTTGATCATACCAAGATTTCTTACAGATATTGTAAGAGGAGTTGACATGTCACATGTGGCATGTCCCAACACACAGACAAGAATACATGGACAGGTGTCATTAGTGCCTCCAAATTTGAAACACCAGAACAATGGTAGTGGTAATCTGTGGAAGAGCATGCATTAGAGTTAATTTGCTCATGAAAAATTAAGCAGTTTCATGAAAATTATTTTGTTTAATAGGTGCCAAAAAGTGTTGCTACATCTAAATCGTTTGCAAATATGCATATCAGTTGAGTTATATTCAGACAAACTATTATAAGCTGATTGTAAACAGTATCAGTATATCCTCACAGGAGCTTGTACCAGATTCCCTAGGCAATCTGAATATTGCTTTAAATTAAAACAGGTCAAATACCATGTGTGGAGAGCAGCATAAACAGATTTTTATACATCTGCTACAGGCATCATGCCCAGTATATAGGTGACACTCTACCACAGTAGATATGAGTTTGGATGAGCAGTACTATCTAAAGAAGCAGCAGCCTGCTACAGGGGGGGTTGCCCTGGGAGGGTTATGCCCCAAGGTGTTGGGGAGGGACGTGGAGTATGTTGTATGGGGCAGAAGCAGTGCTTAGCAACCCAGAGCAAACAGCAGCCTGTGATAATTGTCCTCCTGATCCTTCTTTGCCCCTGTAGGTAGAAAAGCTTTAACTGGACTGGAGTTCCACATTAGATCTAGTGAGGAATTAAGTGCAAAATATTTGTTGACTATCATAACCAAGAAGCCAATAAAAAGCATGATGTGAAGCTGCATGTAGATTCAGTTTCTCAAGGCTTGTGCTGCATCTTACACTTCATGGACCAATAGGAAGGCAATTAGAAGAACAACAAAAGCAGGGGGAAAAGTATCCTGTGTATGAATAAAGTGTAACTTGTGTGTATTCTAAAAAACTCAAGAAGTATAAATGATGAGGTCTATAAAAGGTAGCATAACCTAGTAACTAGATGTGGATCAGTATCCAGTTTCAAGCCTCAAGACTTATTTGCTAAACTAGGAAGAAGCATGACTGTTACAAAACTGGATACGTCTCAAACCCATCATGATGTCAATCTGAAACCCTATTCAAAAGAATTCCTTACTGTGGATAGACACAGGGAATATTTGGTTTTGAGATGTCACCATGTGATGTGGTCATGACACCTGCAGGCTTGTTTTTTCCATTTCTGTGGGCCTTGGCTGCTCACTTCTACTTTGGAGAAATAGGTGTAAAGTACTGCCATTCTAATTATATAGTGTCATCATTGGCTCTCCATACACGTTGTACTGGTGTCCGTGTTTAGACCTGTGGCTCACAACCTTTTTAAACTAACAGCACCCCTCCATAACTTTTTAAAGTTTAGTAGCACTCCATTTCAAAAAAGAACTTATTTATTAACATTCAGAAAATTATAGATAAGTAGAATTATAATAATAAATGTATATACATTATAATGCACTTGTATAGATATTATAATAATTGTATATATAATTTATATATGTCTATGTCATAATACAGTGGTCGTCAACCAGGGGTACATGTACCCCTAGAGATACTTAAAAGTGTCCTAGGGGGTACACAGAATGGATGTGGCCAATAAATGCCATGTGCGGGCCCGCACCTGCAGCGCAGCATGCAGGTGGCAAGGAGCACAACCTGGCCAGCCACGTGGAGAGAAGCCACGTCCGGCTGGTAAGTCTGTTGTGGGAGAAGGAGTGTGGGGGCTGCAGCTTGAGACCCCAGTGGTGGGGAAGGGAGTGAAGCTGGGGCAGGGGTTGCCCCTCTGGGGCACGGTGCGGGACTGAACTGAATGGGGGAGGGGGGCAGCTCCCACCACTGTATGCACCCTGGGATGGCATGGGGTGGGGGGGGCATGTGCCCCCAGATCTGCACGGGGCAGGTAGGGCTGCGGCTGCAGGCTGGGGCCAGAGCTGTGCCAGGCTTTTCCCGGTGGGGGCTGAACTGTGCTGCACTCAGGGTGGCCAGCAGTGGCACTGGGAGGGGGAGCTGTGGGATCTATAGTGAATTCTGGAATGACTGCAGCCCCTGCCATAGCCCCCTCCCAGCACTACCGCCATCCACCCTGAGCACAGCCCCGGTCCCAGCCCAGCCTGCATGCAGATCCAGGGGCACATGCCTGCCATGCCCTCCCAGGGTGCGTACAGTGGTGGGAGCCGCCCTGCCCCGTGCCTTCCGGATGAACTGTGGCTCCATCCCGCATTCCACTTGGCTGTACAGTGCCTGCCCTAGCCCCACTACCTCCCTCACTGCAGAGGCCTGCGGGAGCAGGGCTATGAGTGGGGCTGCAGCCACTCCAGAATTTACTGTAGTCCCCAACCCCCTCTCCCAGCACTGCCACCGCCACCCACAAGTGCAGCCTGGCCCAGCCCCCACCAGGAAGAGCCCGGTGCTACCCCACCTGCAGCCCACCCACTCTGCACACAGATCCAGGGGCATCCACTTCCTACGCCCTCCCATGGTGTGTGCTGCAGTGAGAGCCACCTCCCTCTCTCTGCCCATAGGATGAGCTGCTTGCAGCTCTGTCCCATGCCTCACCCTGGCTGTGCAGTGCCTGTCCCAGCCCCACTCCCTCCCGCACTCTGGGGGCCTCAATCTGCCCCCGTCCCCTTAAAAACAAGAAAAAAATATGAAGAGGTACAGGAGCTGAAACTGAGTCAGAAGGGGTACACTTATTAAAAAAGGTTGAAAACCCCTGTCATTATACAATTGTACTATAATTAACAAGATTCACTCTTCCTTACAATTTCATTCAATGGCTCATCAACTTGTGACTGGCTGGCTGGCAGTGACCTGGCCCAGAGGTTTTGAAGGGGTAAAAGATGATTGGAGGACTTGGGATTCCCTTTCCGCACCAATCAGGCCCCAGAGACTCACCCCCCTGTGTCCTGATAGGCTCCTTGGGTCACCTGAAGGAGGATAAAAGGGGCAGCGTGGGCTGACTCAGGGGGGAGACCAGTGAGGGACAACAAGGAAGGAGTTTTACAGAGCTGAGCTAGCGGGGTAGGAGCAGTGCTCCAGAAGAGCCTGAAAGAGCAGGACCTGCAGGCAGCAGTGGGACTCTCAGCAGTGCGGTGTGCGGCTGGCAGGAGAGGCTCCCCACTGGGCTCCAGGATCTCCTACCAGAGGCTTCAGCCAGCAGGAGAGGCTCCCCCGCTCCAGCAAGGATCTGAGCAGCAACCTGAGGGGTTCCCAGCTCTGCTTCCAGCTCCTCCAATCAGAGACCAGGAAGCTTGGTGAGGCTGGGCTCCTGGAAGGTCAAGCTCCCTAGCAGGCTGGAGCAGGGCCACTAGAGGTAGCTGTGTAGCAGCATTCTTGCCTGTCACATGGAAGGTCTGGGTTCAAGTACCAGGTGAGGTGACTTGGGGTGAGTAGGATAACAAGAAGCAAATCTTCTTGCAGTGGAAAGGGGCCATTGTGCTTTCTCCCCCTCCAGGTACCAAGCCCCTATGTTTCCTTGTCATTTTGCATTTTGTGCTTATTTTACCAACCTGTATTGTTTGTTCTGCTGTTTGTGTTTTATATTGTGTTAACCCTGTTTTTTGTCAATGATTGTAAATGTCTAACCTTGCTGAATCCTGCCCCCTTGGGGCATTCTAGTGTCCACTATACCCTCTGATTTATACCTGTTATGTTCCCAGTATTAAAAGGTATATGGTTAAGTCCCCATTGGTGGTCTGGCCCTGCTCTATAGGGGAGGAGAGTCCCTACACCTCCCACAGTGCTTGTGCACCTGCTTTGATCCCTTCAACTGGACAGGGGGTACCTCTTGGAGTACTGCCCCGGTTACAAACTCTTTACTTTTTATAACTAATTTGCCTATTATGTCAGCTGTATTATAAGAAGTTAGCCCTTGAAAATCACAACAAAACAACACAATCAAACATAATTACACAAGCGGGTGCTTAGCATTGATTAATATGTCACACTACATGGGAAAAGCTGAGTTTAGCTGATCTGTCCTGAATGGATTGTCTGAATATCTATAAACAAATAACTGTTGCTACTGCTTCTGCTCATAGAAGTGAGAAATGCCCCCTCATTTTTGAGCCAACCCCCCCCCCCAAAACAGAGCAATTCTTTTGCAATGAACTCAGAAAGACCACAACAGGTCAGAATGTTTTTTACACTGTGGAATCCTATTTGTAATCTCTCTGGGGTTATCTTGTGACTCATGTGCCAATATTGTGCTGTACCCTGAAAAGGATCTCACAAACCCCAGTTGAGAATCACTAGCTTAGGCAATGGAAATTTTAGGTCCCTAGCCTGTGACCCATGCAAGCCTCTAGCTATACCTGAGGTTAAGCCCCTGGATAGCTTGTAATTATTTGGGGTTGTATACCCTCTTCTCCATTACTTGATCCTTATGAGGTTCAGCTTTAGCAAATTTAGCCATGTGCCCTTGCCCACAACAATTCTGAGTTCTCATAGATCCAATGTAATGCAAATCTTTTGACCATTCAGAGAAATTTCTTTTTAAACAGAAATAATTACATTATATTAAAAGTTACCACAAACTTTAGGCCATGTTCTGGGTCAGCATAATCTGTCCAATTTGAAGAGGTCAAACTGCATAAAATGGCCAGATAGTGTCCATATGACTAGCAGCCAAATTTCCCTTTGAAGGGAGACTGCTGCCTAAATCTTTCAGCAGCAACTCCTGCACCAGCAAGCCTCAACCCCTGGGGACTTTCCACAGAAAAGAGGGGAAGGGAATGGAGTATTGAGGAGCAGAGCTCTGTTATGATAGTACTCTATTTGCATAAAATCCTTGATGGAAATCTAAATGAAGGGTAGCTGGGTGAGCCAGGAATCGGGGAACCATGACCAGTGAGCCTGGGAGGCGAGGAAGCAGTGGTGGTGAAGGTGTTTCCCGTTTTTATGAGCTTCAGTCTTAACCTTTGACATGCTTTGAAGAGTTCTTTTGTTTTCAGAAGATAAGAATGGAAAGCTATGTTCAGCAATTTCCCCAAGGATTTTTACCAAAACAAAAAAAGATGATGTTGAATAAAACAGTCATCACTTCGCCCCACCTTTATTTCTCCCTATTTGATGAAGTTTTGAATAACACAATCCCGAAGAAAGTGGGAATTTTTCTGGTTGGGTAAGACAGTCTCCAATCTGTCTGGAAGTCACGCACCAGGAGTCAGAAGCAACTTGTCTCCATTTCACAGATCTGGAATTCTCTGCCTGGTGACAATGCATGTGACTCATCAGTCTATCTCCAAATCAGACAAAAATAGACACTCCTGTATCTAACCTGAGGCCAGAGATCATTTCCTTTGGGCACCTGACAGTCTGTTAGGAAAAGAAGCAAAGTTGAACAAAGGAGTAGAGGAAATGGGCCTGGCAAAGTGACAGGATCTGCTAACTCCTTTATACATAAAAGGCTGTAGTTTAGAGCAAAGTGTGGATCCTTGCTAAGGCACCCATATTCTATGGCAAAAAGGACTTTAATGCTGTGATGACCTATCTGGGTTCTGAGACTGCTTCCTGGGGCATTAAGAAATCCATCCTGTCTGATGGTGACATTCATTTTGAAGCACTCCTGATACAGCCACTAACATTGACCATTTGGCCCATTCCTTGAGTGAAATTGGGACATGGATGTGAGTGAGCTAGACGAATTCCAATCCACATATTACTGAAGTGATGCCAGTATGTTGTGGAAAGAAACTTGGTAATTAGCTGAAGATGCAGAGCATTCAACATTTGTTACTTGTGGTTGCCATCTAGGGATTATATGGCCATACAAAAGAAGTAGTATCTAGGAACATTATTTATCACCTATATCTGCTTAAAAGTTTCTAACCATTTTTGCAGGATGCAAAGAACTTAACTACTATGACCCATGCCTATGAGAGAACTAATACATTGCGCTTGATGGAGGGCTACACCTGAAGCCAATCTAGAAGCTCAATGGTACAGAAGTGATGGCCACTTGCAAAGCAGTACTTCTCTATAGTAGCATGTCATCAGTGCTCTATGATCTCCATTGATTGATTGGTTTACTCATTGAATTTAAGGTGTTGATTTTATAAAGCCCTAAATAACTTGAAAACTTGCTATTTGAGAGATCACCTTTATCTTTATATTCCACTGCTTGGGCAAGATCAACAAAAGCAGTCCAGTTAGTTTATTGTTTGACTTAAAGGGTGGCAAGTGCATCAGTTCATACAGGTTGCTAAGGAGGTGACTTTTGAGTGAAATCAGATTAATGGAAGGGAGGAAAGTGTGGATTCATTTGATTCTATTTCTGTATTTTATGGTAGAAACCCTTTGGGCCCCTTCTAAATCTATAAAATTGTAAAGTGAATGATAAACAGTAGGTGGGCCTAGGGTACTGACATTACTTGTCAATTCCTTTTATTTCACACTGTGCCAGAGTTTTGTGCTGAGGTTACATAACTGCATTAGAAAGTGTCAGACACACAACTGAAGGTATTGGTTTTGACACAGGAAGCAGCTGAAGCTTGTGGCAGTGAAGGAGGTATATGAAGCATCTTAGACTTGCAAGATAAGCCCATTTATTTGATGTTTCTGCTAAAAATCAGCAGTGAAATACTAAGCAGTGTTGACCCTTAAATAACAATCTTCAGGTCTGCTTCATCAGAAAGGAATGGAACAAGCCTGAGCTTCAGTGCCTTCAAAAATGCCAGAAACCTCTCTACATGCAGGCCTCTCATGAGAACATGGCTAAAGAGTGTAATACCAATAAGAATAAGTGGTAAACTGGCCCATATCTAATGAGCACAAAATCAAGTTATAAAAATAAATCCACCCAAGTAGGAAAGGGTAGCTAGACATAGTGGTAGGTAGCCTAGGTCTGAAATAGTAGGGACAGGTTCTAAACAAGCCAAAAGAAAAATGAATTTGCATGCATATTATGTTCTCAGCCAACATATGCTGGCATGGTACAAAAGCTCTGCTTTTCCCTGCTTCCATCCCCTGGAACTCATACCTGATAGACAGAATTACTTCTATGTCTCTTCTGTCTTGTATCACCGTGTTGGCATATTTAGACATTACTCAGAGAGATCCAATATGCCACACTGGATTCAGATTTCCCAGGCTCTTCAGTTCTGAGACAGGCAGACATTAATTTATTACTTTTCCATGTGAACTCTTGAATATTGAAATCAGTCCAAATAGCAAAGGAAATGTTATTCCTTTTGGAATTGATCCTGAAGTTGTATGTCTCTAGCTGGGAGAGGCAAGGAGTAGGCTGAGAACTCCTCAGAAATCATTATATCAGTTATGGGGAACTAAGTTTACCAGAAACAGGATGTTAAGTGTAGTAAAAGACTAGTTGCATAGAAAATGTGACTAAGTTATATCGTTTAGCTGTCATTATATAACCCTCCTCCCGGCATCCCTCAAAATACCCAAGACTTGCAGTCTATTTGTAGCATCTGACCAAGTAGGTTGTTATCTACAGAAGTTCATGTCTCTCTTAACCAGTTACTGTCTAAGATGCTTTGACTTCTTATTGCAAGACTGGCAATAACCCTTACTCCTTCCTCTACAGGGGTTTGATGACTCTGTAGCAGAAGGCCACCTCTCTTTCTCCCCAAAAACTCTGCTCTGTGACAATTTGGTTAAGATGGGCCTGCAGAGGGTACACACCTTACCCTCTCTCTTTAGGTAACCTGAGCTGGATACATTCCTGAGGGAGGGGGGAAGCCTGCTCCCTCTGCCTACATGACTGGTATCACATACCTGGGTGAGGGGACTGGGCTCCCTGGGGAGCTAGGAACTGCCAGTCTGCCCAGCAACTAGTGATGCATTTCAAATTGGTTGGCTGACAGCCAACAGGTGCTGGCCTCCATTGGAGCAGGTAAATGAGGTCATAAGAGCTATATAAGTTAAGGACTGCCCAGGAGGAGGGGGCAGCAGCCATGAGGAAGACTCAGAGAGAGAAGAGCTGGACCATCTGAAAATAGCTCTCTGAAAACTCATGATCAAGGAACTGCCTGCCTCCAAAGGGAATCTCCACCTGCCTCTGGATGATACTTGTGAGTAAGCTACCTGAGATCCAACTAGATATATAGTTGCGGTAACTCAGATGCGTGATCAAAGGCTATCCAGCCATGCCAGTTTGCTCTATGGGATTTCTCTGATATTGCTCTACTCTGTACCCTATTCCAACCCTACCCCTTGTAACCAATAAAGTTCTCCTTTGTACCTAGCATGGGAGACTTATTGGGAGTGGGTCTAGATTATGTCTTGGGGTCCCCTTGGTTCGGCTGATTAAGGGAGACCACTACTGGTGCTTCCAACTGAGGGAAGCATCCCAAGTTCTTGAAGTGAATCAACTACCCTCAAGGGCTACTAGGCCTGTGTTTTCCAGGATGCGCAGACCCAGAATCAAGCCCATCCCCGGGTGGTGGCAGCGTTACCCCCAGGCTAGTGGTTGTGCTCCAGGAAAGGGGTCGGCCAGATGTAAGGCGCCCCCAGGGAGGCGGGGAGAGCCTGGAAGGTGGTCGGGTGCAGTGAGGTGGGTGGCTCAGTGCAGGAGTGCCCCCTAATGGCCTGCCACAGACCCATCTTAAGACTAATGAACCCTGCATTATTTGTGATTGATGACTCCATATATT
>NW_017728993.1:66403019-66403497 GCF_001723915.1 Gavialis gangeticus
GAGTGCCCCCTAATGGCCTGCCACAGACCCATCTTAAGACTAATGAACCCTGCATTATTTGTGATTGATGACTCCATATATTGGTGCATAAAGTAAGAGACATCCATCCATACAAGAATTCAAGGACCCAAAGATAAGGATGTGTTATTCCCCAAAAGAATAGATATAAAATGTAAAAGGGAAATAGAGCAATCAAAGGCAAGAGGATTTCCTAGAATTAAGTTACCAACTTGACCCACATTAGTACATGCCCACAAGCTAAGTCAAAACAAAAAAAACCCCAAATCTCCTCTCACCCCTAAACTGGTTGGTAAAGTTCAGGCTCTTTGAGAAGGGCTGGTGCACTTCACTAGAAAGTCAACTGGGTTGGAGAAGGCCTCTCAATACTGTTGGCAAAAAAAATGCAAACCCCAGCATAATCATAACAGTTTCTAACCCTTTAACTAATTCTGTAGCTGGGTGAGAGAAAGATAACCCA
>NW_017728993.1:66403508-66408647 GCF_001723915.1 Gavialis gangeticus
AAAAAAAAAAAAAAAACATAGTCCCTGATCCTACTTCAGCTCTCCAGAGAGGCCTTTCACCCCCTTCCTTTCACTCTGTGCTTGTTGACTCATAAGGAAAAAGAGGCAAGTCTATCACCCACACCCAAGTTTGCTCTACCTCACAACATGGGTAGTAGGATTTCACCAAATATAAAGATGCCTTTTCCTTCATGACGTGCAAATAATTTTACATAGTTCTAGAAGGGAATCCATTTATACACACTATTTTTCTAAATGTAAAAAATTTCTTATTTGTGGACAAACAGTAATAATAAACAGTGCATACATAATTTAACTTCAGAGGCCCATTGGCCTCATTATTAGTTCCTCCCAGAAAAGGGAGGTCTCATTCTATCAGAGCCAAAGCAATGTCCATGGCCTTTTGAGGCATGTCAAATTTGCTGTCAAGTAGTTGCACGGAGTTCTATTTCATATATTTACCAAACATTATCCCCTGAATTTGGTGGCCAGATTAGCTGGCAGATTTGGCAAGGAAGTTCTTTGATCCTTTTTCCAATTATGATCCCACATGCCTCTTTTGATAGGAGTATTGCTATCTAAACTATCCCATGAGTAAGGATATGCAGAGACCACTCCTAGAAACAAGAGTTCTTTGATATGGAGGTTGTGTATTCATACTCCTCATCCACCTGCTCTTCCTCCTTAGAGTTCTAATTTCAATGTAGCACCTTTGGAAAGAGTGGAAGAAAGCCCGAGCAATGTGCCCTTTTGTACACCCTCACCATCTGAACATTTGCAAAATATGAGTGGAGAGACAGGAAGAACATATGCTTATGCCAAAGGCCACCGCTAGTCAAAATTCCACTTGCCAGCAAATCCTTTGAGTGTAAATATGCAGAGTCCACCTTGAAGAACCCTTCATGTTTATGGCATTGCAGGTCCCATGGAAAAGAAACCTGATTAAATTAAGAGGCCAATCTAACATACATTTATTAAATCAAACCTAGTTTCACGTTTTCCTAACCCAGACATATCTTAAAACACTTTAAAAACCTGAAGTCTTTAAAAATCAACTTACCCCCAAAAATCCCTTTACTGAAAGTTCTGTGGTTTGGAATCCATCTCTTCTCAGTGTTTTAGGTTGTTCCTTAGCAGGACTTTTCTGGTGTTCACTTCCATAGACTACAAGGTAACAGTTGGAACTGTAGTATTATCCCTTACTTGCAGTACCTAAAGGGTTGGTACTCAGATTCTGAGACATGGGTAGAAAGGAAGTGGGGTAAAAGAGAAAAATACAGAAGCCAGCCATGGGAATAAGTTACAGGGAAAGAGCATGCTTTGGAAGATAACTGGGCCCTTCATGAATGGGTGTGTCCAGCTTCACTTGTAGTGTGCTTAGGTTGCCTCTCCATGTGGAGAAAATGAGAAAAATCACAAAGCAAGCCTTTTGGGAGTGCTGTTAGGATAAAGTCTTGTTGGAGAGAGAAAGGAGAAGTTTCAGAAAGGTAACTTGTGAGCTGATGCTCATTAAAGAACAAGATAGAGTTAAGAAGGAGAAGGAAGTCTTCATGAAGGGCTTTGTGCAAAAGAATCATCTTAGCTCCTGGACAAAAGCACTCAGGAGTGTATACCCGTAAGGAGCAGGAACCATATGGAAAGGCTTGTTTGCAATATTAAAGCTAAGCTCTCTAAATGCATCAGGGGATAAACACCAGGGAGTGAGAAAAGCTAATTTCAATTAAAGAACAATGCTGGCACAAAAGCAAATGGGTATAAACTAGTCACGGATAAACTTAGACTGTAATTTCAAAACAGGCTTCTAACCACTGGAGCAGTGTGGTTCTGGCCTATTTGTTGCTTAGGGACCGTGGGCCAATACCCACAAGGAAACATTATAAGCCTCCCTTAGAAAGGGAGACCACTAGGTAGACAACAACTGATTTCAGGGGACAACTAAAAACATAGCAGGGATGGGAGCGATGGTCAGAGGCTTAAAACTAGTGTGCCAAGGGAGAACACAAAGCTGAACACACTGGACAGCAACCACTGACCCTCAAATGAGTTCTAGGAGCCAGTAGACACTGCCCAGTGATACTCTGCCTGGAGATGGGATTGCACAAGGGAAAAGAAAGCAGCCCCCAGTCCCTGGGGATCCTACCAGCCAGAGCATCTTTCCTGGTAAGAAATAGAGCTAGCTGAGCCAGGGCCAGGAGGAGGTTGACCAGGAGGTCCTGAGACTTGGCAAGTAGTGTGGTTCTAAAACAGCCTTCCAGTAGGGGTACTGGGAAAAAAAGTACAACTGGTTTTAACTGGATCTTCAGCTTGTGAAAAAGACCATGTTTATTTGTTTGCTGGTGAAAGCAGAGGATCAGATTCAACAACTCAAGAGGTTCCTCCCATTCCCATATCATCCTAAAGGTAAGTAGGCCACCCTACTATTAATTAACCCAGGCTCCACAATCCAGAATACTACTATAAAGACTTAGATTTTAAAGTTGTTTGATAAAACTGAGTGGAGGTGCCTCCCGAGTCATATTGCATCACAAATGCAAATGGATATAAACTAGTCACAGATAAACTTAGACTACGCACCTGGGGTGCTGTGTGTGTAAGAGGGGGCATGCCATCCACACTTGGGTTGGTTTTTCCCACTGTCCCAAAACAGCACTTATTTCTCTGAGGTGATAAGATGTGAACATGGTAAATAGGCATGTGTTAGGAAGAATGGTGCTAATATAGTGCGTCTGTGCTGGTTTTGCAGCTAATTGGTGGAACATCTATTAATATGGTGACTAAGCTAAAGGGTTCAAATAAGGAATGGTTTTTATTTACAGACTACTAAAAATGGGCAATGTGTACATAAGTAGCAAACCAGACTCCCAGTTCATCCAACCCTCAGGTTGAATTGTGTACAACATTCTGTATTTACTTAACACAGAGGGCATGTCTACATGAGATGCTTTGCTGTGCAGTAAAGCATCACTGTCTACATGTGCACAGCAATTAGGGTGCAGTAGCAGTAGACTAATTTATTGCATTGCCAGATGGTCTCGTTAGATACAAGTGGTATTTGGCACTTGTAAATTACTGCACTTAAATGCATGTGTAGACAGTGACACTGGGATTAGTTTACTCTGGTTCAAATTGAACCGGAATATTCAGTTGCATGTGTAGACATGCCCAGAGACTAGAAAAAAACACCTAGGATGGTCATTGTGTACAGAATTATAATTTGTCTCATCCTATTGGCCTCTTTTCAGCTCAGCTAGAGTTTGTACTCTCATTAGGATACTATCCCCATGCACAGATTCTTGCAAATATAGCTGTAATTACTAAGCAATGAACCATTATCATCAGTGCCTATATTCTTCTCTTCTATCCTTTCTATAGATAACTTTATTGCAGAGTAGTTATCCACTTTATTATGGGAATAAATTATTTGTTATTATTACTTGGGAATCTTTTCAGCCACCAGCCAAAATAGTTTGACATCTGCTGCCAGACTAGCAAAGCTCTTAATAAAAGGAATAATTTAAGAGCTGGACTTTGAATGTATTGTTTTCCTGTTCCGGACTGTAGTAGCCTGGTCACTTAATGGTTTGGGAGAATCCCAAAATCAACTCTTGCTATGCCAGAAAGCAGAGCAATGTAAATTTATCTAAATTTATCTTTATTTTCACTAAATCTTTCTGGACCCTTGAGTTACAAGTAACCCCACTCCAAAAGGGGAGAACACACCAAAGGGAGAAGAGAAGCCCAATATTATTTATGTTACAACTAAAATATTTCTGGTTTACATTAATGTAAGAACCACTCGGGTATTGAATTACAATGCAGGTTCTTCCTCCTGCATCTCTTTTCAAGCATGTCTCTACTGCAGTATCTAAAATATCCTGGGTCAGAAACAATATTTGCTTGCTAATATCTTGTATTGGGAGAGATGTTAGATATGCTTTTAGGCACAAAACGCTCTTACTCAGGTCTAGGAAGGAACCAGGTATAGCCTCTGCCAAATGCCATCTAGCACAAAACTCAACAGAAGCTAATTGATCCTCTTGAGAAATGGCAAATTAGTCCACAGTGAGCTGCTACACAAAACAGCTTCCAGTACCCCAGATATACATATATATTTTAAAGCTAATTCAGTTATTTCGGTGCAAAACTGAAGGGATGTCCCCTCTCTCTTCCTCCCCCCTACATTTCAATCTGAATTAGCAGCAGGAGGAACACCTGTCACTAATTCTCACATTTTACCTCCAGAGACTTCATTAAAAGCCATAGTAGCTTCCAACCATACTAACTAAACAAATCTGATTTTTCTTATATGGCATCACCCCCTGAAATGTCAACCCCTCTGTGCAACTGATCCCAAATAGGTTTTCAGGATCTGTTTTGTTAGTTAGCTGTTCAGTAAATGGAGCAGGCATGTATAATTTGTAGGAATTAGCTACTGCTAAAAGAATTTATGTTTCTAAAGTGGCTTTATCTTAGGGCCTGAAAAGACAAATCATAAAAACATATGGGAGACAAGTAGTTTAGAATTCCAACATGTCAACTGCTTGGCAGAGCTTGAGTAAAAATGGAATTTGATATCTGGGGTGGAGCACCAAACTTCCATTTCAGAAGAGGAGCTGAAATCCTAGGCACAGAGCCTAGCCCAAATCTGAGAACCATGTTAATGGCTCCATGATTTGGGATAGGTTAAAAGAAAAATATAATTTCTAGCCATACAAGATTGGCCTGTTTCAGGGGCAGGGTAAGGGACACCTTGAATGTTTATTATTTGTGGGGGCTTTTGCATAGACCTAATCACTCTAATACCAGAGGTTTCATAATACATAGGGGCAAACACAGTAAAATCCTTTTAATTAATAGTTAATGGTCCGGATGATCTCCACCCTTGAGTACTGAGGGAATTGGCTGAGGTCACTGTGGGACCCCTGGCACGGCTTTACAAGCACTCATAGTGCTCTGGTGTGGTGCCAGAGGACTGGAAGAGGGCCAACGTGGTTCCCATCTTCAAAAAAGGGGAGGAAGGAGGACCTGGAGAACTATAGGCCAGTTAGTCTTACCTCAATCCTAGACAAGCTTTTTGAAAGAATTATCCTGGCACATGTCCATGAGGGGCCAGCAGGGGAGATTATGCTTAGGGGCAAC
>NW_017728993.1:66408897-66410889 GCF_001723915.1 Gavialis gangeticus
CACAACAACAAGCTGGCAGAGGGTAGATTTAGGTTAGATATCAGGAGGTGTGACTTCACGGTCAGGGCAGCTAGGATCTGGAACCAACTTCTAAGCAAAGTGGTCCTGGCTCCTACCTTGGGGGTCTTTAAGACAAGGCTAGATGTACACCTTGCTGGGGGTCATTTGACCCCAGTACTCTTTCCTGCCATGGCAGGGGGTCGGACTTGATGATCTGCTCAGGTCGCTTCTGACCCTAGAAGCTATGAAACTATGAATTGCTTCCTGTTTAAAATGGCAAAAGAAAACCATATAGTTTATGAGGCTATTTAAAGGGGAGGCAAACTTACCATTGCATCCATTGTCCCTTTCTTCAAGAAGCAGCTGCAGGACTGTCTGGTTATAGAAGACCTCCCTCTCAGGAGTCTGAATAGACGGTATTCTATGGCAGTAGGAACCAACCTTTTTGGCAGGCATGCCACATTAACCCCACGCCTCCATGTCCCACTCCAATCCCCTTCCACCCTGGCACAGGCAGCCTTTGTGCGCAGCATGGGGCAGATCAAGGGACAGACAGAGCAGCAGGTAGGGCAGAGAGGAGAAAGCAGATCAGCCAGCTGGGCAAGGGACACAAGACAAGGAGCAGAGAGGAGAGCAGGTGATTAGTCATGGAGCACATGGCAAGAAGCTGAAAGCACAGCAGCAGAAGCATTCTATAAGGAGATAGTTTTGCAGATGCTTGTTGGTGAAAGAGATTATCTATCTACTCCCTCCTCATCCAGTCTGTCCAAACTCTGCCAGTCCATGTACTGTATACAATCTATGTATATGTGAGGGAAAGTGTCTGGGCAGATCTTTTACCCCTAACAAAGACTGGTCTCTGAGCTCCTTAAGTGGAGCGAATGGGAGCTGTCTTCTCTCTGCTGGATTTGTGCTAAAATAAACACAGTATTAGATCTACCCCCAGGGATTCATGGCACCTCTTGTGCAAGGGGCTTCTTGACTCCAAGCTCTTCAGAACATCACACACTTCTGGCCTCCCATTTTCCCTTTCCATGGCAGTCCTGTGGGCATAAAACTTGAGTCATGCATATATGACTCAGGCCCTTAAAATGTACTTCAAAAAACAAACATTTCATTGTATTGAATCTTCATGTTCATATATTCCATATATTTACAGCTACATATTTTACAAGTTTTATCTATAAACTCCAGATTGGAATAGTAGGTTCTAATCCTTTACACTGTTCTGCTGTTGTAAATCAGTGGACATCTAACTAGTATGATTCTATAAAAAACAGCAAGTCCTTACTCAAACAGTAGCACACTTCAATTCACTGTATTTCCCTACCCAAAAATGTTTATCTTTATGAGATGAAGCCAAAATGTATTAATAAAGGTGGCCAGACACCATTGTTATTGAATAATTGCTAGTTGTTGGGTTTTATTGATAAATGTTAAAGAGGACACAAGGAAATAAAGACTTGAGAAAAAGAAACTGTGTTTAGGCTTCATGTAGCAGGCCAATATTTATTACTGTTCACAACAGCTAAGTGTTAACAGCAGCACACTCTTGAATAATACTAATTACCGGTATATCCCCTTTGACTGCTAAGTTAAGCAACAGGAACATCTGTTTGCAGCAGAAATGGAGAGCTCTTTTGCAAATAACTGGAGAAGGGCAGTTCATCTGTTGTGGTATGCAGCAAAAGAAACTATGGGTTGCAGTTCTGGGTAGAGATCAGAAAGGAATTCCTAAAATAATACAAAATGTTATACAATCATGGAGAAGTAGGGCTGGAAGGGACATCCAGAGTTCATGTACTCCAATCCCCTGACTGAAGCAGGATCATCTTCTCCAAACCATCCCATACAACCACAATCTGAATCTATAAGACTACCATCAGCCCTGACAACACAGACCTCACACCCTAACCTGCGACAGGTAAAGCAGGGGAACCACAGCAGTCAGTGTGCTTTTTCTATAAAAGGCTGTTAATATACACTCAAGGG
>NW_017728993.1:66415889-66416110 GCF_001723915.1 Gavialis gangeticus
CAACACAGACCTCACACCCTAACCTGCGACAGGTAAAGCAGGGGAACCACAGCAGTCAGTGTGCTTTTTCTATAAAAGGCTGTTAATATACACTCAAGGGCTGCATCCAGACAAGTGAGGTTGTGCAGTATGCATTTCATAGTTTCAGTTTCATAGTTAGCAGGGTCAGAAGAGACCCGAGCAGATCGAGTCCGACCCCCTGCCATGGCAGGAAAGAGTAC
>NW_017728993.1:66416121-66417254 GCF_001723915.1 Gavialis gangeticus
GCTACTTGTCCCCAGGGAAGCAAATGTCTGTGCTCATCTGGATGCAGCAAAGAGGTCCCAAGTAGAGGGACATGCCTCCTGCTACAAAAGGAAGGCAAAACTGCACCCAGTCTATACCAATTTGACCATGGGGTAAAATTCCTTCCTGACCCCAAATATGGTGATTGGTCTGACCCGAAGCAGTGGGGAAGACCCTCTAGCCAGGAACCTCCAGCTTTGCTCCTAGCAGAAGAGTTGGCACATCCCAGTTGCAAGCTCCCAGCCTTGGCTGTAGCCAACACCCAGGCTCCAGGAAATCTTAAAAATGTCCTGACCGATAACAGAAAAAAGGAGTAGGCAGGGGGAGGGAAGGAGCAACCAGCAAGGCCCAGAAGCATGGAAAATGCCCATGGTAGAAAACAGGCATAGCTATTCCTGGAACATCCCCATCCAGTGGCTGCCCAACCTCTTCTTGAAGACCTCCAGTGATGGCAAGTTTACAATTTCTCTAGGCAGTCTATTCCACTACCTCACTGTTCTAACAGCGAACAACTTTTTCCTGATATCCAATGTTCATTTACTTTGGTGCAACTTCAAGTCATTGGTTTGCATTATCCTCTTTGCAGAGAGAGAGAAAAGGGCTTTTTCTCTTGTTTATGGCAGCCCCCCCCAGTATTTGAAGGCTGTTACCAAGTCCCTTCTTAAGCACCTTTTCCGCCAGCTGAACGTGCTTAGCTCCTTCAGCCTCTTCTCATATGACTTGCCTTCCAAGCCCTTGATCATCTTTGTTGCCCACCTCTGGACCCTCTCTAACTTCTCCATGTCCTTTTGGAAATGTGGAACCCAGAACTGCATGCAGTACCCCACACGAGGCATAACTAGTGGGGAGTAGAGAGGCACCATCACCCCTGCCTCTTGCACCTAATGCTTCTATTGATATAGAAAAGGTTGAATGCATAATGATAAAAATAAGTTTTGCAAGGTTGTTACTAAAACTGAAAAATGTAAAAAGAACACTAAGGCTTTGGTCCTGTAAGCCCTCCACAGGGCTAGACCTCTAAGAGGTATTTTTAAATCTTTCCCTTCATTTTCATGATTCATTTTGTGGTTGGAACCTGTCAACAGGACATTTGTCAACTAATACCAAATCACAG
>NW_017728993.1:66417327-66418229 GCF_001723915.1 Gavialis gangeticus
TGTAAATATTTTGCCAATTGGGAACTGCGCTGAGAACTCCCAACTCACCATCAGTCCATGTCCATTAGGACCTTGTTATTCTATTATAAGGAATGTGGCAAAAAAAGACATCTCAGCACAAGGATTTGACTTTCTTCCACAAAAGTTATACAAGAAAACTGATTTTTTTTAAATTATAAAATGAGTCCTATAGAAGGAGAGTCAAACTGTTGGCTGAAAGTTCTGACAAACAGCACCATTATCAAGTTGTGACAAAAAAAGTTAGGAATTCATTTTTAAAAGAAAAAAAATTACAAGTAGGAGTGCAGTATGGTGGATAAGGCTAATGTCTGTTTAATACTCCATGGGACATTCACAATTCTGGGATCTCATTGATATGGTATAAATTTCACAGGTTGCTTTACATACCTTTGCACAGAAGTTGTGTACACAACTGGGGTATCTACATTTACAGTAATTATATCTGGATCAACCTTTCAGAGCATAAACCAGAGTAATAATGTAGCATCTTTGTCTCTATTGTGGATGGACCAACATATAGATTTCTACAGCTTCTGGTTCTTCAGCTTTAACATGAAAGCTGAATGTTTTTAAACAAAAAGATCCCAGAAACTGTCCCTAAAGCTGATGCAACCAAAGATGCTGTCACACCAGTACTTTGTTTACTATGGCTGCTGAAGTATATGCGTTCACTATAGGAGGTCATGCAGCAGGTCCCAAACTAATGTTGGCATAAGCAAACTTTCCTGAATAGTGCAGATTTTAATATTGGAATGAAGTGAAAAAAATAAATAAATCTGAATTTATATTTTTTGGTCTGATCCAAAGGCCAATGATACTAATGAAATGACTTCCATAGACTTCAGTGAGCTTTGGATCTGGTCCTTCCCCCCCCCCCCCCC
>NW_017728993.1:66418365-66423476 GCF_001723915.1 Gavialis gangeticus
TGGGGGTTTGTTTTGGGCCCCCCCCCCCCCCCCCCCCAAACACAAAGAGAAGAATGAGGGATCATCTGGGTCTTTAATTAGTGAGGGTCCAATTTTCCTGCCTCATTTTGTGAACATGGAATTCATTCAGTTGTTATCTAGTTTGAGCTATTAACATTTCCATTCCTATGAAAATGTATTGTTGATTGAATGACATGGTGCATAGATGACATGTTACTTGGGCATGGAAACAAAGAACAGCTGGTCCCTTGAGAAGATATAGTTGAACTCCCTGGCACTGGTAGTGATGAGTAAACCTACTGTAAAAAGGTATGTGCTAGGAAATTCCCTGTATAAAGCCCTACTTATCTGGCCTTAACCCAATTTCAATGCCTATTCCATCCCCTTTGTGTCTCCTGATGGCCGCAAAGGAGACATAAAATGGCTATATCTGACCAGTTTGGAATTACCCCAGCTGAGGGGATTTTAATATACTTAAAAGCAGCAGTTATTTCCAATGCCAACTGTGCCCTTACCTTGGCCTTAGAGGACACCATTCAAGATACACTAATTTGGGCACAGAACAGAATTAATCTAAACTAATTCTTAGCTAGTGATCTGAGAAAACTACAGGCGACAACTCGGACTTATCAGGGTTAGGACATTTTGAATATTAAGAATGGCCTCCTTCTTGTCATTTATAAGCTGGCACAACAAGGAATTTGTTTTTTTAAAGCAAGTTACATTTGCTATAACATGCAAGTTACAGCTATGTTTTATTGTTTTTTTTATAGCTGTAAACCTTTGGGTTCTGTCCCTAGCCCCACCATATTTTTGTTTTTTCCCATTTATTGTATCATATCAGAAATTAGGTAGTATTTTGGAGACCTGGGAAATTTATGCTCTAAGTTGTCCAAGATAATAGAAGATAAACCTCAACCTAATAAATAAGATTGTTTATAGAGATAGAAAGACTGGATTAATTTAAACAAAAGGATCTATTGAATCAATCCACAGAGTCTGAGAACATGCCTGAGAACAAAGACAGTGGGACCAAAGATTAGTAGACAAAAATTGGTGTGTCAGATTTTAAAATCTGAAGGCCTAAAATCCTTAGGCTTATTTGGTTACTCCACTCTTCATTCAACTTGGAGTCCTTAAAGAGATTTTTTAATCAATCAAAATGACTAAAAGTAATGAGAGATCCCTACCATCATGGCATCATCCCCAGTTTTCTTGGGATCCTGGAGCCTACTGTCATGACATTGAGCCTTCATTATCCTGATTATGAAATTTAATCCATATCAGATCATGTCAAAGAGAGGGACACAGTTGATATTATAATCTCCAGCAGTTTTGTCTAGAACCTGAACAACACCAGGCTGAGGGGGGACCTGGTGACCGTCTATAGACTCACTAGGGGGGACCAGAAGGGTTTGGGGGAGACGCTGTTTCCCCTGGCATAACAAGGAGTAATGGGCACAAGTTGATGGAGAGGAGGTATAGATTGGACATCTGCAAGAACTACTTCACAGTTAGGGCAGCTAGGAGCTGGAACCAACTTCCAAGGGAAGTGGTGCTGGCCCCTACCCTGGGGGTCTTTAAGAAGAGGCTGGATGCCTACCTGGCTGGACTCATTTGAGTCCCGTTTCTTGTTTTGGGGTTTTGTTGTTCTCCCGCCCTGGCGGGGGGTCAGGCTAGAAGATCTACTAGGTCCCTTCCGACCCTTAATCTATGAAACTATGAATACCTGGAACATAGGCTTGAGTTCCTCCTTTCTCCCTTGTCCTCCTGTGTCCTTTTTTCTTCATTCACCATTTTCCTCTCTGTTTACCATCTGTTTAATGAAAGTCCAGTTTGCAGTGAGACAAAACTACATTTTTTACAACTGAGCTGTCAAATAGTCTAATGTTTGTACAGTTAGTCTAATCTTAGAATGGTTAATATGATTATGTTCTGTGCTTGTGTTTCTCCAGCTGCAAGTGATAATTTGCACCACAGAGAGAAACTGCATGTCACAGGGCGGGCCCTACGGGCAGCCGTGAAGCCGCTAGCGCCCCCTGCCATGCCAAATTAGGAGATCCAGCACCCTCTTATTATCGCCCACCATGTCTTTGATGTCATGTAATTTAATATGGGAGACTGCCTTTGATCTCCTAGTATCTATGGGTGACTTGGTGCACCCCAGCCTTACGGGCCATGCGTGCCTCCTACCTCATCTTCAGCACACCCCAAGCCTCACAGCTATTCCGGATGTTTGTGTCTCCAATATACATGCCCTCACCGGGCTCTAGTACCCCTGTGTTCGTTAGCCCTCGCCCTTCTCTGGGGCCTACTCATGGGTTCGCCCTTCTTCAGGCCCTATTGTACGCGTTGGCCCACCTCAGGCCTCTACCCACGCGCTCACCTTACTCCAGGCCTTTACCCGCGCACTCGCCCTCTCCGGGCTCCTGCTCACGCGCTCTTACTCATCTATTCGCCCTTCTTTGGGTTCTGCTCACATGCGCCAGCCCGCCTCAGGCCTCCACCCGCGCCCCTCTCTAGGGCCTTCATCCCACACCAAACCGCACTCAGGGCTCAGGTGGCCTGTAGCCATGCCTGGCCCCCTGACCCTTTTCGGGGTCTTTCGCCCGACTAGGCAGAATACCACCCTCGGGCTGGGGTCTCAACCCCACACACACCGCGCCACACTGGTACCAAACAGCCATGCCTCCCAGGCACTGCTCTGCCCCCAAACAGGGCACCCAGGAAACCCCCACCAGACTACTGGGGAATCTCCTGTGAGGCCTCCTCACACTCCTACAGCCTCACCCAGTCCTCCAGTGATATACCCAACTAACACAACAGAACCATAGGCCTACCAGCTGTAACAGAAAGTCCAGGCCCCACCTGGCCTTCCAGTAAGACCTCCTGGTCAGGGGTCTCTCCCCCCTCACCATGATGCCACTACTTGCTCTATCAGTCAGCTCTGCTCCACTGCAGAGCTCTTACTCCACCAGCAGATAACTACTCCTCCCTAGGCTCCGGCCTGGGCTGTTTATAAAGGCCCGGCCCTGCCCCCTGGCGGTCAGCTGACTCAATTTGTTGCTCTAGCAACCCTCACCTGGGCGGCCCTGAAGCTTGACAGCTAAGCCCACACCACTATTCCTAGTACCAGGCACCCAGTGTCCTGCTACACTGCATTTTCGGTTTTTGTTGTTCTTTTCTTTCCTTTATGTGTGTATTTATCTCATCCTTTCTCAAAGGAAGTGGGACTTCAACAACTTTTTCTATTTTTATCAAAATGTTCAGTTAGTACATTTTCCACACCACCTTAGATTCTCAAATGGGTGTGGAAAGGTTCCTTATAAACTTTTTGCTGCTGAAGAGAAAGGGATTAATGGATATTGTTGAAATGAAGGTCTTATTACTATTTTTTTCAATTTTGGGTAACATTAATAAATTTAAAATAATTTTAATAGTGGTTTATCCCATGGAACTAAACAAGTTAAGATCACCATTCTCAGAATACTAAACCTGTAGGATAGCATCATGTTAACAACTTTGACTAACTGGGTCCATCAAAATGAACACAACAGGGCATTGGACAACTCATTTCAAAAGAGTTGTGCTAGCAGAAAATATAACCCTGTGACATTTTATTTGTACAATAAAGTACCTCACATACTTTCAGGGACAGTCAAATTAAAAAATGGGGTAACATCTTAGAAGTTTCCCTTTCTGCTGGTATAAAATTCACCCACAACTTAGTGATGCATTGCCAGTGCAACTCAGTGATTTACATCTCTAACTACCCCGTTTGCACTCACAAGGAAATAGCCAGACTCAGAGCTACTTAATATAAGTATTAATAAATAGCAACTCTATTCAACATAGTTCTGATTGTTACTGCTGCCTCAGCAGCCTCACAATGCATTTAAGCTCTTAATGTTTTGCCGTGTTAGTTTTTCTTTTCCATTCAAATTTGATGGCCACACAGAGTATTTCAAATAGTTCTTTGAATCCTGCGTGATGATAATTGTCTTTTTTCAAACAGCAGTTATGCAGTCCTTTGTAACTGGAAAGCTGATTGTATTCACTTCAAAGGGTTTTTCATGGTATGACAATTTATAATCTCTGAACATGGTTGTGAGCAAATGAGTTGAATGACTTGGTGCTGACCATGGTCTGTATTGATCAGCAAAACCAGGAGAGATAATGTTTGAATACATAATCTACAACTAAGATATCATACTGCTCTTCTAACGGGCTCACTCACAACTGTGTTTGAAAATCATCAAAAGTTATAGTGTCCAAATGGTTTTCTTGTTCCTTTAAGTGCACTGACAAGCAGTAGAACTGCACAACCATCGGACAAATTAAAAAATACCTTGCGTCACTGCAATCCAGGAACATCCATGAATTATATTCAAACATTTCCTTATAGGACCACTGAGAAAAGAGAGTGACTTATATGGTCTCACTATATATTTTAGTATTTATACAGCATTTGTTACAACTATTCATTTCAAACTTCCAAGAAAGTTAGATATGAAAACAGAAAGCCATAGGAATTACCCCAAATCAGGCATAGTTCATGCAATATATAGAATAACAAAATGCTAGAGACAAAGATAACAGAGAGGAACCAGTGGAGCCACACAGAAAAAAAATGCATATCTTAGCATTCTCCTGAGCATTATTTTAAAACTTTTCTTTGAACTAACAGTTTGAGCATTGTCCCATTTCTGAGCAGGCATCTTAAAACATCCAAGAGATTGTTTTTACAGAAGTGTACTAGGAAATTGCATGAACAATAACAGGAAACAATTTATTGCCCCAGTGAATGTGTTTATTGAGTATTAATCATATTAGCTTAATTTTGTCAGAGGGAATTCCTGAAATCTACTCATGGTTTCACCAGTGAATCATTCAGCTTACTTGGCCTCTTTTCATAGAATCATAGAATCAATGAGTGGGGAGGGACCTAGACAGATCATCTAGTCCGACCCCCTGCCATGGGCAGGAAGGAGCACTGGGGGTGGCAGGGGTCATAAGACCCCAGCCAGGTGCCTATCCAGTCTCCTCTTGAAGATTTCCAGGGAAGGTGAGAGCACCACCTCTCTGGGAAGCCTATTCCAGGCTCTGGCCAC
>NW_017728993.1:66424116-66439132 GCF_001723915.1 Gavialis gangeticus
CAAGCATTTGCGCTGTGCTAGTTACCCTCCCCACCTTTCTCTGAATAGCAAACTGGATCATTTCATGATCGCTGTCCCCTAGCCTCCCTTGTACTAGCACCTCCCCCACCAGGTCATCCCCAGAGGCTAACACCAGATCCAATATGGCGTTTCCCTTAGTAGGGACGACTACCTCCTGTACGAGGTGTAGGTCCTGTACGCACGTCAGGAACCTTTGTGAGTGGCTAGACCTGGCCGACTGCTCCTCCCAGTTGATGTCAGGGTAATTCATATCACCCATGACCACAACATCCTTTGCACGCATGGCAAAGTTAACATATAAAGAAGAAAAAAAATTGGCTGTGTCTGCTCCTTCTTATGATGTATAAATATCAGTTTACAAGTCTCTCTCATTATGTTTTCTACCCGTATGAAAAAGTCAAGGTTTATTTCAGATGGAAAGAAGAATCTCAGAGTTAGCCAACTAGTGAAAGGATGATATCACAAAAGCTGAACAAGTGAGAGCTGAGCAACTGAAAGGGAGTGGGATTTTCAGTCAGATTGTTTAAAACTCCTTGTTCTCTGTTTGCTTTTGATGTAAACACAACAGAATGATTTTATCATAATTTAATCTAAAGTCTCATGATAGCAGGTGTTCCTTTTCTATCCTCAGCACTGGGAGTCAACTGATTACATGAAATTCTTAGCTTACATTAAATCAGAGGAAATGTCTAGTCCTCATGGTTGTAGAGAAAACTTGAAAATATGATACCAATATGACCTAGTCTCAAGAACCAGAAAGCAAGGAAAAAGAAAGCAAAATATATTATTTGTAAGCCAATATTATTATTTTTTTAGGCTGCACACAAAATAATTGAAAATGGATGGCTGGTTTACCCCAAGAGCTAACAAATCATGAGTTGAACCCCCAAAAGATTGGTACCCAAATCATGGCTGTTAAAAAAGAAACCACCTATTTCTAACAAAAGCCCCTAACTCCTACTACTCTACTGTGAGTGGGGCCAGGCAGCATTATAAAGCTGCAACCTGGTGCAGGTGCTTTGATCAGGGCCAGCTGCGGGGGAGTAAGCTGCCTGGAAAAAGATGGGTGTTACAGAGGTGCTAATAACTACTGGGAGTGAGCTGTATGGCAACAGGCAGTCAAGAAAAGAAGTCCAGTAAGGTAGTAAGGCAGACTATGGGCCTTCAAGAAAGGAGCAGGAAAGTAAGCCTTCTGATTAGCAAAAGAGAAATCCCCGCACCCTGTTAAGTAGGAGGTGGCCTGATGGTCATAAGGGATGGAAGCAGGGATTTAAACAGGGCTCCTGGGCTTTAAAAAAAGGGTTCTAGTTTAGACTGCAAGAGTGGAAAGAGCTTAGGAGAAACTCAACATAACAGCAAGTCTCCAGTAGAGAGAGATTTTCATATTTGCTTGCAACTGAGCTGTGAGGCATAGCAGTATCTGAAGGGGCAGAAAGCAGTTTACTGAGAGTACTGGGTAAAGGCACTACAGATAAACTGTGTGTGGGCTGTTGCAAGGCCCTGAAAGCTGCTTGGGGGCTGCTACAGGGCCTAGAGAGACTGTGAAGAGAGCTATGCCCTCTTTACAATAGAGTAATAGAGATCTCCCCATCTGGAAAACAGGTTTCTAGATTGGCAGCCTGGTTGTTTAAAGGCAGTCCTCCAAATGTATCACTGGTAACATTAAGGCACAGGGTAAGTGAGGTAGGAGAGCATGTTATGTGCCAGATAGAGGGTTAGTATTTCCAACTCATGACTTCTGGCATTTTTCTTAAAGTGTATACTTTGGGAATGTGAAAAACTTCTCTTTCTTCTGTAAAGGTGCTGAAGGGTTTCCCCTGAGCTTGCAAGTTCAATCAGGGTGTTTGCGCTCTTGGGACAAAGCTCTGCAGCAGGCTGTGCACAAAGGATGCACAGCTGTAACTCCAAGGTGGGAAGCCAGGGGAAACTAGCTGGGGAGAGGAAAGCTAAAACTGTGCTGAGAAGGGCTGTAACCAGGACAATTGCTTCTGAGAGGATGACTGGCAGAAGAATTGTTGCTGAGTGAGCTGCTACTGAGGGGTAGAGGAGCCACCAGTTCCTGAGTATCCAGGATTGTCTGGTAGCCTTTACTAAAGGAGCAGGGGTTGTGCAAACAGGTTCCTCTCCCCACTGTTAAGATCCCTGGGTGCAGGGAGTCACTGGGAGGGAACTGGGGACAGCAGTTGCTAGAGGAGGCTCTCTGGGAGAGCTAGAGAAAACAGCAGGGAATCGGGGCTGTGTGGGAGCTCCAGCAGAGAGCTCAATAAAGTACAGCTGAGAAGGGGCACTCCAGGTGCCAACCACAAGGGAGCTGCCTTGGGAAGTGTCTTGGGAATGGTGTAACTGGTTGCAGGTGCCCAGGAAAGACTGGAAAAGGGAAGAAACCCTGGTCTCCAGAGCAGCCACAGCCAAAATCCTGACAGGCACCCCCATCTTCTGTCCAGATGAAGGCATTGCCACCTCTCTTCTGAGGCAGAGCAAGCACTGGTCCCTGGGGCTCCACTGCAGCCTCTCCACAGTGGGCTACTTTGCTACAGACAGTTCTTTGTGGAGACCTGGCTGGTTTAAGTGTATATACCTGTTAGAAGTTGCCTGAGTGTTAAAGTTGATAACATAATTGCTTTACTTATCCACTGGTATAGATTATTATCAAGCTTATTGAAAATATTTTGTTTTACAAATTTGACATCCCATAAATAACAATCTCTTGGTTATTATTGTAAATAGTTATTTAGTGTGTGGTCTAGTGCAGGATGGACCATGGGAGAGCACTCCAATGAGTGGTGCTTCCAGCCTGTAGATGGAGTAGGAGTAGACCGAGACCTATTGGCACCCTAGGATCCCAAAAAATTTTGATGTGGCTGTGGGTAGCACTGCTGCTAGGGTTACACTTCTATATATAGGAAAAAGAGCTAAGTTTTTGTTTGTTTGTTTGTTGTTTTTCACATTCTGAAAGCATAGGCTTTAAGAACAGCACTAAAAATCATGAGAGTTGGCAACACTGGAGGGAGACAGGCCAGGGCAGGATGCCAAGGGACTACAGACTGCCCAAGACTCCTTGGTCCTTACTACACTACTACCTGTTGTTGTTTGGTCTCTCTTCTGATCTTATTTAACTGCTACATGTTTATCCCTGTTATATGTTTATGACGGGTGGTATTGCCCAGGCTCCCAAACTTATTGATATAGCCCCTTGCTACAGGAGCTTTTACTCCCACGTATACCAGGAACCAATTCTGTCCACACATTTGTCCAGCTCTCTTCCAGCCTCACCTCTGCTGTACTCAGAGCTTTTGGGGTTCTCCAACCGCCATCACTGAAGGGTTTGGAGGCAGGGGTTGCAGCAGGGTCCTCTTCTCGCATCCAGAGAGGGAACGGTTCCAAATAGTCATTGTCTTCCCATATGCCTTCTCATACTGGTGGGAAGAACAGAGGAGCCATCCTCAATGGTGTTGGGGGGAAGCAGAACTGCTCTAAGCTGCTGGGGTGGGTTGTTTTTTTTTTGTTTGGTTGGTGGTTCTCTGCTCCTTTCCCACTCTCCTCCTCTGAGGATAGTGTTATCTCTTGGGCAGAGAGAAAGCTCTACCTGACTCCCACAGCAGTCCTTCCAGGGAAGAGCAAGCAACCAGAGGCAGTGGGGAAAGCATCCAACTGAAAAGGGCTAGGCCCTGGGGAAGTAGAAGAAATGTACAAAAGAGCTTGAACTTAAGCTTCAGGATTTAGCTAAACTGGGGGAAAACTCTTTTTAATTCTGAAATACAAGCATCCACACAGGGAGTTAATCAGGAAGTATCAATCTCTCTCCCTTTTTTTTTTTTCTTTAAACACAAATTAATATTTTTTTTTTCTTATGCAAGCCATTCAAGTTCTTAATAGACATCCCTGAAACTTCCCCAGTGCCCCTAACTGCCAAACTAGGGAAGGCAAGAATTGACGTTTCTTAATTTTTCCTAAAGTAAAAATGGAAAAAAAGGGAAAAATTACAAAGCCAAACCCTATCGTAAGTAGGGTTGTCAACTGTTTGAATCTATTCTGGGAGGTTTCTGGAACTTCAGTGTGCCTGCGTGCTCGCATATATCAGTTACAGATTATGCTGCATAGGTTTTACATCAGGAAGGAAAATGCATATTACTATTACATTTTAAACCCACTGGACTACTGTATAAATTGGATTCAACATTTAATATTTATTTTTATGAATGCCCTATCATTTATCTCTTGGGTAACCCTCAGCAGTCCCCTGGAGATTTATATCTAATTCCTGGAGACTCCAGAGCAATCCTGGAGGGTTGGCAACCTTAAGTAAGAGGGTGCACAAACTCACCCTTCTTTCTTTACAGGTCACCTCTTAGTCTATTAATTTGAGCTTAACTTTCTGAACAACAACAAAAAAATCCTAGATGAAAAATAACTAAAATGAAATATTGCTAAAAAAATTACCATGTGAATTTTCAAAAATATTTTCTCTGGTGGTATAATTCTTTCATAATTTTTCTGCCTCTCTCACCTTGTTGTTTGAATAGAAAATCCTTTAAAAACAAAACAGAAAAAAAATGTCCATTTCATACCCTGTGAAACAGAAGCAAATGTAAAAATTTCAGAATGTCTGCTCCAAAGTAGGTACTGCAAGTTCTCAGTTTTATCAGAACTGGGGTATTTCTTTTCTGCCCCCATAAAGATTCAAGTGTAGTCAAGTCATTAGTAGAGAATCTTAGCTTTATTTTTACTTAGTTTCTAGCTCTTGTGGTTACAGAGAGGAAGTTGGAAAAATTACTCTGACAGTCCCAGCAACCAAAGGCAAATAAATACAGTGTAATCTATTTAGATGTATAATTTGCTTAACTCAATCCCAGTCCACATCTGATGCCTATTGTTTACACAGTAACAAACACTGGTTTTCTGTACATGGCAGTGGTTCCCCAAGGTCGTGCCACAGCACAGTGGTGTGCCAGGACCACAAGAGAAGCGTGCCACAAAAAATGGACTGGATTGGGCCCCAGCTGCACAAGCCCTGTGGCTGGATCAGGCCCACAGACTGGTGGGTGAAGCGTGCCACCAATTTTAATCCAGAAAAAGAGTGTGCTTCAAGGTTTGCCAACTCTGACCGAAGCTATTGCAGGAGGTTCTGCCCCGCACCCACCCCCCATGTAAGTAATGTTATGAATCGTTTTTTTTGTTTGTTTTTTAATCGTACTGTTCAACCAGTTCACAGTATCAGCTTCCTGGATTGCTTTCAGTAGTCAGCGGGAGATGGAGCCAGGGGACTCCAGGCCCACCTGGGAGAGTGGGCAACTATGTGCTTCGGGTATCAAAAGTCTGGGAAGGGCTGGTACGTGGGCTGCTTGGCGTTTCTGCTGCTTCCCTGTGTGGCGTTTTCCAGCCGGTCTGCTCTGTAACTGAACTGTACTCCAGTGAAGTGCCTGTTAGTTCCAGTGCGAACTTTTGCAACGGGCTGTTTAACACAATCTGCGAAGGGTTGTCAAAAAGGCAGCTTGCTGTTCAGGAGCCCTGAGAATGAGGGCAGTTTATACCACACCTGGTTGGCAAGGCCCCCCAAATGCCCAGCGCGGTCCGGGCCCCCAGCAGTCCCCGAACGGGCCGGCTCTGGGCGTGTTCGCGGCCTGAGCGTGAGGGGAGCGGCCCGCGCGGGGAGGATACCACAGCACTGCCAGAGCAAGTGACGTCCAGTGCCCGACCTCAGGCAGGGCTCGGCTGACCCCCACCAGCATCCCGGTGCCCCCGCAGGCAACTGGGCAGAGGCACCCTCGCTCTAACGCGAGGGACACAAGTGACAGGGGCCCCGCCCAATCAAACCGCGGACTGAAACTGTAGCCCCGCCCCCAAGCAGCTCCAGCCAGTAACGACCACCCCGGCCCCGCTCCCTACTGGCTGCTGCCAATCAGCAACGCCGGGCCTCCTGACGAGCGCGTCACAACGGCTGCGACAAGCCCACTCCTGATTGGCGTTCGACTGCCGCCACCGCCCGGAGCATGTCAGTCACGAAAGACGCAGCCCCGCCCCCCCCGAAGCTACTCCAGAGCTATCAGGCCCCCCACCCACACTCCGGTGCCTGCGCAGTGGCGCCGCCATGGCGGGGCAGCTGGAGGCAGTGCGCGAGGTGGAGATCGACGCGGACGGCACGTTCAAGTACATCCTGGTGCGGGTGCAGCGCGCTGGGGGCGCCGAGCACCGAGACGTCGTCAGGGGCAACAAAGCGGCCGAGTTCCACAGTAAGTCCTCCACGGGAGAGGGCGGGGCTCGGCACAAGAGCCCACGCCCCCAGGGGCGGGGCCAAGCCGGCCCTTGCAGTAGCCCTGACTGCAGCCTCCAGCCACGCTTAGCTGGAGCCCTTGGGACTGACCCTGGGCAGGTGGATGCCCGCCTTGCTGTGGCAGGGCAGGCTCCCCACAGGGGCCCTGTGCCTGGGGGTGTCAAGATTTTGTAACAAAAAGGTGTTGCTGCGATGGGCTTTACCTTGGCTGTTGCCCCCCAGGAAAGATTTGTGAACGTGAAAGAAAACGGGTCTGTGTTCAGCAGCCCTCACAAAGGCAAACAAAATGCCAGGGATTAGGAAGAAGGGAATGGTAAAACTAAACGTCTCATAGTGCCCCTTTACAAGTCCATGGAGTGGCCATGCCTCCAATCTCGTGCCCAGTTCTGGTCCCTGCACCTCAAAAAAGGAGAGGGGAGATCTAGAGACCATCCAGAGAAAGGCAGCAGGGGTGATGAGCAGTGTGGATGGGCTTTTGCATGAGGAGAGGTTCAAGGGGCTGGGCCCATTCAGCTTAGAAAAGAGATGCTTGAGGGGGGATGTGATGAGGGTTTATATAATACTAATTGGTGAAGAGAAAGTAAATGGGGCTTTCTTATTCACTCTCTCTTTCTCAATACAAGTACTTGGGGTCACAAAATGAAACTAGGAGGTAATGAGTTTAAAACTAACAAAACAAATTTCTTTGTCACCCAGTGTGTAATGAAAGTGTTGTGGACCTCTTTGTTGGCAGATGCTGTGGAAGTCGACAGTTTAGCCAGATACAAAAAGGGATTGGACAAATGGGCATCATTGAGCATGGGAGTGAGGGCTCTGGCCTCTGAATTGGAGTGTCTTAGACCATAAATGCTGGAGGCTGCAAGGAAGAGAAGAACAGCAGGGGGGATAAAACCCTGGTTATACCCACTTCACTCTCCTTTGCAGCATCCATTCTGTGCCCCTATGTGACACAGGAGATGGGGCAAGAGGGACCAATGGTCTGACTCAGTAAATGGCAGTTCTTACTTTTTAATTCTTATGCCAACAGCCCTGTGGAGTTTGGGACCCATGAGAGCTGAATTAGGGGTAAGACCCAAGCTGGTTTTCAGTTTGTCAGGATAAGCGCACACTCAGATACTGTAAAGATATGCTAATACATGCACTGCTTCAACAGGAACTAAGAACGTTCAGTTTAAAAGGTTCTTTGATCTTTCTTTTAGAAGCCTGGTTGCTATGAAGATAATTTAAATTAAGACTGTCTTTAGGATACTCTGTTAGGGCATTTTTACGTATGCTCCAGGAGGCATTGGGAGCCACGCTAAATAAAAGCTCCCAATCGTCATGTCTATCAGTATCCCCACACTGAAAAAGGTGGCGGGGTGATTTGAAATAAAGCTCATTTGACAAGCTTAAGTTCAAAGTGCCTTGCTGCCATTTTGCTGTGCAGGGATGCTGATTCACATAACACTGCAGTCTTCTGAATCATGTTAATTTTTGTGCTCTGGCAGACTCAGCTCTGATGCACTGGAAATCCAGTGCATCAGAGCCAGCTCCCTGCATGTGTATAGGAGCCTTTAGACCTTGTCCGTCCTGGATTTTGTGCTAGGCTTTGCTTGGAGTTGCACTGTGCCCACATAAAAAGCGACTCTTACTAGTATTGCTCAACATAGCTTCCAGACCCCTTAGACTTCAGCTTTGACCAGCCTCTGATTTAATGAAACCAGCAAGCTTAAGTATAACCATTCTGGTGCCCCCAGATCTATCGATAACAAAATCTTTTTCTTACAAGCCTTAGATAGGAAATTAGAAAGAATGAGTAACTTAGAAAAAAAGGACCTCTAAATCTTTTTGATATTGAAATGCAAGTTCTGGCTAATGGCTTTCAATATCTTTTTCCAGATCACATATTTGAAAAATTAAATCCTGAAATGGAAAAATTGGGCTTTGAATGCAAGTGCCTGGGAGGAGGAAAAATTGACCATAATAGCAAAGATAAGAAACTGCGGGTGTTTGGTCTCTCTACAGTAAGTCCTGAGTTTGTTTCTTTGAACAAGTTATAGTTTGTTTTTATGTAAAATAATCTGTAGTAGTAAACTATCACAGTCCTAATTATTACAACTAGAATTTTTTGTTGTTTAAAAAGTTAGACTGAAATTAATATCATGCTTTTATTTTTTTTCTATCGGTTGTGTTTTTGTGTTAACGTACAGTTCAGGTTTCAGTTAACCGTGCTGTTTTGAGTTCACTGGAGTTAATGCTTCTGTTGTTATCTGAGAGTCGGTTATGTTTCATTTAAATCCTAACTCTGATTTTCTTTTTTCCTGCCCTCTACCTTTCAGAAATGTTAGTGACCTATTTATAAGTTACTGATACCTGCCTTCAACCTTAACTCTAGTTAATAAGATTTATCTTCATTAAAGAATCCTGGCTATGTTCTAAGTCTGCAAAAACTGAGAAAAAGGTTGATTTCTTTTAAATAAGATAGTTTATAGAAAATGGCTTTATTCTTTTATGGCATGTGAGTCTAAAGATTCTGTGTAATCCTGTTCTTTCTAAAAGACAGACTAAAGACTGACTACAGAACTTTCATTTACTTCAGTGCTAGTAGAATACATTTAGCTTTGAGGCCACAAAACTGGATATTTAGAATGATAACTCGATGACTTGGCATCTCATACATTTGCACCCTTTTAAACTTTTTCCCCTCTTTCCTGCAGGGATATGGTAAAGCAGATCATTCAGTGACTGTAGAAATACTGAAAAGGGTATACAAAGACTACGAAATCACTTGGTCAGATGACAAGAAATGAATCCAACTACTATGTAATATAGCATCTTAAATTGTGTTCAAATAAATCAGTGTGACTTGTAGTTGAATAAAAAGATCAATAGTGATGTTTTGTTTCCCTGTGTGTGCTCTCCATACGTGTTGAATAGCTTGACCCTGCTTCAGTGTAAGACTGTCCAGACTAAACAGGTACTGTATTCACTTGAATCTAAGACCCTGAATTTGAGATGAATGCCTAATAATTAGATTCTATACATGGAAAATATGTTATAATGCAGGGGGGCAGGCAGTGTGTGTGGCGGGAAGCAGCTGGTATTGGGAGGTCAAGCAGTTTGTCCCGTTTCCCCCCAACTCTGCAGGTTTGGACTCTCCCTTCCTCTTCTGCCTCTCTTCCCCATCTCCTCCCTCCCCATAAGTCTCTACATTCCTCTTGTCCCTGACTCTTGCTGGAAGGCATCAACACTGTTCTAGCGTGAGGCACCAGCCTAGCCCCTGTAGCAGCTATGTGGACTGTGCACCACTGCTACAAGGCTACTCAGTGCTTCAGGCTGCAGCCTGGATGGAGCCCGCTGATGCATAGAAGGGTAAGGGAGGCAGGAAGGGGGAAATAGGAATAGGTAGAGGAGCAGAGACTGCATGGGGTGGAGATGGGAAGAAGAGACTGGAGGGCAGAGATGGGGTTGGGGGCAGGGGGCAGGCAGCAGCTGTGGCTATGGTTCAGACCCTGGGTATGGGTTGGAGCCCGAGTCATGGCAGCTGCTGCACCTCCCCACTCTCATACTTGATTCTAAGATGAAGGGCCCTTTCTCTCATGTTAAAATCATGTAAATATGGTATTATCAAATGAGCATACGTATCTGTGCGAGGCTTTGGAGAGCGCTTCAGATCTGGAGAAGCTTTGGATGCTTCGGGGTCTGAAGCAGCACATCCAGGTTGAAGTGCTGCCTTGTTCGGCTTCCCGAAGCAGTTCAGAGCTGCCTTGGAGATCCAGCCATAGGGTATAATGGGGAAAGAATAAAATATCTATAATTGTGCTGTTTTTTATCTGATTTGGATGAAATTTTCAGGAGTGGTAGACTCTGTAGAGAGGATGAAGCCTGCCCAGTTTCAAGAAGATCGGTGCAGGGGTTTGGGGGGAACAGCACCCCAAATTCTTAAAAGCAAAACTCCTGTCATGTCTGTGTTACAACACAGGGTGAAAACTGCAGGGGTGGTAGCTCTTACTGAGGCCACAAAGCCTGCCAAGTTTCAAGAAGATCAATGTAGGGGCTTGGGGGGAACTGCCCCTCAAGCTGTGGACAAGCAAAACTCATGCCATGGGTGCTGTGGGACTGACTGTGTCTATCTTGGGGCAGGGAGGGGAAGCTGCTGTTACCAGTTACCAGTCAATCATGATTCACTCAGGGACCAGCTCAATACACAGGACCTAGCTACTACATAATGACTTCACGAGCATCAATTAGCACCTACAAAACCAGGCTAAGGAGAGGAAAGAACCAATACAGACAATCAACTGCCCCAGGACAGAGACAGTCTTGGCACCAGTTTTGCCTGTCAGCAGCTAGGGGTGCAGGGCCCCAGAACCCCCTGCACTGATCTCCTCCACAGCTGGCAGGCGTCACAGCAGGGGCCACCATCCCTGGAGCTGTCACCCTGCTGTGCCTTAGCACACAGTGTCACCTATGGCACGGGTTTTGCTTGTCCACAGCTTGAGGGGCAGTTCCCCCCATACCCCTGCACCAATCTCCTTGAAACTTGGCAGACTTTGTGGCCTCAGTAAGAGCTACCAGCCCTGCAGTTTTGACTTCCCTGTGGTGTGACACACAGCAATGACATGAGTTTGGCTTTCAAGAATTTGGGGTACAGTTCCCCCCAAACCCCTGCACTGATATTCTTGACACTTGGTAAGAAACAACAAAGTTATAGATATTTCATTGATTCCCCATTATACCCTATAGCTGGATCTCCAAGCTTAATCCGGCTGAAGCTTTGGAGCCGCTTCGGCCAGATTAAGACAGAAACCCGGTCCGGAGCTCTGGATCAGATTGTGGCCATCCAAAGCAGCCAGATTGGATCGCTGCCAACTCGTACAGGCCTAATATTTGGAGCATACGTATCTTAACTCAGGCTGCATCTGAATTGTTTAGTGCAGGGGTTTTCAACCGGAGGACCCCGCCTCCCCTGCTAGTCTGGCTGCAGGGTACTCCTGCTTTCTTGACCAACTGCCGGGGGTACAATGACCCAAAAAAGTTAAAAACCCCATGGTTTCATGCATCTTTCTGATGTTCTAGCATTGAGGCCATCCTTAATCCATTAAATGCAAAACTTTCTTTTTATTGTTCTTCCTTGCTACTTGTGACAGGACCAAGCCCCAGAGGTGGATGTGATGCCCCCTGGTAGCCAAACGGCTTCTGTCTAGCTCTGCCTCTAAGCTACCTTCCCTTTGCCCTTACCTGCCATGCCTTGGTATTCTTAATAGATTTGGAAAGGGAGGCTGCCCAAGGGTCTTCAAGTGAGCCTTGGCCTGTCTTCTGGCCAGCAGATCCTTTTCGTATCCCACTGATCCAAATCTATCCTTATGCTAGATGGGCCCTTCTGGTCTGTACATGTCCCCAGGACACCAGATACCTTATGGGTTGCTCACAGCCTCTAACCTACCCTACAACTGTACCTATGCCTCGCAGGTATTACTGCTGACTCAGAGGGTGCTCAGACTTTAATTTCTGCTCCAATCCATTCGGGCCTCCTTGCATTTTCTCAGTCTCTGCCCTCCTTGTGCTCAGGCTTCTGCACCTCCATCAGTCTCCACCCCCCCAGACTATGGGTAGGGACCTACTGAATTAAAGAAGGAAGTGGGCTGTGTGGCATCAACTTTTCCCTGTGTACTCCCTTCCCCCACCCCTCCCCTCAGTGTCCCTGTTGTTGACTGGCCAGGAGGCAAAAATGGTGCCATATTTAAAACCGCCACTGTGCAGCCTGATTCTGCCATTAATTCAGTAGGTCCCTAGCTATGGGCCCCTGGCCTTAATTCTTGCCTGTTTGTTCCTACCCTTTCTGGCTGTGGGCCCCTGGCCTAGTTTTTGCCTCTCAGGCTATGGTTCTGCCCCACGTGAGCTGTGGGCTCCCTGGAGGCCCTGCTTATTCTCACCGCACTTGAGCTGTGGACTCTAGTTTCTCTCTCCTCTAGTCTTGCTGCCCTTGGCAGGAACCTCTCCTATGTCTTGGGCCCCAGCCCCTGGCAGGGTTCCTCAAAACAGTTGTGCGCCACTCCGGCAGCACTGGGACCTCCAGCCTCCCCTTACACATCCCAAACCCAATCCACCAGTTGCTGCCACACAAACTGTTAACCTATCCCTGTAAGCCTTTAATCCCTTGCTGGTGGTCTTCATGGCATACAGTCGCTGAGGTTTGGTTTCTTGAGTGCAAAGCTCCTTCCCCAGATAGCTTGAAGTCCTTAGACCAAGTTGCCCTAATCAATCACTCCTGTAGAGGCCTTTCAGAACAAAACACCTTCCCTGACCACCTGCAGAACCAGACTGGCCCCTAGCTCAAGTCCTAGGCTTTTATAATCCCTAAACCCTGCCTCTGCAGGTTATGTGACTCTCCCCCTTGGTACAGGGATTGCTCATCATGCCCAGCCATCTAGTTTCCAAGGGAGTTTACAGTTACCTGGCTAAGTTACCCAGCTAAGCTCTACTCTATTGTCTTATTGCAGCAGAGCTACTCCTACACTAGCTGTGCCTAGTCTTTGGCAGGCCCTCTCAGAGGTCAAGAGAGGCCCAGGCCACTTCCATTTTTTGAGGCTCCCGGTATATTAAAAAAATATTAATTCATAGTGCACTACAGGCAGTGTGGCCCAGAATTGGGACACAAGTTTGAAGTTGTATGATGAATGTCTTCTTCTTTCAATCCTGTCAGTGTATGTCTGTGTCTGTATGTATAACCTCATTTGGAGATGTCAAAAGTCTAAATCTGAGGCCCTCTGTGAATGAGATGCGTGGGCCAAATGGCCCTCCCGGCACCCCCCTGTGAAAGGCCCCGGTCTTTGGCATCTTATTGCCTGCCTTCTTGCAGCCGGTTCACTCTGAGCAAGGTTCCCTTGCCTGGCTGCAGGTGTTCCCCTTCTTAATGTGCAGCTCTCTACCATGCTCCCTGATTGCCTGGTCCTTTGCAGCTGACCTTTGCTCTGCTGCCTGGCCTCTATCTGCTGCAAATTTTTCCCTTGAAGTAACAGAAGTGTTAGTCTCCCTGTTATACTACCATATTGAATACTCCACTGCCTTTCAACACAATACCTTCTTTTTTTATATATCCCTCCTAAAAACTTTTGTTGCCTACAAACGGTAGGTCAATAATATAAATATATATAAATCCTGATCATTATCTCTGCTAAGCTTCATGACATAGTCTACATCTGCTAAACTTACTCAGTGAGATTGAGATGAGCTTTCTTAAAGATCCGTTTCCCATGGAGTATTTCTTGAGCAAACAATGCAAAATATATATAAAAAAGTTATTTTAGTCTATTTTCCATTAGATACTTCCATCACAGAAAGCTACTATACCTACCATCAGCAGTGAGGCCAGAGAATGTAATGCCAGTTATCCTCCTAAGATAGTCTTACCACTCCCCACCCCTGCTTTATCTTTGCCAGCTTCGTACCCTACTGAACCCTTAATCAGTAATGGATGATGATATGGATTACAGCTTTGATTTCTTTTTTATTAACAGAAATTCAATTTAGGAATATTTTCCCATGCTATTACATCTAGTAACCAAGAACAGCAAAGGAGTCAGAATAATTTCTAAACAGAACATTTTCCATAAGGGAAAAGGTGTAGTTGAGATTTTACATTTTTTCCTAAAGTTTTCAATAGCACGACATCTGTAAAAGTTGACATTTTAACTGCTTGCTGGTCTCTGTGCAAGAAACAGAAGTATTTTATGACCTTATTTCCTGTAACTAGCAAACACTTCCAAGAGAGCTTGTCTGATAAGGAAAACCCTGGTTCCTTTAACAAAAAACAAATTTATCTTCAAAATTCACTTCTCTGAGAGACAGCAGCAGGATTTAGTGTTTCTCTCTACACTCCTAACTTACTGGAAAAGCAGCCAGACCGGATTTCTTGTTATAAAGAAGTCAATCTTCCAAAACATGAGAGTGGAGGGGTACATTCTGGGAAAAGGCTGAGATGAGAGCTGTGGTTGCCTGATTTCCAGCTTCATTTTTCACATGCAAGAAATTCTAGATGGCTCTTTAGCAGCATGATGTCATACCAAGGAGACTTGGAGAGAAGCTTCATTAGTTTGTCATGATCATGTCTCACTTGCAATGCCCAGTCCACTGTAAGAAGTGGGTAGTGAAGAAGCCATTTTTTTCCGATTTTTGAAAAGTTGCTCCTGAGCTGGCTTCTAGGGTTGCAATGATTTGACATGTAGGGGAGGAGGAAATGTTCCTAGCCTGAAAGGGAAGAATGATGGCCATCTTCAAATGTCAACAGACTTACCAGAGGAGAAACCTGAGGCCCAAGTCCTACTTCTATTGACTCAAATAGGGACAGGATCAGGAAGAACAAAACCTAAGCAAAATTACATGGAAACACAGATGCTCAAGAATAGATATGCTTTTTTGCTAGTTTCATCTCAGACAAATGGATTTTAGACAAAGTACACACTTTTAGACAAAGTACACATCTCTAGGCTAGGATTTGGAAATGGTAACTTAATTATACTAACAATATTTCCTATTTTTGTATTTTGCTATGGGGACAGTAAATCTCTGTAAGACCTTCAGAAGTTTGATAGGCATAAAAAAACCAAGGATGTTCTAAGGTTACAGCTAAGAATGAAATGAAGAATCTGAGTAAAGGAAAATCTGTGCAGAACATCAGGGGAAAAAAATAAGTGAATTCTAATAGTGGAAACTCTCAAAAGGAAATGGTAGAAGCTGCATTGC
>NW_017728993.1:66444132-66449506 GCF_001723915.1 Gavialis gangeticus
CCCCATGCCCCTCCTATGAGACACTTATGGTGGGTAGAGTAAGTTTGAAAAATTTCTGTCTAAAATCTAATTTTCCTTACAAGGGAGAGTTCCTGCCACAGCACATTGACCCCTAACTTAACTTTGGGGTGAAACTGCAGTATTGACACAGAAACAGCATCTCCAGTAGACAGGTTTTACTTAGATATCCATTTTATTTTCCAACACTTAATGTATGAGAGATTGAATGACCAACTGAAGGAATATGGCAGCAGATTCTAACCTAGCTACTGCAGAAATTTGCAATTACAGTATATACTATAATAATAGTGTCTAACCTAACCATACAAAACCCCCCTTTAGTGTTGAAGACAAATCTTTGTACGTGAAAGACCTTCCCAAGCTAAGCACTGGTTGCAGGTATTAGACCTATAATATCTACTTGGCACCTGAGAAGGCATGGGTTTGAATATCTCCTCCCCCATACAACTACTGTATTGAAATAATTTGTTAACGAACAGTGCATTACTGTAGTTGAGGCCTTTTTGTATGAGTTGAGTCTCTAGTCTCACTAATAAAGAGCTTCCGTTCTGGTCCAAAATTGTTCATGCTCACATAGAATCATAGAAAATGAGGGTTGGAAGGGACCTCAGGAGGTCATCTAGTTCAAACCCCTGCTCAAAGCAGGACCAGCCTCAACTAGATCATCGCTTTGTCTATCTGGGTCTTAAAAACCTCCAAGGATGGAGTCCACAACCTCTCTGGGTAACCCATGCCAGTTTTTTACTACCCTCCTAGTGAGAAAATTCTGCCTAATATTTGGTTCCTTTGCCGCAACTTGAGACCTTTGCTCCTTGTTCTGTCATGCCACCACTGAGAACAGACTAGCTCCATCCTTTTTCAAACCCCTCCTTAAAGTAGTTGAAGGCTGCTATTAAATCCCCTCGGTCTTCTCTTCTCTAGACTAAGCCCAGTTCCCTCAGCCTCTCCTCATGAGTCATGTCCCACACCTCCTTTACCACTTTCATTGTCCTCTGCTGCACTCTCTCCAATTTGTCTACATCCTTTTTGTAGTGGGGGGCTCAAAACTGAACAGAGTACTCCAGGTGTGGCCTCACCAGTGCTGAAAAGAGGGGAATAATCACTTCCCTTGCCCTGCTGGCAGCACTCCTACCAATGCAGTAGAAGATGCCATTAGCCTTCTTGGTAACAAGGGCATACTGCTGGCTTATATTCAGTTTATTGTCCACTGTAACCCCCAGGTCCTTTTCTGCAGAGCTGTTGTCCAGCCAGTCAGCCCCCAGGCTGTACTGGTGCATGAGATTGTTCTGTCTTACATGTACGACTTTGCACTTGCCCTTGTTGAAACTTGTGAGATTTCTTTTGGTCCAATCCTCCAATTTGTCTGGGTTACTGTGAATCCTAGTCCTACCGTCCAGTGTATCTACCACTCCCCACAGCTAGGTGTCATCTGCAGACTTGCTGAGGGTGCACTCTACACCATCTTTCAGGTCACTGATGAAGATATTGAACAAAACCTGTGGGGTATTCCATTTGATAACAACTGCCAACTAGACATCAAGCCATTGATTACTACCCTCTGACCCTGATGATCCTGCCAGTTTTCTGTCCATTCATTACAGTCCATTCATGCAGTCTGGATTTCTTTAGCTTGCCTGTAAGAATGTTGTGGGAAACCATATCAGAAGTCTTGCTAAAATAAAGGTATACCACATCCAGTGGTCTCCCCAAGTCATCATGTTTATTGTCAGTGTGACGCTACCAATTTCTTGTATAGAATATTTCCCCACTTTATTATTTTACTTGAAATTAAAATGAATCTAAGTTGTTTTTCCTATAAATAGACTATCTGACATGGTAGTTTATCTGCATCAAGATTTTATGATAGCTCAATATATTTATTTTTCTCTCACATTAAGGGTTGACCTCAGTGAAATTCTGGTCCTATTAACATTGGTGGTAAAACTCCCATTAACTTCAATATAGAAACCATGTCACCCAATGATTATTGCTTATTTAGTTCTCCAGGAGTCCAATCTTGCAAACCCATTTATATACATACAGAGCAAGAAAAATGAAATATTTGCAAGATTAGGTTCTAATATAATGCAAGTAATAAATGGCATATTCCTCTGGTGGGAGAACAGAAAATTGCACATTAAAAGTCACTGCATCACATACCAACTCTTAAGTCAAAGACGTGGTCCCAGGACCTCAGCTAAAATACTTAATTGGAACCACTGTTGCATTTTTTGCCTCTTTTCAATCCAGTGTTTGCATATTATATTAAATGCTAGTGGTATTTTGGATGCATTTCTCTCAGATCCACTAATATAAAACACCCCAGGAATGACTATATTTAGTAGTAGATTAATCAAAATGGCCATGAGAAGTTTGTATTGCTGCTTCCTCTGCTCTATCTGTTCTGTGAAAAAGTATGACAGATTCTCAGGTGTATAATTGTGGCACCTTTTGTCAGTACTTGATTCAATATATACAACTGTCTAATCAAAATATATTCATTTTATTCTCCAGAAGCAAAGTATCCCAGCATATAAGCCACTTCAAAACAATTCAACCAAGATAAAGAAGGCATGTGCTAGAAATGGTATTTAACCAAATCAATGGGTACACAAATGTATCAACTAGAACTCTTAAAGGCCATTTCAATAATAAACCGCTTCAGTCCTTCATTAATAATTTTAACCGTTTTAGTCCTAAACACATTCCTCTCTTCGATGAATTTTTCAAAGAGATGGACCCCACCTCCAACCCCAAAATAATGTGCTTTGCTAGCCAGATACACACAGCCGTTTTTAGACAGTAGCTTAGAAAGGGTATCGTGCAAAGCACTATAGTAATCAGGGTTGTAAATAGTCTCTGATGTGAGAATGATATCATACTTTGAAATAAGTTTCCCGTCACTTGATAGGAGTCGAATGAACTCAGACCATTCCCCAGAAAAAAATTTGCATTTTGAGAGCAGACCAGGTGAACAATCTGCTTTCTTGAGCCTTTTTGAAGTAGGTTCACCAGCTTTTCTGTTATCATCATCACTGCCATCACCACCAGCACAGTTAGCCACGACATTAGGCAAGGTTATTTCATCAATTACAGTGCCATTGTAGTCCTGAAAATGGACTTTTTCTGCCTTTCCCTTTAAGGCCACTACTCCCAACAGTCCAGCCCCACAGCCAAGATCCAAAACTGTCTTGTTGACAAACTGTATCTCAGCTGTTGACAAGTAATCTATGAGGTCAAAAGTGCATTCCCAGATTTTCATTCCTCCCTCATAGACACCTGGGAGGAGATCAGAGTGAGAAGAAATACTTTTAGACACTACGTCTTCTCCATGGGAGCCATCTGAAAGACTAATTTCCACTACAGAAATGTTTACATGATATAGCCCCGATAAGGCTTCCACAACTTTATTTTCTAACACTTTGTCGACATCGTCAGGTATATTATGCTCCCTGGCAACTTTGCAGGACTCTTTCTTTGATAGTGTCTCATTCTGGTTTTCATCTTCAGCTGGCTCTGGGCAGCAGCTTGCTATAAGAGCTGCAGTTTCTGGTGCTACCTTATATGCATGTAGAGATTCCTGTACTGCGGCATGTTCTTCTGATGACACTTCCTTGCTTTCTGTAGATCCTTTTTGGTTTTTCAAAGCATCCTGTGCAGAGCCCAGGAGTAAGTCTGTATCACTAAGAGCCTCTAGTTTGTTTTCTACATTTTCCTTGATAGAAAAGTTAAACTGAAATGCCATTTTTATATAGTCCAAGGAAAATAAAAAGACCACCTAGAAGGTAGTTACAAAAGATAGATGTACTTGTCCAATGAAGATGTTGGTGTAAATGCAATGTTTCTTGTAATGTGTTGATAAAAACGTGTTCTAGGACTGTCCTAATGTGACTGAAGGCTACTGGCACTTAGTTATCACTAGGAGATCTTCTACATGCACAATCCCATTTGCACTGTAACTTCATCAGTTGAATTCTCTCTATACAAGAAGAGGATCTGTCAAAAATAGAATATCATGTTGTTAAACAACAAGATACTATGCCTGATCCAAGTCAGAGAGGCTGAGAAGCAGTCAAAGGATAACATAACTTGTAATCATCTCTTATCACCTTGTAACATCCCCTTCACCTAGATATTACCGCCTTTTTCAGAGGACAAAACTAGATAAGAATAAGGAATGTGTGAGAGACAAGAGCGCAAGTCTTTTAAATTGTTTAATCTTTAGCTTTAGTCACAGCTTTCCTTCCACAGATGTATGTAGACACATTTAAGTATAAATCACTTGTCTATGAAAAACTAAGGTCTCAGATTTGGCCGTCTGACAAGAAAATATCAGGTTTTTCACATTTCAAATCATCTATGTAGATTAAAATATTGTTTGTGCTGTTTGTCTGCAGCATTTCTTGGCATTTCATTTGCTCTGACTTGGACAACTACCATTTTAGGGTTTCTCATCTGTGTTTTCTTAGTGACTGTGACTCTCATTTGGAACCAGGAGGTTGATTGGTTGTGTCCTTGCCTTAATAACACCACCATCAGTCTGGCACGGAATCAAAAAACAAGAATTAAAATGAGAGTAAACATGTTAATTTCTAATACTGCTGAAGCCTAGATCCAACCAAACCAAACCAAACCAAACCAAACCAAACCAAATCTAGCTCATCACGGCTGCCGGCAGTTGAACTCATGCTGTAAATCCCTAGCTCCACACTTCATTTTACACTTGCTTACTCTCTCACAGGGTTCAAGCAGCCCTTTCTGTATCAGAAACACTACAACCCTGTGAGTGGCATTAAGCCCGATGCCACATCATTAAGCACATCACACAGCACGTGCATTTGCACTGAGCACATCACCACACGCGTACACATGCGGCCCCGCACACGATGTGCACGCACGCTCACGAAGCACATTAAGCACACATGTCCACGCACATTAAACCCAGCCTACTGTGCACACGCACGTTAATTAAACCCGGCCCACCACGGACATACATATTAAGTAAGCACGGCCCACGACGCCCATATGAATTGCTCGCATATTCAGCAGGGCCCGCGATGCACACGAACTGCCTGCACATTCATCAAGCGCAGAGCACGCGGACCGCCCGCCGAGCAAGGGCAGCCCACATGTGCGGGGCTGGGGCTAGTGCCTGCGGTCACAGGCCATGCAGCGTCCACGGCTCCTGCCACCCAACCCGGCGGCGGTCAAAGCAGGCCAGGCCCGACCCCTCCCTGCTCCCGCCCTCCAGCCCGCCCCGCCCCCTCCGCGCTGGCGCAGCCGCGGGGGCTGTCGGGATAGCGGCGGGAAGACCACGGCCATGTCGCAGGCGGAGCGCGAGCAGCTGCTGCGG
>NW_017728993.1:66449828-66462666 GCF_001723915.1 Gavialis gangeticus
CGGGGGGGGGGGGGGCAAACGAGGTTCTTTGGGTAGATATGATATCCTTTATTAGACCAACTAAATAGTTGGAAAAATTGTTCTTTGAAAGCTTTTGAGCACAAACACCCTTCAGACATAGACAGAGTCTGTCCGTGTGTGTGTCCATATCCTGTAGCGTGGCAAGGACTAGTACCCAGAAGTGTGTGTGCAGATGTGTTGGGATTCAGAAGCATCTGGGTGCTGGTCTGTTTCATGCCCAGAGCTCTGCGATAATCCGGGGACTCCACGGGGGTTGCAAGAACTCAGATCTTGGGTAGAAGAGCCCTGTGCTCTGTGCTGCTGCTGTTTGCTGCTGTGGTGCTGCGTGTGCTCAGGGCCATAGCAAGAGGCAAGGATTTCTTAGGGTGAGATCTTTTATTCGGCTAACTGTATAGTTGCAATAAAGTGAGATGAGATTTCCATTGTAAAACATCCCCCCCTGAGGTCTCTGATTATAGGAAGCTGGGCACAGCATAGGGGAGGGGCTGTGAGAAATCCCCAGGTGTAGCAGGTGCACCATTGGCAAAATAAACTAAGCTGAATACTGGGAGATCAGGGCCTATCAAAAGCGGGGATGGGGAAGGTCAGTCTCACCTTCCTCCTGTGGAAAGAATTCAGGAGTTGGATAAATTATATTGGGCCATGTGAAATTTTCCCTGCACATGGAGCCTCCTCACTCATCCCCACTACAACTTGTGCTTCAACCTGTGGGAACCTGCAGGTCATTACAGTCTCTGCTGAGATACAGATCACACAACACCCATGCACATATCGCCCGCTGCTTATAAATTTATCAGGGGAGGACAGCAGGGAATTGGGGATGCACTGTTTACCAGAGCAGCCCAGGGAGTAACCAGGAATAATGGGTGCAAACTAGTGAAGAGTAGGTTAGACATTAGGAGGAAATTTTTTACAATAAGGGTGGCCAGAGTCTGGAATGGGCTTCCAAGAGAGGTGGTGCTCTCACCTAACTTGGAGGTCTTCAAGAGGAGGCTTGATAGTCACCTGGCTGGGGCCATCTGACCTCAGTCCTCTTTCCTGCCAGGGGCAAGGGATCAGACATGTTCCATTGGGTCCCTTCTGACTCTATGAATAGTCAGTCCTTTTGTGCGTGTGTTGGTAGTCAGAAATATGTGGGTACTTATGAGTTCGGTGTCTCTGCAGCCCTGGTTCTGATGACCGTCCCCAAATAGTGTTTGAGAGACAAGAGAATAAGCACCCAAGAAGGAAAAGTGCACTGCAAAAGAAAGATCCTCGTTTTGGCACTGAGTTTATGAAGTAGAAGGGTGAATGTGATTTACAGTAAACAAGTGCACTGGCCGTCTGGTGATCTAGGTGCCAGATAGTAGGCAACCTCTCTAGTCTGAATATGGCAGGAACCAGGCATTCAGCATTCTAAGATAAATTTTACTCTGTACATGTGTGTGCGCATGCACGCGTGTACGGTTCATCTAGCAGTTAAAGTAACATTGGACAATTCCTTGGTCTGCATCCATGTATAAGTCATTATGTAGATCCCAAACTCCAAAGCGCCGAAGTGGTTACATATCTAACTATAAGAGTGATGCCACTGCTTTTGGACATGCCTTGAAATATTTGCAGGTTGGGTATAGTGATAAATTCTAGGATTAGATTGAACATTAATTTGTGTTTGAGGCAAGGATTTCTTAGGGTGACATCTCTTACTGAACCAACTATGTAGTTGGGGTAAAGTTAGACAAGCTTTTGAGCGCAAGACATTCTTTCTCAGGTCTCTGATCTGTATTTCAGAACATGTTTGAGTTCACTTTCTTTAACGCTTTTACTCTGTGTATCAAAGTTCTGATGACTGGACTGAGCATATTCGTAAGTAAGAGTTATGATGACTTTATTTAAAACTGTAGTGCTTGATCCCTATATGGCATTTTGTATTAAATTATTGTATTATAGCTTCCGTGTTAGAAATACTAGTTCTTTAGTATGTGTCTTTCTTGGTTTCTTAAGACAGCCTTCAACAATTACAATGCTGAATGAGTTTCCCAAAAATTAAAAGGCTAGATGAGTGTGTTTGAATATGTGTAAGGTTTTGTTTTTCCATTCTACTGTTGCTGATTTTTAGCTATTGATTTTACAGAAAAATGTTTTTCAACTGCTGTCTCATTTGTCCAGTGATCTCATACTATTGTTTTCTTTAAAAATGAATAGGTTATGATTACTCATGAAGTATTTTGTATGCATTGATAATTTCTGCTTGTAGGTTGTCAAGTGTAATTTCCTTTAACTGAGAGGTTACACAGAGCTGAGAGCAAAGCTTGGTGTATCATAAGGTCATTTTTAGGGGCTGTTTGTGTTTCAAGTCATTAATTCAGTCTTGTATCCTGAGGATAGCACTGCACTCCACTAACAGATTCTCTTGAGAAGGAAAAACTTCCTCTCATTCAAAGGCCTCTACAGTTTTGCATTGCTATTATGGTGGGGTTGGAATTTTCACAAGAAAACAGGTTTGAAGTTTTTAATGAAAATTGGCTTTAACTGTATTATAAGTCTGTGAAATCTGAACACTAGCCCTGGGCGAGTCACTTGCTTGCCATGATGTTTTTAGTAGTTTTACTGGTATTCATAGTGAAGAGGCTGAGCTTGTGCCAACCTGGATGATGAATGTGCAGTGATGTGATATGGTTTAAGTCTTCAGTGTTTTCTCTTACACTGGAGGTGAGCAAAATGGCAGATCCAGCTGGCAGCCGGATTCCATTTCCCAGTAGCCCCTGCCTGTGTGGCTCCTCACTGGTCTCCATGGAGACCTCAGGAGTGTGGGTCCCTGACAGTGTGGGGCTGTAGAACCGGGGCTGTGCCCTGGCCCCATACTCCTGGGGTTTCTATGAAGACCAGCCAGAGCCATATCAGGAGTTGCTCCAGGGCCAGTTAGGATCTTGCGGTGGTGACAACATGGGCCCCGGGCCATGGCAGAGCCATGATCTGCTACTTGCACACCCCCTGCCCACCTGCAGAACCTGCACTTGTTGCAGGGGTGTGCAGGCAGCAGATTGTGGCCCTGCTCTGTCACTACCTCAAGATCCTTGCGTCTCCCCAGCCTGCCCGCTTGTCCTGCTCCTGGTCACAGCCCCATCCCAGCTGCGCACTCTGCCCACAAGGATCCTGTCTCCAGTGCTGGCTACAGGGTAGATGGGCCGGGGTGCCTGGGCAGCAGGGCTGGGTCTGGCAGCAGCAGCCAGAAGGAGCTGCCACTGCAAGGGCTGTTGGGAAGTGGAGTCAGCTTATGGGCTGTCCTTTGCCCACCCCTGTCTTAGACAATGATTCTGTATACAGCTACATACGTGCTTAACCTTAGAACCGTCAGTGATCTGTAATAAAACTACTTAGTAAGTAAGTTAAGTACATAAGCCCTTGTATATGTGTTGGAATCTTTGTTATTGGTATCTAGATTTATTAAAGAATATGCACCTTAGAGTTCTTCAGTTTCACTGTCTACTTTCTAATATAATTGTTTTTCTTTACCTCTTTAATTGGTGAAACTGATGTCGAGCAATTAATTTCAAGGCTTTAGCAGCCTTAACTGACTAGGTCCTTTTAGGCCTCTGATAAGGTAAGGAGCCTTAATGATGAGGTATGAAAAGCTTATGGCAGGCAATTTGTACATACTGGGCATGTCTACATGTGCATTAATGTGCTGTAATTACAGCGCATTAAATTAGTAACTGTAATAACAGGTACTAACTTAATGTGCTGTAATTGGCGCTGTTGCATAGTAGTGCCAGCACACATCTTTTAGGTGACACTAATGTGCAATAGACTAATTCTAGTGCATTAGCATGGCTTGTGCCGTGATGCGCTAATGCAAAATAGAGTTAGTCTACTGCACTTCTAGTGTTTCATGTAGATGCATCCACTGAATATGATTGTATAGTTCTCAGTTTTCCCTTTAAACATTTCTGCATTTTTTGTGATAGGTAGATAACAATTTTGGTATGTTTGATCATTTTGTGGTATTCTTTTGTAAAAGTCTGTCAATATTTTTGTTTTACAGGGGTGTTAAGGATCCTGACTGACATGTTTCTACCTCATATTGACCTTTCAGAATTAGAGCAAACATTTTTCTCCAAAGTATTACCAAAGGTATGATGTCTTCTGTAGTGTAAGAAGTTTAACATTAATACTGTGGTAAAAACTTGATTGGAAACTAGTTAAAGTCTCCCTTTAACAGCTGTAGGAGTTTGTATCATAGAATTTTCCTCTTGGGATCAAATGCATTTGACACATTGCCTTCGTTCTAGAAAATGTGAATAATTTTCTGTTATGGCATCTACAGTGGTAAGAATGTTGCCCTTAGTTTCTTGAGAAGATTGAGCTCTTGGTATTTATCTTGTGGTATGTGTTCAGTAGCATTATTAATGTTAAAAATGTATTTTAATGTTTTGATTAATTTTTAATTAATCTATAAAATCTATCTTGAAAATCTTTGAATTTTATTAAAATAGCTGATAACAAATACAGTATTACATTTACATTAACAATTTATTACACCCCAGGGAATTATTCAAAATGCGCAGGAAAACTCAAAATTATGCAAAATGAATTACTTTTATTTGTTTATTTATTTATTTAACAAATTAAACTAAATATAACACTATTCAAACCTTCTTGAGAAATATATGTAGGTGCTTTGTATGGTTGGGGGTGGGTGTAGGGAGGATTTGTGAAAAGATGTGGGGGGTATGGGTGTGGTGTTTGAGGGGGTTGTAAAGAGGTGTTTGGGGGTGGGTATGGGTGCCCCCTCTCCACTGTACATTGCGCTTTCCCCCCTCATGGTGCACAGCCCCTGCCACTGGCGCCTCAGCAGCAGCAGATGGAGCCCCCGGCAGCGCTTGCCTCTGGTTGAGTCCCAGGGGCTGTACTTGCTGGCATGGAACTGGCGCAGCCTGTTGGCATGCACATTCAAACTAGATCAGGCTGGCTCCTGTTGGTGTGCACATTCAAACTAGATCAGGCTGGCTCCGTGCCAGCATGTGCAGCTCATGGCATTCCAGGCGGGAGCTGTATGCCATCTGGCTGGGTGGGCTCTGTGCCTTCATGTGCAACTTCCCGCTGGAGTGCCGGAAGTCTTGTGTGGAGCCATGGAGCTGGCCTGACGGCACACAGCTCCTGGTCCATGCGCCATTAGGCTGAGCTGGTCGGCTCCATGTCTGTGGGTGGGACTTGTAACACGTGGAGGAATGCAGGAGCTGGCTTGGCTTAATCCACCGCTAAACACTTAAAATATTTAAATGCTTCAAGGACAAGTGTTAGAGAGACAAATTTGAATTTTGGAGCTATGCCATTATGAAGCTGGGAAAAGTTGAAAAGAGTAATTTTTTTTTCTAGAGTAAAATGCCACTTTTTTAATGTAACTGGCCTTCAAAATCATCCAATTTGAACCAGGCTTTTTTTAAAAAAAAATTATCTTAGGATAGCATATACAATCTTTAATATTTATAAGTAAATTAATGTTGATATTTTTATTAAATTTGTGGCTGGGACAGCAGTGTGTTTGACAAGTCACTTGGGCAAGTCAGTTGTGTGTAATAACACAGAATATGTGGTATCTGATTTCATCTTAAATAGAGGCAGTCTGGAGAAACCAGCAGTTTCACTGTGCAGTGTTCCATGTTTGTACTAAGGGGATACAAAGTCCTTCACTCAAAAAAAAAAAAAAAAAAATGCGGATATACAATGACCTGTACTTTTAGTGCCTCCCTCTCTATTAATATATATATGTATAACTGTGTGTGTGTGTGTGTGTATAAAATTTCATTTGCTTTGTTCTGACAGGCTATTCAATTATTTGATGATTTGATGCATGAATTAGCCAAGCAGGCAAAAGGATTAACAAGCCAGAATGCAGAATTACGCACAGTACTAAGGAATATTTTACAGGTAAGTACTGAAATGATCTGTTAGAAGAATGGTTGTGTGATGGTTTTTACCAAAAATATGCAAAGGTTTTTTGGAATGCTTATGTCAGCAACAGCTGAAAGGAAATCTCTGTTTTGGGTTTGTCCTAATGCAGCTAGTTTGACTCTGTGAAACAATAGGAACAGTACTCAGATATTTCTATTGATAAAAGCTTATTTCAGAGAGGAAGCTTTCATATTTTCCTGGAGTGGGCAAACCGAACGTTGCGCAAGGTGGCTGTGCATTCAGTTGACTTGTTTGGGAAGGAGACTGGACTGATGAGAAGAAAAGGGGGAAAATGCTTGACCGGGGTGGGCAAAATGTGGAAAAGGTTGGGAAACACTGCTGTAGCCCATCCTGTAGCTTCCCCTGCCAGCCCCTTTGCACCGGGAAGAGGCTGGCACCTGGCCCCAAGCCTGTGGCAGGCAATGGCAGGGAGCCGCCCCCGTCCCTACCTCCCAGACAAGCTGCCCAAGGATCCATCCCATGCCCTCCCCCGGGTGGGCAGCCCCTGCCCCAGCTCCATTCCCTCCCTCACTGTGGGGATCTTGGTCTGCTACCACCATGCCCCTACCCTCCTACAGGCTGTGAGCTGCTCGTCAAGCTGCTGGGCTGCATTCCTAGCTGCCTACATGCTGATTGATGATAAAAAAAAAAAAAAAGCAGATTGATGATAATGTTAATTTTCCTTTTATCAATGCTGATCCTATGTGGACCATTGTATTGGTGCACCTCTAGTCCCAGTGCTATCATTTGGCAAAACAGGTTGTTGTCTAGGAAAGTTTATACCTCTCTGCACCAGTTAATCTGCAAAATGCCACCCTGTCCTACCTTCTGCATTACTGATAGTCTGAATCTTGAAATAATAACTGATAAACAGCAAGTCATACACATTTTACAATTCTCATGAAGAGAGAATAAAACCTGTCAAAGGCTGTGGCATAAAACTGCTGCTGTTTTCAACAAAGCTTAATTTATTTTTATGCCCCCCCTAATACTTTTCTATCTGCCAGTATTGTAAAATTCAGTGAATAATGCAGCCAAATGCAGAAGGAAAGAGCTGGGGGGGTTTTGGTTTACATCTGCTTTTTCAACCATCTGCTGCAGTGTGCTTCCTCAGTTGGTGCCTCCGTAGACTTTTGTTGTTGTACAATCTCACCTTCAGACCCTGGTGCAGCTGTTGGGAACTCTGACCAGTTGTGTACGGCATGTCTGTACTCTTGAGGAGTCTGTGCCCCTAGAGAGTATCCGTACCCTTCCCTCTTCCATTCTCTACGTGATCAAGAACATGTTCGTGCACTGCAAGGTAGGGGTCTGTCTTAGAAAGAGAAAAATGATCTATAACTGAAAGAGTTAAAAAAAATCTTTTAAGAGATACTATATTAAAAATGTTTCTGTGACTTTTCAAGTCTTTTTAAACATGAAACCAACTATGCTCACTTCCCAAAAACAAACATCAGCGCTGCACACTCAGCCTGAGTTCTGGGAATCAAGTTGAGTTATTTCAGTCTCTTGCATCATTCTTTGTATATAGTTTCTTCTAAAGCAATTAAGCCATCTCTGGCACCTGTGTGACCTTTTTCTTCTGTGGATTGGCAGAAATGAGTGATTTACGAAGATGTGAAGAGAATTGAATTTATAATTCAGTGCAAATTTCAGGCCAGAATTATATCTGAGATTTATGTATCTGATGTTATATGAAAAATAATGTGCACCAGCATTAGACTTGCATCTTTATGTAGAATGAAACTTGTGCTTGAAATTTTTCCCTTAAGCAGTATGTATAATGTAAGACTATCACAAGTCTGTAATAACTTCAGTTTCATCCTTAAGGTAGGCTTCATTGTTTTCTACAGTCTTTAACTATTTTTGTAGCAATATTGCATTGTGAGCCCTTTGTTTAAGGACTCCTCTAGTAAGCAGTATCTCTGAAGAGACATTTTCAAGTACTGGAAAACATACGGGATATTATTTATGTGTCATGAAGTACATTTTTAGCTTTTGCTGGAAATCTGATTTTTGGAGTCGCGTTTAGAGGCTGCTCCAAAGCATGCTAGAAAGACATTTACTAGACTTTGGATTAGGCCTTAGGTGCGGTGGGGATTTGTTTGGTGAATAGTAACTACGGATAGATTTTAAATTCTACAGATCTTGCTGGCCTTATGAGTTGAAGTGGTTATTGAAAGGCCTTGGTTCTGCTTCCAAAGAAGTTTATTATAAAATGTCTATTGACTTTAGCAGCAGCAAGACCAAACTTTGATTCCCAAACATTTTCTAATTCGTTCTCATCACCCATTTCCTACAGAACAGTGAATCAGTGTACAGTGGGTGCCTGCATTTGATATCTGACCTTCTCCAGTCTCTGTTTAAGGATACCTATTGTCTTCAAAAACAGCTTATGGAACTGCTTGATATGATCTCTATGGAATCTGCTACCACAGAAGACAGTGTTGTAAATATGGTGTCAGGTGTGTATATGAAATTGTCAGTTCCACCCAGCTCCCTCTTCTCTACAGACAGGGGGCCTGAGCCTACAAGATGCAGAAATGCAAAACTCTAGAACTCTTGGTTCAGAGATGATACCTTTTATTATACAAGATGCAGAGCACTTTCTGACTGGTATTGAATGTCCTTGACTTGTGTTGCCCTCTGTTGGAGCTTAAGGTGCCCAGCAATTCAAAGGCTGTGAGTGATGTACATTAGAGCATTTTATACTTCCTCCTGAAACTCAGTTACGTATGAGATGGGTTGAGCTGTTGACATGATGTGTATCCCTCCCTACCTGCTCATTAAATGTTTTTCCTGGATTGGTGAAAGTGTTTAACTTTGTGAAGTTCAGTAAGTTGTGCCAGTTGTGATTTTGCCTCAGGGGAGTAGACTAGATCTTAAGTCTACATGTTCATGTTTAACTTGCTGTTTGCATTCACTTACTGTTCCCTCTAGTGATCCACACTGTACTGGAGATCTGTTCTGTCATTTCCAATATGGACCATGCTCTTCATGCCAACACATGGAAGTTCATAATCAAGTATGTTTTAAGGCTTTGAATTGTCACTTGATGACTTACTTTTGACAGTTATGTATCTGATCCTATTCCTGTCTATGTATTAGGCAAAGCCTCAAGCATCATTCCTTACTGCAGAACCATTTGAAACACACTGACATCCTCAATAGCCTGTGCAAGGACACCCTCTTCTCTTTCCATTCCAGTTTGCAACTTGCTGAACAAATGAAGCTTTCAGAGGTGCAGGTGAATGAAATATGATCTGAAATTGCCCTAGGGCTTGAGAAGTTCAGAGTTGGGTTAAAAAACATTGCAGAAAGCTACATTGGATGCATTTTCTATGCAGTGGTGTTGATTACCAACATATTTATATAGCAGGTACTTCATATGGCTGATGTGGTTTGCAGGAGAGCTACTTGGAATATGAGGCTAATAACATTGGATAGCACTCAGGATGCTTTAGGCAGGCACTACAAATAACTCCTCTACAACGCTATGCCATGAATTTTGCCTGCTTTGCATACTGAGAGTTCCATAAAGCTGGTCAAAAGATAACAGCTAGTATGTGGAGATTCCCATAAAATAGTTCTGAGAAGGGTGTCAGATATTCCTATTTTTGCTGTGTTTGTACAGAATCCAGGCTTCCTTCTAAAGAAAATACAGTTTCAAATTCTTTTAGCCATTTATCAACATTCTTTGATGCTTTTTTATTCTGTTATGTTTCACTACTACTTTTCTTTTGGATAGGAGGACATAGACTACAAGTTGTTCCAGAGGACAGTCAAACTGTGTAGATTCTTTGCTAATTCCCTTGTACACTACACCAAGGTATGATCTATTTATTTGGATTCTACTTGAATGTAAAATTAAGGCTGTACTATGTAAATAAAAATATTGATTGCATATTTTACCATCTAATATTATACCATGCCTTAGAGTCTGCCCTGAATTAAGTCATGGTAACATCTTCCTTGAAAATGTAAACAGTTCACTCTGTTGCTGATTTTTTTCCCCTAATAATTGAAATGCATTCATATTCCCTTTTTCAGCTTCCCAGGGCTGGTGTTTGGTTATAGATGATTGGCTGTTTCCAGTGTAAAGTTCACAGCTGCAGGAAGCAGTTCCACCCAGGAGATTGGTGATTTTATTAGAGCCTTTAATAGCTCTTACATTACCTTCAGCTGAGCTTGTTGGCTTGCTGAGTAGCCATTATGAGCTTTTTATCATGGGGAAAAGCATTTTAACACTATAAACAGCATGACCTATTGGACTATATGTCTGAGAATAAGGGGCTTCTGCATTCTGGTTCCACCCTGACAGTGACTGTGGCCTTGGTCAAGCCACTTAACTGTTGTGTTTTTGTTTCCTCAACCAGAAAATGAAAATACTGATTTGTATATGAAAGTGAAGGGTGTGGAGACTAGTGACCTACAGAGTTTTGATTTATTTGGATAGTTACACTTTGTGACACTTACCTAGACATTGGCAACTATGCATTATCCCCAGCACTAGTTGGGCTTCTCTTCTGCAGCAGGAGATTGAGGAAATACCTAAAGTTTCCAACTCCCCTCAATATATTTTCTTTAAACAGTTGGGTAATTGAGTATGGTGTAGCCAGTATAAAACCCTTCTATAAACCCTTCCACAAACCCTGTCTAGCACCATGCAGCAGTGTAATGTGAGAGAGAGGCATCTCTTGCCTGTGGAGTGGCTTAATGAAATTTGTTTTGTAGGCCTTTCTGAAAGTGTTTTAAGTTATCTCTGGCCATGCAAGTGTTCTGGAGTTTACATTTAAACAAGACAAAATCCTCCCCTCAAATCAAATTGAAGTAGAAATACCCCTCAAAACTTCAGAGAAAATTGATCTTTCCAATCAAAGAAAAACCCAAATTCTGCTGGGATTTTCTACAAGATTATATAGTTTACTAAGACCTAATAACCATATCACCTTTCTGCTTGCTTGTAATTTCTTTCCAATGTCCTTTCCTTTCTGTATCTCCTGTTCCCTACACACACCTTATTTTTTCCTTTGATATTGCTGTTTAACTTTTTCGGGGCCATTTAAGCAACATACTAAATTGCAGTAACAATCACAAAATTGATAGTTTAGTTTGTACAAAGGTTGTCTGCTATAGAGTGGCAAATACCTTTTTGTTTGTGGCACAGAATGAGTGTCCTCATAATAGGATAAAATAGTATTGGACTATGCAAGGAAGTCACTTTTGTGTGGATCTGTAATTTTTAACTTATTAAAAGGAAGTTTAAGAAAACAAACATAAATTTAGCTGCCTAAAAGAACCCAATGTAGTTCTATGGTAGGAATACTTTGTCATATGTTGATGTACTTTGTGCTCTCTTTGCATTTATAGTCAGATTCTACTTCACCTATTAGGCATATAAATGGACCTAGGTACATAAATGCAATCTACATTTGTAACAATCCATCATTTAGCTCATATGATTGAGTCACAGAAAAGCAGCACGGAGGAGGAAGGCCCACCTACCTTTTATATCAACAGTTTTTCAGAGACTCAAACAGGGTGAATAGTCCTACTTAGACACCCAAGTCCAGGTACACACTTAAAAAGTTGTCTATCCAGTTGTTTGGATAGTGGTTTTTAAAAATTGTAGTCTTCTGTGATGCAACCTAAACTTTTTGCAATAAAATGGTTTACAAATAAATAAGTGAAAGTACAAGGAAGATGCATTTAAACTGTATATTTTGTATTGAAAATAATACTCAGGGTTGACTTTTGCAGGAATTTATTCCCTTCCTCTCTGGTTCTTGCTGTCAGTTACACCAGCTGTATCTTCAGATATATAGGTAAGTGAAGCACAAATAGCAGCTGATTCATTACATCCCTGTATCAAATCTGGAAGTACCTGAATTGGTTATGGAAGCTGCAGAGTTTTTAAGTCTCTAAAAATAAAAGATTTCAGCAAGTGTTTGCTTCTAGGTGGTTGTTCTCTTTTCTGGTCTATAGAGGTCAGACAAACTTGTCCAGATAGTTCCATGTGGACACTGGGATCTGCCCAGGTTGGTCCATTTGGAGGAATGAGTCCCCAGCAATGGACTTTCCTGCAGCTCCTTATTTCTGCAATGAAATAATTAGCCAAAGAGTTTAAACACTTTAAGTGCAAAAAAAATCACCATTGATATACTGTATTATGGCTAAATTAAAGCCTATTAAGTCTCACAAATAGGGTTGCTGTCCCACAATAATTCTACTTCCGCACTGTTTGGTGTTTGTCAGAGTTTGTCACTGGATAATAGGACATGTTGTAGAACATGTGCACAAGTTATAATGTGAAAATAAACCACTTTTATTTTCCTCAGAGATAATTTTATGAAATTGTCCTTGCTTTGAGATCAAGCTTAAGAACATTGAGCCTGTAGAGGTTCTAATTGGGAGTTATCAAGGGCTTCAAAATAAGTATTCTTTTTTAAATCCTTTCTTAAGCTGTAGTACTGTTTGTTATACAGTCTCATGAAATTAGGTCATGCTGGTTAGTAGGCCTGTGCGAAGTGGCTAGTATTCGGTTTGGATTCAGCTGATTCAGGAGACAGTGATTTGAGTGGGTGATTTGAATCACTGTCTCAAATCAGTTCGGTCGAATCTGATTCAGACAGGCCCCATCCCACGCCCACTCTCCCAGCCCTATCAATGGCTGTCCTGCCCATCCCCAGCGTCCCAACTCTTTAAAAGAAAAAAAAAAAAGCCCTGCAGTTACCGGCTTCTGCCAGGCAGGAGGTGATCCCCGTTGCACCCCACTGCTCCACGCTGGATGGGTGGGGGCTCTGCCCCGAGTCCCCAGAATCCCTGACAGCCACTGCAGCAGCCATTGAATGTGGGGCTTCTTTTTTTTTTTTTTTTTTTTTTTTTT
>NW_017728993.1:66462785-66474248 GCF_001723915.1 Gavialis gangeticus
CCCCCCCCGGCCCTGGTCTTCCCCCCCCCCCCACTTACTGGCATGGAGTCTAGCTCCCTGCAGCAGTGAACGGCGACTACCCAAATATCTGAATCTCCTCCGAATCTTTTTCCGAATTGATTTGGAAGCTTTGAATCAGTTCGGACCTTTTTTATTGGTCTCCTGATTCAATTCAGATTTGGAGATTTGGTCGCTGAATTGGGCTGAATCTCCTCCGAATTGAATCGGCACCTGCAGCTTCGCACAGCCCTACTGGTTAGTCTTTGTTGAAGCACACTTTGTTGCTGTTGTGTATGTTCAGTGTTCAGTGTCACAGACAAGTTACTTGTAATTTTTCTGTAAATATGATACCAATCCAGTTTGCCCCAGTCATGAAGGAAATGGGTTTGTACCAGTATATAATCAACGCTGATTTTTGGTTCCACATTTGGAATGTAGTTCTTAGTTCTGCATTGAGATGTGTGCAGATGAACTCCAGTGTACCACTTATTGCAGGATCATTTTCTATATTGTTTTGTTGATATTTCTTCTCTTCTGGTTGTACTGGCTCTGCTGGGCTTACAGGAATGATAAAACTGTAGAAACAGGTTAGCTAAATTGCCTTAAGTTTCACCCTGAATGAAGCAGAAGTAAAGTCAGAGCGCTTTTGCCACACTTCTATTGCTACAATGAAATTACAAGTGCATGGTAACAGTTTGTATCAGTATCACTTGATCAATATAGTTGTTACATCTGTCTGTGTCCTAGTCTGCCTGTCAGGGACTAGTGGGGTTTCTGCTTGTTCCCCCCTCCTGCTGTTTCAGTCTTTACTCTCACGCTGTTTTCCTTTTTCTTTATCTCAATCTCCCTCTAACTTTTATTTCTCTAGTTAGTCTTCCTGTTTTCTTTTTCTGCAGTGCAAGAGGTTAGCCCATTTTCAGTAATCTGCAGTCCCATATGCTAGGGCTCCAGGTGGACTCTTCAGTTGCACCTACAAGTATTTCCCTTTGAAGTTTTCCATGCCTTGTTATTTTGCACCTACTTTTCATTTAATATGTATCCAATATGCTCCTTCTGTAAATTGGTATATTTTTCTTACTGTGTTCTATAAATGGTGAGCCAATAAAACTTGATTTAAAGGCAGAGAACAGTGATAGGCTTACTATTTTAAAAGAGTAATAAAGCTGCTGCATCTCGTTGCTTGTACTGATGGATTTTTTTTTTTACTCCATAGTAATAAGAACTCATGTTTTGCCTCTTCCTAGTCCTTTAAAATGCAGTAATAATGAGTTCTGTTTTTTGTTTTGTATTTTTTCCCTTTCAGCAAGTTTCCTCCCAGTCTATATGCTCCAGTGATATCAGAGGCCCATCGAGATGAAATAGCCAGGGTTTTTCTAGTAGCTCTGGATCCTCTCATCTACCAGCTTCTTTCTTTCAGGGCTTTCTCGGAACAGGTGTTAAGTGAAAAATTAGGTGAGTTTAAAAGTATTATGGTCTGTGATACAATACTTCTGTGTCATCTCTTCAGCACCCAAGTCTTCTTGCTTCCTATGCTCCAAGAACTACATAACACTTTTGCATTTGTTTGCTTGTGTCTGAATTTGTATAGCAGCTCTAATAATGGATCCTGAATAATGCTGTCAGGTACTAAATTTGCTGGCAGGGGTGAACATTCCTTGTTATTGCCATTTTTAGTTACTTTGAGCACCTTGGGAATATTACATTAAAACACTGAATTATGCCATCTGTGACAAATCTACAGTGAGGGCTCTTTGAAAAAAAAATCTGCCAGAAGGTTGGTTTTTGTTTTGTTTACGGAAAACTAGGTTTTGGCTAAATAGACATTGTATGAAAAAAAAAGTTAAAAAAAATAGAATACCAACAACCTTAAACATTTTTGTTTCTGCCAAAGACCTAATTATGTCATCCCCAAATATCTCTATTCTGAAAACAGCTGCTGTCCTCCTGGGAGTTATTGGCTGGGTGTCTTGTGGCTTCCTTCTCCTCCAAAGTGGGTTCCCTTTGCTATCTTCATCTTCTCTGGTATGCACCAGGGCCAAATGACTACCACAGCACACTCATCAAGAGAAGGAGGAATGGGGCATATCAGAAGATGTTATGCACCTAAGGAGTGAGGGCCATAAGGAGAATGGGAGTTTGAAGCACCAGAATGACAGCTCTTGGGTCTTACACCTGTATCTCAGAATCAAAATTTTTTTTGTCTGAAATAAGGGTTTTGATTTTTTTTCACCAAACACTATGAAGTTTTCCACGGGAAGTTCCTTTGCCATTTTTTTTCATCCCTGACTATAAAGCAACTTTGCAGCCTTTATATTGTTTTCTCTTAACCTTTTGGTGTGTAACACTTGTCCAAAGGTTAGTTTTATTTCTATCAAAATGTTTTTTTAAAAGGACAACTTTAAAAATTTATGTATCCTTGTAGATCTTTCTCCTGAGTTGCAGCTTCCTCAGTGTCATCTTCTGGTTAGCATAATGGAGAAGCTGGCCACTCAGCCTGAAGAGGTGCGAACTCTGTGGAGCTCAGGAAGCCAGTCGGCAGAAGAGATTCCAAGGTAATTCTGGCTTACAGAAGTCAAACTGAATAGGTAAACATGGAGGTTCAGGTGCTGGCCTGCCCCTCAAGCTAATGAACTGGCAGGCCCTGAGAGCTGTTATGCTTGGAGGGGGTCCTGCATGGTGCCTCAGGCATACCATGCAATATGAAGCAGAGATGTGTTGGTTGGTTGAGAAAAGGATGTCCTTTTTTTTTCTCTCTCTAGGATATTGAGATCACTTCAAGATAAATTATTTCAGTCTCCATAATTTGTTGATGTTCCTATAAAGCAGTGTATTTATATCTGTTCCCCAAATGCCTCTGGTAATCACCTGCCCTTGTAAACAGAAAGTTAATCAGGATTGTAAATCTGTTTTGATAAAGAAAAAATTAAAAAAAATTGACATTCGTGATAAAGTCCCCGACATGAAACTGAGCAGAAGTCCCTTCACTCAGAGGTCTGTCTGTTTTTTGGGGGAGTAGAGTTTGGACAGCAGTAACTCTTGCCTTTCATTTTTATGCAGGTTGTCATTGTTCTCAGCCCTTTTCCTTAGTTTCCAGCAGTGTTCCGGTGAGCTCGCTCTTCCTGTCTGTTTGCCTGGAGTGTTAAGTACAGGGCAGCCTGAGGTTCCTGTCACCTTGTATCACCACGTTTGTGTCCATCTGTGTGCCTTCATTGCAGCTGTGTTGCCTTCACACTTTCCTCAACTGGTAAGGCTGTTTGAAAATGCGATCATTGCCAAACCAGCTGGTTCCACTGGATAGTAATTGGCATTTTAAAAATGATGCCCCCCTCCTTACACACCCTGAATGAAGTTGGTGTGTCTGGACTCGTCTTAATTTGGCAGATGGAAGGCAAGCTGCTTTTAAGTGTGCAGCAAATGCTCTTTGCCAAAAATAACTTGGTGCAAGTGATAAGAGACCTCAGATGTGTTAACTTGTTTGCAGAATCACAAAGCAGAGGGAAAAGTATGCTGCTTTAAAAGCATTCCAGTGCTTTCATTTTAAAGCAGTTTCCAAGTGTGCTAAATTTCTTATTGGTACACAGCATGGCTAAATGAACAAGTCTTATTTAACAATCAGAACAATCTTCTGTATAACTATAAACTTCTTCAAACCCATGCTATAAAATAGAACGTAGTATTTATCTACCTTTTAAATATGTAATGTGAGGCTTAATGTTTTATAGTGGCTTGATTGTTACATTTGGCACAGTATGCATAGATGAAAGAACTGAAAAGGACTAGATAACATGAGATATTAAGTAGTCCAGGAGTCTCTGATTTTGTGTATGTATAATGTTCTGTAAGCAAAACAGATCCTTTCAGTCCTAATTCTGTGTTTTGTCTCACCCTTCAATACCTCACTCTAATTCAACCTTCATGAGGTTTAGCAGGAGTTTTTCTTGTCCTCAGGACTAAGCTAGGATTCTGTTGCATCTTGAGAAAGTTTGTTGGCCTAAAAAAGGGACTACGTTTTCATGAAAAAATGTGTTCCTTTTGGTTTAAAAGATACAAGTATGTTGACCCTATTTTCACTAAAGTTTTTTTGACATTATAAATTTTTCACCCAGCTGTAGTCAGTTTATATGCATGATCAACTGTTAGGGGCCTGTACCAAAATGCATCTGTTACTACCTGCTTATCTTTCTAACATAAGCCATTAAACGATTGTTCCTAGTATTTTACATGGATAAACGGATTTCGGTTTATCTGCCACACTAGTTAGCGGACTAAAAGTAAAGACTAAAACTGCAGCCTGTTTCTAATTAAGTGTCCCTCTGTTCTTTCCTTAGGAGTATGCTCTGCTTGATGCTGTCCTTGGTTCTAGTATGATCACCTCCCTGCTGGCTATGGATTCATGGTGTTTCCTAGCTCGGTAAGATATAGTTATTTATAAGGCGAGCAGGAACTGACCTGATGGTTCAGGTTGCATCAAGGTTAGCTTTCTAACTACATAGTTAAAAGTATGAATGATTCTCAGACTTTTAGGATGGAAATATTTCAGGATCAACCTCTGCTCTGAAAGAGCTTATTTTGGAAAATGTAACCAGAAATGGTTCAGTTGTTTTTTTCAGATTCCACATAGCTTAAGGGGGGAAAATATACTTTTGCTGCTATAAAAGTTTTCTGCCCATTTTATAACAGCTTTACAGTAAATAGACTATGACTATAAGTAGCAAGGTTAAATGTTGAATGGATATGGCCACCTCATAAAAGAGTACTTTATATAGTGCTCAGTGACTTTTTTTTATTTGATTGAATTAAGCCTTTGAGAAACCAGTTTGGTCATGTGGGGTACGTTTTGAACAGGCTTTTTTGCTAAGCTTGTGATGTGTGTAGCTGAGGAAAGTTCTGTTAATGTGCATTCATCTGGGTAGCTTGGGTCTGTAGTCAAAATGAACAGTGGTATGTGGACTGGCTGCAGGAAAGGAGTAAAGAGCTGAGGCTGGGGTGGGGCAGGGAAAGTTGCTCCTGCAGTGTACCTTCTCAGCTGAGGAGCTCCTAAAGCTGTGAGGGCCCTTCTCTTGTGGACCTTTTAAAGTTCTGGGTGGGGGTGATTTTGTTGATATGCAGCCAACTAATTTAGATGACTGAATTTCCAAGTGTTGGCGGCAAGTTCCTGGTAAGTCAGTTGATTTGAAGTTCTGCAGCAAGTGCCTGCTGCTTCTAGTTTAGGGTTGGGGTGTGGATTGTTTTCAGGAATTTAGGAAGTTCCCTATGAGAAGCCTCCATAAAAAAAAAAACAAAAAAAAAAAAACGGTTGTGCAGATAAGCACCCAAATTAGCATATGCCAAAATTAAAGTTGGACTTGCAATTTAAAATTTGCTTCCTACTGATGTGTTATATGAATAAATGCTTTTAGCAATGAGATTACAGACTAGTTCCCACATTTTTATTCTCCAAATGGTTCAAGTCCTTACTGGCTTAATGTGTCTTATGTAAGTTCTGTCCTATGAGAGGTTTAATTTACATACTGCATTAGTATAAAGGGGTCACTTTTTTTGATCTGCATATCTCCTCTACGCTCCTGCTAATAATGCAGGTCCTCTGTATCCCTTGAATCTTTGGCCATGGAAATAGCTTCAGAGTTATTTCCCAGCAAATGGAATGTACAGCGATCCTTAAGAAGAATGTTTCTCTGCTTTGTTAGGCAAGTGGGAAACCCCTCTCTCTGACCAGGCAGAGCAGGGGAGACATGCTGATCAGCTTACTGAATAACCTCACTTTCTCTGCCACATCCCAGGTATGGAACAGCGGAACTTTGTGCTCACCATGTTTTTGTGATAGCCCATTTGGTGAGTAGTGTGGCAAAGCCTGGAGTAAGGGACCTGAGTTCTTACTTGGTTTTTCTTTATAAATGACTGAGAACAGGTCTATCCTCCTTTTTGTGCTTCACTTTTTCTGTCAGCAAAGTGGGGAATATTCTTTCTTCCAGCTTAACACTTCCTACATTATAAAAAATATTACACAAAGTTTATAGAACAAAACTGGGAGAAGGGTTACAAAATAAGTAGACAGTGCAAAACTTCTATAAAAACTACACATGTAAACGTTACTCTTTTGGTCCCACATGACAGATTCTCAACCAGGGTGCTCTAGCACTCAGGGGGTACTGTTAAATCTTCAAGGGTGCTGTGGGGTGTCACGCAATGTTAGCACTGTTAGATGTACAAACGTGATTCATAAGATAAACCCAGATATTTCAAATAGGAATCCATAGTGTTAAAAAGATTCTGACCTATTGTGGTCTTTCTGAGTTCTTTGCAGCAGAAGACTTGCTCTGTTATTGTTCAGTAGTTGGTCAAAGAGTGAAAACTAGGAGCTAGTGTTTTCTGAGGGTGCCTTGAGTCTAAAAAGATTGAGACCGACTGGATTAGAGGAATAGGCAGAGAGGAACCAAATGGGATGCCACAAGGATAAATTGAATAATATTAGAGATAAAAATAGCACCATCTAATAAAAAAACCCAGCAGATGGCCAGTAGTAATTCAGGGAAAGCCTGGCTGTGGTGGCTGTGAAGGCAAATACGATCTTGAATATAAGAATTGGATTTCTTGCCACCTAAAATGAGACTAAATATCTGTTGAATTTTTCTCAACATTTTTAATGAGTCACAAAAATGTTTTTTTTCTGTAGGACTGTTTCTGAGCAGATTTTCTTTTTCTTAATTTAATCATATCAATTCCCGGTTATCCTAATTCAGATAAAGTCTTGCCCTAGTGAGTGTTACCAGCTCTCTATCTTGGGTGTCCTCCTGAGGCGTATGCTGTTTTTGATGGCTCCAGACCACCAGGCAAGTATAGTATAAATCTCTCTCCTGCCATCTGATGAGTCAGACATAAGCTCCATATGCCTGTTAAAATACCACCCAGCTCTTTTCAGTAAGCAAGAAAAGGGAATGTGGAACCGTCTTGTTACTGCATTTGCTTTAGGCTCCAGGAAACGGAGCCTAAGGTGCTTACATGAATTCTGTTAAATAACAGTAGGCACAACTTCTTGCCCAAATATAAAAGTCCCCAGTCTCTGGGACATGCTGGTTTCTAATATACTGCATCTTGCTTCAGCAGGACTGTGTCTGTCTTTACTGGAGGGGTTGGTTAGTGCAGGAGAGTTCAGCATCATCCTGCTTTTCATGGATAATTAATTGTTCCATCAGTGTAAAATTGTTATTGCTCCACTGACTTCATTAGAGCAATGCAGATTTATACTTGCAGGCCATCCCAGTCACATGGCTGAAAGCACAAGTTGTTTAACCCCAAGTAAGTAGCTTGTTCTAACATATCATATGCAGGGCTCATTTCTCCTTGTTAGATTTCCAAAGCAGCACAGACCAAGGTACTTGCAAGCACCATTGCTGTTTGTAGGTTTGGCAGACTCTTTGACTAGCTTGTTCATTTCTTAAGGTTCTTTCTTGGTCTTTTTTTTCTTATAGGTGGAATTTACCCAAAAATTTCCTCCCACAGAACTGGAAAACCTGCCTGTCTGGCAGCTTATTTCTCTCAAGGCCCTTGCTCCTGATACAATGAAACATGTGGTGAACCAGCTCTGTGAGGTAGGGCTTGTGCAGTGCAGGCAGTGGCTGAGTGGCAGGCGCACACTGGGAGAGCTCCCACCTGTGGTAAGAGTGGGTTTAATTGTTAACACTCCTGGGCCTAGAGTTCTTCAGAATAAACTGCTCACCCACCCCTGCTTATTTTCTTTATCTCATTGTTGTGCAGTCCCAGGTGCTTTTGGGCTAACAGCTCTTTGGGGCAGGAGTTTGCATTTTATGGGGTGGGTGGGTATAGCTTATAGTGCAATGGGTCCCTGATCTCTTGATTGGGGCCTCCAGACATTCTAGGATAGTTTTTAGGAATATTATTAGGAGGTTTATTGTATTAGAATATTGGGAATAAGGGACTATGGTGCAGAATTGAGCCAGAGAAAACAAGAGAATGAGATAACAAGCCAGCACAGTCCTTTCATCTCTCTGATACCTCTTATATTCAAAGTGCTAAAAAGTGATTGACTTCTCACCATATTGATTACTAGGCCTGTGCGAAGCAGCAAGTATTTGCTTCAGATTTGGATTCGGCCGATTTGGAGGGACAGTGATTCGGTTCGGAGATTCAAATCACTGTCCCAATTTGATTTGGCCAAATCAGATCCGAAGATTTGGTGCCGCTTCAGAGATTCAGCCATAGGCTAAACAGGCAGCTGTCCTCACCATGCTGGACACAGCTGCCTCCAGCTGGTAAGTCTGTTGTGGTGAGCAGAGAGGGGAGGAAATGGGCGCGGGAATGGGGAGAATTGGGACTGGGACAAGCTGCCCAGCCAGGAGGGGTGGGGAGACTCAGGGAAGGGGGTGCAGGATGTGGGCATGGCAGTGGGGACTATACCCTGCTGCTGCTTGCCCAGCTGGGGGGGTAGGGTGTGATGTAAGCATGGTTCCCTCCAGGTGGAAGGGAGCAAGCGGCAGTAGGGCATAGCCCCCGCTCCCAGCGCTACTGTGCCTACATCCTGTGCCCCCCCCCACCCCGGATGGGCAAGTGGTGGAAGCACCTGCATCCTGTGCCCCCCTGCCTTGCTGGGCAAGTGGCAGATAGTGGGCACTGCCACTGCTTGCCCAGCTGGGGTGGGGAGGGGTGGTGCAGGATGTGGGTGCAGCAGTGCTGGGAGTGGGGGATTTGCCTTACTGCTGCTTTTGTTCCCTTTTGCCTGAATTGAACTGTGCCTGTATTGCGCACCTTCCCCCTCGACCCAGCTGGGCAAGTGGCAGTAGGTGAGAGCCCCCATTCCCAGCGCTCCCGCACTCCACCCTGCCCTGGCTGGGGAGCTTGTCCCAGCCCCAATCCCTCCCTTTCCCACCCCCCTTTCCTTCCCCTTTCGTTCACCACAACAGACTTACCAGCTGGAGGCAGCTGTGTCCAGCCTGGTGAGGTCTGCTGCCTGTTTAGTCTATGGCCAAATCTCTGAAGTGGCATCAAATCTTTTCTGAATACATTTGGAGGCTTCTGATTGATTCAGACCTTTTAACTGGTCTACTGATTTGATACGGATTCAGAGATTTGGCCGCCAAATTGTGCCAAATCTAATCGAATCAGCTAACAAAGCTTTGCACAGCTCTGTTAATTACTTGGTGCTTCTCAGGGCTCAGTATTCATGAAAATCAGGCCACATGTATATGTGTGCAAATACAGATGTAGGAGCCCAATTTTAAGAGGAAATTCTTATCTGTTGGAAATTTGAACCTAGAAGAATGCAAAATATCCTTAAATCAGAAAGAGATCATCTGAATGCATTACCTTGCAATGTGTGTTTGCTGCTTGTGTCCATCTGCCATCAAATATCAAGGTAACAAAATGTAGTGAAAGCTGTACTGAGTCAATAACTGTTCTAATTACCTTTGGATTAGAAAGGTAGAGTGCCCTTGCCTAAATGTATGTGTGTATTTTACGTTAGAATTTTTCTTTTCAGTTTTAAGTCATTGCTTTTCTCCTGAAGGTGATGCATCTAAAAACAATAAGTACTGGCTTTCTTGACAGCCTAAGAAAGAGTTGCAGCACCCTCTGGAGAACTCCTGTAAACCCCCATATGAAGTCACAGGAAATTTGCCTTACTAAAGATGGGGTTAAGTAGCTCAGAGGATTGGCTACACTAGACAGTGACTGGAGTACAGTTAACTTCATGTGAGGTCTTAATGGGTGAATTTCATAGGCTGGGCACTTGCCTTTATCATGACTTTCCTTTCTATTTCTGCTAGAATATTGCTCTCTCCGCCTTGCTGACTGTGTGTAATTCTGCTGGTGGTGTTCTGGAGGCAGGACAGCAGGCAGCCATCTTGGGAATTATTGGTCAGGTCTGGGATGTCCTCCAGGTCAAGCAGGTGAGGGAATTCACTATTCCAATAGTATAAACCACTGTCCTGAAGAGCTTGTGTTTCACCATTGTGTATTACTGAATCATTTAACTTGGATTTAGAATAGTTTTCCTACAGCATAGTGCAGCGTGGCTCTCCATGGTGTCTGAGATGCAGAGTTGATGGTCTGATGTCCTTATAAGAATGCGCAGTGATATGTAGCATGAACTGGGCTGGCTGCAGCTCTGTCACTGTGCTGCTACATATGTGCTGTGCTGCACTCAGCAGAGAGAGGGGTGGTGTCCTAAGGTGGTGCAAATTGGTATAGCCCCATTGAGCTGTGGAGGAGCAACATTAAGTTCAGTGGACACTGGTAATGGATTTTTTTATATATATATAGATTTCATAGACATTCGGGCTGGAAGGAACCTTGGAAGATCATTGAGTTCAGCCCCCTGCCCCAAGGACAGGAAGTCAGCTAGGGTCAAACGATCCCAGCAAGATAAGCGTCCAAATGTTTCTTAAAAGTGTCTAGAGTAAGTGCTTGCACCTATTCCAGGCTGTGCGAGCTTGGACAGTAGAGAAGTATTTCCTTATGTCCAGCCTTAAACTGTCTAGGAGGAGGTTATGACTGTTAGACCTTGTCATCTTTTGGGGCGCTCTGGTGAACAGGTGTTTCCCCAGATCCTGATGCACACCCCTTATATAGTTACAGGCTGCCACCAGGTCACCCCTGAGCCTGCGCTTTTCCAGCCTGAAGAGTCCCATGGCTCTTAGCCTGTCTTCATAGGGCCCATTCTCTTGCCTTCTGATAATGCATGTGGCTCTCCTCTGGACTCTCTCAAGGTTCTCATCCTTGAATTGTGGAGCCTGAAATTGGATGAAGTACTCCAGCTCCAGCCTCATCAAGGCTGAGTACAGCGGGAGGATGACGTCCTGAGATTTGCTGCAACATCGCATTGGTGGCTTATGTTCATCTTGTGGTCAATCATGACCCCCAAGCCCCCTTTGGCTGCAGTGCTAGTGAGCATAGCACTGCTGAGCCTATAAGCGTGATGCAGGTTTTTCCCGCCCCCCCGCCAAGGTGGAGTACCTTGTGTTTATCTGTATTGAATGTCATCAGGTTTTTATCCGCCCACTTTCTAAGCCCATCAAGGTCAGCCTGCATCACCAGCCTGTCCTCAGGTGTGGATGCTCTACCCCAAAGTTTGGTGTCATCAGTGAACTTGGCCCTTCTGCTTCTGACACCTGTATCCACGTTGTTAATAAAGACGTTAAAGACTACAAGTCCAAGGACGGACCCTTGAAGGGGACACCACTGGTCATGGAGCACCATGATGATTCCCTTCCGTCCCCCACCCCTCTCTGGGTCCAACCTTGGAGCCAATTCCCCAGCCATTGGACTGATGTAGCTGAGGCTGCAGTTGGCCAGTTTTTCCATTATGTATAGATATGTAGCCATATAGATATACAGCGATGTAAAATCCATTACCAGTGTGAACAAAACCTATATCTGTTCAGAATTGTATTCCAAAGCCTCATCTGGGGGGTGGAGCTGTGGCTCAGCCCCAGCCCACCCTGCCCTGCG
>NW_017728993.1:66474447-66501987 GCF_001723915.1 Gavialis gangeticus
TACCATCCCCTCCTGCCCCCTGGATGAGCCGTGGCTCCGTCCTGTGCCTGCCTCGCCCAGGCAGCGCCTAACTTAGCCCCAGCCCCACCTCCTCCGCACAGGAGGGTGTTGATCTGCCCCTTCCCTCCCCTCTCCCCTTTTACCACAACAGACTTACTAGCTGGACTCAGCTGTATCAGAAATCGGATTAGTATTGGCTGATATGCCTCCTTAAAAATCGGCTATCAGTATCAGCCCCCAAAATATCTATCGGTGCACCCCTACTTCTTAAACCACTTCTTTACTCCTTTTTTTTCCAGTCTCCTTCCCAGCTTTTCAGAAGTCGGGTGGTGGTCTATTTGTCTGAGGCCAGACTGAGTATTTGGGAACGTTATTGCAGTATTAAGTTTTTTCTACATCAGTTGAATTGCCTGGTGAGCAAAAATGTTCTGTTGGTAATGATATCTTCTGATCTGCTGAAGGTCTCGAGTCAACAGTGTCTCCAGCAGACACTCTGCTTACTGCTTCAGCTGCTGCAATTTTTCAGCTTGATGTTAGATCCTCAACTGATGATTCAGGTAAGAACCTTATTAGTCAGTCTACTTAGTAAATACTGGGCCCTTGGCTGACTAAGAAACATCTGATGAATTGCCTCCATGGTCTGATTTCTACCATTTAGCAACAATGAAGATTTTTGACTTTATTTTGAATTCTTTCTTTGATGCCTTTGCTTAATGCTATGCATTGGTCACTATGGTTTTTAGGAATGTCATGTGTTTTATCCCCAAAAGTTAAGTTTGTGTTTGTGGGTTTATGTCTATAAAAAGTAATGTTGGAAATGGTGGATTCAGGCATTTTGTTTATACCTTGAACAGCTCTAGAATACTTTCTTTGCTGCAGGTATGTGCCATTGCTGCATCAAATATCCCATCTAACTTTCTGGGCCAGTGGTGCCTAAACTATTGGCTCTGTGGGCTGGCTGTGTGGTGCCTGGTCAGTCCACAGGCTACATCCGGTCCATACTCCTGATACAGCATGCAACACTGGCCCTGCTGGGGCCTGAGCCATCCGTGTGGGGTTTGGAAATTTGGTGTTGGGAGAATGATGGCAGTGTTAACTGCAGCTGTTCCCCTGCTGCCAAATTTCTGGACTTGGATCAGATGACACTGCTCTGCAGACTAGGGGTTGAGCACTCCTGTTCTAGATTTTGGCATACTCAAGTTCAGTGGTCATCGCAGAGCCTAGTGGATTAAAGTTTTGATCTGTAGTCCTGTTATTTTGTGGGTCTTCATATAGATTTATTTTCCTGCAGGTATTTGCACTGCAAACTTCCCTCGTTCAGTTGGATCCTCCAGATCACATTCGGTTGGCAGCACTGGATTTTCTTTCATCTCTGGGAAAACTGTTTATACCCCAAGTAATCCAGGTAAAATGCACTGGGGGTCACATTTATCCTGAGCTTTTATATTTATATATAAATAAAAAAAATTAAAGGATCATGTTCATGAACTATAACAGCACCACAGGATAATGATCCTCAGGAGACATTTTTAAGACAGGAGATAATGATTTACATAGGTTTCATATTCCACTGAGATTATCTCAGTTGTACCTAATGACTGTAGGATGCTCAGTGCACTCATTTACATGTTGTCGTTTTCCAGAAGTTTGCTAGAACTAGCGCTTGAGCTTTAGATGAGGCGTGCGCATAGGATGGAAGGGTGTTCCTTCTTACCATGTTTGTTGCCAGCCAGCACTGTGGCTGACTTTCTGTGCTTGCACACTACAGGGCTCAGCAGTGTTTCCTTCACAATGAATCATGACAGTGGTATATGTGGAGCTCACCACTGTGTAAGCTATCTGATGAGAATTAGAATTTGCTCACTTTTCAGGGACAAGTTGTGTCCAAGCTGTCGGGTCTCTTTGGCTCTCTGTTGGCTGACAAGACGTGGCTGATTCACCAACATGCACTGGAGGCATTTGCTCAATTTGCAGAGGTAAGAATGGCTGTACTTTGGATATACACATTCGACACTTAATTTATTTCATATAGAGATTTTTTAATTTCTGTTGCTGCTTTCTGAATTCCCTTCACTTTGTTAATATCATTTTGGCAGCCAGTTGCCTAGAACTGACTTTGGTATTCCTGATACTACTGCAACAGAGAAAAGGGGCTATGCAAGGAAAACATAGTAATATAAGCTTGGACGAAGGAAGAACAGATTTCTTATGTCCTGAATACCACATACACTTTCTTTTCTCAATCTGTGCACGTAACCCATTAACACAGATACTTTTTCAGGTGTTCTGTAGTTCATCTTGACTGCTATGTTGAAGACTAATCAAATTTTTTGCTCAATACCTTTGACAGGAAACAAGCCATGAAGACATAGTTCCTCAGTGCCTTAATTCTGAAGACAGTAAGAACAAAGTTGTTTGCTTTCTGGCCAAGGTATTTGGTTGAACTCTTACTATTGCCTTGCTTAATAGAGAACGGCTTTTGCCAACAATAACATGAAATCAGACTGCTCTGCGACTGGAATCAGATTTGAGTTTTTAATATGTCAGCACTGGCTGAGATCAAGCATAATGTTGACACCTGCTATAAACTCCTCACCCACGCAGTTCTCCCAATGCTGTTCAGTTTTGACTTGTTAATGCCTTGACTTTTCCTTTCTTGGGTAAAGGGTGACTCAACATAGGGAGGGGTGGAGGTGACTTTGTAAGTTGAGAAGGTGTCTGTAAGTGAAAAGATGACAGGTGGCAGCTCTCTTGTGCTGTAAACAATTACAGCCTAAGTTAGCAGTGGAGAAAGGCCAGGTCCCTAACCCCCCTTGCTGGTTTATGTGCTGTTTTTTTCATGCTCCAGTTAAAAAGGGGGAACCTTCATGAAAATCTGTGACCACATCAGCCTCCATATCATGGCTTGAGAAAAGCTAACAAATGTGCAAGGGAAGAGAGAAAATTATGTTGCCTAACTGGAAGAACACTGGAAAATCTTTACATGAATGCAGTTCACTTACTGCCTTGACTCTAGAAAGACTTCAGTATCTGTTGATGAGCCAGTTTTCCACTGGTCATCCAGCACTTCAGAGGGAATAGATCTGCTGGAGGGAGTACGTAGGTTTTTCACAGCAATCAGTAGGAAGGCAGCAGAGCAACTGGTATTTGGCAGTGCTGTCACAACAAAGGGTGGGTGGCTGCTCCTCCCTTTGCAAATCTGCTGGGTTTGAAACCTTGCTCTGAGGAAGACAGGCTGGTTGGCAGCCTAATGGGATTTTTCTCACTTTAGTTTTGAAAGTGTATTTTCATTTCCCCAGAGCATGTATACAGGCTGGAAACGCTGCTATTCTGGGTAACTCTCCTGTGGTTTTTCCCTTAGACAAGGCAGGTGGAAGAGATGGCAGAAGCAAGGGCAGAAAGAATGAAACAAGAAAATGCGGTTTGCAATAGATACTTTCAGAAAATGAAAATGGATGGTGACCTGGGGTCAGTATTAGAGGTATGTGCATCATTCACACTAGTTGAACTGCATATTGGAGATTTGTACCAATTTTCAGATGTGGTGAATGGGCACTTAAGTTAGGAAGCCTGCTTGTTTTTTCCTGGCTCTTGTTATGACAAGGGCTTAACCCTCTCAGCAAGCAGAGTCTGGCTTTGAGACTGCAGTTTAGGCTTCAGGTGCTGCACTGCTTTTGCCTCTCTGGACTGAGGGAGGAGTCTGCAGGTGGGGTAGTTAGTGCCATGTGTCTTGGCCCATTGACAGTTTCATCCAGACATTACAAAATCTGCTAGTGATCATGTTCAGGGCTCTAACAGGCCACTTTTCTAAAGGTTAAGGAATTGTTTACTCCCAATTACAAGTCTTAAAGTAAATGCTGTTGGTGGTAGGGATAATATATATGTTACCTCTGTCTCATACCCTGAGCCAGGGTTCTCTAATAGGATCTGAGCTCAGTACAGCCTGTTTCACTCTGAAGCATTGCCTTCTCAAGGCAACAGCAGCAGGAGAACCAGGCTTGCTTCTGTAACAGACTTAGAGCAGGCAGTACAATGCATAAGTAAGGGCTGTGCTTTTGGTTGCATGTTGGTGTGGGGTTCCTTTTTCCCTCCACTTCAGTGGTTCATGCCTTTGCAGAATTACTGTGTTTACTTCAATTTAAGACTATATATATTTTCTCCATTCAATTTGGGGGGAAAAAGCCCCTTGTTGTAGATTGAGTAACGCTCCACCCCTGCTCCATGCCCATTTACCTCACGGCTCCTGCTGGGCCAGGGCAGGGAGCATAGAGCATGTGCTGCCTCAGCCACACAGCAGTGGTGGCAGCTCTGCTCACAAGACTGAAGCTGCCACCACAACAGCTGCTGCGTGGCCCCAGCAGGAACCGGTGCTGAAAAGGGAAGGTAAGAGGGGAAAACTAGAACAAAATTATAATATCCCATGCCTAGAATCTATTCAGAGTCATCTTCAATTCAGGTAAATGATGATGTTACTGTGTAGAGGGCAGCAGGAGTACCTGACAGCCTGTACTCACACTCCAACTTATTAATACTTACAAGGGCACTAAAGTAAATCAGGAAGAACCTGCTAACCACCAGTAAAAAAAAAAAAAAAGGAAAAGAAGTTTGAAAGGCAGGAATCTCCACTTCTGATAATGGGGGAACTTCATACTGAAATGGCATGACACAAATTCTCACTGTAACCACCAGTGCTTGAAGCAGTGAGATCTTTGCACCCAAAACCTATGTGAAAAGCTCTCCTGAATGTGCTCTTGTGCTTACAATAGATAATTTTCCATTTAAGGCTTTAAATGTAATAGGACAGTAATATATTAGATATTTAACAGCTTGTGTTTGAATCTGCAGCCTTCAGCAAAGAGAGCTTGTCATTCACCCTCCGAGGAGCAGTATAAGTCAGCAATAGGCACAGCAGAGGGGGCACTGGAAGCTGTGAAGTTGCTGCTGCAGAAAGGACCACCACCTGCTTGGCTTACAGTGAAATTAGAGGCTCTACAGGCAGCTCTAGCCAGCTTAAGAGACCATGTGGTAAGAAACTGAAATGTGTTTAGACATTAAACTGCACAGCTGGCAGAGACAGTGCCACACCAAGATCCCAGCTGAAAAAACAAACAATCTAAGAAGGAGTTACTGTGGTGATAAACTGGTACAGATTAAATGTTTCTTCAGTTTGTCCTCTGTTAAATTGCCTCATTAGTGTTAAGGGGTGGTGACCTGCCTTCCACATTCGTTGGCTAAACAGGCTAACCTATTCTTGTGTTGTGTGAAGGAGCTTATGTTTCATGCTGTTGGTTGCATATAGAAGACAGTGTTTTAACTGCTGCAAATTGAACTGACAAGTTTAATAAGGTTGTCTTCAGTGTAATAAGGTGTATGAATTTTTTGTAAGAGAAAATTAATGGCTACAGCAGTTGCCCTGCTATGTGTACAGGTAGAGGGTGGTGACACTTTTTTAAATTAAATTGTTAACAATGTGTGTGTGAACACTGAATGTTTTCAAATGTATAACTTAAGGTTTCATTACCTCAGAGAATACATACCTTAGCTGCTGTTCCACTCCAACATTCATCTTTTGAAAATACTCTTTATTGGTCAGGTTTAAAGAGGAGTGGATTTTGAGCTGCGATACAGTTTGTATCAAACACTCCCTCCATTAACAGTCTCCTAGCAGCACAGCATGTAAACAGAAATAAACAGGTCATCCAGGTACCCAGTAGAGTCAGTCTAAAATGATTGCCTTTTGTACCTGAAAAGTCAAAGCCTTTTTCTCCAAAAAAAGAAAAAGTGGTACAAACAGGAACAATTTAGCTCAATTAATTCAATTTTCATTTATTTTCAAGAGTTTTCCAAAGCACTGATGATTCCTGGAACATAAGGATAAATTCCCTCTCCTCCTCCAGTAGTGTGTTGGTACCATTACACAGACCCTTGACACTGTTCTTCCCACAGCAGTGCTATGCACCTTCCTTGTACATATGGCTTGAGCACAGGCCTTAACCTCACTATTTTGGCACAGGCTGGAAGAAAGAGCATCCTGTTGCAGGCAGTTAGGCTGCACTGGGGTCTTACTGAGTGCTGGAGCAAGTGCCTCTTCCTGGTAGTGGTGGTGAGGTATTGATCCATAATAGTCTGGAAGCAGTGACTCTTCCTGGAGAATCTGATAAGTCACAGAAAGCTCTTGCCTCCACCTGTCCTTCACCAGTTAGTGTCATCCTCCCAGTTCAGCTCTTCCTCTTCATCCCAGCCTGCAGCATCAGCCTACAATTACATAAGAACCATCATTAAGGACTTATTGTACTGATGTTCTTGAGAACACTTACATGACAAATATACATGATCATCTAGGTCATGAAAAACCGTGCCACATGTTTGAGGCCCAAAGACCAATTATTAAAGAAGCCTACCCCACCAGGGTGCAGTTTGAAGCAGTGTTGAGTGTTCAACTCTGATCTCATCTTTGGTTTATAGAAGGCTGAGAGCAGCTGGAGCTCTACCCCTCATGTTAAATAAGCAGTGTCATGCATCTATTTCTGTGCCAGTCAGAAAGCACTTGCTAAGGGAGAAACAGACATTCCCTAGAAGTAGCAATAGTTACTGCCACCTCACAAGACCAAAACTGTTACCATCTGCAGCTGCCACTCTTCTTTGCAGGTAGAGGAAGATTGTGAATTGAAGATTTACCAAGCCCTGCATCCTGTCTCACACACATTCCACAAGGAGAAAAGTTGTGCCCTCATTCTAAGAAAGCCCCACAGAGAGAGAGAGCGCGGAAGGGAAATTAAAAAAGGGGTTACAGCTTCATCAAGGATGACCCTTGCTCGTCAACACAATGCAACAGTAAAGTACCCTCAGGTGGCAAAAAGCTTTTAGGAGAAAGTCAGCCATCCCTTCTTTCCAGAAGGGAGCTGTTTATCACAACTTTAAAAAGAACACAGCTGGGTTTTAAAATGCAAAGCTAGTATAGGAAAGATGCTTCAGATCCTTATAAGGGAGAGAAGAATGGTTTTGCACAGTCAGGAGCCTGCATGCTCCTGTAGCTTTGGCTAGTGAATCAAGCTAATCAACTAGGCTGCATAGGTGTACTGACTGTTGCTTCCTGACCCCTCTCTTGCTCCTGCAGTTTCGTGGAGAACTACCTACAACAGAGCTCTGCACTAAAATTTTTAAAAAGGTGTAGGGGGAAGCTTTTAGTTGCCTTTACTTCTAAAGAATAAGCCCACCAGAAAAAAGTTAACATTTAAATATTATGCCTCCTACACTGAACCCTTCCACTGCACTTCAGCTTTCACAGTAAAACTACCAAGGCAGCAAATGACAACCAGCTCTTGGAGGTTCCCTGTCTAGATTTGAACCTATGAAATAGAGGAGAAAGGATTTAATAACCCCCCTTTCTGGTCCTCAATCCTTAAGCCATCCTGCCTGTTAGTTGGAAAGACCCTGCATTTAGGTCACATTATACTCATTAGTTGTGTGCGCCTCATAGAATGAATAGTATCTGCAGCTACAACAAGTCTATGAAAATCAACAGAGTATCTGATGACTTAAAAACCTCTTCCGAAGATAACTGATAGGCAGACAGAAGCACTAATTTTAAGCACTTATTATTCTGCATCCAAGGCCTTACTAATGGCTTCTGACTGAGAAGCAGCAGTGGGCTCTGCAGAACCTGCATGTGGTATGTATCCTCAAAACCACTCTTTTTCTTTTAAAACTGTACTGTTACTCAGTATTCCCCCAGTCCTCACCTCAGTAACTTCAATTGCTGCAAATTTGGATGAGAATGGCATGATCTGGGAGACTTCACTGTTGGAATCTGTATCTATGTGACTGGGACCAATTGATTCTGTCCTCAGTTCAGGTAAAAGCAAGAGTGCTGAAGATGGTTTAATGTCTGGGATCATGTCAGCAAACCAGTCCAACTCAGGGTCTCGCACTGGTTTCCTCTTTACTTGGATAGTGAACTCTTCTCCTAAACCAGTTTCCACTGCAGACTTTGGCCTCTCCTGAAGTGTTTTTGGCAACTCAGTAGTTTTTCCCAGCTGGTCTGGGTGCTCCCAGTTGTCATTGCTCCAGCTGTTCACAGGGGTGGACTTCAAGGGAGGACTCAGTTTGAGGCTTCTGGATTCTTTGCTCAGTTGGAGGATAGGAGGAAACAGTCTGTGCCCTGTAACTGCATCAGGTGTCACATCGAGGCTGTTCCCTGAGGACAGTTCAGGTTTGGGGCTGCTGGGTTCAAAGTCATCCCAGGGTTCCTCATCTGCATTATGTTCAGCAAAGTAGGGGCCAGCACTGCTGCACGGTTCTCTTGTTTGGATCTGTATGTTCACAGTTTTGTCAGTCTCTGTGTCCTCAGACTCGCTCCAGTCTGGCCACTCCTCTGGCAGCTTTTCAGAAGTACTCAAAATGCTTCTGCTGTTCCCCAAAGCATTAATTCCCTCAGGCAATCCATTCAGGGACAGCAGAGGGTCTTGCTTGCCTGGAGAAGACACAAACATTACATACTAGTGTCATAATCCCCTCATGAAATGAAGTTGTACTTAAAACTCCCAGTACCCTGACACTGCTTGACCGAGGAATATCCCAGCTTGGAGACTATCACTGCAACTATGGTCCGTATAGCTAGCATCCCACCTCCAACAGAGAACTATGCAAGCTTCTTCAGTGCTGGGGGGGGGGGTAAGGAAAGCAGTGGAGCAAGTGTCTCTTGCATCATAAGCTGTGGCTAATTTTCAGCCTAATACACAAGGGTTATTCACCTTGGAACATTAACTAGAACTGACAAGTGAGCCAGAGCAGATGAGCTGAATGAAGCTTCAGGAAAACTTGTATTTTATGGACATTTGATCAGCTTGCTGAAGACCAAGTGTATGAGCCATGGCAAATGTAACATCTAGCTTAATGGCAAGACGACAGGGCAGCAGTTCTAGCATTGTACCTATCTAACCCAGGGGCAGCCAAAGTCCAGCCTACAGGCTGTGTACCTGGTCAGCAGTAGACTCCATTTCCCAGCAACCCCTGCCCATATGGCTGGGGCTGGTTTCCATGGAGACCCCAGCAGCAGCCATGCTTATAGGGGGGCCAGGGTTTCCATGCAGGCTGGCCCCAGCAGTGCTGGCAAGCAGCAGAGGCACCAGCCTCTTCCTGGGGGGAGCTGTGCTGCAGGCAGCAAGAGGTGGAGCTGCTCCACAGCCAGACTGGGATGTTGCAGCAGTGACAGCGTGGTGTGGAGCTGGAGCAGAGCTGCAGTCTGCAGATCAGCTCTAGACCATGCTGTTACTGGTGCAACATCCCAGCCCAACTGCAGAGCAGCTCCATGCCCTGCTGTAGGCCCTACCAGCACTGCTGGGGCCCATCTCCACAGAAACCCTGGCCCTTTGCTATCACAGCACAGCTGCTCCTGGGGTCTCCATGGAAACCAGCCCCAGCCATGTGGGCAGGGGCTGCTGGGAAATGGGGTTTGGCCACTGGCCAGATCCACCATTTTGCCCACCCCTGATCTAACCTCCAATAAAAGGGCTAGTGGATTTGACGGGGTGTGAGGGGCAGGAAGAGACCTGCCCTTGCAAATACATAGCAATAGTCCTTTCTTGGCCAGCAGTATCATTGCTTACTCCATCCTGACTATCTGCTTGTCAACAGAACACCAAGGAGCTCCCTCCTGTACCATGGCTATTCAAGTCAGCTACAACTGTGCTCAGAGGCTGCATGTTTACTTCACATATTTCCCTGCACTCTTCCCAGTCAATTCTATCTAACAATTCACTTCACCGCAACAGGCTGCTCTGAAAAAAAATCATTTTTAAAATCATCATCTTCCATTGCTCTGTAGCCCTTTCAAAGCAAGCAGGTGGAGGTACCCCCAACTAGCAAACGTTTCATTACTGTTAAGTAGTAAGGACTGTCTAGGATGAAAGCATTGTTGGAGAAAAACTTACTCATCTTTAGGGCCACATGAGTGTCTGATCTTGATGGATATTTCTTGCTGCCGATGGGCACGTTCTCAGAGATGGGGCACTTAGGATACACACTGGAAGAGTTCTTCTGTAGGGGCTGGGACAGCTGATTTTTTTGATTGCTCAAAATGCGAACTGGGGAGTCTGCAGGGATACAAAGCAATATAAATGATGCTGTTAGCTCCACTGTTGTGACCACTCCTGCCAATTAAAGGTACATCATAGCGCTCCATTAGCTTTCATTGCTAAAATGAAGCCTGAGTTGGCCCAGATAATTTTAAACACTCAAGCCACTACCTTTTACAATACAGAAGTGCAGCCCATCATGACTGTTAGCCCCAATGTGCAATGGATTTAAGCAACACTCAATCAAAATGAAGACTTGCAAGTAGAGGTTTGTAGTGCCACAGGCTGCTCTTCCAGCTTCATCCAGAAACTGCTCCATTTTCTGCAGTCTGGGGGCATTCAGGCTGCTGGCAAATTGGTAGTGCAGCACTCCAATTCTCTTAAATGGAGGGCCTGGTGCTTTGCAGATCCCTGTGTGAATATAGCTGAAATTGTGGCACTTTCAAAAAGTCATTAAATGAAATAGCAAAATCCATGTCTGGATCTTATTAGACCGAAGACAATAAATGCTCTTTGTTTAGCCACTGGGCTTCTCAACACCAGTTTCTATACTACACAAAAGGTAAGAAAGATACCAGTGACACTCCCTTGCCCCTCCTCCCCTGGCTCCTATCCCTGCTGAACGCACGCATGTATGCAGAACAAACCCCTACGTGCTTCCCTTAGGCTTTGACAAAGCAGCTTGCTGGAATTGAATGAAAGAAGAGTTTTAGGACACAGCAACAGGTAACGCACTAATGGCTCCTGCACTGTCGATACAGGGGCACTAATAGCTACTGACCTGTTGATGCAGATCATCAGCTGCATTGCTCCTCTAGATTTTACAAACTTGCACAGTAAAGCTTTAACCCAAGAGGGCCATGACAATGCCTGCTCCATGGTAGACAGCGTTCTCTATCTGTGGTCCAACCAGGGATCACAAAATGGAGTGGGTGGGGGTTACATTTGTACTGTGACCATGTAACTGCTCAAGTGCAATACCCCAATGTAACATGTTTTATCCTAGTGCAGTTTGATTTGTCTCAGTGCCATTTACCCCAGTTCCACTGATGTCACCTGCAGTTTGCTGGTGGAAACAGAGTGTATGCTGGGGTCTGTATCAGTGGAGCTAGAGAAGGCTGAAGAGTACCTGAGGGACAAGGCCTACAATTCACATCAAGGAAACCAATTAGCTTCTACATTTTTATTGTAAAGCCAAAACAGGTAATTTACAAATGGTTAAAATGTAACAAAACTCCTAGACACCTACTTCTTCCCTACATTTAACAGCATCTGTTCCACAGTTGGGTGCAACTTATTAACAGGAACCAACTCTGAACAGCTTTTAACTAAACTCACCAAACCACTCTGAACCCCTTTAATTAAAGGGAAGGTTGTAACTTTGCTGGTGCACAGTTGGTCCCAGCCTGGGCTTTCAACAGCAAGTTCATCTGTTCTCTTCCCCCCTCCCCCCTCTCCCTTAAGAATTTCACTGATAAAGCTTGCTGCCAGAGCAATCTGTTGCTAATTGTGCTGCTCCGGTGCTATTCTTGTAGATTAATTTCACTGCTAAAACTGATGATTTTTCAGGAGTCCAAAAAGTCTGAATTTGTTTAAAATATGGATTCTGGATGTTTTTTAATGTAAATACATTAAAAAAATAAGAAACTCACTTAAAATGAAATGTAGGCTATAGATTGTCATTTTACATTTACTATGCTTTATTGAAATCATTTAAATAAATAAAAAAAAGTGCTTGGTGACCTGTCCACAAATTTTAATAGGTTTAAAAGTGCCTTTTTCCATTACATACAGAATCAGGGAAAAAGTATCTAACTCTTAAGGTGAATTTAAGCTCTAAGGGAGATGCAATGTCACATGTTGCAGTAGATTTCTTTACTACTTTCAGTCTTCATAATGCAGCGAATGAAGTTATTCCCATTTTTCCAAACGTAACTATTCTCAGCAACTGTTCCTGCAGAAAAGCTTTTCCCTCATTTACTAGAGAATATTTTCTTCATTTGGACTAGTTCAAACGTCAAAAACTGGGGAGCAGAAAGAAGTAGGAAAGTTCGTTTTCCTCATCCAATCTATGAATGAAAAACCAGGTGGTAGAAGATGAGATCTACTGGGTTAAGAAACAAAAAGACACCAGGCCAGATTTTTCAAAGAGATTTAGGTGCCTAAAGATGCAGGTAGATGTTTAATGGGGTTCTCTCAAAAGTGGGTACTAAACAGTTCAGCTACTGTAGTCTCATTGAAATTGAAGGGATGTTGGTGTCTAACCTCCTTAGGTGGTTTCAGGTATCCCACTAGGCACCTAGCTGCATCCTTATGTGCCTAAACACGTTTGAAAAATCTGTCTCCTGATGACTAGAACCAATCCATCTATTTACTAATGAGGTATTATGCTTCCTTGATTGAGGGTAGCAGTCGGTAACATTTTCAGGTGACAGGCCAGAAGGGCCCAGCTCCTGTACAAGGAAAGCGCCTTGCTGCCCGGTGTGTAGTGCACTGCAGTCAAAGCCTCCAATGCCAAAGCCCCAGCTCTGTGGGCCGGATTCAGTGGCTCCCTGGGCCAGATCCAGCCTGCAGGTTGCCAACCCCTGGTTTTAAAGGCTTATTTTTAAATGCAAAACTGGCTTATTTTTTCTAACATACGCAATATATTTAAGGTTGCTTTGACTAGTACAAATCAATTTTAACATCAAATTCCTTTACATGTAAGTGAATTCCTATTTCCATCCAAACAGTTTGACACAAGTCATAAGTAAAAATCTCATCATTGATAAATGAGTCACTTCATCATCTTCTAACCTAGCAAAAATAAAATAGCTGAGGGGAATTTATGCAGCTCCTCATCTAAAAGATTTAATAGCTTAATTGTCCAGATAGACTATAATTCTGGTTAGCAAAAAAGAAATATCAAATTTAGCATCAAGGCAAATCACCACAGGTTAATGATTATTCTAATGACAAACCTCTTTTTAAGGGGAAAAAAAGAATTCAAATGCTTTTGATTTATATCACTATTAAAATCTGCAATTTCAAATCACTCCAGTCAGGTTGAGAAGAGGCCTTCACAGACATTAAGCTTAAAGACCATGAGGGACTTGCCTTGGAGTCCACGGAATACACATAAAATTGGATGGCACAGATAGATCCTGGAGCCTGGGCTCCCAAATCCTTCTAGTATTTACCTACCATCTGGGGAAAGGTCCGTAGTTTTAGTGAAACTTGGTACAGAGCGCTTGAAAATCTTGCTTCTTTCGCCACCTACAACCACCTCAGGTCCAAGCAGAGAGACCAGGACTGCTAAGCTGTGCAATGTTATTGCCACAATGTTATCACTAGAATCTCGAAGGCCCAGTAAAACCTAAGACCAGAATACAAGAAGACTATTAGAAACACAGTAAGGATTCCAAGCCAGTTTCTCTTTAGCTCATCCGTTAGAGTGGTATGTCTGCAGCATGATTTATTTTTAAAATCATCACCTTTCACAGTTCATCCAAAGTTCCTAATGTGAAACACTATGCTGGGGTAAGAAATTAATCTTTCACTCCACAGCTGGGTTCAAATTCTAGCTTATGTTACACATTTAAATAGCTGAGCGCTTAGCCCCCAGTGAAACTGGACTGCTTTGCAAAACTACCTAGTAGTTTGGTGCAGTTCAGCATGGTCAGCCATCTCTGCTCACAAGACACTTTGGACTGAAATGCTGGAGCAACGAAGTGGGGATGCAATGCATGATCATGAATGGAGATGTTGCAAGTCAGTGTTAACACATAGCGACAGACTTATGAAGGCATGGGTCTATGATGGGAACAACAAAGGAGTGCTCTGAATCAGGATTTGTGTATACTGGTGGCTTGGCTTGAGACCGGAACAGCAAAATGTGTTTCAAGTCAGAATTGAGGTATGCTGGCAGAGCTGGGGTGAGGACAGGAATAGCAAGAAGTATTTCAGATCAGGCCCATGGGGCACTGGCAGAGCTGTTAGCCAGGGGATGGGGAAAGGAAAGCTGGATGCTGGGAGTGAAATAAACAAAGGGTACTGCACATCAGGCTTGAGGTGCATTTGGAAGAGTTGGAGTTTGGGGAAAGCTTACAGAGAAGTTGCCCACACCGTGCTTGACTGCAGCCAGGACTATGAGATCTTTACTTTTAACAAGAACAGAGTTCATCCCCGCAGTGTAATTCCCCACATTTGATACATCATGTACAGTCCTGTTGCCTCTCATCCTTAACCTGTGGCAATATGATGTTTTTCAATTCATCCCGTGTGAACAATTCTGCATAGGTATCGATGTGAGACAGCAACACCATTCGAACATGCTCCTCGTGAACCTCAAACAGCTTCAGCAGCACAGGGATGACATGAGTCTGGAACAGGGCTGGTGAGAGCAGATAGCTTGTGTGGCAGTCTCCAATATTATCTAGGGGAAAGAGTTTGAAAACAGGACAAATAGCTTCCCACACCAGACATAACTTACATTGAGTTAAAGCTACTCAATTAAAATACGCTGCAGCCAGCAACTTCTAGGGCCAAGATTTATATTGTCACCCAACAGCCAGATTTGATTCTCAATCCAGGTCCCTCTTTGGGTCAGCCAAAACTGGGAACTGCAGAAGCAGCAATCTTGAGGAATAAGGTTGGGGAGGAAGGCTTTGTTCTTCAAGGGCAATCACTCTAAATAATTAGTGTCAAATGAGCCCCAATGAAGAATTCTACACAAGAGGGAACAAGCAGCAGGGACAGGAGATCTTCAGGAATCTAGCAGGGAGAAATTAAGTACTCCTAGCAGGGGGCCAAATGATCACCCTAAGAGGAAAAAAGTTGCCGCATGCCAACTTGCCAGCTCAAGCTAGGGCAACTTTGTTCTCTGCAAGAGTGTTAGGATAGGTAAACGGTGAGAAAAGGATACACACTGTGGTGCTGTAAGCAGGCCCCATGCCCCACCATCCCAGAAGGGGCCATTTATAGCAGCATGGAAGGAATCCAAGCAATTGCTAATCCCCTTTCAGCAACAGGAGGAAAGCAATATCACATAAGAGCAGTGGAAAATTTAGCAGACAAACCAGGGGACCTCACATCCTTCAGCATCTGGAATGACACACAGTTTTCTTTGGTACTTTACCATATAGTATTACCTTGGCTTAAACACCAAATGAAAACCTTTGGTCAAAGGCACTACTCTGAATTCACTCCAAATGTGTCAGTGTTAATTCTGGGGAGAGAATGTTCAAAGGTCACCTTTCTTTGGACCTAGCAGATGAGGAAGGAAACTCTTGACAGCTACAGGCTCAGCAAACACAAGCTGATTGAGTAAAAGAGGCACCAGCCGCGAAGCTATCAGCTCTTCTGACAAGCAGGCCACTCTATCCAGCAGGAATCTGTATTCCAAGAAAGAGTAATTAGTATTAGGGAAGCTTTTCGTTGAACAATTTATGACACGGTTTCAAAATGAGTTTCCCTTAAACATCCTTTTCTCCTTGCTTTGTCTGCCCTGTTTGCCTAGAACAATGGAGTCCAGGTCCTGATCCTAGTCTTAGTTTAGGCCAGGGGTGGGCAAAATATGGCCCAGGCACTTTCATCTGGCCCATGACATCCCCCAGCAAATTGCACCCCACCCAACTGTTCCGCCCACAAGAGTGGAAGTAAGGCGTCCACATGTACAACCGCCCAACACGCCCTATTAGGCCTTGCTCCCACCCTCTTGGGCACAAGGGCTCTGCCCAGCCAGCAGCTTCCAGGTGGGGCTTCTGCTGCAGCCGGAACCTGCTCGCTCAGGGCAGCAGGTAGGGAAGCAGTGGGGCTGGTGGGGGGGTGAGGGGCTGGAGTTGCAGCTCAGCAGAAGCAGGAATGCAGCACAGAGCCTCTGGCCAGAGGGGCAGCAGGAGCATGTAGTTCAGCTGGGCAGGGTGTGGATGTGAGTGTGTGTAGGGGGGTGGGGTCCCCTACCCATGGCATGCAGCCCCTGCTGCCTGGCAGCAGCAGCAGGTGGCAATGTCAGGGTGCTTGCGCCTGGTGCAGACATGGCTCTGGCCAGCATTGCGCAGAGGGAGGGAGCGGAGCCTGCCCCATCACCGGGGCTCCATGTCTGCAGCTCCAGCACTCAGCGGGGGAAGCCCCACACTGGAGACAGCTGCTTCCCCTGCTCCCTGCTGCGCAGTCCTCACACTGTGCTGGGAGTGGAGGAAGCTTCCCCACAGAGTCCAATGCAGGGCTTCCCTACTGCAAGTGTGTAGCCCCTGCGACAGACACGGCCAGTGTTGTGCTGGGGGTGAGGAGCGCACCCTGGCGCAGCCTGCCTGGCCGCTTCTATGGCAGGGGCTCCACATTGCAGGCTTGCAGCTCCGTATTCACATCAGTGCTGACCCAGCCTGTGACAACTTGTCAAAACTCCCTATGTAGTCACCAGGCCCAATAATTGCCCACCCCTGCACTAGAGTGTTAGAGCTTTCTTCAGAACTTTTTTACAAAGGCCTGAGGGTTTTTAAATACAGAAAGGAGGGGGAAAAAAAACCACACTGACTGACTCTCATTCTTTTTCTAGGCCCAGTATAATGTCCTGACCATAATGCAGCATCAACTTAGCTAGCTAGAAAGTGATTTTCAATCTTAGGTCCTTCCGTACACTTACCAGTAGCATGATTACAGCTGCAATACCCATTACAAAACCATTTTTTATGCTTATAAAATTTACCAAAAACTTTAACCCCTTAGGTGGAAGTTTTCCAAGCCAGTCGTCTCTCAGGCTGAATTTTTTTGTGGATAATTTTGCCCAAACACTTTTGAGAATTAAGCTAGCAGTCAACGCATTGTTTTACTATGTCAATTCTTTTTTTTAACAAGCACTAGTACCTTGCGGTTTGGAATAGAACTTGAAAGTTGGCATTGAAATAGCTTTTGTGTTATTTATGAGACTACTGTCCCTCTGAAATCTGCCCAAATTTAACAAAGATATAGGCTTCTGCAAAAAAAAAGTGCAGTTGGCACATGCTCATTAAGGCTTTCTTAGAGTTTCACTGCCAAATTCTTCAGATTCCATCCATGCTCAGCATGCTGCACCCCCCCCTTACAGCACCTAGTGCAGTGGTTCTTAACTTCTTAGACTCAAGGCACTGTTGGAAAATGCCAGCTCTTAGCTTTGGTTCGTTTCCTGACTACAGAAAAACAAATAGAGCAATTTTTTTGTTGCAAATAATTCAGAAAGACCATACCAGGTAAAAAAGTTTTTGACTCTATGGATTTTTATTTGAAATCTCTGGGTTTATCTGTGAATCAAGTGTACCTTGATTAAAACAAACAAACAAACAAAGTCACTGACCTACAGTACCACCCAGACTCTGCGCTTCCATCCCCACACAGTGAATGAGCATGGTGGTAAAACTGGACACTGTACAATGGCTATTCCAGGCTGAGGTGGGTCTTAACACTGGGAATGAGAGTAGAGAACCCATCTCTTTCATGGTCTCAATGCTCACATCCATCCTCCTTGCTGGGTCAAAGAATATGGCAAAGGATGACGCCTGGCATATACAGAGGGGACAAAAGCCATCTTGGTGGGGAGAAGTAGGCTGGGAAAAGGAGATTTGTGAAACTGGGACTAGAAACTGACAGTGTAATGGTAGGTTACAGCTTGGGACTGAAGCTGGGGAGACTGGGAATAGCTGAGCAAGGTGGAAAAGGGGACATAGATTGCCTGGGGATATAGAAGGAGAAAGGAAGCCAGGACTGGTTGAACAATGACACTGAGAAACAATAAGACTGTAGCCAGGGACAAGTTGAAATAGATCTGATCTGGGAGACCTTGGACTCACCAGATCAGGAGACTAGGACATGGTACATAATTAGAGGCCCTAGGTAGATGTAAGACTTGATAGCCAAGGAGCTGAAAGCTGACCTGGAGACAGCCTGGAGGAAGAGCCTGAGGCCATCTCAGAAAGGACAGCATCCTCTCCAATCAGTAAGTATCAAGGAAACCCAGTGACAAGGTATGCATCTCATCCCCACTAGGGCTGACCCAAGAGGATGACAACCCCACCACTGCTATCATTCTATTAGCTCAAGTGGCAGAAGTCCATGCAGATGTAAGGTTTGCAACGCTGCTGAGAAACTGAGTGACTGTGATGCTACATGATGGAATTTGTTTTATATTTTTTTCCAATTTCCTTTTTAAAGAAGCCAAGAAGACATTAAACAGAAGATAAAAAACAAGGTTAACCATTTAAGAAAGGAAACACAATTCAGTCACCTTATGTGCATACATTATGATAGTCTAATTACAAAAGCATCTATTGTTTTTTCCACAGATTCATTGATTGTAAGGCCAGAAGGGACCTTGGAAGATCATTGGGTCCAGCCCCCTGCACCAAGCAGGAAAGATAACTGGGGGTCAGGTGACCCCAGCAAGGTGACCGCCTAGTCTCCTCTTGAAGATTTGCAGGGTAGGTGATTGCACCACCTCTTGAGGGAGTTTATTCCACAGTCTGGACACCCTCACTGAAGACGTTTTTCCTAACATTGAGCCTGAATCAATCTTCCAGGAGTTTGTGGCTGTTACTCCTGGTTTTCCCCTTGGGTGCCCTGGTGAACAGTTGCTCACTGGAGCCCTTGATGTAATCCCCTAGTGTAGTGGTAAGCTGTTACCAGGTCCCCTCTCAGCTTTCTTTTCCTCAGGCTGAAGAGTCCCAGATCCTTCAGTCTTTCCTCATATGACTTGCCTTTTAAGACTGATCATACGGGTGGCTCTTCTTTGGACTCTTAAGCTTGTCCACATCCTTGTGAAAGCATGGTGCACAGAACTGGACAGTGCAGAAACAAATCAGGATCCAAATTTTGTAGCCTGATCTGTCAGTGTGGATCCTGCACAGCTCCAGTGAAGTCAAATGGTACATGGGACCCAGTTGAATAAAAAACACACTTTAGGATCAGGAACAATTTTTGAAAACTGTTTTGGCTAAAAATTCTCACTGTAGAGAGCAGCTTGGATTTAGTTCCTTAAATGAAATACATGACAGAGAACAGATGTTCAGGCCTCCCTCCCTCTTCCTCTGCAACAAAAAATGCTACCAGGATGCTACAAAATATTCGTTTTTCAAGTGACACCAGACAATTAAGTCTCTCCTTCACCCTTCCTATGCCAAACAAGTTACAGTTGATTTCCAGTTGTATCTCATGGACAATAAGAAAACTTGCTTTTTCATACCCCCACTGCCTATGATAAAGCAACTACCTTTAGTTTTGCGTAATTTCACGAGTTCCCAATCGGGCCTCTAGAAAACACTGAATGTTTCAGAAAATATGTTTGAGATAGCTACACTACACTATTGTCCTGTTTTCTAGTCAGTTCACAGCAAGCAACAGGACCAATTTCTATACAACGAAAGTATTTGCTGATCACCTACTTGTATACCCACAGCTGTGGGACTGTCACATCACAACCGAGCGATCGGCATTGTGCAGAAAGTTGCATAAATGTTTTTAAAAAAACCTGAAGCCATGCAGAAGCAAAACCACACAGCGAAGGTGGTAATGAATACTTACTGACTGATGCCAGCACTGGATTTGCTTACCATGAGCGAGATATTAAACCAGAGCACAAAGGTGATGAAGTGTGTAAAAGGTTGAAATCCACAACAGAGGAAGCATCCACCCTAAGACCAATAACTGGGAATGTCTACTAGACACAAAACAGCATTGTGCAGGGATAACACCAAGCTAGTTCAGGTACCAGAGCAATATAGCCATGTTAGCATGGCACTGCCTGGGCTTGGCAGCTATACTGAGAACTGAGCATATGCAAATCACTATTAAAACTGACCCTTCTCTGAAAAAGAAAGCAGGACAAGTTAGCCTGGGAACAGTAGTATACTAAAGCTATATTGCTTTGTTACTCAAGCTACCTTGGATATGTCTGCAGTACTGCACTGTGCCATGTAGACACGTCCTGGAAATCCTGCTGAGACCTTAGCTGGAACATGATCAACATTTTCTCACATGAAGGGCCCCCAGAAAGACTGAAGTTCTTTCACTTACTTGAAAAATTCAGTTTTCTCCTCTTCTGTCTTTACTGTTAAACTTTTCAGAAAGTTCACAACTTCTAGGAAATCATTCCTAACCACAAAAATAAAGACTATGAAGCATCACCAAGAATTTTAAACTGAGCAACCTCCTATCTTTTATTCACCAGATGGAGGAAGACAGCGGAGCTTAAATGAGTGATATTGGACTAGGAATGTTGGAGTAAGTCTCAGCTTCTTATTTTCTATCCCCACCAATATGTTTCAAAATCCCACTGCAATCATTTCTAGATGGGAGAATTCAATCTCTATTGCTCATTCTATTCTTAGCCTCTCTTGAGGCTGATGGAGACAAGTAAAAGCACGTGTAATACAAGCATCTGTCCATTAAGAATAGGAGTGATATCAAAAAGTAATTTCCTCAGCCTGCTTGTTAGTCTTCAGTCAGAATTCAATGATGCCATGATTTTGAGGTCAGCAATTTGCAGCATCAAATGGGAAAAGCTACATTTGCAATCTCTTGAGCTAGTTACTGCATTATGGTGGGAAAAATACATGTCCTTCCTGGGACAATATTGATATCCTTAGACCACAACACACTGAGGGCAATCTGTGCAAACAGGTAGTAAAGCTGGATTTAAGGCAAACGTACTTTGAAGAGTCTTGTTTTCTAGGCCATGCACTACCCCCACCCACAAAATGAGGAAGACTCAACTGGGTATAACCAAGAGGGTTGCTGTTTTTCAACAAACCTGCTCCAATTTCAACACCCCACTGTGAATGAGATGAGGCTTTTTACATTTGAGACGCTTTACCAACACATCTGTCTGAGCACAGTAAGTATAGGCCATACAACAGGCAACTTTCTGACTGCTAAATGAGCCTAACATGGGGAGTGGATAGTTGATCCTTCTAGTTTATCTCAGTGCTGTGCTATTAGCAAAAATGAAACTGACAAAGTCCCATCAATTTCAAGGCTGCTATTAAGGGGGTCGAATAAAGTAATAAAACTTAATGAAGGGTGGGCAGCTGTGAGCTGGCTGTTCCCACATGAATTAGTCAGCTCATTTAATTCACCTTAAGAGATGCTTTTAATACTGAAATCAATGCCCACCTTACCCATTAGTAGTGCCTACTTTTGGGTTGCTAACATCTTTGACTTTCTTTTTGGAGGTTTGTTTCATGTATGATACATGAAGTACAAACATAATTACAGAATAAAGTACTTAAGATGCTCATAAGTAACCAATGCATGCATTTACTCACCTGAAGAACTCATGAGACAGCAAGCTGGACAGGGGTGGACGGCACTTTGGATCTGGATTCAGCAGTGTGCAGTGCAAGGTTTGTTGAAAACTTGAGAGAATATCTGCTGAAACTGAAAGCCACACATCTTCCATTAAATTCCACTCCAAACATGGGGAACATGCAGGACTCAGAGATTCCTCCTTCCTTAGGTGGAAAATCATTATTTCTCAAATGCTGATAGGTAACAAAGCTTACCTACCATTGTCTAACAGCTATCATAAGCTTCTTCCTGTTTTAGAAACAGCATTTTTAACTCATCTCCCCTCGCCTGAGCCAGCCTGCTCTTAAAACATTTAGGAGCAAGCAGAGATAATGCAGTTTATAAAAGCTAGGCTTTCTCCTCAGCTTGATAAGATGACAAGAGTAGCTTCCTTTCTTCTCACCCTCCATCTGCCCTACTGCTTTCTAATTCAGAACTATAAAGATTTAATTATACTGAAGTTTCTATCTGATACCATTACAATGAAAGTCAAGTAAGTTTCTAGTCCGTTTAGCCACCATATAAAAAGTGTGCACAATGCAAGCATATAAAAGTAAAACAGAACTAAAATAATCTACTTATGCTCTTACAAGAGGCAGCATGGCCCAATATATTAAGCACTGTTCAACTTGGCAGAAGATTTAGGTTGTATTCCTAGTGTGGTTACTGGCTTTCTGTGAGACCATGGCCAAGCGGCTGGCCTCAGTTTGCCAGTGTGAACAATGGGATGAAGAAATTCATCCTCTGTAAAGTGCTTTGAGATCAACAGATAAGTAAGAGATAGGAGTTTATTGTTAAGCACAAGTGATCTTTCAATAAAAGTTAAAACACTGGAAATCTAAACTGGAAAGATCCCTTTTTTCTCCAGAACCTATGGGGCATACATAATCCATGGACTGAGGAAAAGAGTTTTACAGTATTAAAGGAGGATTTGATATTCACAGCAATGGGATATAGGAAAAACATTAAGGGATGTCAAACTTCATTCTTCAGGGCACAAGCCAACCCACCAGATACACAGGACTGGGAGAGAACTTCTATACAGTAGCTAAGGCAGGAAGGTCTGAGGCATTTGACATGAAAGGAGACAGAGGATCTTTTTAAGGGAAGAGAAGAGATAATGGAGTTCAGATGTACATCTGTCTTTTAACTTGATTAACCTAAAGATCTCCTACCTAACTGTAACATAAAACTTGTTCCTGCATCCAGTAACATGTCATTACACTATGTTACTGCAACTAAGAAGCACACAATATTAGGCACAGGAAAGTCTCACAACCTTTATAGTAATTTGCACTTAGGTAGTTCCTTTCATCTTAAAGCAGCTAAACAAATTCATCACCCACATTGTGCAAAATGGAGAAATTATGCAACTTACTTACAGCCATACAAAAGGGAAGTAAGATTCTGGAACAGAGCAGTTACCCCAACTGTTTAAGCTCCACACCAGCTACCGAACAATACTATCTCTCATATATATTATAAAGACAGCTTCCCACCCTACACACTGATTTCTGGTGTCAGAGTGAAACTTATTACAGCATAAGGTAGTTGGAACCCCTAGAAATCTCCAAGTCTATGAAAGCAAAGCATGAAACAGGAAGAACATGTGGATAGAAAAGTTTTTAATTCCTGAAATTCATAGCGAGTGCAATGGACAGTCCTTGATCGCAAAGTTTGTCACACTTCTCCTGGAACACAATTCCTCAAAATGAAAGATATTTTTGTTCATGCTTGAACACAATCAGCCACAGGATTACTTGGCATGGGTGGTAGCTAAATAAGGGCATTTTATTATAGGTCGTGGAGGAATCTCACCCTGATCATTCAAGATTGTCAGCAGATTTTCAATCATTGTTCCAAAGGAATAGGCATCTCGGGCATGTCCATGGCTTTCAGAAAGAATGCAGAAATCTGCAGACTAAAGAAATAAGCATCATATAGAAGGAGCTATACAATCTCCACCATTACCTACCATCCTTTCATTTTCCAAGTCTTTTCATAGCCCTGTAACTCCAACTTACTTTATTTGTAATGCACTATTATGCTAAACTAAAGGACTTTTGCCTCAAAGAATTTATAATCTAGAAGCACAAGTAAGTACATTACTATTAAACAATACCCTCAGGAATGCATTCAGCAATCATAAGCCAACAACTTTCTGTATTTCTATGGAAACCAATGTTAATCGGGGATAGATCTTACGCTCTATTCAGAACAAAGAGCTTATTATATTTTAAACATTCTAGTTGATTACTAGGGAAAAACATGGACATTAAGTGCAAAAGCACTATAAAATTATGTGGCCACAAAACAACCAATAATATCCGATAAGACCTTGGGTTCTTTAGATAGTCTAAAATGGAGTATACTGTTTGCACCAAGTTTTACATAAAAATGGTCACTTATTTAAAAAAAATTTTGAACATCTATTTAAGTGAAGCTCGTAATCTTTGATCTTTGAGCATCTGAGTAACAAACACAGATTTCAGTTTCAGAACTCATACTTTCTATGAAATTAAATAGTGCATAACTGGATTGTTCTTTGTGATGTAAAATTTACATAAACCACAATCTTCAAGAGGCCCTGATAGTGATGTTCAGGAAGCACTCTCTGCACATGAGAAGCAATATTTTTAATATATGAATTACCCACAGAACCACACCTGCCTATATTGGTCACATTCATTTCATAAAACTTAGTATAATCATTTCTGTTCTGTTATCTTTAGAATGATTAAAAATACTAACCCATACTTGCCTGGTATAGGATGATTTTCCAATTTTTTTAAAGTTATAAAATGACCAAACAGAAACAGTACATAATCTAACAAGCCATTTATTTAACACATGCACCCTATGGAAACAAAACAAAACCTAGGCAAGGAGGGGGGAGACAGTGGGAGAAGGTTTGTTTTTTTTTGTTGGTTTTTTTTAGTTAAAATCTGCCAAACATGGGATCAACCTAGGAGACCAAGGGTACAATAGCATGTGAGAGTAGCACGGCTGAATAAGCTCCGGTGCAGCTTGCACCAGTTTCTTGCTCCTGGGTTCAGTGTTTAAGTATGTGCCTAGGACTGCAGCACATTAAGCCACAGTGGCAGAGCCCCCCAGCTGGCAGAAGGACTGGTGGGGGTCAGCCTGCCAGCCTGGAGCTGCTCTGCCCCAGCTGAATGTGCTGCAGAGGGACTGGCTGGGGCACAAGGGTGCTGAAGTGCAGGGCTAGCTGGCAGCCAGGCCCTGCACTGCAACACCCTCGTGCCCCAGCCAGCCCTGGTTACTGTCTACACATACACTGTGGTGCACTAAACTCCACCATAGGACAGGATAATACTGCCCGACACAAGTACTAAGGCAGAGTTAATTAGTTTGTTCCGGCTTAACAGCACTGCATATGCAGATGGTGACACTTTAGTGTGGAGCTAATTAGTCAACTCCACAGTAAAGCGCACATGTAGATGCCCCCTGAAAGTAGTTCCTGAACCAATACAAAGACATTCACAATCACATCCCACATAAATCCAGTTGAATACAAAGTAGTTAGAAAAGAAAAACAGCATCAAAACTTGAATGCACAGGGCCTGAAGCCTAAATTCAATCACATACTGCTGTTCCCTGCAACTGCAAAACTGATCAATTGTGAGTATTTATTTGGGAAAAAGCATTTTACATTTACTTATCAAGAAAGAGGAAGTATAGAGCAACTATGTCACCTTTTTAAAAATGGGAGTTGCATGGAAGGCATATTAAAAAAAAAAAAAAGCATATCAACAGGGGTTGCAAAGCACCGAGCATTACTTATTTAAAAATATGGGCTGGGACAGAGCTACCAGATTATTCGCTGTTAGGGCTCTTGCTCTGTTCCTGGCTAATTCTGTTAAGACACCTCCGTCCCTCCTTTTAAGAATACCCTAGATAGGGATAGAATAACAGACTTTATTCTGGAGTTACCTAGGTAGACATACCCTCCACACCTAAGCATATAGATTTCAGGACTTCTATTTAACATATATCTAATAAAATAGTGTGTGTACTATTTCTTTAGGTTTATATTAAAACAGAAATCCTACATAATATATATAGATGAAAAATATTTTCTGAACTTCTGTGTTTAATCATCCTCCATAAAGAACACTCTAGCAAGAACAGAATCTTTTGCTAATTCTGTAACATAGCAGGGCTACTTACCATCTCTTCAGGAGGGATGCCTGCCTGGTCTCTCACTGATTTGATATCACACAGGAACTAGAAAGGTAAAAAAGAAAACTTCATGATAAATGTTTTGTCCTAATCACTTATCCAGATTCACAAATTGGTACCAGCATGTAGAAGATGAAACCTAGTAGCTATGACTGCTTTTTTTTTACTCATTAACTGCCTCCTCCACTGCAGGCCATACATGCCAAGGCCTGCTGAGACTAGCTGAATGTATAGCACAAGATTCTCCTTCCACCTCAAAGTCAAGAAGTAGCCATGCTTCACCTACCCCAGTGGGGAACTTTCAGGTATCTAAACATTGTGTGTAAAATGCCAAGAAGCCCTGAAGTAACTGCATTTTACCAGTTTAGCCCTTCAGATTTACAGTATTTATTTGATTTCTACATGAGATTTCCACCCCCCTCCACCACATTTAACATGACAGGAAAAACTCCTTCATCTTAGAATGAAGTAGGAGGTGGTGGGGAGGCCAAGCTGCTCCTGTGGCTCTAGCTCTAGTCCCAACCCTGACCCTAACCCCAGGTTAGGGGTGGAGCCATAGCTGTTGCTTGCCCTCCTGCCACCTCTGCACCCCACTGCCTTTCCCCTGGCCACAGACTCAGGGCCAGGCTGAGGCTGTTTCATGCCCCAGGCTGGAACAGGGATATAGCCTACCAGTGCTGAAGGAAAGGGGGTGGGGGCAGACAGGGAACAGAGGCTGCAGCAGAGGGAGGGAGACAGAAGAGCCTGAGGTTGCTGGCAGAGGGATGGGTAGCAAGTGTGTGCATGTCGGGGGGAGGGACAGAGAGAGCAAGCTACTTGCCTTTTCCATTGCCCCCCAACTGCTTCTCCTACCACCTGCCCCTTACTACAGCTCTTCTAGTGCTGCCCCCACCATCTGACCCCTGTCAATGTTTTCCCTGCTGTAGTGGTAGTGAGGAAAAATGTAAGACAATCTTCCAATAATTAGTTTCTATATGTGGAAAAATTTTGCAAATGTACAGCATTTTCCATATACAGAATCTAATTATTGGGGGGGTGAATCTTAAATTCAGAGTCATCTTGGATTCGAGTAAATACGTTAAGTCTTTGAATGTGTTTTGCTTGGACTTGAAAAAATACCCATGGTCCTTTAATAAAAGATTTTACCCCAATGTTCTTGATGAAAATATTTTTTGCAATGTGCACCACAATGTCTGTCTTGCTGCTCCCTTCTCAGAGGTGATAGTATATCAGTAATGCTTTATGAAAAAAATTATGAATTCCCAGATCCTGTAAGATGAAAGGTAGTAAGCACCCATATATTTAGTTATGCCTCTGACTCTGCACAACATATAGCAGAAATCAAGATAAGCATTCTCCAACATTATTAAAATCCAATGAGATGCCAAGCAGGGAGATCCAAAGCCTTCTTTAAATGGTTTTATTTCTCTGCTTGTTTTAAGGAAGAAGAAATCATTCTATTTCATATTAAAGTAAATATAGTAAAAAATAAAGTAAAATACCTTTACTAGCCGGAAGTAGTTGAGAGATCAGCCCCAGTGAGGCTCCCACCTAATCCTCTCCAACCCCAACACCTCCTTGCAGCCAGCTCTCCCCTGAAGGACTAGTTGACTAGCTCAGTGGTCTCAAATCTTTTTAGGTGAAGATCACTTTTTCAAGCAAAGGGCAATCCAGGATCTACCAGGCCACCCTCCCCACCCTCCAGCAGGTCAGTTGGGGGTGGGGGGCAGATCGAGGCCCCCAAAGTGAGGGAGGGAGTGGGGCACGGACTGGGGTGAGTGGGGCCCTGGCCAGGCTGGGCTGGGGGAGGTTCAGAGCCTGGGTGGCTTGTCCAGGTGCACAGGGTGGGGGCAGGCAGCACATGTACCCCAATCTGGCACGATGGTTGCCGCTGCACGCTGGGTTTTGTGCTCCGAGTCCTGCAGCAGCAGCTACCTCGCCACACGCACAGATCGGGGGGGGGGGGGGGGGG
>NW_017728993.1:66502053-66509470 GCF_001723915.1 Gavialis gangeticus
GGGGGGGGGGGGGGGGGGGGAATGTGCCCCTCGGGGTTCTGCCGGGACGTATGCAGTGGCGGGACCCCCCCGCACACTTGGATGAGCTGCCCAGGCTCTGACTCACCCCTGGCTGAGGCCCCACTCACCTGGTAGTAGGGGGTGTGGTGGGGGATTCTCCCACTCACCCGGCACAGCCCTGGTGGCAGGGGGCATGGCTCAGCCCAGTCACATGCATCCTGTCACTCTTACATCCCACCACTCCCAGACTGCATCCCAGCCACTCCTGATCACAGAGCCTCTGACAGTCGATCTCAGTTTGGGGTGAGGCTAGCACCCCAGACTGAGATAGACTGTCAGGGGCTGCCTGATCAACCAGGATTGACCGGTTGGTGACCACTGGCCTAGCTAATGGTGAATTAGTTTCTGCATTTACCCCGACATGGTACTTAGTGGTAACTGTGCCCTTGGAACAAGCTTCAGGTCCTGGAATAGGAAAAGGCGCCGACTCGTGTAATACCAAATTCTGGCAGCTAGCTTTTTATCAAGGTGAAAACCCAGTAATCAGAAAGCCCTTCTCCTGGACACTGGAGAGTATTATTTGTTTGGCTCTTACCTCTGGAGTAGCTTCATTAAGGTTACATACTGTTTCCATTCCTCCTAGTTTCCAGTGCCCATCCTCACTTACAAACACGGATGATAAACAGACATTGTTATGCGTTAGGTTTCCCTAAAATATAAAACAAACAATAGACCTGGGGATAGCAGCAGGCATATAATTCTCGTTAGCACTAATTAGGTGCCATGAGGATCTAAGGAAAAGCTGCCAAAAGCATACAATTCAATTTTTATCCTGTAAAGTTTTTTTTGGTTTTTGTTGTTGTTTTTTTTAATAGACAAACCCTGGGCACCACACATGAGGGCCAAGCTTTAAATAAAGCCAGGTTTAACCTTCACAGTCCTTTTAGAATAATTAAGATGAAGGAGAGACCCTAAATTCAAACACAGGAACTGAAAATTATACTGCTGTAGCTCCTGGTATTTGCTACAGTCACTCCTGGCATGTGCTAAAAAGCAGGACTGGACCGAGGGAGAAGTAACACAGCCCCGTATCTCATGCATCACAAGGACAGTTAACAAAATGTGTTAGTTTGTGAATCTGTTTTCCCAACAACATAATTTCACTTGTTCATGGTTCTGACCAGTCATGGGATCTCAGGCTATGAGATCATGGGATTATAATTCTCTTCCTTTCTTTCTGACTCTTTAATTAAGTTGTTTTAAGCAGCCATTGATTCAAAAAACTGTTAAAGAACCAATTCATGCTATGTAAAGGCAGCCTGGAACTGCAGGGGTCAACTGATATGAACCACTCCTTTCTCTTTGTGATATCCACTGCTCCTGCCATGTTACAGGGAATAAAATACAATAGGGGAACATGAAACGAGAGTTAAGGTCTCACATGAATAAGACCACTGACCATATACTGCCCATCACCTTTACTTCCAATCTCCACTGAGAACCAAAGCTCACTCTTGTGTCTACTGCTACTGGAAACTTACCCTTTCATGGAGGAAGACAAGAGCCAGCAATATGTCATAAATCCCTGCGCAGATCTCGGCAGAGGAGAGTATCTTCAGAACTACCTCCAAAGGTTTTACCCTCTCTGTCACCAGGTGTATTCCATCTGTTTCCACAGTGCAAGAGAGGAAGCGTAGAAGGCAAGGGTGGCGCAAGGTTTTCAGGTGCTTCCAAAAAAACAAGGAAGAAACAAAGTCTATACTTGTGACATGATGTATGGACAGGGGGCTTGGTGGGTAGCCTTGGCTTTGACATTAGCTGATACTTCTCGTTAAAAATACATTAAGGAGGTGTGGGTAAACACTCCACTTGCTGCAGCGAATTCTAACTTCTAGGCCTGAACCTCAACTACTCAGTATCCAGGATTCACGCTCTTCCGTTTGCTGGTCTATTTGTGCTTTTATCATACCATAGAAACTTTCTACTCATATAAAGAAAACTAAACCAAAACCCATATTTGAGGGACTGGTCTACGTGTCCCACTCCCTATAAAGAAGATCTTCAACAATTCTGGGAATCGGCCTTTTTCCCTTCCTCCCACATGGCTTTGATGACATTCATCAACAGAAACTGAGAGCTGGTCCTACCAGTATTAGAAAAAGTGGAGAGAATAATTAGAAAGGATCCTATTACTTAGGATGACCGCTTTCATTACAGTACCTTGGCAGCTTTATTAACCTTGTCTTCATTTTCTCTTTCATACACAAAGACTGAGGCAAGCTTGCCATCCTGCAGCACAGCTGGGTAAATTCTGAGTCCACTTGGTAAGGTAAATGGCTGTTTTTCTAGTTTGTTGTTCTTTAAAGTGCTGTTCTCCGAGCCCATCACTTGCAAAATCAGGCCGTTGTGGAGGTTCACCTGTGCTAGCAAACAGGCCTGCAGGTAAAGAGAGATTTTTCAAACTTATTTTATCCCAACAGGCCAGCACTAGTGATTCCAGCACCTGCTGTTCCATTGGATGCACCTGGTGTGGCTGAGCAGCAGTGGAGGTGAATTTTGCCCAGTTTTACCAAGTATATTATGCAACAAGTGAAATTTGCCTGTACAACACCTTAAGGAAAATAGGCCATTATGGCTCCTAATTTTCATTATAACTTTACCTAGTGAAATACTTAGATCAAGAGACATAGATGACCCAGTAGTGGAGTGGTTTACCTCTTCTTAAACCAGACACAGATGTGGAGACTGAAATCTCCACTGTCACGTAGCTGTAGAGCTCATGGTAAGTATCTGCGAGACAAATCACCATCACTAATGTCATGTATTTTTCTGGACAGAAAACAAGGATTGAAATATGCTCTTACTCTATGGAAAAGGATGGAAACATTACTGGGGTCTTGTGCTTTAGATTGCTTTTAGCTGCTGGTGCTTTATCTGTTGAATAGCTAAAGGCCTCGGTCTCCTGAGATACCAAGTGGAATGTTTTTGCAAGCATGTCATTTCCTTTACAAAATTCTCAGCTTTTGATTTTGATCTTCCTCTAAAACTAGACAGAAATGCTGGCTCACAAATAAGGCAACAGATTGTTATTTCTTCATGACCGTTTCACACTTTGCAAAGTGGATGTTTGCAAAGCGTGAAACCGTCATGAAGAAATAACAATGTGTTGCCTTACATCCAAGGCAGCTCAAAGTCCAGGTCTTACACAGAACTGCCTGATCTGTTTTGTTTTTTTTATAAAGAACAGACAGAATTCTGCATATTCTTCTTGCTGAGATGTAACCATTTTAACATACAGACTGAACTATCAGCGTCCCTTGGAAGACTGGAACATAGTCCACTTCAACTGTTTTTCTCAGTGCAACACACAATCTTCCAGCTTTTACAAATCAGCTGAAAAAGTAGAGAGGTGGTAGATGGAGAGGCCACTTTTTTATATGCAGAAAGGGGCCACTTTTTAGACCATTTATACAGTGAAAATAATTCCTCCAGAAACACAGGAAATACAGTATCAAACAGGAAAGTGTTTCTTTAAATAGAAATGCAAAATTCAAGAACGTTTGGTTCAGAGATGATACCTTTTATTAAACCAACTAAGAAGTCTAAAAAAAATTATCTTTTTCTGCAAGGTTTCAGGCGCACATGCCCTTCCTCAGGCTCAGGGAAAAGTAAAGATGGTAAAAAGTCCCACAGGTAGAAACAAACTCTTTAAATAGGGCACTTGAGTCATTTAGGCCAAACTCAGTCCCCCTTTAAAACAAGATATTTGCTTAAGAAACGCACACATTTTCAATTTTTTTCATCTCATACCTAGCATTTGATCTGTTAAAGGCAAAATAACACTGAATAATAAAAGTTAATCTGCATGCATATACCTAAAGCCTCTTAATAACTTGTTACATATTTGTATCATAGACACAAATATCTAGACTTCAAAGATATTGAAGAAGTTTGGTAACAGAAATTTGGTACAATTCTCTGGGCTTCTAGCATGAACATAACAGTTTTAGCTAAAAGTAAGCTCACAGGTTGCTGGTAAGCAGAGACAATGATGGGTAAGGAGATCAAGTTCTCTATCCTACTAATTCTCACGCTTAGGTCATAAGAGCCCGAGTCAAAACAAAGCTGTCCCACATAAAGTGTACACCATAGCCTGAGCCCAGTTCCCAGGAAAATATGTATAGCATTTATATTTGTATAGGCTGGCTTGTGTTCCCTTCCCCATGCATCCTCAAAACAGAAAAATAATGTTCCCAAGACCCAGGCACATAATGTACATTGACCAGTATCTCATGGTATCCTACACTGAAGTCAGATGGAAGGATATACGTGCACCTAAAAACAGATGCTCAGCTTCCCAGTGGGACTCGGCCCTTGCATAGTGACTATGGGTCCCAAGATATTCCATACATTATTTATTTATTAGATTTATATACCAGTTTTCCCAACAAAGGCTCTATTTAGGATCAATTTTAATAGTCTTCACACAGTGCTCAGAGGAAGCTACAGAGGAATTAATGGTAACTAAAGAAAAACAGAAAGGGGGGGAAATTGGTTGCAATAAAAAGAATGCAACATTTTACAACACTAAAAAAATATTTTTCTGTAAGCTACATTGCACATACTAAACCCATGGTTACATGGGATGACACACAAAGGTTTAACCAGTCTAAGGTGTGTAGGCCTCCAAACACTGATTTTCAAAGGAAGACTTTTTGCTCTTTGCCCTGACTAGAGCAAAATCTAAACTTTCACCTGGGTCACAAATGTTGTTCGAAGTCGAGTCAACAAGCTGTAAACTTAAAAGAACTTGAACATACCTGTTTGCAGAACATGAACTACTGCCTCCAATATTCATGTTTGAGTTAAAGTGTAATTGGCATTTTCCTACAATTTCAGTTTTAACCTTTGTAAGTTTCAACCTTATGTGTTTTTTTTTTTAATTCTGTGGGCTAGGATGGCTGAGATGTTTGTGAACTGACCCATGACTAGGGACTTACTAAATTCACGGTAGAAGTGAGCTGCATGGCAGCTCCTTTAATCTTGCAGGTTCCCTCCCCCCACCCCAGTTGCAGACTGGCTGAGGGACCCTGGCTTTTGGGACTGACTGGCCCCTCTGCTAATCAGCTGGGGGGTAGGGGGCATGTTAGGGAACCTGCAAAACTAAAGGAGCTGCCATGTATCCAATTTCCACCATGAATTTGGTAGATCCCTACTAATGACCATTCATCAGACTCATAGGTCTCTTGACTGCAACAATATCTATGGAGTTTTAAAGCCCATGACTATGGAAATGAGATGGTTCTTCATTTACACAAAGGCAAACTACTCGGGCCTTGCTGGATTATGCTAGTGACCTCCGAAGAAGCCCATCTCATTTTGCTTTAACAAGGGACTCCCGGTAAGTTCCAAAGGGAAGAAACTAGCCAGAGCATAAGGAAGAAAAGCCACCTCATTTCTGGCTGCTCAGGCTTTTTTGCCTGCAATAGTTCCTAGCCTTTGGCTACATTATGCCATCAGCCCTAACAAAAAAGGCCTCAGCTTGTCCCACCCTTGCAGCTGGCTACCAAGGGCTGAGAGGTCTGGTGACATACAAATACCTACAAATCAACATTTTCAAGTATGTGATCTATGATGAATCAGCAGTCTGTCAATGTTCAAATAACCAAGCCAAGAAGCTAATCTTTTCAACCATGTATCAGCTACCTAAAAGTGATAAAACTACCAAACCATCCTACACAAGTATCACCCTTTTTTGGTTGTCTTTTCTAATTTTTATTCATTGAGGGCTGTTTATGCCAACATACTTTCACATATACTTTTTTCCCTTTAACACCAGCAAGTAGCTGGTAGTATATGCAATGCACACCCAAAGGAGTACACATGAATATAACTCAAAGATGAGATGGTGCCTATAAAATAGTTAATCAAGTACTTAAGACAGCCCTCATTTAAACAACTTTTCTGCCTAGAAGAGCACACATGTATTACATGGGTCAGCCTGGTATGTTTAATCTTGAGAAATCAGGTTATTTTCACTTAAATCTGTTATCTGAATATAACATATAACAAACTGCATCATACTGACTTGGAATGTTTTAGGTAATCCTGGATAAGGGGATGCAGGGAAAGACAGACTCTTACCTTACCAGAATTAATTTGGGCATACTGCCTTACTTAGAATCTGAACTATAGTTCCGACTTCGGCTTCAACCTGAGCGTTATCTGATCTTCCCTATAGCAGCAGTTTGACTGAAAAATATATCAGCTGGTACTGAAATTGATAACGGTCTGTTAGTTGTGGAGTTAATAGCTATAAAAGACAGCTACCCTTGTAGATTAGAGTCAGCTCCTGAAAAATTGTTGGTTTATGTAATACTGTTGAACCAACCTATTAATTGGCCTACTTTGATATTAGCCCACTTAATTCTGATTTGGTTCGTTTCTGCGTATATACTTTTGAGCTATTTACCTACCACAGAAAACTGGAATCCTGTCTTAGATCTTCCCCAGATGTCAGGATGCTGGACCTGATGTGTCTTGGAGTAAATATATGTAGAAGAGGTAACACGTGAGCCCAGGTAGTGGTGACCCAGATAACTGTTCTCCTCACAGATCCATAACCAGTGCCTGAACAACATCCCTGCTTTGGGAATGACCATGGATTGACATATTGGCAGTTTCCTTCTGTAAGTGGTGCAGGTTCCAGAACTTCAGAGGCTTGGGGACGGTGGATACGGGTCAGTCAGCGTAACAGCTGACCAGTTCCCCACAGTACCTCTAGATGCTTCACATGGCACAGATCCAAGATCACTGTGAATTATACAGGCTGCTTGCCACTTGTGAGCAACAAAGACATTTCATGTATCCAACACACCACCATGGAGAGAGAGAACCAGTCTTTGAGACAGACAAGCCTGTAACTTTCATAAGTGTTACAGGAATTGGTTTTTCAAGTGATCTGCCACTAACAGCTCCCCATCATCAGCCCATTACAAACATTAATACCCTTGAACATCTCCCTGTTTTGGTGGGAAGGGTCACCTGTGAACTCATTTCCTTGAATTTTTGGTTTCTGGGTGGCTCTTATTTGCTCACCCCATCCCCCGCCCCCCAAAATAATCCTCCCCATGAGTCGATACAGCAGGATACACACACCTCACCTCACCAGTATTCTCCTCTGACTGAGCACCAACATGGCCTCATGACCAAAAATGCTCAGGAGGTGTGTGGTGGGTTTCTTTCTTTCTTTTTATTTTTTTTTTTGGGGGGGGGGGGGAGGGGGCAGGTTGCTTCTTGCCCTGGGCTCCCTGCCTGATTCACTGCTCTGCTTTCTGCTTCCTCCCATTTGCTGCTGTGCTACCTGTCCCCTCCCTCATCTGCTGTGTGCCACACAGAAGCTACCCATGTGACTTGT
>NW_017728993.1:66514470-66515347 GCF_001723915.1 Gavialis gangeticus
TGATCCAAGGAATAAGGTATTAGGTCTGTGTCATTTCAGAGTCCACAGAAGTCTTCTGTAGAGGTTATATTATGCACTGGAGAGGGTGGCTTGGACAGGTCAGATGCTGCCTCAGGCAGGGGTGACCTCTGCAGGTCCCTTCCAGCCTGGCTTCTTGACAAAAGAGCGCTTCAGACCTACTCTGCCTGAAGCAGTGATTCTCACCCCAGGGATACCCCGAGGCCCTCCCAGGAGAGCACTGCTGGGGTCACCGCGCTGGTGACCTGGAGGGGGGGGCTCAAATGAGGATGGAGCCAGCCTGTTCTCAGCGGGGGCAGATGATAGAACAAGGAGGAATGGGCTAAGGCTGCAGCAAGGGAAGTTTAGGTTGGTGCTAGGAAAACTCTCTTACCAGGAGGGTGGTGAAACACTGAACAGGCAACCCGGAGCAGTGGGGGAAGCTCCATGCTTGGAGGTTTTTAATACCCAGCTGGACAAAGCCATGGCTGGGATGATCTGGTTGAGGCTGGTCCTGCTGCGAGCAGGGGTTGGACTAAATGTGGCCTCCCGGAGTCCCGGTTTTCTATGACTGCGGTTCGCATGTGGGACAGGAACCCGGGGTGTCAAAGGCCAACCACAGAGTTAACAAAACACTAGCCTAAGCCCCGAAGGACGCCCCTGCCGGGGCTGTCTGAACCCCGAACTCGCTGTCAGAGCAAACATGGCCGCGTTGCTGCCCCCAAGGGTTAAAAAAGAAGCGGGGGGGAGCGGGGGGCTCGGCGCGCCTCCAAGGGGCGGCCGCGGCCCGGCGAGGCTGAACCCGCTGGGCTCCCCCCACCCCCGGCCGGGGCCGCCTCATCCCGCTCCAGCTTCTCAGCGAGGACCTGCCCGCAGCGCC
>NW_017728993.1:66515630-66524968 GCF_001723915.1 Gavialis gangeticus
CCCCCCCCGCCCCGGGGGGGGGGGGGGGGGGGCGGAGGTCTCGTGTCTCACCTCCGGCCTCAGCCCCAAGCCGCCTCCCCGCAGCGCTGCCGCCGACTGCCGCTTCCGGTCTCCGGGTCACCAGAGGGGCGCCGCCGGCGGATAGAGCGTCTCCCCAACTGACAGAGCGGCCGCAGCCATCTTGGACGAGGGCAGGGAGTCGGCGGCGGGCGGGAGGAATAACAAGCGGCAGGCAGGCTTGCTGCCAGGAAGTGACGAGTCCATTCTGCGGCTGAGGTTGAGGCTGCGGCGGTCATTTTGGAGTGTGGCTAAGCCGGGGGGTTGATGTTGCGAAAGGCAACAGGGGAGAGGGCAGCCCACCACCCCGCAGCCCCTGTGGGTGGCACGTGGGAGGCTCCAGGGATAGTTCATGCGCTGCCCAGGCCCAGGCTCTCCTGCTCCTGTGCCTGCACAGGGCCCTGAGCAAAGTGCAGCAGCTCTTCTGCCATCCAGCAGGCGCAGAAGGCGGTGTCTAGAGCCTCAAGGCAGGTGGCCTGAGGTGGTGATACTCAACCGGGGATCCCTCGAGATGCTTGCAAGGGTGCCACACGGTGTTAGCTCTGTGCAGTGGGCAAACACGATAAGCCCGGAGGTCTCAAACAAGCGTTCCGCCCTGTCATGGGCTTCCTGAGCTCTGTGCAGCACACGCATTGCTCTGTTATTTTTTTTACAGAGTCAAAAAACCGACATGAAAACCAAGAGCTGGCACCTGGTGAGGGGGAACTTGAACCCAAGAGGCTTAGGGAACTGAGACAAGCTGGGGCTCAGGCTTTACCTGGCTGATCTCCCACAGCCACTGCCTAGCTCCTCTGCAAGCACTGTATATAGAGTTTCATAGTTTGTAGGTTCAGAAGGGACCTGAGCAGACCATCAAGTCCAACCCCCTGCCATGGCAGGAAAGAGTACTGGGGTCAAACGACTCCAGCAAGGTGTTCATCTAGCCTCGTCTTAAAGACCCCCAGGGTAGGAGCCAGCACCACTTCTCTTGGAAGTTGGTTCCAGATCCTAGCCGCCCTGACTGTGAAGTAGCGCCTCCTGATATCTAGTTTGAATTTACCCTCTGCCAGCTTGTGACCGTTATTCCTAGTCACTCTTGGTAGTGCTTGGGGGAACAGGGACTCCCCCAGTGCCTGCTGGTCCCCTCTAACTAGTTTGTAACAAGCCACTAGATCCCCCCTCAGCCTTCTCTGTTAGGTTTTGAAATGGGGTACCCACCCAGGCCACAAAAGGTACGGAGGGATGCCACGTGTTGAATAGGGGAAGGAGTGCCTCCAGTCCAATGGGGTTTAGATCCACTGGCTTGCAGCCTCTTAATTAGGGCACCAGGAGGGGAGAGTAAGGCATGCCCACTTTGTCATTCAAGGCACGGGGAGGTCAGGTGTGGTGAAGCAGCTCAGTGCTGCTAGGACTTCAATGCCTGGGGCAGCAGCAGAAACTTAGGGACCTCTGTGCTGTGATCCATGGAAACTTAGGTACTGAAGGAGGTTAGGCCCATACAGAGTTAGGCCAGAGGCCTGCCAATGGATATTCCCTTAAAGATCACACCTAGGTACTTAAGTCCCCTTTGCAAATCTGCCCATAACAGACTTGCCCAGGAAGCTTATGGCAGAGCAGGGAATTGAACCTGGTTCTTCCAAGCTAGCAGTCCAGCCACAGAGTCATTCATTCTCTGAGGTCCAATCGTCCAAATGCAGGTATCCTGGTCGTACATGTACTCCCTTACTCAGGCACTGGAAATAGCAGCAGGCCCTGAAACAAACTCAGCAGAAAGTGGAACGTTACAAATGCAAAATACATAGATCTGGTATGTAGCTGCCAACAGTGCACGAGCCCAGCAGATATACTTGGGCAGCATTAGGACCTGAACTATGACCTTGTGATGCACAGAATTCACCCCCCAGGTACCATTTGTCAATCCCCAATTTTATAAGTAGGTATGGGAGCTTTGGCTGCCTGAGGCTACAGATCAGACTGTGTGAAACCTTATTTGTAAGAAATCAGTTGTATGTGTACTGTAGCTAGAATGGCCATCATAGGGGACATTCTGGTTTTCTGCTGCTCTGTCCTCTGTTGATATGAAACCCAGCACCTTTATGCCCTCTATTTTTCTCTTCAAGAAAAAAAATTGAGAACATGAAGGTGTCCAGTTTCATATCAATAGAGGACAGAGGACAACTGGAATGTCCTCTATAATGGCCACCCTAACTGTGGCTGGTTACGTATATATACCTGTTATGATGGACACAAAAGAGTTTGGTTGGCATTGAAACCCTGTTGCTCTGGACATCTGTAATGGGTCCCCTGCCCCATTACTGAGAGGGGGAAGAAGCCCAGGGTCCCCCAGCTAGCCCAGCCTCTCTGAACGGACACATAATGGCAGAGAGGCTTAAATAAAATGGCGACCTGCCCCAGGTGTGGGTAATGATTGGCAGGCTTGGGGCAGAGAAAAAGGGTCAGCTGACTCAAGGAGAGGCTCATAAGTAGGGACCTACTTAATTCACAGTCTGCACACCCTCACTGAAGAAATTTTTCCTAATGTTGAGCCTTAATTCATCTTCCAGGAGTTTGTGGCTATTACTCCTGGTTTTCCCCTTGGGTGCCCTGGTGAACAGTTGCTCACCGAGCCCTTGATGTACTCCCTTAGTGTAGTGGTAAGCTGCTACCAGGTCCCCTCTCAGCTTTCCTTTTTCCAGACTGAAGAGTCCCAGATCCCTCAGCCTTTCCTCATATGATTTGCCCTTTAAGACTCCAATCATACAGGTGGCTCTTCTTTAGACTCTCTTAAGCTTGGCCATGTTCTTGTTAAAGTGTGGTGCCCAGAACCGGACACAGTACTCCAGCTGTGGTCTCACCAGTGCTGAGTACAGTGGAAGAATCACCTCTTTGGCTTTGCTGGAGATGCATCGATTGATGCACGCCACAGTATTATTTGCGCATACTGGCTACAGCATCGCACTGCTGGCTTATATTCATATTCTGGTCTATTATTACCCCCAGCTCCCTTTCATTCATGGTACTAGTCAGTTTGGTGCCACCAAGCCTGCAGATGTGTTGGGGGTTGCTCGTCCCGAGGTAGAGCACTTTACATTTCTCAATGTTGAACATCAGGTTCTGATCTGCCCAATTTGCTAGCTTGTCTAGGTCCGCATGTAACTGTAGCTTATCTTCCAACGTGACCACACTTCCCCATAACTTGGTGTCATCCACGAACTTGGCCAGTTTCAGAAGAAAGACTGGCATGTCAGAAGACTGGGTATCTGGCAGTAATGACTGGGGGAGCATAAGCCCTGGGCCCACAGGGGATGTGGCTAAGTGGCCCAGATGTATAGATATATATATGCAGTGTGAGGAGCATGTCCAGAACATCATCCCCATCAAGCCCTGGCCCCATCTGTGTGCCTATGTCCATTCCAAGTGCCCAGGGCCCCAACTGACCTAGGAAGAGGTGTGTGACCTTGTGGTGCTCTGTGGCAGGGCCAACGTCCAGAGGCAGCTTGCATGGGGTGCATGCTTGAATGCTCACATTTATGAGGCCATTTCAGCTGGGATGCATGCACAGGGCTGCTCCTGGATGGCGCAACAGTGTCACGTGAAGGCTAAGGTCTTCCAGGCACAGTGGGTGGCCATGACCAGCTTCAATTGTTGGTCTGGTCATGCCCAGATGACCATGCTCTTCATGCAGGAGCTGGCCCACATTTTGGCACCCCAGGAGAAAGGCTACCTCCCTGCGAGTGCAACCAACAGGGGTGGCCTGCCCTCACCCACACCCAACTCCGGGGGTGTGGGCTATGCAACTGTCGGCTGCCAGCAACGCCAGCTCCTCCCTGGTGGGGGCACCTGCCTGGGCGCTGGCCTGCTGCTCACGGGACACTGGGCGCAGCTGGATGCTGTCACTGACGGGGAGCCCTGTGCCAAGCTACCAGCCTCACCAGCCCTGGACACATGGTAAGTCCTGTACTGGGGGAGGGCCCTCCCAGTCCCCAGCCCTACCCCTGCCTCGGCCCCCTGTCCCGCCTCTCTACCTGGCCCACCTGCACTCTCCTGGCCTCAGGTTCCCCCTCATAGCATGCAGAGAGACAGGGCACAGTTTAAAACTTTATTGAGCAGCCCGTGTCCCCGCAGCTGGGTGGGCACAGGCCTCTCACATGCCAAGAAAGGCATTAATGCTGGTGGCAATGTCCTCCTTGGAAGCAGGGGGCAGGGATGTGTAGTGATGAAACAGGTAGTCCTCCCAGTGGCATTGGAGGTGCCAGCAGCCTGGCCTGGCCTGCCCTGGGAAAGAGGTAGGGGAGGCAGGCTGCCTGCAGCCAGCATCCAGTGGGCCACTGGCCCATGGAGCAAGTGGGGCTGGGGGGCTTGGCCAGTGGCCACCTGGGTCCAGCCCTGTCTAGACAGCTTACCATGGTCCTTGGGTAACCACGCACAGCCTATCTCCCATCTGAGGCCGGGCAGCACAGGGCCCCCAGTGCAGAGCATCTTATTTCTGCAACATTGCAGACTTGCAAAAAAGCCTTCTGTCTCTTGCCTCTGCATAGCCAACTTCTGGATGCGGGGAAGATTCTGCAGGACCCTGTGGGAATGCCACAGCAGGGTCACTGCCACCCCGCTGCTGGAGCTGGCCAGCTGCAGCAGTGGCGCACCAATGACAGGGCCCCCCTGCTTCAGCAGCTGGTGGCAGCAGTTAAGAACTGGGCTGCGAGGGAGCAGGCACAGCAGCAGGCATGGGAGCTGGCCTGGCAGGATGAGGGCATCACCCAGAGACTGTCTGGAAGGAGGCACGGGATTGGGCACAGCAGGCACACTGGGGCCAGCTGGAGGCCCTGGAGCAGTGCTGTGTGGAGCTGCTCCAACAGCAACTGGCCAGCCAGGGTCCCTGGATCCCACCCACTGCCCCACAGCAGATCCTCACCTGGGCCTTGGAGGAGGGCCTCTGCCATCTTCTGCGTGCAGGAGCCCCTGACATTTGCTGTGGCTCCCGGACCCACAGGGGAACTGTCCATGGCCAGGATGCTGGTTGCCTGCCACCAGGCTCTGTGCCCTGGGTACCCCCACCACACAGCCCCCCACTCCAGGACTCAGAGAAGGACTGAGACAGATGTATATAGTTTTCAGTTTGGGATTTTTTTTTTTTATTGTTTGCAGGTGGGGAGGGTGGTGGAGGGGCTCTGTGTGTTGGGGAGGGAAGAGAGAGGGGGCTCTGTTGGTTGAGGGGAGAGGGCAAAGGAATGGGGGTTGTGAGGGGAATAAAGGTTTTCATTACAAACGTGTGTGTCCTGAAGTGGTTCTGGGGGGTCAGTAGGAGGAGTGTGGGTGGCAGGGCAGGCAGGTGTGGGCAGGGACAGCCAGGTGCTTCTCTGTATCTTGGCGCTCCAGGTGGGGCCAGAGCTGGCGCAGCAGGTCTTCAGAGGTGGCCCAGGTCATCCAGAACATGTTGATCCATTGGTTATCGTCTCATTGCTGTAGCATGACACACTGCCACCCGTGCTTGCTGGTGCAGTGGGCCCAGAGGCAGCAGGGTTGGTGGGATGGGAGGGCGACGGCAGTCCTGGTTGTGGTGTCCTGGAGCCCGTGGTTGCCACAGCTGGTGGGACCAGCTGCACAGCAGCTCCAAAAGGCTACATACCAGTTGTCCAGGAGGTGGCTGAAGCAGGTGGGAGAAGTGAGTGGTGCAGTCAGGTGGCTCAAGGTGGCTGAGCAACAGGTGCTTGGAACACCGGCGGGTGAGCAGGACAGCTGCGGCAGCCCTGAGGAGTGGTGGGCCCTGTCCTTGGATGCTAGGACCAGGAGCTATGGCAGTCAGAGCTGGGAAGCGCAGCTGTGGTAGAAGCAGAGCAGGCATGTGCTGCCTGTGTCTCTGCCATACTGCTCCTCTGACACAGGAAATATCACCCCAGGGGTCACAGCATGGAGGGTATGCTTTCAAGATGGCTGCCAAGTGCTGGCAGCCATATGGCTGAAGGCTGGAGCTCCCCCTGGTGGCCACAGGGGCACATAGGGCTGGACTGACCTGGGACTAAAGTTAGTCCCAAGTCCCATCAAGTGTAGATACCTGCCAAAAAATGCTTAATGCACATTAAATTTAAGCCCACTTAAGTTCATGTGTAGACATGCCCAGTGTATACATAGGACACATCCTGCAGCCTGAGCATTTGACAAAGTTTCCATTTACTGCTATGAACTACAATCTAAGCTTGATTGCTAGAATTCAACCCTTAATTATACTATGGCACAGTGGAGTTTTGTCAGTTCAGTGACCCTATATGGGTCTGACAAGCTTAACCAGGGGTGCTAAAATGTAAAAAGGGGTGTCTTCTTCACATATCTGTCAGACAAAACAAGAAGCTGCCCAGTACTACAAATTCTGTTTGGGGTTCAATTCTCCATGTCCATGTGTCAGCAAGGTCCATTTTGATGGGATGGCAGGTTAGCTCCACGTCTTTTACCACTCGTCCCAGGCTGAAGCAGTCGCACTTCCTTGCACTCCCTCAGACACTGGTGTAAAAAGTACCTCCTGCTTCCGTTTCTCTTGTTTTGTTAGTTTGCACAATTAGTCTCATTTGGATATGGACATTAAAATGGCCTAAGGTTGCCTCATAGGCAGCAGTTTACAAGATTAATAAGACCATTTCTCCCCTTTATTTTCAAGCCAGGAGGAGCCATTAAATAACCCAGTACTGTTTCCCAAAGTGTAGAGTATGCCTCCTGGTAGGGCCTGAAAGTGGAGAAAACATGAAAATAGGACAGGGCCAATCAATAACAGGGGGCATCAGCAAAGGTAGTGAAGGGAATCAGCAGCAGGCGAAGTAAAGGGCAGAGACACAAGTGGCTGTCTTTATTACAGTGGGATGTAAACCCATCAGCATTGGGAAACGCTGACAAAATGTAACCTTAATCAGACGTAGGAATGATTTTCACCTGGTGACTCCTGCAGCAAGTTCCAGAATGGGTACTCAGGCTCTAAAGTGTTGACTTGGGGAAGAAAACCAATCTTAGTTTCAAGATTGTGAGTGGTGGAGAATCTGCCACTTCCTCAGGCAAGTTGTTCCAATGTGTAATTTCCCTCACTGTTCAAAATCCAGACCTCACTTCCCATTTGAATTTGTCTAGCCTCAGCTTCTGGTCACTGGATCTCCTTAACCTTTTGCAAGATTCAAGAGTTCCTGATTATCAGCCATGTTCTCCCCATAAGGATACTTATAGCCCATAATTAAATTTTTGTGATTTTAGTTTTGGTCAGTTTAATACAACTCAGGGGAATTGGAAATTCACAGCTGTGGTTTGAGCTGTAGCCAACGGAAGGCAACTTGCATGCAACATACATTTCCCGCAGCCTCCTGCCCAGTACTTCTAACCAAACCAGACCTCATACTGTTGATGACTGAGCTGGAGTACAAACTTCCCCCTGATAATTCATTTCCTTTATTTGCTTTTCTGCAGCTCTGTGAATCTCAAGTGTCAGGAGCAGAAGAGGCCCTCTGGCCTCAGTTCCCCTCAGTCTGCTGTGAAAACTAATTCTACTTGTGATTTAGGGCTCTCAAGGGCTTGAGGAGTAGGTGCCTCCTGTGCTAAGCATATGTACAACCTTCCCCGAACTGCCTTTATTGAAGTAATTTCCTCCCCCAGTTTCTCTCTCAGGGGCTTTTGTGTTCAGCCTCCCACACATGCACTGAAGAGTAGCAGGGAGCTTAGGACGAGCTGCTAGACTAGTTTAAACAGAATGCGGGTGACTGGGTGAAAATTACATATGCAAGGCAGGTGGTCCATCTTTAAAGGTTTTTCCCTCCCCAACAGCCTGCATTTGCTTTCATGGTGTAACTTATGCATCATAAGGAGATATATTTAATACCATTAAAACTAATTGCCCTCTGTGTTGCATAGTAAAGTGACTCAGGGGAGAGATTTTGTGCAAGTATTTTGGATAGCAGAATGAATGTTGAAAGGAATTACCATAGCACAGTGGGAGGTCTGGGTTTTTCACACACTTTTTCATCTCTCTGATGTTATTTCAGTTCCACAGAATGCTGGGACATAAGGATGTGGTTTACCCAGTCACTTTGAACCTAAAATATAGAACCAATAGTATGCACCAGCACACCAATCCTTTGGCCTTGTCTAGACTAAGATTTAAAGGTAGTTTTAGCATATATACCAGGGCATGTTGGTGGAGCAATTTAGGCAGCTCTCTAAGGCTTCAGAGGCATGAATTTAAACCTCAGTCTAGGCTGGTGCTGAACACCAGCCTGGACTGACCCAGCTGTCAGTGGGTATTTGGTCATTCAGACTGGGAGTCAAAGGTAGCTGGATATGATGCTAAATTACCTGGTTCCCTTGTGTACCACTGGCTACAAAACTCATGCTAGTCCAACAGGCTTATGATTGGATGGATCTTTGGATTTGTCCAATGTAATGAAGCCTGAGCAGGATGGGATGAGAGGAATTGATACATACTTCCAAGTAGCACAGGGGAGTGGATGTTCAAAGTGAAAACTGCAGAAAGAAGTTTAATGGCATTATCAACATCCATCGGTCCCTGCTATACCCACGCCCTGCTGTTTCAGAGGCTGCCTGGCTTTTTCCAGCCTGCAATTCCCTTTTTGAGGCCTGCATGGCTGCAGGGAGAAGACATGCTGAGTGAGTCCTGGTGTCCTCAGTGGGAAACTTCTCCTGTGAAGTTTTAGGCCTGTGGCAATGGGAAGGAGTTGCCCTGGTTAGGCCGTATTTTGCCTCTTATTCCAAGTGCTGCCATACCTGCCTGAACTGTGGCTGATGTGACTGCATTCTATCTGTTCCACCATTGATAGGTGCTTAATTGTTTCATATACTTTAGTTATTTATTTGTAGATTTTCCCTGCTGTGGTCGTTTCTATAGCCCTCAAGTAATTTCTGTTTTCATCTAAGTGTTTTTCTATGACCCTAAACAGATAGGAGTGGCAAAATTTCTGAATTTGGGTACTAATTTCATCAGCAGTGATGTTTCCATTTATATAACTTTCTAATCTGAATGGCTGTAAGCATAACCTTCCAGACATGAACTGAGAGCAAGGCCATGCAGTCCTGTCTTCCAATGCCTCTTCTCTTATTCAAATCTCTCTGACTTCATCTATGAAAACTAACCAGGACGCAGGCAACCGGTGCCTCCCGAGTTAGGAGAGGCAGTGACCGGGGGGCAGGGGAGTTTCGGGGTCCCCCACATCCAATCACACCAACCCAGAAGTCCCAGCAGCACACCTGGAAGTGCCAGTGACGCTTCTCCTGGTGCCCCTACTCCCCAGCCAGTACTCGGGGGGGGGGGGGGGGGG
>NW_017728993.1:66525429-66537860 GCF_001723915.1 Gavialis gangeticus
GGGGGGGGGCGGGCGGGGAGAACATACCAGCGCTCCTGCCTGTCGCCTAAGCAGGGAATGCCTGTCAGGGGGTGCACCAGTGCTCAAGGGGTGCATGTGCACCCCCTACACATTGCCACTGGACCAGGATCATGTCAGCTTTAATGCTGCTGGAGCTGTTTGCTGAAGACTACGGCTCAAATTCAGATAGTGGGAGAGGGATGATATTATTCAGTCAGATATTGCCTCCCTTTTGACAACAGGCAAGATGATTTAAGGAGAAAGCCAGAAAGAATGCTCTTCTTTTCTAGCAACCAGAGACATTTGGGAGCTTCAAAACTTTTTGCATTATTATATATATTATGATAGCACTCAAAAGCCCCTAACCAGAGATTAAGAGAGAACCACCAAAAGAAAGATCTAGAGGGCAGCATCTTATATAGGAACCTCAGCATCCTTCCTTTTCCAATGAGAAGGTTAGCAAGCAGGCTTGTATTATACCCAGGCATTACAGGATTGCTGAGTGGACTGGCAAGTGGACTTCAAGCCTACACACCTGGGTAAATTCCAGTTCTGAACATACCACAGAATTGGGATGGACTAGCAAGTGAACATGGTCCCAAAAAATTCTTGAACCTAAAAGAGCAGCATAGCTTCCAGAGTCAGACTGGACTGCTACTGAGTGCTAAGTTTAGGGTTTGTCCTGTAGATAGTCTGTGAATCTGTGCTTTACGGCATTCTTAAGAGGGACCTTAACTATCAGCGTGGACGTGGCCAATGTTTCCAAACAGTGCCACTGGATACGAGAGATTAGCAGTGTTCCCAAGTAGGAGGCTTACTTAAGAATATTTCACTTAACATCTGCCACAGGAGACATCAAAAAAATTTGGTGAACAAAAAAAAAATCACAATGTCACTGCACTGACCGTGTAGTTTTTGTATTTAATAGAAATTAAATTAGTTGCTTAATATACACAGTGTAATGTTTACTTTCCAGTCTAGTAGCTTTTCAATACTTGCTTTCAAGTCACATGACAAATACTGTACAAAAATTATAAATTGAGAACTAAGGAGTGAACACAGTCACTGAAATGTTAGAGCCAGCAAGGCCCAGGCTAATCTGGAGGTTCGCATACTAAAGGATACATAATCACACAGACTTGTCACAGTATAATCATGCATTTCCAAGGAATGATCTAAAGCCAGCTATGCACACTTGTTCCTAGTGGAGCAGGAGGGAGAACACTCTGGAGTATGCAGTAAGTTGCTTTATCGAGCTCCATAGCCATAGTAGTAAGGTTCATCTGGGCGATATCCATAGGCAGTCACAGGGCGGCTAGGAATACCAGTTGGCTGACCAAATCCATCCACTCCAATGCTATGAAAAGAAAGAAGAAACAAACTGATATTCTGGCTTGTCTCAGAAATACAGGAGACTGGCTCTAGGATATACTCTTAGTTTGGGAGCCTTCACCTTTCTCCACAGGGCAGACCACATTTTAAGAGAGTATCTTGTGAGGTACCTCTCTCCTGCTTTAGCTTGTTCAGATATCTCCTCCTATTTGTGATCATGTAATATCTCTATAGAAAATAATATGACCCCTTAAGTAGAAATAGAAATAAGGAAGTTTTTAACGGACTTGTTGGCTCACTCTAATTAAATGTAGCAAGCTGGGAACTGGACAGCCTGTAGTAGATAACTAGCCAAATTTGTGGGCCACACTTTCTGATGCAGTGTGGAAGACAGGGCGATAGGGACTCTTGGAACCTGTTCTCTGCTCTACTGTGAATGTTGTGGTGAGGCATAGCTTCTTTGTGATACATTTTTTATTGGGCCAACTATATAACTCGGAGAGTTGTCAAATAAGCTTTTGGGTGCAAAGTGCCCTTCACTTGTGTGACTCCATGTGTCTATCTATAAAATGGGAGTAAATACAGGCTTGTCTCACAGGGTATTTTAAATAAATTTGCTAGAAAATGGCTGTGGATGCAAAGCTGACCGTTAGCACAACCAAACAGCCAAGTTTCTTTCGGAATGATGGAGAGAGCATCCCAAAGTCACTGGGAAAATGCCAGCTGGAAATCTGAAATGGCTCGTTTTTGGCCTTGTAAGTAGAGTATGCAATGTGGTTTCAGAGGGGATGTTAGACTGACAGCCAAAGGATGGAGAGAATTTATCATGTACTAAACACCTCTGTCTTAGCAAGTCAGATGGTAATTTGGTCTTCATATACAGTATCACTTTTCATACTCTACTCTCCCAAAGCAATGAATCAGATACTGGTGGCGCAAGCATTCTGCAGGCAGAAGTACCAGATATCCCACGCTCACCAATAGCTTTCACGGCGAAGGCAGAGACAGAAAAGTAAATGTTTCCCAGGATACTGAATTAACTATTAGGTTATCTTTAAAACTTCCACCTAAACAGACAGAGATAGGCAGAAATCTCTCTAAATTTAGTGTCTGACTAGTGACAGGTCAAAAGGAGTGGAGTTTCTCATCCAAAGTAGTTAAAAAGTTAGAATGGGGAAAACCTGAAGTTTTGTACTGCTGCTAGTATGCTGAACATGCTAAACAAAGTTCACTTAAGCTGCAACAGCATAAACATGTAAAAGGATAATACAATTGAGAACACACACAATGGTAATATTCTAGGTCCTGATTTGATGAAGCACTTAGTCACATGCTTAAGTGCTTGGGCTAAACTGGCATTGACCAGAAGTGGGAAGGACTTTGTTCCAGCACTTTATCATCATCACCAAGACACTGCTTCTAGAAATATGCAAGTGTCCAGGGTATAGAAAAGAGCCATTGGTGATTATCTAATCAGAAAATCTGTCTGTCTGAGGGAAGCCCCAGCAGTTCAGAAAGTGAGAGACTTGTGAGGGCTGGTTCAGAAAAAGCTTCTCCCACCCTACAAAGGAATAGTGTGTGGCTGGTAAGCAAAACGGCAAAGAAGGTAATACCCTATGAGAGAAACAACTGGAAAAGAATGGCTTGTAATCTTTTGAGTTGGCTTCTCTTTTCAGTTCCCTCCTCAGCAGCTGCAGTCAACTAGCAGGCTATTAGGCAATAAAGGGTAGAACTTTTTCAACAACAGGTTTACGGCCCAAAAGGGCTTTTCCAAAAAGAGATCAGGAAGGGTCCCATCTTCACTGTCTGAGGTATACCTCTTCTCTTCTATCCCTCAAAGAACCAGACCCTGCACTGGGAATGAACCTATGATTATACCAGAAGGTCAGAGAACAACCTTCCCTTCCTGGCTTACCATTTGGATTCCAACCAGTCCCCGACACCACCTAGTTTCTACTGTGACTGGCATTAGAGAAACAGAGAGATTGGACAAATAGGCCTTGGATGAGCTGTTATGAGGTATTATTTCCTGCATACAGGCCACAGAGCTTTTGCAAAATATTAAACAAACTCAAACCACTGGTGAAATGGACCACCCTGTTTTCAAGTAAAGAAAAAAACAAACTGAATAAATGATAAAAAGTGAAGTATACTGATCAGAAGAAATGATCTCAGGAGTTACTAATATCCTGTGTTTTGAACAGCAGGAACCATATTCTCCATTTTGTCTTGCTAACTTAAGTGCACAGATGTCCATGGCAGTGTAGAAGCATAAAGCTGGAGTAATGGCAGAGGTCCAGGGTTTGTGCATCTAGGTTAGGCCACAGAGTCAGTTTATAAACAAGTATAATTTTCAGAAAATGTGATTCTAGATCTCATTTATTTTGCAGTGACTTATCTGAATTTGCAGTGACATCACTGTTGGACAGGTTTTTTTTATTATTCACATTGTGGTAGCACTCAGGAACTCATCTTGTTTGTTACTCACCGCAAAAAGTCATATTTTGGCCACCTGAATGCTTCACTGGCATATAGGCATACACCCAGACCTCATACCTGTGACTTAAAACAGAGCCAACTCTTGCCATCTTTCATGTTGATGTGGTAGAACCGGGAATGAGAGACAGGTCACATATGGCTGCTTGGTTCAAGATAAAGTATTGCCTCCTGAAGACTCTAGAGGGAAAACCACCCTATTAATTATGAAGGTGGCTGCACCTCATGTAACATCGTTTTAGGGGCCGTCTCTGGGTTGAGGTCCACATTTCAGTCATCCCTGTATGTGGTACTAAAAAAATAAGGCAGGGTGCAGTGGCATGTCTGAGACTAATTTGTTCAGAGGCATGCTGCTCTGCATTGTTAATTTCTAAGGTGCTATCCTGCCCTTTTTTCTGCCTGACTTTGGAATAACAGAGCTAGCTACATCTCTCTACAAAAAATAGTGAAATATTGTTCTGGTCAGAAGTACTGTAATCTGTCATTGTACCATGAGGTGGCACTACTTCCCCATCATTGTGGCCAAACATTTCCAGCTGCTCCAGTTGAGAATCCTTATTCAAACAACATGCATGTATTTAAGCTGATAAGAGGAATGGGGAAAAACATGGTTTCAGTTACATTCTCAACAAATCATTTTTTAAAATTTGTATAGATGTCTAAGTAATTAGGTGTAGATTCCTAGAGTCTAAATTTAGAGGAGTATTAGTTATTTACAAATAGTTAAGACATACTTTAGTGTCCTGAAAAAAACCCTGTAAGAGATAGATCATCTGATAACTACTTCAGACACTGAATTAAAAAAGGGGAACATAAAATTGTATTAAAACACCTTGATTAGATCACCATTCTCCAGAAAATGGCCCTCTACGTAAATATTTTCATAGGTAAATGAATAGCTGTCTGTGCTTGGAAAAATGTTAGCTTTGCTTTTACATGAAGGTACTGCTCCTGGAAAGTACTGCCCTCACTATTCAACTAGGACTGATGGGCTAGAAGCAAAGGTCCACACCCCTCAGTCCTGGGGACAAAACATGAATTGACTGGGATGGTGGTGGAGAGACATCACTGCAGAACTGAAGTCTGGCTGGGTGCAGGCAGAACTATGACAGTGTATGCGTACCTCAGGCCTGCATCATGCCTCCACCCAGACATGAAAAAGTCACTTTGAAGGTGAAGAAATGAGTTCAGGATCTACCTTCCATTGCACCTGTGGCATCTCAGCTAAGGTTGGCAATAAAGGAGTCAATTGTGATGATGGAGTTTAGAAAGTGAACACCTGCCTGCTAGTGACCAGACTGAGATCATAACTTGCCCCTCGTGTTCTTACTTCAACATTAGCTATTCAATCCAAAGCTTACTCTTAGCTAATGCTTGTTACAGAAACACTTAAATAGTGCTTAGAAGGTGCTGGGTGCTTTACAGACAAAAGATCACCACCATGCTCCCAAAACAACAGGGGCTTTTCTTAATGAAATCAAGAAAGTAACGCTGCCACCCACACCCCTTCTCCAAAAATGGGTCTTTCCCTCCCACTAACCACTCACTCACTATTTAGATTGATGACTGATGGGAGCTTTACTTAGGACTGCATAGAAAGCAACAGCACATTATTAAGGACCTGGGACAAGAATGTTTCAGAAACTGCCTTAGTCTGCAAACCATGCCACATATCTTTAGTTTTTGAAATTATTTTAATCGATAGGTAGAAGCTGGTGCTGTCCTCACAACACAATTAAAGCAGTGCTGTTTGTGTGGCTTGTCTACTGTAGTTCCTGGGACTTATGGAGTTAAACAGTGAACAGCACAGCTAATTACTATGTAATGCTAACCTCAGTTGCTGGTTCATTTTGAGACCCTTAAAATATGAACTGTGTATTTTACCCCTATGCACTCTCTTAATGATTTGTTTTTTTTAGACTGAAATCATTTCCAGCCATCAGTTATACTCGCGGTCTCTACACATGCACTTCTCTGAGCCCAAATATTTCTTTTTCCTATTGGTCTGCCAGCCCCTGTCAGAGCAAATTTCACTTTAAACTAAATGCTATGATACTTAAAACCTCTTGGATTACTCAGGCTGCTAGTGTGATCTATGACCTTCCCAGAATGACAGCTGAACTTTCCAATTTGCTTGTACTGCTGGGGAACTGAAGAACACATGCCAAAGAGGAAAATGTTCCTAATGTGCATGAGTGAAGAGAGATTTCTTAACAGCTTTATTTATTGATATTTACTTTGATTCATAACATCCAAAATAAAATTCCTGTCCAGAGTCCTAGGTGACTTGGAAACAATTTAAAATCAAATCGAAATAATAAAACTAGCAGTGTCCCCATTACCCCAAAACAGGAAATGCCCCACAGTATCCTAATATTGACTGTGACTGAACCCTCCTCCACCCACAGCCTGAGAAAAAAAGGTAGGCTTTGTCGTAGGTCTGGAAGACCTGGCTATTCCAGACCATGGGGCAAGGGAGAAAGCCCTGCTGACAGCCCTCACTGGGTTTGAGCTCAGGTGCCTCTACCAGTCACAGCTGTATGATGAGGGGGAGTGTAAGGCTCTTTGCAATTAGTCTACACGGGAAAAGTTAGCACCTGTGCTGCCCAAATAGCCAGCCATGGTGCAAAGCCACTTTCTGTAGATTTCCACAATGTAGTGGTACAGACCTGAACTCTGTCTACACTAGTGCTTATACCATTACTAGTGCTGCAATGACAATTTGCTCTAATACAAGTACTAATTCCTTTAGCATAATCAGTGTCTCAGATAAGCAAGTCCTAGGCTGTTTGGGACTTTATGGGTCAACATTAAACCTTTGAAGTCCATCTGGAAATCTGCAGGTAGCTAACATAGTATAGGAAACAACATGCTCCCTGCTGGAAATACTATGTAAGAGGCAGTGAGCAGCTGCACTCTGCACAAGATTTGCTCTCTGAATGGATTTTATATACTGTATGGCCTCATGCAGCACTCGCAACAGGAATCAAACTCTGAGGTGACAAAGGTATGGAGGAATGTGGCAAGGTCAATATGGGAAAGGAAAGGCTATGACCTCCTGCCCCAAAAGCAGGCAATGAGGGGCTTTTATTGAGGAGTCTGAAGATGGGTTTACAAGCCTACGAACCCAGATTTGAATTTTTTGGCATTTATTCAAAGTGAGAAAACTAAGAAGTGAGACATCAAAAATTACTGCTCACTGCAAATGGGAACCCAGGTGAGGGAAATAACAGGATGCCAGCTATCAGACAACTCCCTTAGAGCTCTTCTTGAACTTTTCTGAGAGCTCTGTGACATATAAAAGTCATAAGGAATTGATCACTCATCTTCCAATGGCTGCAAGAATTTCAGTAACAAAAACCTGGAAAAAAAGTGACACCCCTAAAATCACTGACTGGTTTTAAAAAAGTTTAGGAAGTTTTAGTAGTGGAAAAGTTGTCCCATCAAGCCAGTGTTCTACAGGGGAGAAAGAAAAAAAGATGCTTACTTAGAAATTTGATGGAAATTCTTGGCATTCGATTTAAAAAAAGAATATTCCCGTGCCTCCAAATTGAAAGTTTGAGAAATGTTTTTGAATATGGAAGGCAAATGCAAGTTCTATGAGCTAATGATTAAGAAGAAATTTGGAGTAAATTCAAAATGTATAAACAGAGACAAGTAGAAAATGAGAAGATTTGTATTATGTAAAGTTCTGAGGGAAGAGAGAGAGCAAATTATTACATACAGATGAAGAAACATAAAAGTCTGACGTTGATTGAAACATAAATGAATTGTCAGAAACTGAAAGAAGAGAAGAAAAATAAAACAAGACTGCTGTGAACACTGACTTGAGTTAAGAAAGTGCTGTTGAAGGAAGATAAAGCTTTATTATACATATTTTAGGGGACTGGATGCATTTTTCAATGCTAAATTTGTTATAAGTTGGATTAATTAATAAACACATTTTAAAAAAAAAATAAGGGAACTTCAATGGTTTGTCCCTGTTCATACAGTGTCAAAAGTCAGAACTGCAGTTGTGTTTCTCAAATATTAGTCCTGCCTTAGAGACCTGACACCCCAGCTTTATTTTAGTCACTAAGCCCCTCCTGCACTCAGGGGCAGGACACCATTCAATATGGATAGGTTTTCAAAGGATCTCCATTTATGATGGTATTAAAATATATGCACACTTACAAGGGGCTGTACTTCAATCCGGCAAAAAGCTAAGGTGTGTACAGACCTGTATACTCCTGGAGTGGCCTTGTTGACCTCTACAGGACTCTTCACTTGCTTAATGTTACCCAAGCACTTAAGCACTTTGCTGATTGGGCTTTATTCGCATGCCTAAATATGCTGCCTGTGAGTTGCTCTCACTATTGGCTTGGCAAATCCCTCATCAACTTCAGTGGAATTAGGACTAGGCCTGTGGGGTTTTGAGCGTCCAAGGTCCTTTGAAACCCTGACCTCTGTCCTCCCCATGCAAATACTTCCTTTATGCCAGCTCTTAGCATGCTTTCTTTCTTGCCAGTGTTCTGCATAGCTGTTCTTTTTTAAGACGACAGCTTTAAAGATGCAAGTGTTTCCCCTACTGCCACACAACAGGTATTCAGAATTTAGAATAAGCCTATCCTTAGCGTTCTACCAATCAAATTTTGAAAAACCATCTGTTACCTCTATGATGGTATGGTTACCATTTTAGCCATCCCACTCTAAAACCCCATGCCATAAAACCTTGTAATTTATAATGCTGTATCAAGTTCCTGTGGATAACAAGAGAGAATAAATTATGTTCAAGTGAATGCTGGAAGGCTTTCTTTTCCCCTCAGGGGTACCAAAGCCATGAAAGCAAAGCAATAGTCTCCATAACCTTGAGACATAAGCACTGCATTATAATATGTATAACTTGGTGCAGGTTATTATTTATAAATACATGAGGCCCAACTAGAGACCCAGGAATTTATCACCATTTATGGTGGTGTTTTTTCTTCTTTTCCCAGTGGCTCTCCTTTTTAAGTGCTAAAGAAAAGATACTAGATTGAAAGCCTGTAAGACTAATGGTCTCTATTTGCAGATAAATTACAGCCTACACAATGCCAGCTGCTCCCCAGACCCACTTTTATGACATACTTTCACCCAGATTTGGAGGCAATGGCTGTCTTCAGTTGGGAGGACTGTTCACTAGCCACAGCCCATTAGTTCATTGGGCTTTCTGTGGAGTCTGGTCAAAAAAGTGCCAGAGATGATAATTTTGTGATATGAATGCCTACTTGCAAAGTAACAGCATGAGAGTACCATTGAGCAACCTTTGGATGGTAGCCACTCTTGATCACTTTGCTCCTAGTCTGGGCTCTAGTGATCAGAAAGAAGTCAGGTCCACAGATCATGTACTTAGTCTACTGAGCCAGCTCCTCTCTCTTTTTGCTCAACTGTTCATGAATTCCCTCCATTCCTTAGAATAAGAGAGCAAATTTGGGGATATCAGGAAGCAATATAGAAACTGAGAAGCCCTGAAAAAGTTAGAGGTTTCTATATGTAATAACATGTCCTGTAACTGTAGACTCTACCATTACTGGTCATGACGTTAAAGTATAAACCACAACTATTTTCAGTTCTGAGTTGCACGGCCCCACCTTCCTTTTCCCTATTCGATGTTTATTTTTGCATACTTTCTCTTTCTCAACCTCAGCTTGGATAAAAGCTTTGGGATAGGGAATGTGCCTGTATTAGGTACATAAAATGATACATATAGCCATGTCCTGGTGCCTAATGTTAATATTCTTTACACGCAGTTTTTCTGTATATAATTATCAGTGTTTACATATATTAACACATGTAATTAAGACTGCAAAGCCACACACTGAAAATTTAGGATTACTTGAAGTGAGGCTGCCTGTATGATCCTTGTTAATACATTTTATTGCAGGTTCTAAATTATATGATCACATGCCCTGCCCCCCATCCTCCTGGCTTCATTCCATGCACATTATGAGCTGTACTCTCTTAATGGATGGCTATATTAATGAATGTTCAAAGCACTCTTGTGGATTCATTTATCTTTAAAGATGTGACGCTGATGTACAGAAAGGTTGATGCAAGTATCCACTTATTTTAGGTACCCCATATGAAACACGTTAGATTTGATTTCTCATAGTAGCTAGCCTTATAAAGCACAACTTCCCTTGGCTTCACTTGTAGCTCTAAGTCCTCATCAGGTCTGTAAATCAGATGCAGAGCCTTTGGCTAGGCACTCAGAAAATGAGGAGTGCAAGTCTGCTAGCCATCTGTAGGAAGTTTGGTTTACATGACTTGAGCAGCATTATATAGGAACCCTGTGGTACAGGCTGGCATAGAGTGGGAGGTCATCCAAGTCTACAAAGGCAGTGTTCTACCCTCTTACCCATGAGACCCTCCTTTCTCTTCCTGCAATCATTTCCCACAGACCTCACTACTCCCGAAACAAATTAAGCAGTTGTTTTACACAACAGTCTCCTTTATTAGCCAGGATTGTCTCACCACCCTGTGCACTGATGGAGGCAAGCATCCTACAGACAAACTGCCTACGATCATGTAATTGATGGTGTGTATCATTAGTACACACCCAGGGGAGGGGGGTGTTGTTTGTTTTTGGTGTAATTTCCAAATTTTTAAAATAAAATAATTCTATCCTGTGACAAACCTTCATGGTTTGATCTCTTGTACAGAACTCTGCCACTTGAGCTAACAGGATAATAGAAAATGGTAGTGGATTGATTGCCAAAGTCTTTGTAGACCAACATTAAAAGGGGGATGAGACACTTCGCCATTGGACTTTGCAGCTATTTGCTGACAGCAGAGGAATGATACAATTCAGGAATCTTAGGTTCTATCCTGGGCCCCTTATTTCAGTCTACTGCCAACTCCTGTCCCTTAAAATCACATACTCTCCTCTATCATGGTGCTTGGGCCTAGGAGTAGTTGCTGATATGTCTACACCACTTCCCTGGGACACCTGGAGATGCCACTCTTGGGCCTGACCCAATCACCTGCTTCTGCTCCAAATATGGAAACTCTGGATTGCTCAGCTGTTGGTCTCAAGATGTTTCCAGGCACATCATTTCTGGGTGTGAGGTATGTAGAGTGGCAGTGGGTAAGCTACCTGAGAGTGGCACTCTCAGGAGTGAAGAGGCACTGTAGTCAAACCCACAGAGCACAGGAAAGCTTGCTGCTCTTAGTTCAGGTGGTGGGATCAGGACCTAGGGAAATCCTGAACAGCTCAGGAGCTGCTCAGCATGGATAACATCTATAGTTGCTAAAATCTAAGAACTCTTTAGTACGCATGAAGACAAGAGAGTGATCCACGCTGACCTGGACAGGCTCAGCAAGCGGGCGGATGAGAATCTGATGGTGTTTAACACTGAAAAATGCAAGGTTCTCCACCTTGGGAGGAAAAACCTGCAGCATCCTTATAGGCTTGGCAATGCTACGCTGGCTAGCACTATAGAAGACAGAGACTTGGGGGTCATGATTGACCACAAGATGAACATGAGCCTGCAATGCAATGCTGAGGCTAGTAAAGCGACCAAAACGCTGGCTTGCATCCATAGATGCTTCTCTCAAGCAAATCCCAGGCTGCCATTCTCCCCTTGTACTCAGCCTCGGGGAGGCCACAGCTGGAGTACTGTGTCCAGTTTTGGGCACCACAATTCAAAAAGGATGTGGAGAAGCTTGAGGGAGTCCAGAAAAGAGCCCCACACATGATCAGAGGTCAGGAAAACAGACCTTACAACAACAGGCTGAGAGCTATAGGGCTCTTTAGCCTGGAAAAGTGCAGGCTCAGGGGTGACCTGATGGCCATCTATAAGTTTATCAGGGGTGACCACCAGGATCTGGGGGAATGTTTGTTCACCAGAGCACCCCAAGGGATGACAAGGTCAAACGGTTATAAGCTACTGCAAGACCATTTCAGGCTGGACATAAGGAAGAATTTCTTTACTGTACGAGACCCCAAGGTCTGGAATAGCCTGCCATGGGAGGTGGTTCAAGTACCTACACTGAACATCAATGTTCAAGAGAAAATTGGATGCTTATCTTGCTGGGATCCTATCACCACAGTTGACTTCCTGTCCTTTGGGTGGGGGGCTGGACTTGATGACCTTCTGAGGTCCCTTGCAGCCCTAATGTCTATGAAATCTATGAATACATGGCAATTTTTCAAAGAATTACAGAATGGACAAAGTTAGGGAGATTTTCACAGGGACAACCAAATCTTCTGGACACAAGTAGGGGTGCACCAATAGAGATTTTGCGGGCTGATACCGATAGCCAATTTTTAAGGAGGCATATCAGCCGATACCAATCGGATTTCCAATACAGCTATGCGCAGCTGGTTAGTCTGTTGTGGCGGAAGGGGAGGGAAGGTGCACTGGAGAGGAGGGCAGATCAAGGCCCCTGTGATGGAGGGAGTGGGGCTAGGGCTGCCCAGCTGGGGTGGAGTGGGCATGGAATGGAACCATGTCTTGTCCGGGGGGTGCAGGGCAAGGGGGAGACTCCCACTGCTGTGCACATCCCGCTGTGTGGTCCTGGAACTCTGCAGGGCAAGGTGGGGCAGGCTGGGGCCAGGGCTGTGCCAGGCTCTTCCTGGTGCA
>NW_017728993.1:66538241-66540124 GCF_001723915.1 Gavialis gangeticus
GCTGCCAGGCTGTGCTCCTTGCTGCCTGCATGCTGCACTGTAAATGCCCATGCATGCATGCAGCTATCAGCCAAATTATAGGCCACATCTAGACGATTTCTGATGCAATCAATTATCTTTATATCTGTGCCAATCCAATATCAGACCGATGCATCGGTGCACCTCTAGGCACAACGGTTACCTTCTTACCAGACTACAAGTCTCTGCTCCAAAAGACAAGAGCACTAGAATTTTTTCAGAATAAAAAAGGTCAGAAAACCCCCCAAAACAAAGCACCAGACTTTTGCCTAAAATATAGGTAAAGCAAAATACTTTTATTCAAACTTGCTCTCAAAAAATGGCTGAACTATTTTTACCAAAGTTAAAAAAAAATCAGCCTATAACAGAAAACTGATATTTGGTAAAGTTATAAGCCACTGAAATCAGGATCTTAAAACACAAAGCACTGGACATCTTTAACAACAAAGAGTGCTACCAGCCTGTTCTACTGAAGGATCCCATTATCTCCTCTCTTATTCTCTGTGTCTGGGTATTACAATGGAATGGAGTAGAGAAAGAAGTTCTCTCCACGTAGACTGTGTACGGTTTAACCTTTACTGATCCTGAGGGCCTGGCTGCATGGGGGTAAGGTTGGCCCACCATTCCCACCCACTTGTGGCATTCCTCACTGAAGTTAATGTGGTCAACTGCAGATTTTCCAGCTGCATTCAAGCTGTACATGTACTACCATTTTTATGCTGGCATAATGCTGGCCATGTCAATGGCATACCACTTATTGGCCCCTCTTTGTCCTCCCCTCAGGAGAATACTCAGGAGGTAGTACACAGGCAGGTAACCAGTGGCAGTAGAGATCCTGAGGGAATAGTAAGGTAGGAGTCTTGAGGGCCCCAATAAATCTGGGATCTATCATATATACTCCAAACAACCCCAAAAACCACACCTGTCCAACTGGTTTGAGATGAATCCTCTCTCTATGGAGGTAACTTTGGGACTAGACAAGGCTCCTGAGTGAAATCTCTCTCTCATAGGTGACGGGGTAAGCTAAGACTGAACATACACCAGACTACATGGATGTTACCCATTGAAGTTGTGAGCACAAGATTTCTTTTTCTTTTTTTTAAATATTGGCCCTACTACCACCTGCTTGCATAACTGACCAAAGGTTCAACTAACATTATTTTTCTGTACTGATACCACCTAAATAGCACTTCTATTTAATGTTACAGCTGGATGATATGGACAGCCTGGAGTTCAACAGGTTAAACATGTGGCTCATCACAGTTCCAGATCAAAGATCTTTTTTGGATACAATACAGAATATTAAAGAGGCTATTAAGGCAGTGCTAATGTTAACAGTTGTAGCAATTCTATGAAAATGCATCCTATTCAGAAAGTATTAACGAGATGCTGAGATGGAAGTCTTGTGCCAAACTGTCAAACATCATTGGGAAGTCTCAGTTGGAAGAAATAAATGAACAGGACATCAAACTGAAATATTTTATTAGCTCTCACCAGTGGTACTGCAATCCTAATACAACTCCCTGACAGACACAGACTTACTCTAAATTCAAACATTAGAGCCTGCTAGTCTTTCTCCCCTTTTCTCTTAGAAAAGCTGCAACAAATTCTCATTAGATCATGTCTGCCCTGTCAATGAAGGAGTGCAGACCTGTGGCCTCAGAACTGTAATGATCCTTTGAATTACAGGGCAGTTTTCAGTGGCTAGGGACAGACATCCAAAAAGCCTGAGCCTGAATTTATTCAATCTTTGCAGGTTAGTCTAACCTGACTAGGCTATATCAGTTTGTAACCGTACAGACATCCCAGACATGCAAGCACGTGCCTGCAGTAGCTCAGGCTAGAAGCTGGGGGGGGGGGGGGCC
>NW_017728993.1:66545124-66552620 GCF_001723915.1 Gavialis gangeticus
GGGGGGGGCACTGTAGCAGCCCTCCCTTCCCTTCCACAGTTCTGAGCTGCAGGGGAGACACTGACTAGCCCAGCAGGGAATTGATAAGTGTTTATCAGTCCAAACTCAGTGTTTATCACCCCATTAAGAAAACAGAGGGATATTACCAGCTACCTATTGATTCTGCCTTTGTCCTCTGCCACAGCAGGGACTGTAGCCAACTTATGGTCTGCTGGCTAATACACAGACACCTCTCAGCAAGGCAGAGGGGAGGGGGGAATTCCTACTTAGCACAGAGTGCAAGGCAGGTGAAACAGCCTGCAGTCTCTGCAGAGCTGCAGCCAGGTAGCAGAGGGGTGTCTGGTTTAACTGAAAGGTCTGGGACAGACATTGCATAAACCAGTTTGAGCCAGATTAGTTAAGTCTGATAATACATTCAACCGTGTTTTTCTCAAACTGGTTTCAGCCATTTTCAAACTGGTTTATGTGCACTGAACATTTGTTCTATTACAGGTTTAAACCAGTTTCTCATCGCTTATACTGGTTTATGTGTAATGTCTGTCCCAAGCCAATGACATTGGAAGAAGCATTTTAATTACAGAAAGGGCTGTATTCTTTCCTGGAAAAAAACCCTATAAACTGGCTTTAGGAGATCACTTACAAGGATGACTTACCAGGCAGAACATTTATTTCATCTTGGAAAAAGATGAATTGCAGCATGTACTTTGTAACTGTGAAGAACCCCTTTTTCAAGTCTGCATTGCAGGGTGGAAAGTAATGGGAGAAGGGTTTACAAACATAACCAAACTCAAGAGGCTAAAACCAGAGGATTTAAAAGAGCTAACATATAAACTCTCTTTAAACATAGTTACTATTGTCAGCTTTAATTGCTAATTGGCCAAAAGAAAACAACTCTGTATAAAATAACCAGCTAGAACCCAAAACCAATACCTCACCAAGCTATTTAAACATGTGACAGAATCTCTGACATATCTTGGTGCTCTTTGGAAAGCACAAGGCTGAGTTTCATGCACTGGCCCAAATTAAGGACTGATTTTACATCCTAACTAAAACAACTTACTTTAAATCGGGCTGCGTGGGAGATACAACAACATTGATTTAGCCTACTTCCTTTTGAAAGGAGATTATGCACCAGAAAACCCCATCAAACTTGTATCTTTCAGTCATTCATTAAAATAGCTTAACCCTCTTGTTATCCATATGTCAATCACTCTCAACCCTGGATTAAGTGGTACATAAAGTTTCTAAGTTTCATGGTGCCATTTGGCACTAAGCATAAAAATGTTTTAACAAAATCCTATTGTTGCTCTCAATTACAGACCAACAGCAAAATCTGACAACTGGGGACGAATGAGCACTGTGCTTTCTATGCGAGAGTCCAGCTAGGTATCAAGGGAAAAAGAGCTCTTAAGTACACTACTGAGGAGTGATTGTTACCACCCAGTTGTGAAACATTTCTTAGAACAAAACTCTGAACTGGTGCTACTCAGCCAACTGACACCAGTTACAAGTCTTGCTGAAAAGCAGGACTGTCATCCAAGAACCTGCCAACTCAGCTCACTGAAGGAGTGCTGTCAACTGATTCGAGTGTAGCCTGGGCATGGAGAAAACCTCAGTTCACTTTCATGCTTCCTCACTGACTTGATGTCTGACTACAGCGTGAAATCCTGTTTCCCTTTATGTGTATAAAAAGCAGTTTTCTAGCAGTGTAAGTGGATGTTTTGGCACTTGCATACAGGTTGAAGTGTTCTTAACCCTACTCTGTAGACACCTAAGTGTGCCTACACAGACTGAGCATGCTAAAGCAGCTATGCACTTGCCGAGCATGTATGCAGCTATATGTCTATTGTGGACATACAGCATGCCGAAGTCATGAAAACAGAGCTGACCAGAAATGGGAGATGGAAGATAATAACTCTCCCATGTTTTAGTCCCATAGCCAAGTGGTTAGGACACCCAGAGGGGGTTTAAACTTGTATGCCTATGATTTCCCAGCATAGTGCTATAACTACCATGCCATAGGTCAGGCATCATCTGATCCCCTGCTCTTTTAGCCTGTCCTCCTTCCCATCCATTTTATCCAATGACTATTAAATGCTAGGAACGCTGGCTGAGCTTCAAAAGGAGCACTGGAGAGGGACAGACCGGATAATGTCTTACCTGTGGTTTGGTGATTAAAGATCTATGCTAAGCCAGAGAAATGCAGGTTCAAACCCTCTCCGGGTGAGGATTGGGGGAGCCTAACACCTAGATCTCCTGCTTTCTGCAGAAGTGCCCTGAACATTATTAGGGCTTAAGTGTGGTGTGGGGGAGGAGGGAGAAAGCAGGTGTTTAACTCTATTTTTCAATTCTGAGTTTATCCCAAGAGAAAACAAAAACAAATCCCTTTTTGGGTTACTCCAAGTGAAGCAAACCCATCAATAAATTGTACTGATTTCTAAAACTAACAGCAAAACATTGGGACAACAACATAAGAGAGACAGGCAATAAAAGGCAATGAAGATGCTCCTGAAAATGCCCAAGAAAAATGGGTAAGATTCTGTCTTTGGGCTTAGGATCTGGCCTCAAATCTTTAGGGCTAACATTTTTTAATAGCCCTGATGTCTTCCATGGGTGAATTGCTTCTCACCATATCCGCTGGGTGAGAGCACATTTGGGCCAATAAGCAAGAAGTGCTGTTAGAAGTGTGCCCTGAAACTGAAAATGCAGTTCTCAGGCTCCCAAAAAGACTAGGGACAGAAATTACACACAAACTGGAATAAGTGATCAGAAGCCAGTTCAGATCTACAACACAACAGAAGTCCAGTGCATATAAACCACTTTCATAATGGCCAAAACTGGTTTAAGATAAATCTGGATGGATGTAGTATCAGACTTAACTGATTTAAGTTAAATAGGTTTATTGAAATTCTGGCCCAGATCCCCTCCAGATTCAAGTTAACTCACAGTCCCTCCACATCCCAGGATGCTTTGCACCTCTCCTACAAGTTTCCTCCCCCCACCCCCCCATACACACAGGGTCAGCAGGCTAGCCTTGGCCCAAGCTGTCTGATCCAGCCAGCAGGGAGGCATGCTCTAGTGCTCCCTAGCTTCTGGTCTAGGCCACTGCAGGTATGCGGTTGCATTTCTGAAATCAAAAGTGAACGTCTGTTCACCAGCTTATCATTTAATCTACACAGCTTAGACTAACCTGCAAAGATTGAATCGATTCAGCCTTGAGCTTTTTGACCGCCTGTATTTAGCCAGAGAGCCACTGGCTAATGGCAGTGTTGGCCCCTGCCATCAGTACCAAGGAACAGACAAAGCCTTGTGCTAGGGACTGCTTTGCTAGCTAATAAATACATTACAGTTAGTAGCACACATCCCATGTGCCCAGCTACATCATGACAAAATACATAATGAAAGGCTGGACCGCAATCAAAAGCCCAGAAAAAATGCTGGGGAAAAAAGTTGGTTTTGATTTGACTTACAGCAGAGGCCAATAAAAGCTTTAGAACGGCTTTCTGCAAGTTAGCATTAGTAGGGGATCTGTGACATTCAATAGACCATACACATAACAAAAATGGAAAGAATGTTAATTATTGATTAGCAAACTTGTGAATATTTTACCACACAGAACACGGATGAAATTCTGGCTGGCTGCACACCAGTGCAGGCCACAGTGAAGTCTAAGCAACATCTGGCCCCGATGCAACAAAGACTTTAGAGTACTTTAAAAGAGGACTTCATCCCCAAATCTTCCTATACAACATTTCTACCTACTCCAAGTTTGGAGTACACATCTTAAAAGTAGTGTAACTAGGGTAAGGCAAGAGAGACACCCACCCAGGGCACCAACTATGAGGGTGTGCCAAGATCCACCCTGCCGGGAGTGTCTGCTGCAGCACCAGATCTTCACTTCCCCTGCCCAGCCACAGGAGCTGGGCAGCGCAGCTCTGCACCAAACAATGCATCTGGGGAACAAGTGGGACAGACAGAATAGTGCTCTTCCCCCTATCCCCAGAAGCCTTTGCCAGAGCTGGCACAGCTCTGCTCCCCACATGTATGTCTAGCAGGGAGGAAAGAACAGGGCACTAGGATCCACTCCAAAGAAAGCCTGGCCACAGGAGAGCTGATGCTGCTGATGGTGAGCTCTGGCAGCAGCAGCCATCACCTGGGAAGGTAAGACTTCCCTTCCTCTCGCCCACTCTGCTTCCCCCCCCACCTGTAGTTGGCATACCCTCGCCCTGGGTGCTCAATGAGCTCCCTATGCCACTGCATCTTATGGAATGTACCACGTATAGATGTATATTGGGGACTTTTTTCTTAAATGTCCAGATCCCAGAGTCATATTGTTATGCAAGAATCTTCACCCTAATTTAAAAAAGGTTTCCAGCCCTCATGGAGAAAAGACATTGAAGCTGTGAATCCTAAACGCACATAGGAACAGAAGACTGGAAGGGCTCTCCAGGGTCCTCACATATAGCTCACTACTGTCCCAGGCTTTATGTCATACAAGCCAGTTCATAAACTTACTGAGTTCCATCTTTTTAAAAAATGTGTGTTCTTTTAAAACTAGTATCATGATTCCTGACTTGTAATATCTGAATACCTGAGCATGGTAATACAGAGATTCTGAAAGTTAAATTTTAAAAATCAACAGAATTCTAATTATATTTCAGTTATGCCGGGCAACTAATTTGACTTGTTAAATTAATTTATATACTAATGGTTTAAATTAATTTATATAGTAGGGGTTAGTTCACAGCCCAAGCACACATGCACTATAACCCTGAAGGAATTTCCCACTAACTTATAAGGCCTTTTAAGACCACTCAAGGTAGTTTTAATTTTGAATCCTATGAGCATGCTTATACATACCACCCTCCCCCCCCCCACCTTCAGTTTATTACAGTTTTAAATCTTTCTTCCAGGCCTGGCCTTGCAACCACTTGTCTTGATAAAATAGGTCACTTAAAAAAGGAAAGCTCAATAAAATGAATAACAAAAACAACAAGATTAAACCGATTGTGCTGTTTTTGTACAGTGCAGCTGAATTCTGCAAGTATGCTGCTGGCTGTGGTTTGGCATTTAACAGCATGTGATCAGTGAGAAGGAGGAAATTTTATTCTCATTAACTGTTGCAGATTTACTGCAGTGAAAAAGAGCTATGTAACCTGAGAAGTGACAGAGCAGCGAGATCAAAGCAGCAGTCTGGAAACTAAATAAACCTTCGGGCTACTTCCTGCAAGGAAAATTCACTCTGGCAATGTAAAACAGAGTCCAGTTAAAAACTACTCTCAGTTTTATGAGCTGTCACAGCAGCTCGAGTGGTTTGGACCAGTCAAGTTTAGAACATTATATTTCCTTGTTTTTGCCTTGGATACTTCTGTAAGCAGTTTTATAGTTTTTCTTTTTCCCTCCCCTAAAATTAAAAAAAAGAGAGAAAAATAAAATTCTTCTCCTTTAGTTGAAAACGAGAGTCACAGCTAAACTCGTTAAAAACAGGCAAGTCTTCATTTACACATTCCATTCTCATTTACTATGTTTTAATATTTTACTTTGAGATTTATAGGCAATGTACATTTGCTTTAATAACTCTTCCGCATTCTGTTCACTTATTGGTTAATATAAGTGCAAATCAGTTTACAGAGCCCAGATGGCTTGTAACCTAGGAGCCAGTCTATTCCTAGTAGCACATCTGGAGGGGCTATGAGCAGCAGACAGAATGTGGGAATTAATTAACATTACATTTCAAAAGAGACAGACCCAGATTTGGACAATTTTTGTAGGACTTCCAAGGGACTTAATCTAACTGGAGCAGTATTTTGGCATATGTTTTAATTATTAATATACATCTAAAGCTTATTGGTTAAATTGGCTTGAATGCAGGTGCAATACAGTGGAATATGCAGCAACTGAAAACTGTAAAGAGCCATCAAGAATCAAAAGTGGCCTTGCAAAGAGAGGAAATGGACTGAAAGCTCAATTTCCTAGTCTCTTCCCAAATGGAATCTGCAGCTTATTGAAAAGATTACAAATGAAAATGTTATAGAATGTGTGATTTCATCTATTAGACTGCTACTCTAATTATTCAGAGGGATTAAACCTATGTGGAATGGGCTCACAGGCAGGCAGAAAGCTGACATGAGCGTGGGCAGGTGTCAGCTTCAGCAGGGGCAGCTCAACTGGGGCTACCCACCAATGCTACCACCAATGTTGCCTCTGGGCCATTTTGGGGCCCCATGTCTGGCGGGGAGGAGCTGCAGGGCAGCCCCAGTATGGGTTCCAGGCAGCTGCAGCAGCAAGTAGGTCCCTGCAGAGGTGAGGGGGAGGCAATGGCACCTGCCACCAGGTCTCACTTTTGCCTAGCACCCAGCAGCAGCTTCTGCCCAGCTCTGGGCTGAATACACAGGCCTGGCCCCTGCTCCAGCTCCCCTGCCTCACCCTCCCCGCAATGTAGGGTTGGGATCCCTGCAGCACCTGCTCCAGAGATAATGAGTGGTGGTGGTGGCAGCTGGGCAGAAGTTGCTGCTGAGGGTGAGGGAAAAAGCAGGACCTTGCTGCCTCTCCCTTGCTGCTGCTGGGCCCTTCTTGCTGCCGCTGCCCTGCAACCTGTCCCTACCACCACCCTGCCAGGTGCAGGGGGCCTGAGGCAGCCCAGAGGCAGTGCTGGTGGCAGTGACAATAGCGAAGAGAAACTGCAGGGCAGCCTCGGCATAGACTCTGGGCAGCTGCAGTGAGGAGGACCCAGGAGTGGCAAGGGAGAGGTAGTCAAGTCCTGCTTTTTCCCCACCCCCAGCAGCAGCTTCTGCCCAGTCGCCACTGCTGTGGCTCATAGTGGCCGGGACAGGCAGGTCCAGAGCGGGTGCTGCAGGGACCCCAACTCCCACAAAGGGTGCAGTGGGCTGGGCTGCAGCTGTGCACTCAGCCCAGGGCTTGGGCCCTGCAGGTGTGGGTCCTGGCTGGTCTGCACGGGGCCAGGGTCAGCAGCGGCAGCCAGAAGGAGCTGGCACCATTGGGGCTGCCAGAAAATGGAAGTCTGGCTGCAGAGCTGCCTCAGCCCCACTGCAAACTCAGGGGCAGTGGGATGCACCATAGGCTGGACAGTCCCTGGGCCAGGTGGGACAGAGGGACCAGCCACAGGCTGGACAAAGGCACAAGAACTGTCCTACTGCACGTTTACATCCCCACAGTAAAAGAGTGCAGTCCTTGTGGGTTAGAGGTTGGATTAGATCAGTGGGGGCTCACCCTCTTGGCAGGTGTGCTATAAATTAGCCCTGCACCCTCCCCCCAAGTGCCATTCAGATCCTTTCTTCCGCTCAATCTGCTGCTCTGCTTTTTGTTCCCTGCCCTGTGCTCCCTACCTGATCTTCTACACTGCTTTCTGCTCCTTGCCTTATCTACTGTTGCGCTGCCCGTCTCCTCCTTGGCCTCTTGCGTGCCACACAGAGGCCACATATGGCATGTGTTATACGCTGGCCACCCCGGATTAGTTGATCGGATAGTGCATTGTG
>NW_017728993.1:66557620-66557947 GCF_001723915.1 Gavialis gangeticus
TATCTACTGTTGCGCTGCCCGTCTCCTCCTTGGCCTCTTGCGTGCCACACAGAGGCCACATATGGCATGTGTTATACGCTGGCCACCCCGGATTAGTTGATCGGATAGTGCATTGTGACCTTAGGGCCCCTATACACATACCCGACACTTGCTCCGCCTCAATCCAATTAGAGTATGTCAGAGCAGACTCTACTAAGTCTGTTGGTGCGTGCTAATTAGCACGCTCCAGCAGCCTTGGCATCACGTGCATTCAGTGTCCCCACACTTCAAAACGGCAGCAGGGGCATTTGAACTAAAGCTCATTGAATGAGCTTTAGTTCAAGTGCC
>NW_017728993.1:66557958-66574536 GCF_001723915.1 Gavialis gangeticus
AACTAAAGCTCATTGAATGAGCTTTAGTTCAAGTGCCCCTGCTGCCATTTTGAAGCGCAAGATGCTGAATATATGAAATGTTGCAGGCTCTTTAAATAGAGTGGCTTCCAAAAGGTGCCCTAAATGTCTATGAACTCATTTTTCTATAATACCAATACATATCCATAGGGCTTTTCTACATAGGAACCCGATTGCATTAGGTCATGATGCCATGAAAAAAAATGTTCTTTTTGCCTAAACAGCACCAAACCAGTTAGTGGTGAGACTTTGGGCACAGCACAGGCACCCCCCACCCCTTACCCTGGGGAAGTCCCAGGGCACACAAGTGCACAAGGATCCTTGAAAGTTCAGGAGCCTAGTATTTAAAAGGCAGTAGCAAGGTTCAACATCATAACATGATGGTTTGGTCCAATCTGCACTGGTAAAATCAAACTGTTATAACATGATCAGAGTACTATTATCAATTTCTGTACATGTGGCTTTGTAAACGAGCCCTAAAATCTGTATCCAGCACTACAACAACAATAAATTAATCAATAACTGAATCCCACAGCTAAAAGATCCCACGTACAAATGAAAGTGTTTTGAATCGTGTCATTCTGGCATGATCCACTGTTCACAGAAATCAAAGAAACTTCCTATCAGCTTTTCAGGAACCATAATCTGAACCCTGACATTAAGCCAGGTTCTAGTCTGTTGTTGGCACTTTCTAGGTACAAGGTAAACTGTAATGTTACGTGCATTTACAACACCCACTCAGACCTTGGGGAACATAAAACTGGATCATAAACTTTGCAAAGCCTCTTGACCCCACACAGCTACATTAATAAAAAGAAACATGTAGATGGTAACATAAAGAATTAAAGAGATAAGTATATTTTAATTTTGTAGCAGTAGAGATTTTTTTTTTTTTTTTAGATTAAAACCTTTTTCTTTCAGAAACTTCATAGCTCCTAAGCCCTTTTTCTTGTTTATTTCAGTGGAATTTACAATTTGCTAATACTGATGTGTGATAAACTAATAAAACCTGGTTACAAAGTTATAGGCCCAATATACTAATAAAACCTAATTCAATTCTCCTTGGGAAATGCAAAATGAATAGTGCCCAAATAGCAGAAATACAATCTCTCTCCCCTGAATACTTTTCAAGGACAAAAAAAAAAAAAATGCAACTTTTTTACAAAGTTTAAATGATGCAAAAAGAAGAAGAGAAAAAGAAAACGAAAAAAAGGAGAGAAGAAAATGCAACTGCTGGAAATCTAACAAAACATCATAATGGTACTCTATCAGTGTAAAATCAGGTATCAACAACAACATACAACCCTCAATTTTTCTATCAATAGTTAAAAGAGATTTTTAAAGCATTAAACAAATAGCCTCAAATCTCACCCCTAAGCCTAATAAATATGTTCTGCCCCATTTTACAGGTGGGAAAATAAAGGCACAGAGAACTTTTGTGAATTGTTAAGGTCCTCAATGTTCTCATCCTGGTTCTGCTACACCTCCTGGCCCCAATCCCAATTTTAATCATAGGATCATCCCCTTCCCATTTTACAGTTACGGACCCCCTCTCTTCCATGTGCTAAAGGAGGCTTTGATTAATGAAATAACCAGTCTAAAATACAAGATCCCTCAAAATCAAAAGCAACAATGCAAAGACAGAGGTAATTTTTATATTTGCTTTCTATGTCAATACTTTTAGCAATTTGACACAATCTTGCTCAGAAATTCATGTCAGGATGTCCTTATGTGTTTAGTGTTGGCTTCAGTCTGCTCCCAGTGAAATGAGTAACACTTTTATCAGTGATTTCAATGGGAGTAGATGGAGGTCAGGGCATAGCACTTCTGAAAATGTCACTTAAAATCTCCTGTGGATTAATGGAATAATTTAATAGATCCTGAAGGCCAAAACAGACCATCAGATCACCTATCACAGACTATCAGATCCTGCATAACAGACCAAAGTGCTTCACCCAGTAATTTTTGGACCACCTTGCCCCTCTCTTTCCCCTGCTCCCCCCTAAAAAAAGTGCATTCCTGATCTTTAGAACATCTCCTTGAATTCAAATCCACCCACAGTTATGGCCTCTGTTATTCCTAATGTACAATGATGAATAGGATACATTAGACTTCCACTACTCTAGCCCTGGCTTTAGATCTGGTATGGCCCACAAGTGAGAACACACACTTGTTAATCTTAGGGATATTCTCTTTTAGGACCCACAGCCAGGCAGGTCAGCAAGTATACAGGAAAATCCATTAGAGGTAATTAGCTTTGCTTGCCCACATTAAATCCATATGTGGCCTTCACTTTCAGAAATAATCTGCAACCTTCCATCCAGATGCTGCATAGGTAGGAAGTAAAGGCCCAAAGTTTTTTTTAAAGAAACAAAAATGAACCAATCACCCAAAAAAAGCACAACTAAAGAGTCAGTGCCTCAGAAGATGAGCTATAAAAACAGAATACAAGACCACCTGAAAAAAGATTATTCTCACTCAAACCCCTCCAACTGTGGATTCTCCTGCTTCAAAAACAGATTCTGTAGGATTCACAGACTGAATCCTTTGTTGAGGCCAACTACAAGCAGGGGTGGAGCCAGGATTTCCTAGCGGTTGCATCCCATGCTCCCAGCCTCCTCTGTCCCAATCAGTGCAGGGAGATTATACTGCAGGAGCCTCCAGGGACTTTTAAGTTTCAAAGCAAGTGAAAATCCCCACCTCCCTTCCTTTTTGTGCTTAGAGGCACATCTCTTTCACTCCTCTACCCTATCTACCACACCTGCTCCTGTTGAATTTCCTACAGTCCTGGTGGTGGGGAAATACCAGAGCCAGACAGGCTGTGTGGGCTGGGCTCACGTAGGAACAGGGGCAATTTTAACAGTGCAGTAGGAGAGTATTTCCCCACACCCTCCTTGACCAGTCCCCCTGGGGGTAACAAATATCGGGAAAGGGAACCCCCTTCCTTGCTGCCACAGTACTTGACCCAGCTGAACCCAGCCCCTGTGCAGCCCAGCTGGGGTGGGCAGGAGTGGTTCTGGTGCTTTCCCCATCCCTGGGACAGCAGGGAGAACAGCAGAGACAGGTGGGGGAGGGAGGACAGGACATGCCTCTAAGCAGGAAGGGGAAGGGGGTGGCATTTTCACCTGCTTTATGGACTTAAAAATCCCTGGAGGTGCCTGTAGTGAGGTCCAATCCATACCAGCCTCACCACTGCAACCCCTTTGGAACTGCCCCTATAAACTTTAATTAAGTGAATCTTCAATATGCTCCTCAGAAAAGGGAGGCAAAGAGGCTGAGTGTATATCCACACCACAACTACCTGTGTAGGTACACAAATCCAAGCTAGCTGTCATCCAGCTTGGGTACCAAAAGAGCTATACAGACATATGAACAGTATGGGTTATTCAGGCACATGCAGGTGCTGGCTAAAGCCATTGCTCCTACAGCCTCACTGATACTGGTGCCCAAGATGACTATATTAAGACTAGCTCAGGTGTGCCTACATGTGCTTGAGTCGCACTTCCCAGCAGCTGTAGAGAGACAGTCTGAGCAAAGACACTGTAGAGTGGAGGTGGTTCTGGCTCCCCAGTCTCTTTTCAACACGTGTCAAATCTCAATAGATCACAATGATCCACCCAATCAAAAAAAATTCATCTACAGTTCACTGACTTTAAAACTAGTCAATAGCAAAGATGGCCAGCCATGGATTAAGATAAACAGCCACACTATAAAACTGTATTCATTTATTTGTGTGCCAAACCTCACTTTTCTAAGGAAAGATGCTTCAATTAAACCTCTGTTCAAAGGATATACTAATGCACATATTGGAACAGAACATACAGAAACCCTTGTCTCAGTGAAAACTAAGAAAGTTGTGCAACGGCAACTTGCTACCTTGCTATAAATGAGTTACAGGAGGTTGTACTGGAGAAAAGGACATTCCAAAATGTTCTTTTGCAAGAGAAATTGAGAACTTGGTCTAGTTCCAGCATTCCTACTTATTCATCTTTCTAACGTTACAGATAGCTTAGTCAGAGTTCCCAAATTTTCTGTTTACAAGAAAATTGGCACTTACTAAAAACCAAGTTCATACCATTACTTAGGAATAGTCAGGACAGATTAAAAAACTGTCTCTCCTGCAGGAAAAGAAGCCTTCTATGAATATATCCATTATGAAATGCCCAGCCATCACAAATTTTGCCTGCTGTGTTTTAGAAATCAGAAAGTAACCAATCTCCAGACGGTCATTAAAATGCAATTAACAAATATTCCTGAAGACATCTTCTAGCTGATCTCTCCCTGTGTAACTCAGACACTGCTCTGTTACCATGTTAACCAAAGGTGAGGAATTTCTGTTTACTGCAGAAATAACACTTTCATTAGGTATTAAAAGGTATCAGGAACCAGGAGTCATGAATTTGGATTTTAATAATTATTATATGTATTAATTATTATTATATTATTTCAAATCTGTGCCTAATACTCATTTGCTTCTGTAAGATGCTGTAAGGGCCTTAAAGCTGGAAATCTAAATCAGAAAAATCTATTTCTAGGCAATGAAGAAGCCTAAATACAAGCTGTCAAAAACTCCCTCAGTTCAGTGAGACCGATTGCATGCTGCTTCAAAAAACCTTTCTGGAAAATGTATATACAGTATCAATAGTTTTGTCACCCTTTCACTGAATAGCATATTGAAGAACTTTCCTTAATATACCATGCACAATGACATAAGTCCAATTAAAAAATGCCTGTTTAGAGTTTGGAAAACAAGATAGATCTTTAACTCAAGGTCAACAATTCACAAACTCACCTGACAGGTCTTACTTTTATTTGTAGGCTATTCTTACTAAAGGATCATGGTTCACTACAACACAGGCCATAACACTTGCCAAGATGATTATCTGCTTCTTCACTGAGTACCCTGTTGTGTGAATGCAAGTATTGTATAACATTTATTTGCTATGGTGACATAAGTATAACAAATACGGTTCTGTCTTTATGTTCCACCTCTTTTTCCTCCAACCAGATTGGCATTGACATCAACAATGGTTCTGTTTACTGAAACTTCTGGATGGAGTGATGAACAAGGTACCATTGTGAACAAGCCATCAGGCAGCTGAAGCAGTGCTGTGATTTTTAAGCCCACAAGCCCCTATGGGGTCCTTCCCAAAATTTTATACTTTGCACACAGAAGTTGGGCTACCTAGCCCAGCATTTTTGTCTCTGACAGTGGTCAGTACCAGATACTTAAGAGTAAGAAACAAAAAGAGCCTCATAATGGACAGGTTATGTCCTTGAAGTATGACTGTTTACATCCCTTAAAATTTCTTTTTCCAGCCCACTGGAACTGCATATCTTGTTATTCTTCATATTATTACTTGGAGCAATGGTCAAAAAAGTAATGTCTGTCCTATAAATGCCTAATCCATTTTGGACTCCTGCTAAGTTGCTGGCCTGAATTCCTGACCCCCCTACTTGAATTAGACTCCATAATGGCTCTGCAGCCTTGGCACTGACCAGGACAAGGCCCAGACCACAGGAGATGAGCACTGGGAGGTAAGTCACTTTTTTTTTTTTTTTTTTTTTTTTGTAGCTGTTTTTCTGTTGGGTTGTGCATATTCGACAGTCCCAAAGGCTTTGCTGAGGCTGGGACAGCTGCAGCCTTGAACCTAGCTTTGACTGGAGGGTCCCATTTGTGTTTTCCTATACTACACTAGTGAAAACACGGATGATATTCCAGAAGTAGAATATGTCCTTATCTCTTAGTTAAATGAATGCCTATTTGTCTCTGCTTTCTCCATGCAGCATGATAAGTGTAATGATTTAATATAAGGAAGCTGGTGCTGGCTGGGTCTCTTGATGCAGGCTTTATCAGGAACAACTTACAGTGGAAATTTGAAGCAGCTTGAGCCCAGTTATGCTCAGTTGCACCCATTTAAAAGCATAGTGGGTTCATTTTGTTGACCAAAAACTCCTTCACATCTAGTGCAACTATGGGCAATCATGACTCATGTAACACCAAGAGTAAATTTTTTTCCTTTGCAAATATCCAAACCAATTGGATCTACTACTCTCAAGCAACTACCTAACTTACTTTGAAAACATTTTGGGGGGAAAAAGGGAGGTCCCTTTTTGGTCTGCCTGAATAATGTACATAAACTGCAAGTTTCTTCTCTTTTTGGCTATGGTAGGAAATACCTCAGGTAAAATGAAAATTCTATGCATATCAATATTTTCTTTCATACTGCAACAGAAAGAAGAATGGATGACTGAATTCTTCCAAGCCAAGTGGCAGCAACTCAATATTAAGGCAGTCCCCTTGTTTCAACTTTCAAAAGATGCTCTCAGTTTTCATAGACACAAACTTATCTCAGAACCCCACTACCAAATAAACACTTGCTCCTATTACAGAACATTAAGTCAAATGTAAAAGCCTAAACCAAGAGAAGGTAGCATAACAAACAGAAAAATACCGGAGGCAAACAGACTCCAAGCACACAGAAATATGCACCAACTCAGCAGTCAGCCATTCCTTCTTCTAGTAACTAACATTATCTACTAGCTAATAAGTTATATAGGAAATGATGATGGTCTAATTCTTCTTTTTTTTTTTTTTAAATAAGCTTGTGAAAACTTGATCTAATTAATAATAGAAAACCAAACCAGTTTTATAACAAAACTGCTGATTTATTAAAAACTGGGACTGGTTTAAAAATAATCCTTCCCATAAGGTTCTTGTTAGCTTTAAAATGTAAGCATAAAAATACCCTCAAATTATCTTTTGGTATGGATGAAATCTACATTATAATACATAAAAAGAACCCCGACTTTCTGCTATTATATTTAATTAGCTTCTCTAGCAAGAACGGCTTTACCTTCCAACACCAGTTCAGAATTGGAGAGGTAGAAGGGCTTGAATCTCCAAACTCATGGGACTGGCAATTCCGCTGCTCATGCCTTGGAGCACTAATGCATTTTACATTAGCTCTAAGCATCAGGAAATCCTGGCTTCTGGCGCCAAGAAGTTCAAAACGGTAATGATACACGTCTGAAAACTGGGATTCACTGTCCAACTGCCGGTGTCTATTCTATCAAACAACCCAGTCTCTCTGTGTTGCAAATGCGACAGAACAGTTGCAACAGTACATGCTGTTTCCAATTAGGTTGTCTCCTTGTATCACAGATAATTCCATGGCGATAATAGCAAAAAAGCACTCCCAGAAACAGAATTCTAATTGGAAATCTCAGCTTATTTATCTGGGCTCTGCACAAGGTTAGGTACCAAGTTTTGCTATTTGTATTTGCCCTTTTCATTTAAGTGGGCCTCTAAGCTTAAATGCCTTGCAGTTGGTTACAAGGAAGTTCTACAAATATTTATTTTTATTTTAAAAACATACTCAATGTATTTTACCATTCATTTTAGCTGGAGGAAAATCAGATTTAAAAAAAAAAAAATCTTACAAATACATATCTTTAAAGACGAGCTTGAAATTCAATGTTCAAGAGGTTGGCAGTCTACCATAGTATTAGCTCATGGATGGCCAAACTTTCCTTAACCGAGGGCCTCATTGGCAAACCAACAGTATCTTGCTGGAGCTACTCTTATTTTACTGAAAACAATGCAGACTGCAACCTGCTTCTTTAGCAGAACTGTACAGCCTCTGGGGACTATGTATCCCTATAACGCTACATCTAGATCCTGGCTGATCAAGGTTAGTGCATGCTGGAACCTGTCAACCCTATTAACTACACCTTTATATTGAAAGTGAAGGGCAGCTGCAAGCCACACATTACAGTTCCAAAGAGCTGCATTTAACTCACCTACCTCTCCTTCCACTTCTCTAACACAAGCGTGCTTCAATAAGCAAGCTATGTATTTAAAAGTAAATAAGCAACATGACGTCAGATGGTCTACTAGAAGGAATTTCATTTTTTTTTAAAATACATTTTTAAAGATGGCACCCATTATTAAGAGCAATTATGCAAACTAATCTTAGCAGGGTCATGCTTTGGAAGCTGTTTAAGTTTCAATCCATACTGGGAATACCTGTCCAGTCAAAATGTAAGGAAGAGGTTGGCACAGAAATGTGATGCTCCTTAAAGAGCAGCATCAACCCCCCGACATGCAAAACTTCAGGTGTGAAGGTATACAGCAGGCTGAAGGAAATTAAAAAGAACAAGCTTTCTAAAAGATTCTGCTTTTTCTCTAAGGTTTCGCTTAGCAATTCTCTTTTGCTTCTCAGTGCATGATTTTAGATAAACAAGATTAGATCACCTCCCTGTCCAACATACTATCTTATCTTCTGATCCCTTTTAGGTATGGAAAACAAACCAACTCCACATATTGTATTGAGCCAACTATGAAAACATGGAGGAGGAAAGAATTCTTTTTCTGACCCTTACATAAAGTTGTTGGGAGCTATTCACACTTTATATATGTATTTACTAAAGCTATTAATAGTTGAAACAATCCTGTTCCTTTGAAGAATTAATTCAACCACAGTGCTGGGCACATTTTGATAATTTCTAATGGAACTGAATTCTGTAGGTTGATCATTTAGCATGCGAAACCTTTACTTTTATTGGAGACACACCATCCATACCCATCTATCATAATTAGGCATATGTATTCCACACACAATACAGCATTTCTTAAACCCTACAAAAGCCATAGATGATGGAAATGGAATCCTGTTCTCTGAAATGGGAGCATTCCAATTTGACCTTGGGAGAGAAGTCAGTCCAGAGATGCAAGCTGGAACAGCTTGCTAAAATTCAGAGGAAGAGAGGTTGTTGATTAGAAGGTCAATTAAAGGAAACATCTCCCATACATCCAGAAATCACCCAATCAAGCCAAAAAGCAGACATATTTCACTCCTTAGTCAGATTTTCAAAGGAAATACCATCAGTACTCAAGCTGGGAGTTTGCTGGGAAGATTTTTAAAAAATAATAAAATAAATCAGGAAATAATATTGGCAGCTGAGAAACATATATTTTAACAGTGTAAGAATACTGGAAATAATTCTGCTAGTTAATCAAAATCCCAAGTGTCTATTTAGACATTTCCAAACAATAATGCCTGAATAATGTTTGAATAATTGTCTGAACATGCAATTAGTTGTGTGTTCTAGTTTTCTATTCTATTTTATTGCCTTTGGAATGCTATCAAAAACATTCTGCGTACGTTAATGTGTTAAAAAACAAGTCTAGTTCAAATGGCAGACTAGATTTTCCAGCATGAAGAAACACCATGAATTTTTATAGCAGTTTTATGGAAATCATATTTCTCAATATAAATCACTCACCTAAGTATACTTTTAGAATGTAAGCCTATTAAAGCTTATAGCAGAAAAAAAAGATTATTAGGAGTTGAAAAATGCAAATTAAGCAGCAACAAAAAAAAAAAACAGAATTAGCAACATCCTGATTATGTAAACACTTTCCGAAAAGTGATTTACCCGCTGGAGAAGGGATGTTGCCCAACTAGATCTCCATTCTGAAGATGATAATCACTGAAAAAATCTGGACTCACTGCTCCATCAGGGGGCACCAGGCCATCTAGAAAGAGAACACAGACACTGAAGTTAAAAGCAAGATGTGTTTTAGAGGTAAGAGAAAAGTGGGTAACAGGTGCTGCTTTATCTTAGGCACTCTCCATATAGTGCTCTGCATTAGTATAGGGATCAATGACAAGGCCACCTTCAGATAGAAATAGAGGCTTGCTGAGGCCCTCACCAGACTCAGCAATTTATAGCCCAATACCCCTCCCCTGTAATGAGTCACAAATGTGAGCCAAGTTTCTCACACCTTTGCCAGCAGGAGAAACAGTGACAGACAAGGCCTGATCCCATTCCTGTTCACTCCATCACAGCACCAAAACCAATGAAACTAAAAGAGGCAACCATTAACCTCCAGGTTGGTGGAATAAAATGAAACAGCAACAAAAGACTTGATTCTTCAGCCTGTACACTGTTACCACTGTCTTAAGCTAATTAAACCAAGAGAAGGCAACTTCACAATCTTGTTTTCCCCATCTTCCTGGAAGTTTAACATCTTGTAAGGTTAGCCTAGGTAGAAAATAGTTTTCATGATAGGCTCATGGGCAGCTTGAGGAAATGGACACAGTAATTTAGCTTAAACTAATTTTCCTTTGTTACTTTTACATTCACCACTCACATAAGTAGGTGCATATATCTGTAAAGTTACCAGGATCCCTTAAAGGAATTATGGTCTTATTTGGTTAACAGGAGAGATCAGGAATTCATGAGCTTAACTCTCATCTGTGTTACACTAATGTAAATCTAAAGTAACTCCACTGAAGAAAGGACCTAAGCTCCAGATTTTTTTCAGTGTAATGATAGCACAGTTTAGCTCCATCTGTATTCATATATTCATGGCATATTAGTTGTTAATAAGGGAACAATTGACTTGGTAAAAATTGCCAGTCTTTATTAGATAAAATAACGATACTTATGCTAAACTATGTAATAATAAAACCTAACTAAAGAAATGTTTTGAAGTCCTCCTTGGTTTCTAGAGGAGAGGATATACCAATTTAAAAAAAAAAGGGCAGAACAGATGCCTTCTGACAGATACTTTAATAGTTTAACAGAAGATAGAAAGAGATTCATAATTACTAGGAAGTAACAAATGCCATTCCACTTTAAAGAAAGTGAGATAAGATTCAGAGTATCACAGGCCACTTAGCTTAACCTCTGTGGTTTCAGAACTACTAAAGCTGCCTGTGCAGGAAGCAGTGGAAAGCAACTTACAGACACAGGAGCTTAAAGATGACAACTGGGGCATTCAAACAAATCTCTCCTTTTCTTACAAATTTACCTGATGTTGTTTTGAAGATAATATAGTGACAAATGATAAAAGGAATAGAACTGATACATCTAGATTTCCAAGAGACATTTGATAAGGTGCTACAGAGATTCATTTAGGAGAAAACAGCTCATGGGAAAGTGATGGAATACAATATAACAGATTGTAAATGAAAAGTACTAGCCATGATCAGACATATATTTTAAGTGTAAGAAAAAGCATAGGGTGTACAGCTAGTTGTACACATGTGTGTACAGCGTGCAAGAAAATAGCATCTGATAAGCAAGCATTCCAACATAAATATATAATCCTTTCAGCACTGTTCAGCCAGGGGAAAAATGTGCTATATGAGAACAGGACAACTCAAAAGGAAAACAAAATTTTTAATGAGCTGTAGTAATATTTTCCTGTTTTCCCATCTGAACTATTGTTTAAGCAAAAATTGAAATGGAAAACAAGCATCTTTGCACTGAAACAATTTTCTGATTTAAATAGGCAAATTAAATAGTTTAATATTTTAAACAATTTTATATCATGGTTTTTATCTGAAAACAGGGATGGTAAAGTATCACAACTACAAACCATTTCTTAGTATCAATGGAAAAGCATTATATTTTTAACCCTGAAGCTGGAGTAACCTGAATCAACTGTACTAACATTCAAACCATAAAGCTCAGAGTTCTGGCCAACAAACCCATGACTTTTACAGGAAAATAAAAGCACATGGAAAGCGTCAGTCACATAGAATACTATTGCAGTTAATAGGCATCTGTTGATAAATTGGGGATGTGTATTTCCAATATAGAGACGACCTGGAACTCATGAAAAATTTTTTAGATTCTGCCAATTGATTGATTTAGGTTTAAACATTTGTGTGAAGCAGCTTGGGGTAGCACAGTAATAGCAACCCATCATGCCATTAGTGAATTGAAGAATTCTGACTAGTCAAGAGAAAAGATCTATATTGAACTTCAACCAATCAGGGAGCAGGACACCCTGAAAAAGTATACTGTACTTGCATAAATAAAAGGGTTTCTGACTGGATGAAACGTTGTACTTTTACACCTAAGAATAAATAATGGCCTGTCCTGAAGGAATCCAAATGACTAAAAAAAAAAAAAATATTCCAGTTGGTATAATAATCCATAGTTTTTTCAAAGCTATGGCATGTCCCCACTGGCCACATTTCAAAAGTATAAATCTAATGGAGCCCAAAAACACACTATTGCTGGCACTTGGTAGAAGAAAACTGCAAAGTGAATCTGTACTTTAAATATAAATCACTGACTTTTATACCTTTTAAAAACAGAAAGACTTCTCAGACATCTGTAGAATATATCACTGGGAATCTGCCCCTCCTTCCCTGGTCAAATATCAATTCCAACACAAAAATCTTTGTCCAAATAATGTTAAGTCTATAACACTACTGATTAAAAGACAGGAAATTCAAAGGTACTGGTGACACACTCCATCCCTAACCCACACTACTCGGAAAAAGAAGTGGTTCAGAGAAACAAGGAAACTCTGGAAAGAAGAGACTACAACAGGAACCTTTTCACATTTTTTACTCAAAGTGCAAAAAAGCTCCACTGTTATAAGAACCCTGTGCTACATTTGAACTGCTGAAGGTGTTAGTCTTGTAGGCTTAGTACAATCAAATAGAAAGAGTCCAGAAGAACAAAATATATCCAAGTATGACTATTGTTGTGGCTGACGCACAATAGTACATCTGTAAATAAGGACACTTAAGTGTCGATACACTTTGCAGAGTAACTAGAACAAGGGCATTGGGAGCTTCATGTTTATTCTCTCTCAGTGACTCATAATAATGTTGACCAGTTTACAGTACAAAAGGTTTGGGGGGGGGGAGAGGGGGTTATACCACAATTCTTTTAAATTTTTCTTGTGTTCTGAAATTGAGCTTTCTGACTCATACATTGTTAACAAAAGACTGGATATTTATATGGAAAATAAGAATATAACCAGACCCAACATTAAAGATTAGGAAAACCATGCATACATATACTCCACCAAGAGTTTTGGAAAAGATATAAACTGTCAAGCCTCAGAGCATAAATTCAGCCTCTCACTTAATTTGTGTTAAAGAAATTTATCCTGTAGGCAAGTTGTTCTATAATTGCCTCCTGAAGAGTATATCATACCTTCAACTGAAGTTGCTGGCAAGAACCAGCAATGGAGAAAAGATACTGGACTGGATTCAGCATTCATTCAAAATGGCAGGTCCCATGTTCCTAACTAAACTGTGATAGCAACATCTGGAACAATGTACAAGACGGAACAGAATCCATCTCCTAATACCCCATTGCTATGTATTACTAATATGAGTAAAAACATAAACTACACGTGTAGACACTCTGACTCCAAATACACACAGACACCAAAGTCTAATAAGTAATATGGTGCCACTTTTTAATAAATGGTTTGGTTGTGTCAAAAAAGGAGGTTCCAAAGTTAAAAAGATAGATATTTTTCAAGTGAGGTGCTGGAGAAGAAACTCTAAAAAGGGAGATCACAAGACTGCCTAGATATCTATTCTCTGTCTATGGCTTTCATACTGAGTAAGTCATAAGCTGATATTTCTAGCTGGCAGTAAAGCAGACTCCATTAGCAATTTGCAAGTCCAGCTGGGTTCTGTGTCTTACATCACCTTTTGTAACAAGTATTCCAGACTTGGAACTTAACAGACGCACAAGAAAATCCAGCTTCAACTCCCTTAGCTGTATTACTCTGAAAGGCTCATAGGGACAGAAAATAGGTTTGGTTTTCACTTGAAAAGCAAGCAAAGTATAAACAAAAAAAGCAAGTATAAAGCATAAGAACAAGATAATTTTATGCAGCATTTATGATCCAGCTAAAGTAGACTGATATTTCTTGAAGGATCTATTGAATTTCCATGAGCTCTAGAACACTTTTAAAGTGAAGGGTGCACTGCAGTCTCTCATTAACGTAATATAATGCTAGAGCAGCGATTCTCAACTTTTTTTAGACTCAAGGCACCCTTCATTTAAGCTCAATGGATTCCTCAAAAAATGCCAGGTCTTAGTATTCACTTGTTTTTCCACCATGGAAAAATTATACAGAATTTTTTCTGTTGCGAAGAACTCAAGAAAGACAACAAATCAAAATGCTTTTAATGTTATGGATGTGTATTTGAAATCTCTGGGTTTGTCTTGTGACTCATGTTTGCATATCTAACAATGCTAACATTGCTTGAAAGAATCTCAAAGCAGCCTAGGGTGCTGCGGCACCTTGTGAGAATCACTGTGCTAGTGAGACAGATCCCTACTTGTAATTAGCATAGTTTCAGTCAAGGATCAGCTGAGGATCTGCTCTCACATACCAATATTACAGTGCCAGGTAGTTACTGAATACATACTATTATCTCACCTGAATTGTAGTAAAGGTCAGGTCTTTCTAAAATATCCCCTTCATGGATGTAGGGCTCAATACGGTCATCCCCATACAAGTACTGCTCGCTATCATCCATCTGCCGACTCTCCACCATCTCCAGCCACTGAGAATTGTGCCATCGGAATTTCTCACTCTGAATCTTCTTAGCCCATTCTTCATCATATTCCTGTTAAAAATGCCATTAAGGTTTTGAGGTCACACACGGGAAATCTATTTGGTTTTTGTGGATAAATGCAAGAGAATTTTTGTCTGGGGAAAGATGCAAGTTTGATGGCCTCGAAGACCAAAATCCTCTATTTCATTATACAGTGCTTTGAACAGGTAAAATATGTTGTAAGGACTGAACAGTATTATTTTATTTACCCAATAACAGAAGTTTACCTCATGGCTCCTGAACACTAGGGAGGAGGGAGAGAGTTCCATTTCCAGCCTTAATGGACATGTGAACAAACAGCCAATTACCGCTCATCTTAAATGGAATTTTGCAATTGTTTTATATATATGTATGTGCGTATGTATAAAAATATATACACACGCGGAAAATTTATACATTTGTTATCATTTTCCAAGTCTAGAATCTAATTTTTTGTGGGTCATCTTAAATTTGTCCCTATCATTGCTCTGTGCTTCCTCCCCCTGGCCAGAGCAGGGCCCTGACTGGAGCTGGAGCTACAAGGGGAAGGCAAATGGCAGCAGCAGGGGAAGGGTAGGTGGGGAGCAGACGGGGGCAGGGCAGGGGCAGTGGCTGTGGCTCAGCTGAGGCCACCACTCCTGCCCTTTGTATTTAAATCTAAGACTACAGGCTTTCCCCCCACCTCCACACTGAATGTGGGGGGAAACCTTGTCTTTGATTCGAGGAAATACAGTGTTGGGTCAGTAACTACAATGGTGACTGGAGCCAGTTACTGTACTAAGAAACAGAAAAGCTCAAAAGATTGTGATAAAATTTACCAATATTTATTTTGCTCCACAAAATTTCATCAATTGATGTTTTGGTTAGACTCTAAGGAGATGCAACTCAAGTTCAAAACTTCAAGTTGCATTGTATCTTTGTACAATCACTTCCTATTATTTAGTACCATGAAATGTAATGCGACACTAGAAGATAAACCCAAGACACAAAATATGGGTCCAAAAGCAAACTTTTTCAGTGTTTTGGATGAATCTGTATCTAGGATTTTGGTTTAGCCATTTATGGAAATGAAGGGCAGGTATGAAATCTAGAATCAACCAAAACTCTTTCAAAGTTTGGAGAGTTCTGATCATGAGTTAAGATGTATCTCTGGATTACAGAACAGAAAACAGAAAAGCTTAATTTCTCACTACTTCTATGATTCCCAAAACTGGATCTATAATAGCATCAGAAAGACGTGGCATAACTGCGAGACAGATTTGATGCAGACTCTAAGCTGGTACAAAACTGTATACATCTTTCCCTATAGTAAAATGCAAAATTTACAATGCAATTTGAATATCAATGTGTTTGTGGTCACTTTTCAGTGGTGAGCCACATTTAATCTTCCTAATGCCAATAGAAAAAGAGGTTTCAAGCTTCTAGCCTCATGAAACACCTTTGGGCATTACCAGAGCCAACTACCACATCTGTGGACAGATATAAAGCACAGAGTAAATGATAAGCAGTTGTTAATATCCATTTTCTTGGGGACTGTAAACTGGAGCACAGATTTGCCAATAGAAAATAAAATACTACACAACGCCAATTTTTCTCCAAATGGAGAAACAAATCCCAAGAGGCCTTCTTCACATCCTATTGGTATGCCTACAGTACTAAGAAAAAAAAGTTTGTTAAATGAATTTGGCTAACTCAGGATAAAACAGTGGTGAAAATGAGACACTAACTCAAATGACCTTAAGTTAAACATCTGGTTGCCCATAAGATTGAATTCAAGCAAGCTGTTAAACCAACCTAATCTCCAAATTATTTCACACACACTGGTATTAACCTAGGTTAGCTCTCACTTCCTGGGCCTGATTCACTATCCTCAGTAGCTACGGGGTCAGTCCCTAAGAGCAGGATTCAAATTACAATTTGACTCTTGGGGGGGGAGGGGGCATCCTGCAAAAACAAGTTGGCCAGGGTTAGGGCTGTGCACACAGGTCCCCACCAGTACTGCAGGGCTGGGGCCAGCCAGAAGGAGCCGCCACCGCCTGGGCTGCTTAGAAAGGTGAGGGGCAGGCCCAAGGTTCTGAGTGCTGGTGCACGGGCTCTGGGCTGTTGTGGCGGCGGGGGGGGGGAAGGATTGCTGACCAGCCTGTGGGGTGGTTCTCATTTCTTATGGGGGGGGGGGGGGGGCACA
>NW_017728993.1:66574546-66593001 GCF_001723915.1 Gavialis gangeticus
GGCACAACCCTCCCCCTCCACAGCTCCCCTGTAACACAAACCCTGCCTAAGAAACAAGTCTGGTTCATTTCCCCATCAGGAGGAACATCTGAACTTCCATTCTGAGCTTCGAAGACTTCACAGGAAACCATACTGCATTGTGCAACATCAGAAATGCTTTTCCATTACTAATGGATTTTAGAATTTTGCTTTAATGGGAGTAAAGCAGCCTTGTTTCTTTGGTCACAAAGCAGGATATGGATTTCCCATTTTGAAAGCTCATCAATGCACACACCTTCAGAGGTTGGTTTCCACAGACACATCTGTGGCACAGATTTAAACTTCTGAAAACATATCTTAGATTTTATTTCTTATCCTATTTATACATTGGTCACCAGGCCACTGGGATTTTCATTCTCTTGCTATCCTGGAGCACAAGAGGCTGCAATTCAAACCACTGTCTGCTCCATGGCTTTATGTACACAAAACACTGGATCACCAGGCTTTCAGAGCCCTCGATGGCTTCAAGCATGGAAGACAAATGCTGCAATGTGAATTCCTGTTACCTATATATAACCACAACATGCTTAAGATAAAGAATAATAATAATAGATGGGCCCTACACTTTCTTCTTGCTGTAACTCACTTTTAATGAAAGAAAAATCTAGAACTAGCAGCACAAAGTAAAAAAAAATCCTCAGAAAAGGTAAATTCATCTCCAGGAAGATTTATAACGTGATATGTGAAAAATGAAAGGGTGCAACTTTTGGTGATGACATCTGATCAGCATCTTGGAAACATTTCCTTTGTTGTGTCTGTGTCTGCCAGAGTTAAACTGTGGGCTATCTATTATGTCAACCCTCAGCAGCCTTAAGCTCCTTTTAAGCTTTAGAGAAACACCTTGTAACTGCCAGAGGCTGTTCTGTAATCCCAAGAAAACCATTCCCAGAAACGATGATTACAAGGAGGAAAAAAATAAACAAATAGCAAATTAGATTAATTTGTAAAAAAATTAAATAGTTTTTGCATTGGCTTGTTTACTTTAAAAGGTTCCCAACAGGAACAGTGCTGATGGCTTCATTCCTAGTTTCACATTTAACAAATGGTGCATACAAGTATCTTCATCCTTTCCTGAATTTTGATCTTGATCTCATTTGCACAAACAGTTCAGCTTCACAGCATTATAAAAGCTGCTTGTCAGATATAACAGCTGAACACAAAAGACTTATTATATCTTCTCTTTAAATCTCAGAGTCAAAAGTTGGCAGAGGACTGGTGAATTATACTGGCATGGAGCCATCTGTCTCTTTGGTATACATGTGGTTTTTAACATAACACCACATTTATCATCTCAGGTAAGTTTTGGTGCTTTTCTAAAATGTTCAAAGTAAGTATAAGGCTACTGGGTTTTAGGAATAAAAGAATTGCCATACCGGATATGAACAAGGGTCCATTTTGTCCAGGATTCTATTTGTGGCAACTGAACATAGATTTTAAAGCTTGAAGAATCTAGTTATAATCATGCAGTCTGACATCCTACATAACAGAGCTGAGAATCTCATCCTATTACTGCTGCATGAAGGCCATAATTTCTGAATATTCTCCACAGGAAAATGTGACATTATGGAAAAGCTTCAAGAGTTTGGTGCAAAAGAGAAAATCCAGGGTCATATGACTAGAGGTGAAGGTTCAGGGAAACTAAAACAAATAAGTTAAGATCAAAGCAACTCCCAAGAACCCCCAAAATCTTGTTAATTTCTAAAAATGTGTTGTAGGATTTAAATTCAGAAACATTAAAAGCCTTCTTCACTTGAAGATACCATTTTTCAAGAAATGAAATATGAAGACTAGGAAGATTATGGTACACACTAACAATGGCAAAGTCCATCAGACCTTTCAAATGTTAGACCATTGGTGAAGTAGGTGTGGGAGCATGGGTGGAGTTGGTCTTCCTAATTTTTTTCTACATGCTGTAAGGAGCTGAGCATTTTATATGCTGTTACATAAAAAGGGAAGAATACTTGGAGGTTGATTTTATTCTCCTCGGAACCTTCTGACATCACTGTTTTAAGCATTCTGTTCCCATAAATCCCTAAGTGTCATGGAAGATGTATGGTTTGATTCTGCATGGAATGCGCCATCCTTTTTGAAGTTCTACATCCAACTTTGTTTACTGCTGAACCACTGAAACATTATGAAGCGTTAACTGGCCTATTATCAGACTGTGTCTGTTCCCTATCAGGGGTCCCCTTTGTCACTGGTTTCCGTCACACCTTGTATCTGATTAACACGCTATAGGATAACATAGAGCTATACAGATCTGCTTTGCGTTCTATCACTGCTGATGGAAAACAGATTTACTTTTTTACTTTAATGTGGTTGCTGTCTAATTGGGTCTGTAATATGGTTCATTTAATGCAACTGCTTGTACTAAATTAAAGCTGCCATACAGTAAGTTAAATTGCTCATTAAGGTTAGAGTTATAGTTGGTAAAATGATACATTACATTGTTACCTAAATGCACAATTTCTGCAACAAGATACACGTACTACAAGAATAGTTAGATTAACCACCTATCAGTAACTGCCCAAAAGAATTATGTTCTCTTGGTTGGGAACTGGGCAGAAATGCTATTAAAGTATGTTGCCTCCAGAATATAATGGGCTGAATTCCTGCTTTCATTTATGGCTCTGTAACCCGTGATGATTTCCATGGGATTGTACTAATGTGATTAACAGTATAACTATGCTCATTAAGTTAAAATACTATTAAGACAAATAAACCTAGCTTTAGCTATACCATGTGAAGTGTCATGTGAAATCAACAATGTATAGCAAATATCTATCAGACACTGGGGTGGATACACCCACTTTAAATTTGATCACAACCTTTTCATTCCTTTATGTGCTTTACAACATTCTCTAAATGATCCTGTAATACAGGCCTCCACAGTACAAAACCACAACCAGGATCACAGGTATGTGTTCAAAGCAACAGGCAAAGTCCCAAAGAGAGTGCATTAGTAACAGAGAATTGAATGAGGGAAAAAAATCCTAAAATTGATGTGCAACAGCTTAGAGGGAAGAATGTTGCACCTACTTCATTTTGGTTATATTTTGCCCTGTTTTCATCACGGAAAATTACTGCAATCAGGACAGGCAGCCACCGTCCAAATGGCTAGATGAAGACAGAAGCATGGGTTTGGGTGGATGTTGTAATGGCCTGGCCTGGATTCTTAGTTGTGCCTTGGAAAATATGGATAACAAAGAATATGAAAAACTAGCTGTGGCAAGGAGGGCTTGCTAGGAGACAAACAAGAATTAAATGAGGAGGTTAGGACATTCCTATCCCTTTTTAGTGTTCCCACTCAGTTCTGTTACACCTCCTCACAGTGGGCCAGAAAGTGCTAGTTTCACCAGTGTAGCACTTGGCTTCACTCTGTAAACTGTCCCAGCTGCTTCTCACTCCATTTTTCTGTCTTCTGGACACAAAAGGAAATAAACAGACCATAGAAACTTCCTGGTCAGACACAACATGGCACTCTGCACTAAAGGAGAAAACAAAGGTGGAACCAAGGCAGCTGCCTCTCCAAACAAAGTTGTCCATATATCCCCATAATATGTACTTCCTTGGTTTCAGGTAAAAGCTGGAGAATTTATTTTTCTTCTTTTGTGCTGCCCTGATTCCAGATCCCAGAGAACTTTGGCATCATTCTTGGGAATTTCTAGAAACACTGCCTTAGCAGTTTTCCACCTTTTGTTTGAAGTCTCAACATTTTCAAAACAGAGGGCATCAAATAGCCTTGGCACTTGAGTAAGATACAGAGAAACATGGCAGGTTATCAGGATGTATGCAGTGAGCTTTAATGGTCTCAAACTCTTTGTGCCCCCTTGGGATGAAAGCTGCCAGGCTGTAACATACCATTGGCAAGTGGCCCTTTCAGAGAAGCGGCAAGCTGCACTAAATGACTGGCCTTCAGACATTCTGTTGCTGCAAAAAGGACAGCACTCAAATCTAGACCATTCAGGATCTGACATAGCAGATGGGACCTGGGCTCAAACAAATCTGTACAGCATGCTGAACCTGATAATGTGCTGCAGAAGGCATGGAAGGTGGAAGAGTTATAAAATCACAATATGGAGCTTTAACTTAACTTTGATCTAAAATAAAAATAAAAGAAAAGATAATCAAAGACTAAACAATAGTTAAAAAGCGACGAATACAGCTAGAAAAAGAACTGCATGAGGAATGTGGGTGTTAAGGATCTTCTATCTTTAGTGGTAGAAAAGGAGTGGAAAGAGGGCTGAGCCCCATTGTTCCCTACCTAACCTGGATCTAACTAGTATGGAGGTTGCCCCGATGCACTGTAATTACAGCGTGTCAGAGCAGACTTGATTAAATCAAGTCTGCTGTAGCATGGCAATTACAGTACCACACTCCAGCAGCCTCCCGTGTCTCATGTATCAGCATCCCCATGCTTCAAAGTGGTGGCAGGGACACTTGTAAAACTCACTGAACAGGCTTCAGTTCAAGCATCCCCACTGCCATTTTGAAGCGCAGGGATGCTGATACATGAGATGCTGCACTGCTTTAATTAGAGCAGCTCTTGGAGCCACTCTAATTGAAGCACTGCTCCCCACCCCACTCCTGGAACACATGTAAAAGTACCCCTAGAGGCAACAGGGAGCCAAACTCCACTGCTTTCCACAGGCTTACAATGCAAGTGTCAGGAATGCACAAGCTCCCAAAAGCAGCAAGTCAACAGTGGTCAGCACTCAGTGGAAAACTAAGGTCTATTTTGTATCTGTCTGCATCTGATGAAATGCACTCTATAGACTTCTGAGATAGTTAATGTGTCCCGATTATGTGTAACAACTTCATAAATTAGCTGTCTGATACCAGGACTCAGCACCATATCCAGAAAATTGGAGCATGCAAGAACATCCAGTGACCACATTTGCTGTTGATGAAAGAGGTCCCTTGCATCCACTAGTGCATACTGTATGTATGACTCCACAGTACATACTGTACTGAAGCAACACATCTGTTTCAATTCATCAATGGCGGAAACCAGCCAAGTTATATTAAACAAATCATCACTAGTATAACATTTCCATAATTTCTGTGACAATTACTTTACTGCAAAAAGCATACTTCCCCCAAGGCCTGCAAGGCATCTAATTTTCCTCAGTGTTATTTCAATCACCCTATGTGCTGCTCCTTGATGAGCGAAAAAGGTGTTTGTCTCCTTAAAAAGAAATTAGTTTTAAAGTGTTAGAAGTCTTTCCCCACAATTATTTTTGACCTCCATTGTCATAGCAACTAGCAAGGTTCCATACATGTTGGCAACAAGACTACAACTTGACTTATCTTTTCATTCATTTTTTTCCCCTGTGAATTTACTGCTGACGATCAGTCCCGACAGTCCTAGAGACTGAAATCCTCTATTATCCACTGCACAGACACAGCAAAGGCATTAGCAAGTCAAGCAACTGTCAGAACCAAAATAACCTTATGGGCTGTGGCATGAGGGTCTCCGATCTGGGAAATGCATCCCTCATGAGGGCCTCGTACGTTGTGGGACTTTCATCCTCATTACAGCCAGTCTTCCCTCACCAATCTAAGATGTAGTTCAATCTCACTTGGATGATTAGGACTTTTGGTTTTGGGAGAAATCTCTATTTTGGAATAGAGAGTAGTACCAGATTATAATACAAGCATGACGCAAGTGCTCTGTGATTTACTCCTATACCTTGTGTTTCTTCCTCCTAACCTCCTAATTAAGATAAGAGCATACTGACTCAGATCCTATTTTATCTAAAACAGTGGTGCTTAACCTTTTTGGCCACCAGGCTGCATGGGCAATGCCCAGGCCTTCTTTGGGTTGGATCCATCTGGTGGCCCCAATTTGGCATGGGGGGTAGGGGAGTGGGGGAGGTCACGGCAGGGCCCAATCCAGCTGCACCAAGGGGGCCAGGGGCCATCCTGGCTCCAACCTGGCCCTATGAGAGGGGCTGGGGGGAAGAAGGGGATGTGGCCCAACCCAGTGCAAGAAAAGGGCATGGGGAGTGGGGAAGGGGCAGGGCCCAGCCTCAACCCAGCCCCATTGGGGGGCGGGGGGAGGCGGCTTGCCTCAGCCCAGCAGCAGGTGGGTGGGGAGTGTGACCCAACCTCATCCAGCCACAAGGGTGGGGACTGAGGGTATGAAATGGTTCCAACCTGCTGGGTGGGGCTTGGGAATTTGGCAGCATGGGAGGTTGGCCATATTTATTGCCACTGCTCCCCTGCCGCCACATTTCCAATCTCTGGGGAGCCCCACAGGCTGGGTACCTATGGCTCTGTGGTCTGCATTTGGCCTATGGGCCAGAGGTTGAGCACCCCTGTCCTACGTTGTATAAGAGTGCTACCTAAATATCAAAATGTGGATGTATAAATGGTATTTTGTGTCACTTACGTGGATTTCAGATCCCACTTCCACTTGTATGATTGGACTCATCCTAAAAAGGCTCAAATACTCTGTAGGCCACATACACTCCATTATGATATTACTCCATGGACTTGCACAGAATTACTGGCACATAGCCTCAAAGGTGAAACAGGGTCAACACAGAACATAAGTGGCCCTAACTGATCCCTTCAGAACAACTCTAGTCATACAGATCAAAACAGGATCTAAAATCCATGCCAGAGAAACAAAGGGCCTCTTACATATCTACATTTAAACCTGCAAGTAGCACTTAGATCATAGAATCGTAAAAAGCAGAGTTGGAAGAGCCCTCAGGAGGTCAGCTTCCCACCCCCCTGCTCAAAGCAGGCGACCCCCAACTAGATCATCCCAGCCAGGGCTTTGTGTAGCCAGGCTTTAAAAACCTCCAAGGATGGAGATTGTACCACCTCTCTAGGTAACCTATTTAGGTGTTTCACCACCCTCCTAGTGAATTTTTTTTTTCCTAACATCCAACCTAAACCTCCCTTGCTGCAACTTGAGACCATTGCTTCTCATTCTGTCATCTACCACCACTGAGAACAGTCCAGCTCCATCCTCACTGGAACCACCCTTCAGGTAGTTAAGGGCTGCTATCAGATTTCCTTTCAGTCTTCTCTTCAGCAGATTTATTAAAGAAAATAAGATTTTGTTTTCATTTTCTCCATACAGAATACTATCAGTGAGAGATCTAACATTACATTTAAATGGGAAAGTACCACCTGTTTGAGAAGGGGGTTAGGGAACCTTTGCATTAGAACAGTTGGATCAATTCACTCCCATAACAGCGAACTTCTGAGGCCAGCCAGAAAGGAGAGCTAGTGAAAAACTCTGCAGCACCCAAACACTTCCTGGGCTACAGTGGTCTCCCCCAAAAACGTGAGTACCAATATATCTTCCCATTGTTGCTTTTTCTCCAGCTCCAAAGCCTCATTCAGACCTGCTAGCATGCACAATGAGGCGCACTGCCACCTATCCTCTCAACATGTTTCCTCTCCAAATACAGCTCACCTGTATTGTACTTTCTGTAGAGGTAACAGTTGTATTATAATGGCTGATGCATACTCCTGAGCAGCAGCCCTACCTCCCCTTTTAAAACAATTAAAAAGTATGTTTTGTCCATAATCTTAGTTTCATTCTGAATGTCTCAGGTGACACTGCTCTGTTTGTTTCCACTGGGAGATCTTTTAGACTGAGGAAAAATCTTATCAGTGAAAAATTTTCTTGTTTCAGTCAGCCTTGGTTTTTCTTTCCTTAATTTTAAGCCACTATTTTAAATTATGCTTTCCTGTACTGCTTTAAGCAATTCCTTGACATAGGGAGGCATGATATAGGCACTGATACTTAGGAAAAGATTCTGGAAATGTTGACAACATTATTTGGCAGAAGACAAAACACAAATGTGCCTGCAGAACATTCTGGTCCCGTTTACTGGCTGATGAAAAAAACAAATCAAACTAGTTGTCTAGAAATAATATCTCAACTTGAACTAACTGAAATAGTTTAGTGGACAGTCAGTGCCAAGACTTCCAAAATATATCCAGGGACCTACCAAATTTGTGGTGGAAATAGGATGCGTGGTGGCTCCTTTAATCTTGCAGGTTGCCCCGCATGTCCCCCCTGCTGTTGATTAGCCAAGGGGCCCCAACAGCCCTGTTGCTTGGTTCTGAGCAGCTGGGAGGTAAAAATGGCATCATATTTAAAACCCAAACTTTTGCCTCCCTGCCAAATCAGGAGCAAGTGGCATGGCCCCTCCACCAATCATGGGGGGCAGGGGAAGGGTGTGCACAGGGGAACCTGTAAAATTAAAGGAACTGCCACACAGGCCACTTCCACCAGTAATTCAGTAGGTCCTAAATATATCGAATTAACTTTGCTGAGTCGGAATACAGGCAAATGTAGTAACACTGTATCAATTAAGCCTGTACAAATAGGAAAGTATTCGATTCAGATTCAGCTGATTCGGAGGACAGTAATTGGATTCAGATCACTGTCCTGAATCAATTCAGCTGAATCAGCTTCAGATTTGGCACCCATTCGGAGAGATTTGGATCAGCCAGGGAGAGGCAGGCACAGCCAGGTGGCTTCTCCAGCTGTGCCTGCCTCTCCCTGGGCAGCTATAGGAGAAGCTCCCATGGCTGCCCTGCATAGCCCCATCCCCCGCCTGGCCCAAGCCTAGTCCTGGCACTTCAAAAAAAAAAAAAAAAATGCCCTGCACTCACCGGCTGTAGCAGAAGCTGTGGGGGCTCTGTGGCCTCCTGGCAGAGCATCTTCCCCCCCACTCCTGTGCAGCCACTACTCCCCAATCCCTCCTCTCCCCCCCTGTTCCCAGCAGTCTGGCAATTTTTTTTTTTTTTAAAGCCCTGCACTCACCAGCTGTAGCAATGGGGATCAGGGACTGAGGGCCTGTGGCAGAGCCCCCGCCCCCTCCCTCTCCCCACGCAGCATGGGGCAGTGGGGATCACCCCTCCCTCTGCCTGGCACCTGTGCGGCAGCTGCCCTATGGCGCGGGTGCAGCGCAACTCAGCAGGGCGCTGCATGCTACCTGGGAGCTGGGGCCACTGGGGTTGAGTGGTGCCGGGCTCTGGCTGACACAGGGAGCCGTCCCAGCTCCCAGACAGCACACGATGCCTTGTAAAGTCATGCTGCACCTGTGCCATGGGGCAGCTGCTGCACAGATGCCAGGCAGGGGGGCAATCCCTGCTGGCCTCCACTGCCCTGCGCTGCATGGGAGGGCTCTGCGATGAGTCCCCAGTCCCTGCTGCCAGAGCCTGTGAGTGTGGGACTTTTTTCCCCGTGCCCCCCTGCACTCCTCCCTGGTTGAACAGCTTGTCCCAGTCCCAATTCCTCTCTCTTCCCCCCTCCCCCAACCCCAACAGACTTACCAGCTGGAGGCAGCTGTCAGCTGCCTGTTTAGTCTATGACCGAATCTCCAAATCAGCTGAAACTTTTCTGAATCAAATCGGATGCTTCAAATCAATTCAGAGCTTTTACTCGGTCTCCCAATTCAAGTCATTCAGTCCCTGAATCTCCTCCAAATCAAATCAGTTACCAAAGCTTCACACAGCCTTAATCAATATCAAATTATACTAATAAGCTTTTACAATGTAACAGTTCCATCTGTATGCTCCTGTACCAATACAAGTACAGCAAACCCATCGCAATTTTAACCGTTTCAATTCAGGGTAAAGTTACTGTGACTTAGCATACCTTTATCATTACACAGGAGTATACAGACTTAAGAGTTATAGTGAAATGGCTGATACATACTGCTGAGTGAAAGCTCCCTTTCTCCCCTTTTAAAATGGTTAAAATTCATGTTTGTCCATGGCCTCAGAATATTAAGATAGGGGGAGTTGCTACAGAGTAAAATAGAGTGTACCAGGATCTGCCCATGTCACGAACACTGCATAAGGCCCTGTCAATGACAGAAGTTACTGTATATTTAATATGTTTTATCTACATGAATGCATAAATCTAGTTTAATAGGGAGTTGGAGAAATAACAATCAAGGCATGGGGCAGAGGAGAGAAGGAGAGAGAACAGTCCTACATAATGACAGCTAAACACACACTTGAAAGACAATGGACAAAACTTTCAGTTTGCAGTCTTGTATACAGCCTCCAATAAGCTGCAAACCTCATGCTGCCAAGGCTGAAAACTAACAGATCACAGGACTATAAATGGTGAAAAAATAACTTGGCCTCAAGGAAAAGGGGACAGGAAGAGCTGATCAAATGGATGAAGAGCTTTGGGAAAAACCTCTTCCTTTTTCCCCTCTCCCAACCCAAACCTGGAAGAGAAATGGATTGTGAGTAAAGGGAACAAACTATGCCAGCCAAGCTGCGGAGATCTCATGGACAGGGTGTCTAGGATCCGCAGACCCACGCAGGTTTATGGTTAAATATCCAGCAAGCTACATATGTGTTTTGTTCCTTTAAATCTTTTTTTTCTCTAAAATCCTTTACTTCCAGTAAATAACCTGTTGCTTTAACAAAAGGACATCTTGTCACTGGGTATCCTTATCATTGCTCCTGGAGGTTTTTAGCCTAGGTCACACTGGCTTAGGTAATCATAACTGATTCATAGGAGACAAACTCAGGGTCCAGTTTAAGAGTACAAAATTCACGTGAGCAGTGGCCTGAAAAGGGACAAGGAATTAATACTACACAAGGGACTTGTAGGAGGTCAGAGATGGAAATAACCTAGTAACTGATGCAGGATGCAAACTGAACTCAGACTCTTTTGCTGGGGGGTGGCTGGGAGGGGGAGGATTGGGTGGTTGACAAGGAAGCCTTCACATCTTCAGAGTTTTGAAAGTGCAACTTGTATTGTACAAGTAAACAGAAAGCACAAGAATGGCTACAAATGCACCCGTATGATTTTTCCAGTGTGCTGAACTTTGGTTTTGGTATCAGACTATCATCACTTTCAAAGCTGCACTGTTCCCAAAGAACATTTTTTACTCTTCATCCCTGATTAATTTTCCCCAATAGTTCTTCCCCGGGAATCATTTCTCATAGCTTCATTTGTATCAATAAGGCTTTTATCAGATTGGCCTGGGATACTAACAAATGACCTGGAATTCCAAGGTAATTATATATTCCAAGCCATGTAGACTGATTCACAAGCACAGGCAACAGAATTCTAACAGTCTTACTTTAAACAACTTACACGCAGATTTCTCACATTTCCTCCATTCTTTTCAGTTAGATAGTCTTCAGATATTCAAGACTAGAAATATTACTTTAATACTATAGGACCCTTCTTATCAAACAAAACCATCTTCCCGCACAAAACAGTAATGGGTTCTGCCTCCCAAGACTATTTTTTCCTCTTGGTGGACTGACTTATGAGCAGGACACGCATCAGAATTCTGGCAGTAAGTGTGAATTCATCCCAAGTGAAACACTGGCTTCACTGAAGTCAATGGCAAAACTCCCACTGACTTAGCAGAGCTAGGGTTTCATGCCCCACCTCTACATAAAGTGTGAGTAAAGCTTGACTGATAGATAAAACATCACAATGAAGTACAAAATTGCCTACATTAATATTTTGTACTTTTAGGCAAATTTTAGCCATTTGCCATTACCAACTAATGTAATGTACTTTTATAACTAATTGTAAAAGTAAAATAAGTCAAGAAATACAATACTATGTCATACACTGGGAGCTAAAACCATAGCTCTACAAAAACTTAACAGTTTAAATGAAGACAGAGAAGAAAGAAAGAAAGAAGTACTATACACACAAAGCCACAAGAATGAAGTTATAGCAATTTTTCAGTATCTCTCTTAACTCCTTAATTTACCAGAGAAGTGCATCCACCAGAATTCACCAACAGGAACTTAGGAAAGTGAGATGCGATTGCCTAAATAAGAATATGATCTCTAAGAAGTACTGTGCAAATTTTCATGGTCATGAGTAGCAAGGATTTTTATGGAATATTTCACCAGAGAACCAGAACTTCCAATAGCATAGTGTCCAATAACATTGCACTGGGGGTAAAGTGCCCCATTTCAACACTAACCAGATTCAGTATGGCTCAGCTGGTGATATTAGACGAGGCAGTAGGACTGCAGGCCTCTGTACTATGTGTTTAAGAGCAGACCATTGCACCGGGAACTAAGCTAAAATCATAGGACGGACAAGACCCTGTTCTGATCATTGAACGCTACAGAACATTGGTTTTCTAATATTATCCCATATGCTTTCCTTTTTAAACAAATAATACTCACATTAAACATTATAGAAAAGATCACTGAACAAAACAGATCCCAATAAATGAAAAAAGCTGTTGGGTAACCACAAAAACACAGAAAGCTTACAGTCCTCATCAAATGTGGTTCAGACATTCCAAATTGTGAAAAGTAAGAGAAGTAAAGCATTTCAAAATGTTTACAATATGTAATTTAACTACTACTGGATTTTTAAAAGCGTACATATTTTTTTCAACAAAAATGCAACTCTGCAACTCATTTTACAGGAAAAAAATCAAAATTATATTGAAAATATTTTCAGACAATGTGCTAATGTATATTGTTCCTCTTCCAGAAAATGGGCAGGTTCTAATCACGTAGATTCTTTAGCTAGACAAAGGAAATCAACCTACCGCTATAATATCCAGAGTGTTGTCACAGACTTTGCGGATCTCAGCATTCTTATCGTGCATCAGGTCTATAAGATACGCTGGAGCCTCTGGGAAGGAATGGTTAAGGATGTAAGGTTGATTTTACCACAGGCATGGATTCTTCCAGCTGGAAGAATTTATTAGGAACCACACTGGGGTACATTCTGCAGCACATGAGAGCCATGAGCTTCATGTGCTAAGTCAGCTAAATAGTCATATAAAACTCCTGAAGGAGATATACATTCCTTTTACTGAGAAGTACACATTGTCTGGCTCATCATGAGAAATCCAGCCATATGAACACTGTGCTACAGGGTTTACATTTTATTCAATATTTAGCATTTCTGTGAAATAGATTAAGCTCTTTTTAAACCTTAAAGGCAATAAAAAGTTAAAGACTGATTTCCAAATTATTTGTCCCATATAACAATAACGTTTAAAGCATACGTATAGGGAAACCTGGAATATACTTCTACAGGTCTGCTCTTGGCTAGATGAGTGAGATGTTACTCAAACTGCATTTTTTTTGTTGCTGTTGTTGACTATATGACTATACAGAAGTAAAAACACATGCCCCTCCCCGCAATTAAAAACAACCACGAATGGAGGTATTATGGTCAGGAAGACTATAGGAAATGGAAGAAATGGATGTTGGTGCAAGATACTGAAGTACTTCAGTATAAATCATATAGTACCTTCAAGGCCTTGCTGGAGAAAACAAAGGAAAGACTGGCTACTATTAGATCTGCAGAGTGCATTGTTTACCTGGAATCAGAGGGTGAGCAGACATTCACTTAATGGCACAATCATGCCACGTGCATGGCAGGAGGTACTATTGTTGGGGTTGGGGCCACTGCCAGCAGGGAGCCCAAGGCATGGGTTTGCAAGTGCAGGATGGGGAGAGTGTGTTGGGGGGGAGTGAGGTGGAAATCAGCTGACTGACTCCTCCTGCCTGGCACTCAATACACACAGACTCCCTGCAGGGACCCCAGGATCAAGAAGCATCTCCCCAGTCCCCAAGTCCCTGTTTGCTGAGACTTTTACAAACCATGTATGAAGCTCAGCTGCTCTGGGACCTGAGGGGTAAAGGCAGTCAAGAAGAGTTTTATACTACTGTTAGCTCCAAAGATCCACTGTTTTAAAGTGTCCTGCCCCACATCCCCACAGGGGCTGTAGAACAAGGCAGGAGAGGTTGCCAGGCACAGGTTCTGCTAAGTTCCCAGCAAAGGAAATCCCTTGACTCTGTCTGCCCTGCCAGGAAACCTTACAACCTGTTTCCCTGGCAGCCCATTTTTGGCATCAAGACCGGAACTGTCCCCATCCCATTGCTGAATCCCATCCCAATGCCAATACTGACAATCAGCTGATGGTTAGCATCGGCACGGGCATGTTATTTGTGCAAATTATGGCCGAAAGGATGGTTTACATATTTTATGGAATATTTTTGTGGCTTATTTGTCACTTTATGGCTCCATAAATCAGCTGCACATGTAGCACTGCTACTATTTATGGTAGAACTAAAATGTTAATCACACCTTAATTGTAACATGTGTCAGGGACCTAACAGTTTCACATGATGGTAACTGCAGTGAGCACAGGTAAATATACAGACAGACTGCTCTATATAAAAATATATGGAGACTGCTGTCTGTCTGACACTGGCCCCGACCAGGGTCAGGGCCAGGGCCAGGGCCAGTCAGACCCACAGCAGCTGCCTGCCCCTCACCCCTTTGTACACAAATCTAAGACAAGAGACTCTCCCTGATGTTGACTGGTGGGACTGACGCATGCAACTTGTTTTATATTTGAGTAAATATGGTAAATCTATAGCAAAATTGGTGCAACACTACTAAAACATGCAACTCCCTCCAGTAAGTCCCAGGATCTCTCAAAACCTTTTAGCCTGATTAAACAAAAGGATTGAAAGCAAGCTCCTGTGGGGAGAAGAGCAAGTGAATCTGTGCTTAAAGAAAAAAAGCACTCTTATAACAGGTAAGTAGTAGTTCTTAGAGTGGAAAAGGGACATGATGGGCACATCTGGCTACTAAGTGACCAAATGTGAAACTGGTATCTTGTGACCTTTTAGAACTAGGAACAGGTATCCTACAATATTATACCCAAGATCTCCCAGGTTTCTACACAAAATATATTCTTAGTTCAGTAAAGACTAAAAATATCAGACCATACACTGCATTATATTTTTGTATTTGGAAGATATTTTAGGTGGCTTTGGAATCATTACTATTACTTGCTGCTTATGTACTATCTACAGCATGCTAGACATTTCACAGAATGCAAGGCAAACATGATTTGACATGAAAAGCATACAAATCTGAGATCCGATTAAAAAAGCCCATTGTAGTAAACTTGCCCTTCAACTGACTTCAGTGGGTCTGGACTGGGCCCCAATTTAAATCATATTTCAAAACAGAAAAGATAGCAAGAGGAAGTGATAAATGGAGAACAGGGGTTATACTTAAAGTTCTTTCAAACTGAGCAAGTCAACAAACTGAAGCAAAATGAACAAAAACAGAATGGCCATTAGCACAGAAACAGACTAAAGGAAAGAAAGCAAGGAATTGAAATCAAAGAGAGAGAGAAGAAGGATAGGAATGGTTTGTGAGAGCAATACACAACAGGAACTCTTGCGGTAGGAAGTAAAAAAAAACTAGATGACAGTTGCTTTAAAGAAAAGAGAGGAGCAGGAGGAGAGATGAGAAATGGCAGGTGTGTCAGAAGTTGACTCAATTTTACTTTTCCCTCTGAGCCTGTTAAAGCTGAAATTATGGTCTCTAAGGTACATAGCTTTACAAGGAAAAGGGTATAAGAAACAGTCATACCCAAATGTTTCATATTACTTACTACTCTTTCTGTAGAGTATGCAACATACATACCACATTGATAACATGGTGTGATACAAAAAGTTATCAATCCTCATTTTAACCACCATATGTAAGCTGTCTGCATAATATCTTCTAAAGATCCTTATATCTTACAAATAAAATATTTGGACATTATTTTGATTGAAATTATACCAAATCAATCTTATCTTTAGGAGTTTACAAAATTACAGTGAAGGATTTCCATCACATGAGAAGCACATGTAGAAACAACAGCAGATTAAAAGCACTGTAATTCTAAAGGTTTCACATTTAAAAAGGATACGAGTCTCCTTGATGATGACATCTCTAGTGGCTTGGTGAAAGACCATCTGGTAAAAGACATATATGATTTGGCAGACAAACTCATCATCTTCCTGTTGAGCTTGACGAAAAGAGAAAAGCATTTATTCAAGTCACTGAAACAGAGTAGGCTACTACTATATATTAACAAGCACTGTGTCAGGCTCTTAGATAAACTGGAGAGTGCAGACAACATTTTGATTGCAGTTTCTAATAATCATTCCCACTCACAAACACAAAGCTTTCAGAGCTTCACTCAACTTCCAGAGTCAGCCTCTAGACTCCAACTGACTTTGATAAAAACTGGACTGGTGTGGAAAAAGCAAGCTGACTAGACCTTTGCAGAGGCATAAACAAGGTTCTGAATCCTGGGCAGCAGCAGCAAAGGCAGTAGCAGTTAGGTTGGTAGTAATGGCAGCACAGTTCTTCTACTCCCTACACACTGGCACCCAGTCATGTCCCTGTTGCCCATCCATAGTTATGCCCCTGGACCTTTGTTCAGCACAGTCTCTGCCAGTGATAGAATTATAGCACCACACTCGCATGAAGGACAGCAGTAGCTTCTCCTAAGTTATACCTGGTGGTGGCATCTAGGTCAACTGGGAAGTACAGATATTAAGAACCTTTGAAAAAATAGTCCCAGAAGGAATTGGATAACATACCATTTAGAAGTTCAATGAGTGCTGGAATGATTCCAGATTTGGCTAGAAGAGCAGCACAGGAGTCATCCATGGACACAGTTCCAATCATTATTACGACTTCTAAAACAAGGTCATCCTCTGCAGAACCTGGTAAATTAAATAGCAGATAGCTGTGTGTGTAAGAAAGCCCTTTGCTGAATCTTTGGCTATGGGCTTGTTGTTTTGGTTTTCAGGACTTACGTTAATTCATACATCCAAAAGACACTACAGGAAAACAGACCATTTTGGAATGCTAACCACTTTTAATACAGACCTGGCTTTAGTTTATCTTTGAGGTATGGAACTAGTTTGTATTCTTTCAGCACGAGTTCCCAGTCCAGGTCAGGTAAGGTCAGATTTGCCAATGTTCCCAGACATTCTATCACAAATTCCTCCTCTTCGCCATTTGAAATTTGAGCTGCTAAATCACCAACATAATCCTAAACAAAATATATCAGCAGATAATTAGTAAAAGTACTGTCCATGTACAGCTTACGATTCTAAAAGACTTGTAACTTGGTCAAATCCAAAACAGCTCTCACCAGAATGCTGAACAGGGTTTGTCTCTGAAATGAAGGCTATTTTTAAGTCAAATTTAAAACTTTCAATATTTTAATTGTGACACTATAAGCTATTCTACAATTTTTAAGCATCAAATTTCCCCACTCCTTTAATTCTCAAAGTAACATAAAACATTTTATTCAAACTTCCCTAAATTTTATTATGGGCAGAAAACACACGCACACAAATTCAGTCCAAAAGGGTAGAAGTTTTAGAAAGCTAACAAAAGACTAATAAAGGAGATTAGGATGGAAAATGTTATACAGCCATAGTTACCAAAGCTGTCAGTCTCCCAGACCCTTACGAACCGACATGAAATTTCATGGTATACTTTATATCCATTAATTCTACTTACTAGCTGTATAGTGGTGTGAAAAGATTTAATACTATTCAGTATGAACTTTATTAAGAGATCTGCAAGTCAAATTATCTCATTATTTACCACATTTTTTTTAATATAACCAAACACCAACTCTTTTCTGTCTGTGAATTCAATGCTAATGAGAGTATTGGACAGGCAGTCCCAGAGGATCACAGTCCTCAACTTACAGAACAAATGCAGTGTAAAAAGCAACAGCAAGAGAGATTCCTTATATTTGGATCTTTCCCTACAGCAGAGGTAGGCAACATTTTTTGGCCAGAGTGCCAAAAAACACCACAAAGCCTATCTTGGAAGGTGCCGGAGTGCTGGCATGCCAGAAAAACAAAATGAGGGCAAGGGGTACAGGGCAGGATGCCCTGCTTGTGCCCCGTGTCCCCCACCCAAAGCCCCTGCTCCCTAGTCCTGCTGCCCTGTGCCCCCCATCCCAGGCTCTGTGGCTGCCAGCAGCTACCTTGACTCTGGGTAGCTGCTGAAGCCTGGGCTGCTCCCAGCAGGGCTTGCAGCATCCCATCTGCCTTCTGGGAGCAGCCCAGGCTCTAGACTGGCAGCAGCTCCCCAGAGCTGGGCCTAGCTGCAGCCGGGAGGCTCCAAACAGCTGTGCCGGGCTCCAGCATCAGCTACCTACTGGCACGTGCACCCGCGCGTTGGAGAGGGCGATAGGGGAGGGGCCTGAGGCGGTGCAGCCCCAGTCTCTCCCCAACTCCTGGTGAGATGATGGCAGGGTTCCAGAACCCAGTGCAGCTGTTTGCAGCCAGCCTGGGCTCTGGGGCAGCTGCAGCAAGCAGGCTGCAAACAGCTGCACTGGGCTCCACAGCTCTGGCATCAGCTCTGTGCTAGCAGCAACTGCACAGGCACCTTGGGGCAGACAGCGGGGCAGCACAGCCTGCCCCGAGGTGTCCATGCAGTCACTACCGGCATCGAGGTGATGCCGGAGCTATGGAGCCTGGCGCAGCTGTTTGCAGCCAGCCCGCTGCTTGGTGCAGCTGCCCAGAGCCCAGGCTGGCTGCAAACACCTGCATCGGGCTCCGGAACCCAGTCACCAGCTCCGTGCCGGCAG
>NW_017728993.1:66598001-66599904 GCF_001723915.1 Gavialis gangeticus
AGCAGCAACTGCACAGGCACCTTGGGGCAGACAGCGGGGCAGCACAGCCTGCCCCGAGGTGTCCATGCAGTCACTACCGGCATCGAGGTGATGCCGGAGCTATGGAGCCTGGCGCAGCTGTTTGCAGCCAGCCCGCTGCTTGGTGCAGCTGCCCAGAGCCCAGGCTGGCTGCAAACACCTGCATCGGGCTCCGGAACCCAGTCACCAGCTCCGTGCCGGCAGCAGGGAAGAGACCAGGGATGCACTGCCTCAGGCCCCACCCCCACCACCTGCTCCAACATGTGGGTGCATGTGCCGGTAGGGAGCTAATGCCGAAGCCTGGTACAGCTGTTTGGAGCCTCCTGGCTGCAGTTGTCTCCTGCTCTGGGTAGCTGCTGCCAGCTGGGAGGCCCAGGCTGCTTTCAGCAGCCAGCTAGGATGCTGCAAGCCCTGCTGGGAGCAGCCCGGGCTCTGTCACTGACAGCAGCTACCCAGAGCCAGGGCTGGCTGTGGCATGCAGAGCAAAACAGCCTCGCGTGCCATGCTCAGCACGCGTGCCACGGGTTGCCGACCCCTGCCCTACAGGAACCATCTGCAATATTGACACGCCACTTTATTTTGTTGCCTTTTTCTCTGCCGAGAACAGGGTTTAAGATTACGACTAACTTTGGCAATAATTATAGAAGTGTGAGTCCTTGTTTTTGAACTACTGACCTAAAGGTAGGCAATTAAAATACTAACCTTATTTAAAAAAAAAAAAGTGTGTGAAAAAATAATCCAGAAAAGACTCAAGAGAATGAAACAGACTGTTTGTTAAAGCAGAAGCAAATTTATCCTTTAAAATTCAGCAGTAGCCTAAAACTAAAGCCTTTTCCAATGTGAAGGCATGGAGGTCACTGATAAGATATAAATGCAACTTACAATAAACAGATTTTTGGTTGGCCCATCATGTTGTGAAATGTTCCTGATCATTTTCATCAGCAGTGGATCCTTGAACTTCAGAGCCCTCTTCATTAACATCTTCAATCCATTTCCTGAAATGGAACAGTGCATGTCAAATCTCCCAGATCAAATTAAAACTAAGATTGGGGATTTTAATGGGACAACAACAAACAATTAACAATGATTAAACAGCAAAAATAAATAACCCACAAAAAGTGGAAAATATTTTTTTGGTCCAGGTCTTAATTAAAAGGGACAAGCTTCACCTGCATGAGCTCCAAGAGAGCATAAGACAGATGCATAATAGCCAATTTTAAGAGATATTTGGACCTGTCAACACAGAAAGCTAGATAAACAGCCAAATCCTTCAGTTATCAACCCTAAGGCTGAAAGAAGAATTCAATAACCGTAGACTCCATTCTTGCCCAATTACCACATTTTCATGTACATGCCCCAAACCTTACCTATGCCTCTTCATCCTCATATTGGGGAAGAGGAAACATATACGTTAATACATTTCTTGCAGTGGTATTTATAGACAAACACTTGTAACCATGCTGCTCAAGAGAACCTAACAGGCACAATCTGCTCTTAGGCTCCCAGCAGGCGTTACCAATAAGATGTTATTAACCTGTTAATTGCATCATAAATAATAAGCCAGCTACATGTTCAAGGAATGAATGGTGCAACAAAATGGGAAGTCCACCACAAAAAAAAGTGCCACAAAAGATACTGCATTTACCTGAATACAAGACAACCCTCCAATTATTAGATTCTATACATGGAAAATACATAAACTTCCAGGTATAGAATCCAAGTACTAGAGGGTTGTTTTGAAGCACCTTCCCCCCTCACCCCCCCAACTGCTACAGCAAGGAAAGCAGTAGTGGGGGGGGGTTCAGATAGCCCCCTTGCTCTGTGCCCTGCCCACTTCTTCCCTCTGCAGCCTTCCTGCCCCCCCCACCCCTGCCACATGCATCCC
>NW_017728993.1:66610036-66610613 GCF_001723915.1 Gavialis gangeticus
AACAGCCTCTGCCTCCCAACTTGCCCTAGTCTCTGCCTCTTCCCTCCCCTCTCCCTGTCAGATGCTGCTCAGGCTGCTCTGTCACAGACCACAGCAGATGGAAACTCAGTCCTTGCCTGACCATGCAGCAGTGTCAGTGCTGCTGATTGGCCAGGCAAACAATACAGCAGTGTCAACACTTCCAATTGCCTCAGCAGGAGAAAGTTTCCATGTTCTCTGTGCCTGGGAGAAACTCCAGTTTTATCTGGAACCAAGTTGTGCCTGACATTAAGGGGGAGGGGAGGTCAGGCAGTGGGCAAAAGGCTGCTGTGGGTCTGACTCTGGCCCTGACCTCAGCTGAGGGATAGAGTCAGAGATGCAGCAGCCACCTGCTCCCCACTCCACTTCGTATGCAAATAGAAGATATGAGCTCCCCCACACCCCCATGCTGACTGGGGAGAAAAAACCAATTCTTCACCTCCGTTTTCTTGTGCAGGGACCGGGACTTCCCTGCTGTGATAGAAGCCGGACTCGAGGGGATCGCCTTCAGACCTCAGGTTGGGGAGGACCGGGTTAGAGAGCTTCTGGAGGGGCTGGA
>NW_017728993.1:66610709-66612230 GCF_001723915.1 Gavialis gangeticus
AATGGGCACAAGTTGATGGAGAGGAGGTATAGATTGGACATCCGCAAAAACTACTTCACAGTTAGGGCGGCTAGGAGCTGGAACCAACTTCCAAGGGAAGTGGTGCTGGCCCCTACCCTGGGGGTCTTTAAGAAGAGGCTGGATGCCTACCTGGCTGGACTCATTTGAGTCCCGTTTCTTGTTTTTGGGGTTTTGTTGTTCTCCCGCCCTGGCGGGGGGGTCGGGCTAGAAGATCTACTAGGTCCCTTCCAACCCTAAATCTATGAAACTATGAAACTATGAAACCTTGTTTTATATTTGAGTAAATACAGTATGTAACATTCTTTGTGGCTGGTTTCCATTGCAGTTTAAATTTAGTGCGATTGTTGGTTCCAGCTGCAGGAGTATACAGAACTTTGGAACCTACTCCAGTGGCATCCTGGCGCTGGGACCAACGATCAGCTGATTGTCAGTCCCAGCCTTGAGACTACATGGGAGTCTAGAACTGGCTCTGGTACAGTCCCAGGACTAGGAACAACAATCAGTTGATTGCCCATCATGGCCTTGGGACCACTCAGGTTCAGCTGGGCCACAAGCACACGGCTTTCAACTTGCCAGTGCAGGGGAAGCACAGGATCCCAGACTCGCCTCTGCACTGGCAAGTAGTAATGGTGCCTGTTGGATCCGACTCCTGGATCCCGCCCCCCCCCAAAAAATTACACATTCTATCATGCACATGGCATGGCAGAATGTGCAGTTTTTGAGATCATGGAGCAGATCCTATCCTGCCATTAAAATGAATGCATGCCAGGGGCCTTAGCAGGCCTCTAAGAGGCTACCATGTGCCTAACAAGCTTTGGACACTAAAGAAATAATGTTCTTGCCACTAGTCTCAAACATTTAAGAGCAAAGGCCAAACCCTGCAGACTGCCTGGGCGCTCTAATACTGTTAACAGTTTTATTCTTATATGTGTATATATTTTAGGGAGTACTTTATGTAGCTGAAAGCACCAACAAAGGAATCAGGCCTCAGGTTACACAACATACAAACAACTCTACAAAACATACAAGACAAAATTAGCTCCAACACTGAAGACGAGATAAGTGGAGAAGTATAAGAAATCCTGTTTTCACTAAAATGATCCAAGTAAGAAAGAAAAGCATGACAAAGATTAGTGGAATCTAAGGGTCTTGCTACACATTAATTTTAGGCAGCTCCTGGAGCTTTAACTCCTGGAGTGTCCACACATTAACATCTGAAACTAGTTTTAAGCAGTCTTTAGGCAGCTTAAAGTTATGCCACTGAAGCCAAGATTTCTCTCTGATCTGTTACCCAGCTTATATTACACTAATGTGTTACCACTGTAGGCTACATGTTAGTGTAAACACTCCACCCACCCCTCCTCCGCTGTCCCAGATTGGGCCCACTGACTTCACCTGCATCCCAAATTCCCGCTCCCTGCCCCCTCCCATGCTTACTTGTTGCTGCCACCTTTGGGGGGGGGGGGCGGGGAAGCAGGCAGAGAAGGGTTAACTCACCTG
>NW_017728993.1:66612240-66626409 GCF_001723915.1 Gavialis gangeticus
TCTCAAAATCCCCCCCCCCGCCCCCCCCTCTGCTTTCTTGTTTCTGCCCCCCTTGGGGGGGGGGGGCGGGGAAGCAGGCAGAGAAGTGTTAACTCACCTGCTCAGCCACTGCTGCTCTCTGGGCTGGGCTCAGCCTGGAGAAGAGCAGTGGGTTGGCAGCAGCAGGGACTGGGCAGTCAAATTAATTCTTCCCTGCCTGCTCTCTCAAGACAGACAGTGCAGGCAGCCACAAGTAAACTGGGTAGGGGGAGTCCCAGGGACAGGGGAATTCTTACCTTTCAGTCCTCCAGGACACTGCTGACCTAAACCTGTGACTGCTCCAAACTCAAGCTAGCATAGTGTAATGTGTAACAAAGCCCCTGGTTAGAGAAAAAACATAAAATTTTCTATAAGGTAACAAAAGATCTTTTTAGAATGGGTCTAACTCAGAAAAGGTATTGTGTAAAAGTAGCACTGGGGAGTTTCTAATCCAAGACACTTGCCTTCACAGATTAGCTGCACATTTCTCTTATTAGCAGCGAGGTTAATGCAGAAGGAAATGAGCTCCAGGTCAACACGTTCATCAGGGCACTCAAAGAGCATCTTCATTAACTAAAGACACACAAACACACACTTGAGTCATTATGTTTTCCAAAGCATAAGAAAAAGAGAAGATCTGAAGATAGTTATACTCTTTACATTTCTTTCCAAATTAATCTCAATTATAAATCATCATTACTCATTTGAGTCCCGTTTTTCTCTTTTGGGGTTTTTTGTTGTTCTCCCGCCCTGGCGGGGGGGCGGGCTAGAAGATCTACTAGGTCCCTTCCGACCCTTAATCTATGAATCTATGAATACTAAGATAGCATTTGAAGATAACAAGGGTTAAAAACTGTTAAAGAACTTCAATCATTTGTCACTTTTTCTAAAAGAACTGGATTTGGTTTGGTAAAATGTGAGTGTGAGACATCATATTGATTGTGAGCAGTTAAACTGCCACAAGTATTTTAATATGTTCCTTATGTATTAAATGCATTATTCTTGGTGGGGAAGAGACTATAAGGGTGCTACAAATAATTGGTTTACTATATTTCACTTTTGCTGCTTTAGTAGACTGAGTGTACTCAGTACTTATCCATAAATTAACACCAGTCTACTGGCTGTGATGAGTTCTTTGCAATTTTTAAGCTAAAGGACAACAACCTTATGGTCCTCAGGCCAAATCTGGCCTGCAAGATACTGGAACCAGACTGCAGTGGCACATAGTGGAAGGGACACCTTCTAAGCCCCAAGCCATCATTCCTCTGCTATGTGGCACTGATCCCTTCTGCAGCAACTCACAGGCTGCACTTATCTTCGTCAGCATCTGCTAACCAAAAATGCATCTTCCCATTGCTGCTAGAGATAGAAATCAGTGACACTTGGTGTCAAAGGTAAGTGCAACTTGTGACTGTGAGAAAGCAACCCTTCGCACCGAGCAGGGAGGACTGGGTTGTTGCAGAGTGAATTGTAGCAGTGGCCAGGTTGCCAGCAAAGGCCCACTGTTCTCAAAGATTGTTGACCCCCATTCTAGGCAAGCAAACCTACTATCCATAACTCTTATAGCTACTACCACGTACTGCTGTATTGAGTCAGTTTCCCCTAGCACCCTCCTTCCTCCTTCAGCAGAAAAGAAAAAGGACACTTCAGGTAAAATATACATCTGTCCATCATTCTGCTCCAACCCCTGTAGTACCTGCTACTGAATTCCCCCAAAAAGCCTACAGCTTGCCACTGATCTAAATAATCTGTTCCTGTCTTCACTAATCCATCATAGCTCATATACCCACTCTAATTTTGCCCATTTTGATTAAAACAATTACAGCAACCTAGTAGTACATGAAAATCATCCATATCAAAATACCAGTCTGTGTTTTCGTCTCTGCCAATACCCTTGGAGCATCACATAATGAAGTATCAAATCAAGCCCAGGCTTGTAAGTGTATTGGTTGGCTAGTCAATCGAGTCCTAAGAAAAGTCAAGCTACTTGGTTTGAGAGGCCTGTTAGGATCATAACACAAAGTAGCTCAACTATGAGGCTGGAATTACCTTAAAAATGTTGATCTTCAATAGGAAAGAGACAGAATGTAATAACAGGACATCACTATGACAGGGATGGGACAACAAAAGAAAAAACTAACCATTGTAACAAGCCAACTAGCTGTATCTTTGCTGAGTACTCCTTACAAACATATATATGGCATACTGAATGACTATGAATTAAGCATAAGATGGCGTGGGGAGCTACCTAAATATATTCAGAGAATGAACAACAGCTGAGGCAACTGTACCACAGACATGTGAGGAAGTTTGCCAAAAGTATTTTCATGCAGTGATTTAAAATGTTTACCCATTGCCAGATATCAGGTTGTCATTGCAAAGGGACTGCCAAATAAATAAAAACATATCTAGGTCATAGAGCAATTTTTTTTTTTTGCAGGGAACTTTCACAGGCTCATTTAAAAGCTAACACTGATTTCCTCCTAATCATATTTCTGTAGTTAGTTTTAAGAGCTTCTTATAAAAATCGTTATTAAATGTATAAGCCTGTTACTTATTATGAACATATATTAATCAGCATAAGACTGACAATAGAACAAATGGGTGAAATTCTCCCCTGAAAATTCTCATGACAGGAAACTTTAAATTAAAAAAGTTCTTCAAATTATGTGTGTTAAAAAAAACATTTGCATAGCTCACTTGATGCAAAAATCTATGTAAACTGAATGTTTTACATAACAGGATTAAATTGTTCATTACCAAGCAACTTTTCTTTAAAAAGAAAAAAAACCCCCTCCAGTTTCAATTAAACCAGTTCAAATTTTAAACTAATAGTTTTGTATGAGTTCCATGTTTCCCATTATGTCTTCATTTAATTTGATTGCTCCTCGTGCCACTTCAAAAGGAAGAGTAATTGCTGCCAAATAGGAAATATTAAAATTAAATTTGTTCTGCTTTTACTATGTCCATTGTCATCTTTTACTGATTTAACAGGAAGGCAGTAAAAAGGCTGCAGCATGTGCCATGAAGAGGCAGTAGTGTTCAATCAGACAAGTCCCATATTGAGTATCAGATACCACAGACCCAGGACTGAAATCACTGTGTCTAGACTCTCTGGCACCTGACTTCACTTATTTACCAGTGACCAGAGGCCAACCCCCACAGCTCTCTGTTCACATACACCTCTGTCCAACCCCCTCCCCAACCTCAACTCAAACATCTTTGAATGATTATGCCAGAGCTGCATGCCTCAGGAATCTCTTCTGAGCCACTACTCCCTAACTCTGCTGTTTGAAGTGATGCTCTGGTTTCTGAACTTCAGCAGATAATGGCGGACAGGAGCAAAAGGTGCTGTCAAGAGAGGACGTTTACCAGCATTAAGCTAAAAAGAAGCCTGCAGATCAAAGACGAGCCAAGTGGAACAACTGTGGTGGAAAACATGTGGGTCGCTGCGGAGATCCTTCTACACTGCTTTGTGGTGAAATATTAAATATCACCATGACATCACTGCCAAACCATGCCTTTTGATTGGCCAGGTTATTACCAATAAATGCTTTTATAAGCATCTGGATGGCATTTGCACCTATTTAAACAAAACACGCATTGCTGAGGTCTAAACAAGAATGAACTGTTAATACTTGCTTTTAACTGTTACTAGAGTAGCACCCATTAACTCCTGGAATACACAGGGATGTTTACCTGGGATAACGCAGCCCCTTTCAGATCCTGTTCAAAGGAAGGATACTGACTCATGCAACTGGCCTGCAAGTACGACATAGCCAGGTTCCCAACTCAGTGCACATGCCAGATGTACCAGCCAGGACTGTGGACATGGAATCTGTCTGGCTGAGGGCAGAAGAGACTGGCAACACCTTTTCTGTTCAGTCACCAACCTTCCCTACCCACTGTCCCTATGGGTCACTACAGCAGCCCATTTTACCTGGTATTTAGCTTATATTGCTTCTGCTTCTTACCCAGACCTATGGAATAGCACATGGTCCCCAAAAACTTGTCTAACTTCTCTCTCAATTATATAGTTAAGCCAATAAGAAGTACCAAACAGAACTTGCGTCTTGCATATTCCCTGGACCATTACAGCAACACACTATTGCAATCCTTCTGCAAAGGGCAATTCAACACAAGCATTTTCCAAGTGGCTGCAGTTTAACTGCAATGAAAGGCAGCACATTTTTTTAGTGGAAGCACAGGTGAAGAATGATCCATATCTATTTCAAATCCTTATGTAAGTGAGCTAGAATATTAATGCAGCAATAAACTACAGCAGGGTGAATGCTGTTGTGGTACCATCCTTCTGTTTATGAAACAGCTATCCAAGAAGCATGCCAATAGCCCTCAAAGACATAATGGAAAATGCCCTATTATTAGTGAAGAACAGCCCTTTCATTTTGTATAAAAACCACAGTTAAAAACAATTTAGTGGGGAAGGGGGGGCAGGGGAGGGTGAAGGACATGGATTTCCACTAGGGAAAAAAAAGTATGTATTAGGAGGATAAATAACTATTACTATTATTTTCTAACATTTTTCATTCCCACAACTGTTTAGCAGCTTTCTCTCTCCTCCTCTTCCCCAAATGCTTGGATGTTCCTTCTAGTAGCAGTCTAAGATGGAGTTTGAACTAGTTACAGTTCTCTTTCCACAAAACTCATATTTGGATCCTTGGACATTTTCAACTTCATGATTTTTCTCAAATAGAAAAGTGAGGAAAGGGAAGTGCCATTAGACCTCTTCTGTGTAAACATTGTGTGTGCCCCTTTTTGGGTAGTTGCCTCCAGCCTAGATATTTGGAGCTTCTCTCAGCCCCTTTTCTAACTGCGTGCATTCTCCTTTTATTCTTTGATTGCACTTGGGCTTGGACTCCAACTGACTATTTGAGCCACGTGGGTTGCTGCTGGATCTTAACATGTCCAGCTCCTTCTTTGGTGTGCAAGGCCTATAAACCTCTTCACAGAGGGTCACAAAGGCTTTTGAAAGAACATTCCCTCATCATTATCACCCCAGAGCTCTGTCTCTGACCTTTGTATTGCTTATTAACTTTAATTGTGACCTGCTGTCAATATGTACAGCATGTTCATTTAAAATAACCAACTGGCCAATCAAAATATATCTTTTGATGACCAGGGTCTCCAGACAGTCTGATGAAGTACTTAAATAAGAGAGGTAAACATTCATAATGGTCTCAGACTTCCTTAAGAATTAGTAGGCATTATGGGCCTGATCTGATGCCCGATGAAGTCAATGGGCATCTTACTATTTACTTCACTGGGCTTTGGATCAAACCTTATAAGCGTTACTTTGAACAGCCAGTGCCTATCAGAACAAGGATATCATTTAAATGCTCAGTGTGACATTATTGAATTTCCATGATTCTTTACATTTGGCACTGGAGACCCTAGAACAATGCCAATATTTCCTGTAAGTACATAACAACTGAGCCCCAAACCACAAAGCAAGACCTCTGGCTTGGCAGGCAAAAATTCAGAAAGAAAGAGGTCCCTTTTATCACCCAGGCTTCCTAACATAAAATTCTATCTTGTGGCAAAAACAATCAGCAGGATGTTGACAAGAGTATTTTGTAATACACACTAGCTATTCCCATTAGATCTTATTCTTCCTCTCCATCCCTATTTCTCCTCCTCCCCAATTTGGAAAAACATAACAATTTTTGTTATGAAATAATGACCAGAAATGTTCTTAAAACTTTCCGTGGCAACTTCCCATCCTGGATATGTTTGATGTTAAAAACATGTTTGGCAGGAATGAAAATGCTGTGGTGCAATTCTGAAAAAGCTACTGGATGGCTTCCTATACTTGTGTATTATAGGCTCTGGTCTCAACTCTAGCCTCAATAAGTGCCCAGAATAAACAGTTTATATAGCTGTTTAAGAGCACCAATAACTTATTTTTAAACAAAAGTTTGTTTTTATTGATTATTGTGCCCAAGTCAAGCTGCAACACGAGACAGCAAGAGGTGTAAGACTAGTCTTCAGCCTATAAAGATCAGTAAACAAGGGTTTATTTTCCTACTATACAATTTTTTTCACTTTTCCCTTATGCTGCATGACTTCAATCAGAATAGGAATTGTCAGTCCATGTAGTGGTGCAGCATTTGCTTGGCTGATATCCATTTCATATCCTATAATGCTGTAGACACTGACATTTTGATCCTAAATGGAATTGGAAAGGAACACCTGTTATATCTACAGAAGTGAAATTCTCCAAGAGACATGCCATAAATATACAGGGAACCAATTTTCATCTCCTTTCACCACTGCAGTCTTCTGTTGGGCATTCATCTGGTTGTCATACCAAGAAGGTGATGTGCCTCATTTGTCAGACACTGGTAGAAAAAGATCTGCTGACCGTTTCCTTTTATGGAGGACTGCTTAAATTTAGCAAGTATAGTTAAGTCATCTTATTAATTAATAGCTGTTAATTTGCTTAGGTAGAATCACGTGTTCCCATTACCACCTGCAGGTGTCACCACAAGCTAGAGGGAAGGGAACAAATGTTATGTTTGGTTGGGAGGGAGGGAGCAGAGAAGAGGGGGAGAATGCATCACCAAGTGCATCACCAAGAAAAACACATACCTGTGGTATACAGTCTGTGTATGCAAACATTGATTTAAAGCGATCATCCATACTTATGTGATACAGAATACACATTGCTACTTGCTTGTAGCTCTCATTTGCTAGAAGAAAAAGACATGAAATACAGTGTTAACAACAAAAACCTAACTTTTTAATTACTGTAAATTCCTGTTAATTCAGGATTTCAAATCCAATTCTTTGATTAAGATTATAATAAACATAGCTTTTAAATTCTACATCGCTAAAACAGTTTCTCTTACACAAGAAAAGAGTCCAGAACCTTTCGCTAAAATCTATCAAGTTCTGAGAACCAAAGACTTTATCCCCAGAACACTGACAGATTGGGCACAGGCAGTTCCAGTTTCCCCAAAGCAACCACCTGGAAATTAATGCTTCCCCAACCGTTGCAGGGTTCTACTCTCTAGTACTGAAAAGGGAATTCAGTCTCACTCCAGATCTTACCCTTTGTAGAAATTTCCAGCTAGGAAATCAATAGTGTCTATTGCACTGTTGGTTTATAAATAGACATCTGGCTAATACAATCAACTAGTTTAACACAAATAATATTAAAGAGTCTACCAGGGGCAGAAATAAGCAATCACATGAACTCTTGTGTTAAAGAGGATTATATAAAAAGGCAAGACATTCTAGTGTTCTGGTGCCATTTAAGCAATTGCAATGTACAGAAAAGGAGTTCAACAGTTTAGATAAAAATACACCAAAAAAAATCTGTATGGTGTTCATTACAAAGAAAGCTGGGTGATTCTACATTAAGTAGGTACTCAGTTAATTGTATATAGCAAAAAGAGTTTTAGAATGGGTTTCAGAAAAAACTTCATAGCTGTGAAAGTAGTTTTAAAAAACACATCAAACAAACAGGGATAATCTAGGTATAACTTGATCCTGCCCCAGTGCAGGGGCTTAGATTAGATGTTCTCCTGAGGTTCCTTCCAGCCCTATATTTCCATAGTTCTTTGCTTTTTGACAATAGGTGAGATTAATGTACTTCTCTGGACACTGTTATGAGCCAAATCAGGATAGAGGTCACCACATCAACACTTACTCACAGTTACTCCAAACAATACTAGTGATACCATAGTTTCCACCCATATTTAAATTGGAAATAGTGAGATACTGGCAAAACACTAACTTTTTGAGGCAGCCATCACTGATAAAATTCCTCCTCAAAAAGATCACAGAAATTGGCAGTTCCTCTATGAAATCAGACTATTGTGCCTCAGTTTAATATAAGCCCTAAGCAGACATACTTATTTTTTGCTGTTGCTTCCCAATAGTCATTTACCTAAAGAACATGGAACACTTTCAGGGATTGGCATTACAAACTCACAATTTGCTAAAGGACAATTAAGTGATCTTTCCCATGCTAAACATAATCACAACTGATCTCTCCCATACTACTGAGAGATTACCCATTTGCAAAAGCCAAAGTTCAAACCATAAGCTCACTTTCATCTTAGAAACAATGTGTTTCTGTATAAAAATACTAGGAAAGAACCATGCCATTTCAATTCCATCCCCTGGCTTGAGAGGTCCTAATAGACCAATGTGGCACATGGAATAGAACAATGCCCTCAATTTCCTGGGCAGAGAGTAATAAGTCCCGACAGTCTGAATTGAGGCAGACAGCAATGTAAAAGTGTACCTTTATATTAACTGAATCAAAGATGTATCTCTACCTTGCCCTCTGCTTTAATTTCTTGGATTCACTTTCCATTTTATTTTTCTTTATATTTGTAAAGAAGGGAAATAAAAATAAAGAAAATATTTCAGTTTCGATGGCTTTAAAGCTGTGTTGTCACAATACTTTAGAGGTAGGCTGCTAAAAAGAAACAGGACCATCTAACCATGTTACCATGAACCCCAAACTAATGTCAGGGCAAAATAACAGCAGTGCATTATTCAAATAGTCAAATACTGTAGGAAAAAAGGATTAAGAATAACAAATTGACTGGATGGGGTCATCCATTAGCACAACCAGTATAGGTTCAATGCTATACTTTAGTCTAATGTTTGATGCACAGATAAGCCAGCTGTCTTTGGTCTGAGGGGCTCTGACTCTTTAAAATGGATACCGTAAATAGTGGATCCTTCCTTAAAAGACTGAGCTGAGCAAGGGCATCCTGTGTTGTATTATTCTCATTTGATTATTGCCAAATTAAACCATGAGTCAACCATTATTTCAGAACTTGGCTGCAGAAAGTCCCAAACCCACACTGGACCAAAGCAAAGAGCTCTATTCTTAAGAGCCATAAAGGAATAGGGTGCGGTACCTTTTCTACTATTTTAGACCACAGCCTGAAGCTACGTATGCAAATTCAGTCACTGCTAAAGACTTCCTTATGAGTTGTACAGTAGGCATCAATTATTCCCCTAGCTATGGAAAAAAAAAAAAAAAAAGAAAAATCTGCCAACAATTTGTGCATAAAAAAAAAAAAAAAATCACCGAAATTTGGTAATGTGCCAATATTATGCCTCACAAAGACTGGTAGTTTTGAGAATCAGGCACTTAATGACTGAAGGTGGCTTAGCCAAATTGCCTAAAGCAGTAAAGGCAGGCATGGAAAATAATGGCCTAGTTATTGTGGATTCCTTTAGTATTTATGGCAATAAACATGAATCATGATGAACTCATTGGATATTAAATGTGGAGGTCATAAGTACTTTGATAGGATTTCCACAAGAATTTACCATTAATTAACTAAATCATTATTTGAAAGCATTACTAAATTATCCTTAGTACTTATACAACCATTCCAGAGAAATTGGTCATTCCCAGCTGAGGGCAGTTAATGCCTTAACAAACTAGTCATTAACTATAGTAACTGATTTTGTGGGAATTATTGCCATTATAAAATATACTCAACAGTTTATAGAAACAGCCTTTTTTTTTTTTTTTTTTTTTTTTTTAAATTTGCAGCTGTAGTTCAGCTGGAACAGCTGGCGTGGAAAAATATCAAGTCCCTTGGGCTGTTTTCACAACCAGTTTTCTGTAAATTAGAATGGGAAATAAATGCATGATGGGATCTGTGTTCAAAAATGGCTTCAGATTTTTAGGCTTCAAACATAAGCAAGAATTCATACCCTGGCAGCCATTGACTAAAGCCTGAATTCCTTAATCAGTTCTTATAAAAGCTAAGTACCCACTGGCTTCAGTGGCAACTGTTTCTAAACAAGGATCATGCTAAAACAGTGAAGTAATTTCAGGATCTGGCCCTGTACTTTAGCTGAATTTGTGACCTTATGATTAAGGTTCTCCATTAGCTCTACAATGAAGAAAAAAAAATTGTGCCCAGACTAGAGCTGGAAAGTGAACATGAATTTCAGCAGCAGATTCAGCTTTACAAATGTAACACAGAGCACGAATAAAAAGTTATGGACTGAATTATCCAAATGGAATGGCATCAGTAATTCAAGTAGCCCTCGTCTCTAATGCAATCAACAATGTCACCACTTAAAGTGAAATATATTCAGCACACCCCATGTGCAAAACATTAAATACTCTATGCTGAAAAAAAATGAACAACTCAAAGCAAACTCTCAAATACATATTAAATGACATAACAATTCTAAATTAAAGCTTCAAGCCCAAAACTATCAAAAGCCAAAGATTTAAGTGATACAGTAACATTAGGGAAATTAAAATAAGGATTCTAGTAGGGCAAAAATTTAAAGAAGGTGGCCACCTATCCATGCATTATCTTGTACGACTAAACTGGTATCCCTTATTTAAGACTGCAACATATTTGAGATTGTTCTATTAAAGCCCATCCCTGTGTCATAATTAGCAATGATCTTAGAATTATACAAAAAGGGGCTAGATAAAAAGTAAAAAAACCTAGTAAGAAGTTATGTTATTTTACCAACTCTGATGGAGGTTAATCAGTATATGGTTTAAATGCATGACAACTCAATTTACACAGAGCATGTCTACCGCGTGCATTACTGTGCCTTTTCTAATGCACATTAAAAATTTAGTACCTCCAATGTGAGGTACTAAATTAATGAACATTAGGCTATGCACAATAGTGCATTTGCATGCTTTTTTAGTGACACTTAATGCACAGTAAACTATTTTACTGTGTATTAACGTAATGTCACTGTTTTTTAAATGACACTAATGTGCAGTAAAAGTCTACTTCACATTAAAATGCCTGTGTAGATGCACCCAGTATGTACCAATCTGATTAAATTTATTTAAAGAAATCCTAAGAGTTTGTACCTGTTCTTCCTGAAAAAGGATCAGACTACGTCAACAATATGTTAAATTGCTTATGAATTACAAGCCAGTAAGAGCTCTTATGTCACTTTAGTTATGTTGGAAGCTAGCTTCCCATTATAAATCTAATTTTAAAGCCCACTCTCCTAACTTTAATCCAAAAAAGTCAATCCCCTGATATTTCATATGCTACATGTTTATCTCTGGGTAAATTTTTTTCGCAGAAACATTAATGTTCAGTTACTTATTAAATTAACAGCTTCAACCACAGAGAAAAGTGGGTGTCAGCACAAAGGGAATTCTGGTTTTGGCTCCATTGTTTACTATGAAATATACCACCCTAAATTATACAGAAAGCACAGTCATCTAGTGTCTGAAAAATATATTGCAAACATTATTAAAACTCAAAAGAAAGGAGATGCAATTAAAGCCACTGTGTCAGCAATGCTTCTTGATAGAAAAAAGGTCAAAGATGTTCTCTAGCCTAGCAGCCCATTCGGTTACTCATTTCTGAAGCCAATGGCACACAAAGGAGTGATGTGCCTACCACTTCTGATTCTCCAGCCTTTCCCCTAATTTGAGGTTTGCCCTTTCTATGCAACAATCGTATCTTTACCATTCAGAATTTCTCATCCACATAAATTGAATCAGACTGTGCAGGAAAAAGACAGTTACTGGCTATTCAGATTTCTCAAATCGTTATAGCACGCAATACACAACATTGAGCAGGGAAGTGGCTCATTAGAAACTGAGAGGAGACAAAATGCAAGATGAAGTAGAAGATACCATTACATTTTTTCCCACCCAGAGAGTAAACAGGATCAAAAAGTTCTCTGGGCAAGACCAAGATGACAAAACAAAACAAGATCTGTGAAATGGACTACCATCACTTATGAATAACTTTGTACGCCAAAAATGGTTTCCCTCTTTGCTTAGACCTAGCTAAAGAAAACCTGAGCCTTGACATGAGTGGACAAATTTTGTAAAGATAAACATGCCTTAAAAATTATGATGCAGGACTTTCTTAAAAAGCCTCTTTCACAAAAAGGTGACTAGAACATTATATGGAAATCCATTTCCTATTCAAGGGATCCATTACTAATCTTATAAGACTAAAAACATATTCCAAGTTAATCTCTACACAGGTACAATATAACTGAAAATACAAATTTGTGAAAGTACACACTTACATAAATCCACTTCAACATGTCCACACTACAATTTGTAATACTGGTCATTTGTAGTCTTTTCATCCTTATACTCCAGCAATGTATCCCATTACTAAGACAGTTTACAGACCTTTCTGACATTATTTAATGCCCTTTGGGACTACATTTCTTGGACTCCAATGGCTCAAAGTTTTCTTTGGCATCTGATTTTCATAGTACATAGAAGAAAAATTCTGCTGCTGAACTCCTAAGTTCCACACAAGTGATGCAGTAAAGAGTCACCCCACCACCCTCCTCACTTTTTGTAGCATTATAGCTTGAAGGTTTAAAGAAAAAGAAAGCAAAGATGGGGCACAAAACTACTGGAGTGTGGACTTTTAACCTATTTAATAGAAACCTGTGCAGAAAATTACCGCTCAAGAAATTAAAATCACCTAATAGATAGACCAAAAGTGAAATTATTTCAGATGTTGACATGATTTTTTTCCCCTTTGGATCAGTTCAAAGTCTCCAAAGAAACAGAAGGAATACAGAAGGTGGGATTGTTCGTCAGAACTGCTCTGGAGAAGGAAGACACTGCAACTGCTCTCCTAGGCTTTGTACAGTTGTTACCCTGAGAAGTTTGAGTGGTTACACGGGGTTAAAAACATGTGTCCCCCCCCCCCAAAAAATCTTAACTCAGTGATTAGCAGGGATCCTGTTTTGTTTTATTTCTAATTTTAAAAAATCCATATTTTTCTGATTTAAAATAAAACTCAACAAAATCCACAATTTTCCATGATTGAAACAAAGTGCCTCTCTCTCTCTCTCTCCCCATATACACGTGTGTATGTGTCTATATCTAGAGTGACAGAGAGGAGAGTTTTGTTTTGAATCATGGAAAAATGTGGATTTCAGGGTTTGTTTGTTTTTCAATCAGAAAATGTTGGATTTTTTAACATTAGAGAAAACCAAGATCCCTAGTTATTAGATAGGAGTTGGGAGCCTGAGCTAAAGTGAATCAGGGGAAGGGCAGGTCGGATCCACAGGAGGTTGGGGAGGAATCAGGGGGCTAGTGGGGTCCACAGGGAGGACTTGTGGGAGGGGGACTGGCAGGATTAGAGACCCTCTCCAATCCCAACAAACCCCCATGGAGTTTTCCAGCACCCCCACTGTGCTCCCCCCACCAAATGCTACTGAACCGCCCCTGATCCTGCAAGCCACTACTTGTGTCAGTTTTACTAGCGTTTACCTGTGCTGGCAGCCCAATTGAAGTAAGGGTAGAGCAAGGGGGTGGGGCTGATTTTGTGGTGGGGGAACTGGCAGGATCAAGGGGAGCTAGCAATTCTGTGTGGGAAGTGGGGTTTGGTGGGATCTCTCCCCCCAGCAAGGGCTATTTTAGCTCCCTGACTCTTCCCACCCCCAAACAACCCCCACTCCCAGCAAACCAACACCCCATCAGTCCTGCTTGTCCCTCCCCCACCCCAACTTATTTTGAGGGTTGTCTCCTTGCACCGAGGTTATTGTGTAACTTTGCACGCAGTGCGCAAGGTTATCTCCTTGCACCGAGAACAGCTTGCAGGTTTGGGAGGGCTGGCTGGTGTGCCTGGGGGTAGGAGGGCAGGGTAAGAAAAGCTTAGCCCCAGGGCTGAGGCCAGCAGCTGGGCTCTCTCAGCCCCAAGGCTGTACTTGTAAAGTGTACAGAAGTTCACTTAGATCAGTCTGACTGTACCCAATCTAACTCAGTGCACCCCAGAAGTACAGTTAAATTAGTTTGGGTCAGCCATTTTTTGACTGATCCAGCCTCCCTGGAAGTTCTGTATAGCTTGCACTTAGATTGACCTAACTAGGGATCTAAGTGCAAGGTCCATATGTGGGCAAACTAAGTTAGATCAGGTGGCCATTTTTAACACAATCTAACCTCCCCTGAACCTTCCTAAATGTCTGTACCTATCCCTACACTCGAGCAAGGTGTATGAGGAACTCTGTAGGAGAAATCAGAGAATCAGAGAAAATTTGTTTAGCCAGGTTTTAAACACCTCCAAGGAATGAGATTCTACAATTTCTTTGGGTAACATGTTCCAGTGTTTTACTATCCTCCTAATGAGAAAGTTTTTCCTAATATCTAACCTAAACTTCCCTTGCTGCAACTTGAGA
>NW_017728993.1:66626481-66648827 GCF_001723915.1 Gavialis gangeticus
CCCACCCACCCTTGGCCTTTCTCCTCCACACTTTTTTCTTCTGGATAACTTTTCTCCATTTGCTTGTATGAGGTTACTAGGAGGCAATCACTGCATCCACATGTCTTATAAGATATTTCTAAACTGTAGTTACACTGTGGAAAAGCACAGCTGAGCTGAAGAAAGTGCTTATCTGTACTATAATTTGGGAAAGGTGTGCCTCTCATGCAGACCCTCCCTCTGTGGACTTCTTTAGGTTAGGAAGAGAATTAGCAGCAGAAAGTTTCCTTGCCTTCTCTCCATCAAGACTGAAACTTAATGTTCCCCCCCTTGAAATGTGTTTTGGCATCCAAGTTATTTCATCTAAAGTTTAAAAAGTCACCATTTCATGCAGCACCACTCACGATTCATCATGGCTATTTTTAACTTGCTTTTGTAACACACATAGCAATACTTACAAAATAATTCAATTATGCATGTAATAATGAAACGTTATAACTTCTGTGCTAGAAATATTACTAATATCTACAGGTTGGAAGAACCCCTTTGGTCATATTCTGTTCCATGTATTAGGCATGTAAACGGAGTTAGGTGCCTAGAGCAATTCTGTTCCTCTCTAGTAGAGTCCCTGAAAAACAGATAATGCAACAAGTAGGCGAGTCTGCCTCCTCCTAGCTGTTCTTTATAACTTAATTGTTAGGGTAAGATGCCAGTGTGTCATAAAAGTCAATGCATTCATGGATTTTCAAGGACTTTAAAAGTTTGGAACAGAATTATAATTAGGCACCAAATTCCATGTAGCTATCTAATAGGTGGAATAGAATCTGGCCCTTGACATACTAGTTCTGACAGCGTTAACTTAAAGGAATCATATAAAGTGACAGACACTGTAGGCTCCAAAGAGGAACTGGTTTCGATTACTTTAAACAAGCACAAAAAAGATATGACTGTGCCATGAAAAGAGCTGAATTAACGCTTTCCTGACAATTAATTACATTTATAATAAACAAGCAGCGAGGGCTTGGTGAACAGCTTTATCGGGTTGTTTTTTTTTTTTTAAATGAACTCAGAGGATTTAAATTCCTTCCTCCATGCCATAAATTATGAATGTGATTTCAAAGCCTCTGTTTTGATCATTTATACACAAATAAAATCAGAAACAATTATTAGAAATTGGTGCTGGACTGTGGCATATTTATATTTATGGGTCCATATGTGGATCCATATTTACATATCCAATTAAACAGCCTAATTTTAGATGTGCTTAGCACCCAATACCCTACTACAGTCTGCTGGAGATGCTGGCCTCTCAGAAGTATTGAAAGTTAGGCTAGTTATTTAGATGTCTAACTAACAAGAAGAAAGTCTAACTTTGGCCAGGTTTGCAAAACTAAGTGCCTATTCTCACTGCAAATGATAAAACACCCACAACTGAAATAAATCATTTAATAATTACTGCTTTCCAACAGACTGGTCCCTTTACCTGAATGATTACTTAATGTGGTTCAGTCAGCTTCTACCATAAAAAGAGAGAGACACCCCAGGCAATATTCACACACTGAGTATTGGAACCAGCTGCTGCTGAGCCACCGTAGAAAAAAGGTTTCTCAATTTAATTGGGAAAACAGGAGGAAGCATAAATTTTACTGCCATTAATAACTTCAAGCAATCCTGATATGACTTTACCTCACCCTGACAGCTGGACATGTGCTTTTTGTTAGGGTCTTTACCACATCTGACCCCTATTGTTTGCTCACTTGATCAGGTAGGAAAATGTATGTTTCTTTATAGGATAAACGAAGCCTATTAAAATTGGAAAAACACTGCAGTAGCCTATAGGAAGCTCCTTTCTCAAACAGATGTTTGAAGCTCCATAGTAAGCTTCACTACAAAAAGGCCAAGCCAACCAATAAAGGGAAAAAATATGTTAAGCCTCTTTTAAAAGAGACCTTCATAAAAGCAACTGAATGCTTAAAGAACCCTTCCCCCTCTGTTAATTAGAGAACAAGCTTAGCGTACAACTCAGCACAGTTGTGTATGGTACCGAGAGCTGATCATCACAGAGACGAAACAGGACTTCTTGTTCTTTGTTTGCAGTGCAAGTTTCAGGAAAGGCTGGATAAAGCAAGAGACTTGCCAAATGTTGCCAAGAAAACCGATGAGGATGAGCAAAGAATTCAACATTCTTAGCATAATTAGGGCTGATTAACTCCAGTGACTAGAAAAGGCTGAAAGGGTATTTATACACATACCTTTTCATGCTGTGATGGGCCAGAAATCCAGTACATCAGAGCAGACTCGATTAAGCATGCAAGCTGACGTGTACAGCGCTGCATCGTATGCATTTGTATAAATGTCAAAATGTGCGCCGATGTGCAAAAAATGGCGGCCAGTGCGCTTTTGAACTAAAACACTTTTGATGCATTTTAGTTCAAAAGTAGACTGCTCCCATTTTCTGTGTGCTGATGGGCATTTCACTGTTTATACAAATGCATGCGCCACAGCGTCAGGCGCTGCAGCGCATGCATGTGTAAAAATGTTCAAAGAGTCTTATTACTTTCACCATTGTGCTTTGTAATGTGTACATGCCAGTGAAAAACAGACAAATTCAGTTTGACTGTGCTGTTTGTTGGCAGAACTATAGATGGAAGAAGGCATTGAGAAATATGAGAAGAAAACATAAATGGAAGATAAGTAAGAACGAGATTTCCTTTACTTTCTCCCTATTCCCAACCTCTTCCTAGCAGCAGCTAGGAAGATCTGGGGCAAATGAGTGGGGAGAAAGAAAACATGACCTTTCTCCATCAATATCTAATCTAGCTGCTATCCCAGGTGTAGACGGAGCTTTTGGACTGTGCTGTAACAGGCAGGTAATGAGTAGATCGCCCAACTCCCATAACCTAAAATGAGATCCCTCCACTCCTGGTCTCAAGCTGCTAAACGGCTCTGGAGAACACCGAGTCCTACCGACCTACTATTTTACAAGGTCAAACTGTGCTGGTTCTCTACCCTGGGAGACCTAACCCTTGTCAGCCAAACATCTAAAAGCCTTGTTTTTAATTTATTTACAATCTCATCTTCTTCCTTAAATACTTTCTATATTTAATTTGTGCTAATCTCTCAAACCCTGTGCTAAAGGCTCAAAGGCATGGTAGGCACAAATGCTAAAGTTCAACAACCCAAGCTGACAAGTTTGACCCCATGGCATTAGAAACTATTTGGTAACTTGTCAACAACTGCTAAGGTACGTTAGCACTTTGGTTTACATTTGCAGCTCACCTGAAAGTGCTCTGACATAAGCAATGTGTGTTGAATGTGCAAAGTAACTGGGATAAACAGGGACACTTCGCATGCAAGTATTTAACACTAAAGATACAGGCTTCACAGAGTTCTTACTCACAAATTGCATTTAGGAGCTATAGCTACTGTATCAAAGAAATCCTACTGAATCCTGGAAGAGCAGATAAAGTAAGAGACAGTATTTCAGTTAATGGTTTCAAAGTGTATATAAAAAATATGTTAAAGAGAAACTTGATAACTACACCACAAAAAATGACGAAAAGAAGATGCACACTCGATGCCCATAGGCAGGCTTCATGCTCCAACAGGATACTGGGGTCAGTCTGTGATATTGCAGAATAATTGAGAGAAGTGGTCCAACCTTTTTCTCCGCAAGAGGCTGAGTGGGTGGTGTTCAGGCTGGATTTGGTGGGTGGGCCTGATGCAGTGCATGGGGTAGGCAGGGCCTGGGCCTACTCCAGTTTTGATCTGGCCACAAGCGGCATGGGGGGAGCAGCCCAACCCCAATCAGGCCGTGTGGGGGGAGCAAGGGAGAATGCAATACAGCCACAAGGCAATGGCCCAGCAGGCCAAGCCCAGATCTGGCCACACAGGGGCAGAGGGGTGGTCCAGACCAAATCTGGACATCTAGCAATGACCTCTCCCAGCCCAGCCTGGCTGCAGGGGCAGTAAGATATCCCAGGCCCAATCTGGCCATGTGGCAACAACCCAGCAGGGTTGGGGGAGAAGGCCCAATCCAGCCTCACAGGGCTTAATGTAACTTGGCAGTGGGGAGAAGTGGGCATATTAAAAATTTCCCTGCAGCATGGGGGCTGAGCAATTGTGCTTTAAAGCATGATAGTTATTTGTGGTTCTGGTGGCACATAGGAGCCCCAATCACAGATAAGATGCTGCACTAACACCAAACAAAAAGTTCCTGCCCCAAAGTGCTTACAGTTCATATCATGTGAAACAACAGGATTTTAATCAGATTTTTTAAAACAATTTCTGTTCAGATCATACCCCTCAGCCTGGCTTATTGTCAAATGTCACATGACCCTTTAAATGGAACCTGCCTACTTTCCTCTCCTAGTTCTGTTTTGCGGCTGCAGAAAAGTGATATTTAAACACACACAGCTGGGGTGTGGGAAGTGGAAAAAAGTTTAGAAGAAATTATTTTTAGCCAGTGAAGTTGTTCACTGCCAGGATCAAGGTATACAGGACTAGATTTTATGCTCATGACTACTCTCCCAGTATACATTTTTAAAATCAACTAATATTAAACACAATGGTAAGGCAGGAAGTGGGAGAGTGGAGAAAAACAAATGAAGTGTTCCTAACACAGTTGGGACTGAAAGTTCATCCATCAAATGTCAAGTTCCATTTTCTGGGCCACATCCCCATAAAACAACTGATGTGGACATAGCAATTAAAAGTAACAGCATTTCACAGAGCCCTTTTTCTGCCAGAGTATTTAATGAATTGTGGCCCAGATTTTCCAAGATGCTCAACTCCCACCAAAAGCAATGTAGCAGCCCCTGGACAGGAGCACCCCAAAGACACACGGCAGGGCTTGGAAAGGAAATTTCATAAGATGACAGTCAGACAAGTCTCTACACTGAGAAAACGAACCAATCCATATAGTTTACGCACCAATAACAGAAGATCACCTTTGAAGGTTCTGTAAAAAACTCACTTGTATGGGTTGCAAACCAACCCATCTTGAGAATGAGAGTCAAATCCGGCCCTGCCTAGATTTGAACCTGTCATTGCTGCAAGGAAATTATTTCATATTTATGGCTAGAGGTCCAGACATTCCTGAGGTAGAACCGATCTAAGTTATGTGGTTTTCTGTAAGCGGTCTTGTTTAGCCTTACCAAAATAAATCACAGAAAGTTAGGGTTGGAAGGGACCTCAGGAGTTCATCTAGTCCAACCCCCTGCTCAAAGCAGGACCATCCCCTGCTAGATAACTAGATAATCCCAGCCAAATGGGCATAACCATCTCAAAAGTGAACAATACAATACATTCTTGGCAACCACTGATGCTTAGTATCCAAGAAGACCCCAAGTTGCAAGGGTTAGGTGTCGGACAAAGATTCTTTTGAAGATGCCATGGGATCTAATCTGTGATCCCAACAATTACACCTCCTACCAATGCCAGATGTACAAGGCAGAAGACTTGATTTTGCGATCGGGGATCAGATCCCAATCGCACCATACTTGCCAGTGCAAGGGGAGCCCAGGATCATGTTCCCAGGTGCCCCCTGCACTGGCAAAGTACCTGACAATCAGCTGATTACTGGCTGACTCCAGGGATCATGGAGTTGGTTCAAGTTCTCATGCAATCCCTGGAGCCAGTGAAAGGTCAGTTGATAAATCAACAGATGGGAACATTCTGGGATATTTTAGGCATATCTGCTACAGGCCTTAGCAATAGAAGGTAGGTGTATCTACTGACAAGGGACATGTATGGAGCTGGCCAAATCTGGGATTTCTGTACTGTATTACACACACATTATCCAAGCATCGTCTCAGCTGATCCTCAGGCTATCAATCCTCTTCCATGTACCTTTGTTAAGGCACCAGAAAGTTGTAACTACATAAGCAGTATTGACTGAAGGAGCTGTTCAGGGCACTAACAATATAACAATCCGTGCATCCTCTACAGCCACAAATTTAAAACTTGCATCACTGCATGAGGTAACTATCAGAACAATGACATCATTGCCAGTATTATCTTGTGGTATCACTTAAAAGGAAAAAAACCCCCAGAATCATTCAAAAACAACTCAGTCTACGGTTCTGAGATCCACAGGCAAATCAGAAGCAAAGAAAGTGCTACTAAAAAACATCTGATAGATTCAAGAGATACAGTACAGCTACCTCGTTTTTGATCATCAATACTTGATTGATGACCTCCTATCAGTACACCTTCCATATTACACCAAGACATAAAATCAAATTAACTAGAGTCCAAGAGAACCTAGAAAACGATTAGATTGGAACCAAATTGCTACAACCTTCTCAATAAGCTAAAGATTACTGTACTGCATCCAGTTTTGGGCTCCACAGTTCAAAAAGGACGTGGAGAAGCTTGAGCGAGTCCAGAGGAGAGCTACACACATGATCAGAAGTCAGGAAAACAGACCTTATGATGCGAGGCTGAGAGCTATGGGACTCTTTAGCCTGGAAAAGTGCAGGCTCAGGGGTGATCTGGTGGTCACCTATAAGTTTGTTAGGGGTAATTACCAGGATCTGGAGGAACGTCTGTTCACCAGAGTGCCCCAAGGGACGACAAAATCGGATGGTCACAAACTCCTCTATGACAGTTTCAGGCTGGACATAAGGAAGAACTTCTTTACTGTCCGAGCCCCCAAGGTTTGGAATAGGCTGCCGCCAGAAGTGGTTCAAGCACCTACTCTGAACACCTTTAAGAGGCATTTGGATGCTTATCTTGTTGGGATCCTATGACCCCTGCTGAGTTTCTACCCCTGGAGCAGGGGGCTGGACTCAAAGATCTTCCGAGGTCCCTTCCAGCCCTAATGTCTGTGAAATCTATGAAACAATCTTCACTCAAAAAGATTGAGGCATAGCAATAGTTGAAGATTTCCTGCAGCAAGCAAAGATTTTGTGATAAAAGACAAATCTAACAACTGCTTCTTTGGGAATAGCCAACACTTTATCTTTCCCTGGGAAAGTGATGGCAAAGGCTCAACAACCACATTAAAACAACTGAAAGGCTTGCAGTGGTGTAAAGGGGAACATTACCCAGGAGTGCAGTGAGTTTCGGAAGTAGCCCCACTTGTACCATCTTATTCCTCAAGCCAGTGTCGAATGACAGGTTTAGCAAAAGCCGGAGGGTGATATTCAGCAGGTCTTCATGTTCACATGGCACCATTTTCACCAGTTTTTCTACAATATCCATTTCAACCTGTGTGAAAAGCATGAGAAATTACCACCTCAATACATCAGTCCAAACTCAGCTTTTCTTTGCTTTTTTTTAAGGTATATTTTTAAATGAAAGCAATGTCTAGAGTTATTGGTGTCAATATGTTTCCATTCTAAGCAGCTACACTTCCCAAACATTTCAGATTTGTAGCTAAATTTTCCTTTCAACAAAAACTGGCTTTGTCTAAAGAAAGTATGAATTTAAGTTTGGCTGCCTCTGAAGAACTGAGTAGATGGAAGCAGGAGAGTAAAAATTGAAGTGGGGCTTAAAGAAGGGTTCTGCCTGAAGAGTGACTTACAAGATCAAAGGTTTTAAGTGAAATACAGACAATCTCATAGCAATCTACATTAGAAGAACGGTAGGTACCAAAATAGGACAAGAAACATACAGAGGGTATTTGAGACCTTTCCCTGACTTTCCAGCAAGTCCCTGGACAGGATTTTCTTTATGCTCTCAGTAATGGCTATTTTCTCTGCATTTGAATTTAACAGAGGAAAGAAATGTGTATCGCTGTAAAATTATAAAATGCAATCCAAGGACTGAGCAGTTCTATATTTTTTTTTGTGGAGATCATACTTTGAGTCAGCCAGAACATCTAATCATTGACTGGCAAGGCTTCAGAAATTTTCTCTAACACCTTTTAAGCAAAATCTCTCTGCCTTTACTTATAATCCTTTGCATGAATTTGCCTTCAGGAGTTCTTCTTTAGCCATAAAAAGTTTATGAAAAGAAGTCTGAGAGCCTTCAGGCTCTTCAAGTATAGGTTAGGTCTGTGTGAATAGCCAGCCTTTCAAAGCAAGTACGAAGAGAATGAACTCAAATAGTAAAGATGACAAAACACTGTAAAGCTCCACATTGTGGAACTTCAGAATTAACGTTATTCAAAGAATTGGCACATAACCCCTGGTCCCAAATCAGTCAACCTCACTGCTATAAAACTAGCTAGAAATTATGACACAGATGTCAAGATGCTGGATATGGCATAAATACATAAACAGATCAGTTAAATCAGAAGTGCTTGATTTTTTGGCCCTGCCAACCAGATGACTAGTGTGGGGCTGGTCTGTAGGCTGCGTGCTCAGATTGGACCCTATCCAGCCTCAGCTAAGAACCTGGGATTGGGGCCCCGTGTCACCCCAACAACACCGTGCATACTAGGGCTAGGACCCTGTGCCACCTTAATCCAGCCCCATGTGCCAAGATCAGGCTCCACACAGCCCTGCGTGACCAATCTAGAATGCAGGACCACAACCAGTGAGACTCTGCGTGGAACCCCCTGGGCTGGATAACAGGGGGCTGGATCTGGCTCATGGGCTGTGGGATGAACACCCAAGTTAAACTGTACCATTATAAGCTTTGCCTAAATAAACAAAATGGAATAGGGCCCTAAGCAACTAAATATTTACTTGGTTTTGCTCCCAGAGGTTATTTTAGACAACTGTCAGAACCCTGTTTCTTTCATCAGTAGCTTCCTAAACACGTTTACTTTTGTCATCTAAAACACCATCTGTACTATCATATAAAAACATTTGAGATGACAGCCAAACTAAATTTTACAATCCTTTGTAAAAAAAAATCTCTTTCTGGTGGCTCAGACACACCGAAATAAAATAAACTCAATTTGTTTAATTTGCCTCTCCAATAAATCAAATGGAATGTGGAAAGTGTGCCCAACCAAATCCTTATTTTTCTGATAAAAGTGATCCAGAACAGCGTATGATTATAGATTGAACCAAATACCATACACCTTAGAAATATGACAAATTCCTCAGAATACACTGCTCAGTGTCTTACTTCTGTTATTAAACAGAATGCACTCATACAACAGGAAAAATATTCTAGTAATTTGTGTATTTATTGGCATTACAAACAAAAGTAAGACTGTGGACCAGTCACGAAGAAGCAACTATGTATAGTTCTAAACTGATATGTTACTACATCTTTGTGAACTTTTTCAATCTTAGATTTCAAACTTCATCATTATGTCTCATGCTACCCCCTTGACAGATAAAGGATTATTTTCTCCATTAAAAACAGACTGGTGAACAAAGCTACAGAAAATTTAAATAGCTTCTCTGATGCCACAAAAGGATTAAGCAAATGAGAGTGTGGACACATTTGGCTCAAAAAGAGCACACAGCAAGACAAATCTTGTTTTTTCTAGGGACTTGAGACTTCTCACCCACTACCCCTAAGGGTTTATGGAGATTTTCTTTGTCTCAAATACCTGGGAGTCAGTGGAAGCTGCATGAAACAGTACTAGACTACATCTTACAGGAATATGCAAAAAGGGCTGCTTTGAAGCCTATGCTGCTTGGGACAGTAGTCAGCTGGGTTATCTGCCTGCCAAAGGATCACCAGATTCCCATTCCCTGAAACAAGTTGTCAAATGGAAATCTCTCTGCTTCTGGGAAAGGACACATGTAAGCTCATAGGATCACAGGGCTAGAAGGGACCTCATGAGGTCACCTAGTGAATCCCTTTGCTCAAGAAGAGAGTATGCCTGGCATAAACCATCCCAGTCAAGTGACTGCCAAACCTAGCCTGTTCCAATTCTTAACCATATACATAGTCAGAAAGTTCTTCTTAATCTTCAACCTAAATTTTCTCCGCAGCAGTTTGTGGCCATTGCTCCTAGTCTTGTCCCCTACAAGCCATAAAAAAGAGTCTTTCGCCATCTTCTTTATAATCACCCTCCAGATATTTAAAGATTGTTATCAAATCCACCCTCTGTTTTCTCTTCTCCAGATTAAATAATCCTAATCCTTTCAGACTTTCCTTGTGTGTCTCTGCATATCTTTCTTGAAGTGTGGGGCCCAAAACTGGACACAGTACTCCAGGTGAGGCCTCGCCAGTGCCAAACAAGAGTGCTTGGAAAGTTGAAAGAATCATTACAGTTCTTCCTTTCATTGTATTTACAGGTAATTTTGCTCTGTTGAGGACATCTTACTCTGTGGTTCTACATGTTAATACATATAGAATGTTTTATTGTATATTTTGTTGCATACATGTTTTGTTGTATATTCCTGCTGTGGTTTGGATTTTGTTTTTTAAATAGTTACTTCACCTCTATTTCACTTGCATTGACATTTCTAGGACCCTTGTGTGAAGAAACCAACATATTCCAGTGGATTACTATGAGACATACCATGTCATTTTTGTTCTCCATAAAAATGCTGAGTTTCTTCAAGAAAGACACAACCAAAATAAGCAGCTCAAAATTATCTCGATCCAGTGCTTTCACTAGCATATGGACAATATTCTTGTTCCTCATCTTCAGCTCAGTGCGTGTGTCCTCAGCAAGGTTCAGCAGCAGATAGAGAGCAACTAACGCATCAACATAAAATTATATCAACAGGTTAAAGAGCAGTGGAACTGCATCGATTCACAAGTACATTAATGGTTGAGAATATGATTTGCAAAAAAAGTTCTGAGCTGGCCCATTTGATCATTTTAACTAATGGGAAGAACTATGAAATAATAAAATAAAAAAGCAATTTTCCATTAAAATAGGTGGTCAAAAACTACTTTTGTAAAACTTACAACCACTAGACATATTGATGTGATTTTTTTTTTCAAATTTCAAAGGAACAACTTAGGGCAGGAGGGGAGGAAAGAACAATTACTCTGTAGTGATTGCACTGCAAACATTTCAGCATTGTGATGAACTGATGCCGAAGTTGACTAGAGACGGATGTATATTAATTACACCTTATTGTTTGGGGGAGGAGCAGCAGGGGAAAAGGGTAAAAAGCCCCACACCCAAAGAACAACAAAGGGTGAGCTGAAGTTAAGGATCTAACTCTATTGCTTTGTACCTTGTATGATCATCAGTTATGGGAATTAACTAGTTAATTAACTAGTTAAAAAGTTAAAGAAATGGTTAACTTTTAACTTTAACTAGTTCAATTTTTCAGGTGTCAACTTCTAACTAGTTTTAAAAAAAGGTTACACTTTAAAAAAAAAAAGTTAAAGTTAAGTTAAAAGTTAAAAAACCCCTGAAATCTGGCTTTCCCAGAGTTTTTCCAGTCACTCTCTAGGACTTACCTGAAATTATATTTCTTTATTTAAACTCTAGGACTTCTTGTTTGAGAGACAGAGTAGTGTGCCTTCCTATGAGATATGGTCTCTTAAGAACTAAAAGTCCCAGAGTTCCTTAATTCATGCGGGCATTTTCTATGCATTTGCAGAAGTCAACAGGGCAGCCAGTTGGCTGCAGGAGAGGGAACAAGCATTCCCTCATCTGCCCATGTAGAGTGATTGTTCAGGAGTGGGGGCTTAGTTTTCCAAGACAGAGGAAGAAATTTGTCAGATGTAAATTTTGAAATGCAGCTTTTGCTGAAGTTCAATAAGCATGTTTAAATAGTTTCTGCTATGCAACTGAACATTCTTTTTCTCATTTAGACTGATTTTCTCATTGCAGTCTAATTTTGATTTTCAGACTCTATTTCTAATTCAGATGTATTTCATACCCTTTTGATACCTTTTGAGCAATAAAAATTGTAACAACAGAGGTTTTCTGTGGAAACAGCTTTCATTTGTCACCTGGCTATGAATATCTCCTTTCTGTTATTCTGGTATACCTATATGATGCATTAACTTTTACAAAGTACTTCATCATGGAGAGGGTGAGAAGGATTTAACATTACATAAGTATTGGTAAATCGTTATTCTGAAAACTGTATGACAAGTATAACATTGTTTTCAGGTAAAGCAGGGTGAGTTCTGGGTAAATTAGTGTGCTTCTGTGGGCTTATGGAAAAGAAATCCACTCATTGCATTTGAAAATGAAAAATGATGCTAAGAGGCAATTCACTATGTTTCATGCATTTCTCATGAATCAACAACTTGTAACTAGTTACTCTCTTTTTAACTTACCTTTTAACTAGTTGAAAATGGAAATACTTAACATTTAACTTAAGTTAATTTTAAAGGTTGCTAACTTTTCACTTTAACTAGTTACATTTTTCATAAATTTTCCCCATGACTGATGATCAGCCACACCTATGCCCAGTGGGTACAAAATGTTACCATTCTGATTAGGCAGTACTTCCACATGCAATGCAAAATTTCTCCAGGTTTTACTACTATCAGTAGTAATGCATACAAAATGTTTTGGATTTTTCTTCAGGCAGTGTCATTTTAGTTTACTTTTCCTTTTAACCCCAGCTATATTTTTGCAGTTGCACCTGCCAAAACTTGCCATGGTTGCTGGCCGCTGCATGGTATAACTCCTCAGCATGAGTCTGCCTGTTTTGACAGAGACTTAGTATCCAAAGCAAGCTTTCCCTCTCAGTGCTGCAGGACTGTTTTTTCAAACTGTATTAACAGTAAGTGTATTACAAAAGATATTAAATCACTTTTTAAAAAGTAAATTAAAATCAGTAGTCTTGGACTGACATCCTTAGAAATGCAACTATTCACACACATGCACTGTAGACAGTAAAATGCAGGCTCCTTCTACTATCCTTAGCCCTGATTTAAAGGATTCACCCATGATGGGGCTGGTGAGGGGAGGATAGGCAGTCTCCTTGGCTTATTCAATCCTGGGCCTCTGTACTAAGAAAATGAATAAAGTAGTCAATTAGCATGTCTAGTATTGATAGATTTCAGCTATCAATTGGCATCTCCACTGATTTCATTGGAATTAACACACACTAAATGACTTGGTTCTTGCAAAACACAAGCACTGATCAGTGGAAAGAACAGTGCCATCAGCAGTACATGCTCACCTGCACGAGCATACATGTTGATGGATTTTCTTGAAGACTGACTAATCACTTTGAAAACAATCTTTACCACACTGCAAAATCTGCAGAATATAGATTAAGTCGACTGGGTTTTTTTTTTTCTCTAATTATTCATAAAAGTTCTTCCTATTAGTTAAAATTAATCAGCAGAATCTAGCTCTAAATCTTATAACAAGTATTTACTACAATCCCCTTACCCACAGGTCAGGTATTCTCCTGCTTATTGTTTATCTTTTAGGAGAGCCTACCTCGCAGTAATTGCTCCTGTTTGACAACCAGCCCTTGGTATTTTTTATAGGTTTTGTCATACTCCTTTTTCAGGGTTTGATTCTCAGGATCGTCATCAAGTAAATAGCTAGAGTTAAGGATGACTGTAATACAAAGGACACAGAGAAATCAATACTCTATATTTTGATCACTAGTGGGAAATTATACTGGTACTATCTGTATGATAATAAATGGTGAAGTCATCCATGGAAGATGTGGGGGAACTGGGTCACTGGACAGATCACTGCATAAGACCTACATAAATACTCTATAGGCTGTTGCCTACAGAAACTCATGCCTCTGAGCCAGTTAGTCTCTAAGGGTGTCTTTACAAGTGCTCCAGGGCAGCGGGGGAGAGGAAGGAACAGCATTTTAATTAGAGTGGGTCTCTGGAGCTGCTCTAATTAAAACTCCCGCAGTGTCTTGTGTGTATTCAGCATCCCGCGCTTCAAAATAGTGGTGGGGGTGCTTTAACTAAAATTCTTTTGATGAACTTTACTTAAAGTGCCCCCACTGCCATTTTGAAACACAGAGACACTGAATGCACATGACGCCAAGGCTCCTGGAATGTTCCAATTAGAACGTATTCAAATGTGCTAGAGCAGGTGTTGGGCATGTGTATAGGTGCCCTAAGGTGCCACTCTTCCCTACCTTCTATCTTTCCCTTAGCATCTTCTCTCTGACACTGACAGAAACAGGATACTGGGTTAAATAGAACTGTTGTCTCACCAGGTACGGCATTGCTTATCTTCTTAATAAAATGTGGCCCACACTCCAAAGACATTTAGAAAAACCTGGTGAAAGGTATTCTATTAGTAATAAAATACTTCCTGCAAGACATCACAAATAAAAATTTAACTTGAAACCATTCAACAAAGCACTTCCCTGCCCATTTCTCTCACTTTTTGTTTTCATCTGTTTTCATCCTGTAAGTAAGATGTTACTCACATTTTTACAATCTGTTGCATTGACATGAGTTGCTGCATATAGCTCTCACTTCAACTAATAACAGTACTAAAGACCAGGCAAAAGCTGTAAAGTTTTCCAGATACACTAAAAGGATATCAGCTTTCTTCTTTTTGGCGAGTTCCTCCTGCCAGAGCTCATGTCTCTTCAGCTCATGATCTATTATATTCATACACAGAGCTCCAATTTTGTAGTGCGTGATTAGCCCATGAAACTGAGAAAAACTAGATATAAAAATACATATACATGTAAGAACTGCACAAGAGAAAAAAAGATATATAATAAAAAAGTACTTTCAACTGAAACATTAAGATCTTGCAATGCTGAACAATATGAAATGTTTTTATTAGAGCTGGTCAAAAACAATTCAATGGAAATCTTTTGTCAGCAAATGCCATTTCACTGAAATGAAAACGTTTCATAGGAATGTGTTTCTGTTGAGTGAGAGAAGTCAATTTTTATTTTAAGTAGAAACATTTCATTTTAACATGACCCTTCCACTTCAATTCATTTTGACAATTAATTATATTAATAGTCTAAGCAAAATGAATTAAAATGTATAAGAATATTTCATTTCAACACTGACTTGACAAAATGGTCCCAAATAGATTTTTTTCCAGGATTTTCATTTCATAGGAAGTGTCAATGTTTTTTGTTTCAGAACTGAAACAAAAATATTCTGAAACTGCTGTAGCTTCCTTTCGAATGGAAAGTCCATTTTCTAACCAGCTCTAAACTGTCACGTTATAAAATGGTTCAAAGACTCTACACAAATAAATCAGTCACCATCCACTTACCTGACATCTCCCCTTCCATCAGTAGGTCTAGATATAGTGATATTTTACTGTTATCTACACTAATAGATTTCAATCAACTGCCTGCGTTTTGAATATTGTTTTCTTCAGCCGGTGAATGTACTTGGGAGATTATAAAAGAGGCAGCACAGTTTAATGGACAGAGTACAGAAATACAACTAAAAAACAAGGGCTATTCCTGGCTCAGCTGAAAACTGTGTAACTGTGAGTTTACCATCAGTGCCTCAGTTTCCGCACCTTGATGGTTTTCAGTAAAAGTGTTTCAATATATATTTCAGAAGAGCACTAGAACAGAAAATAGAAAATGCAAGGCAACTGGTAAGAGGATGCTGCTCATTTGTGCACAATGACTTTCACTTACCTTGAAAAGCAGAAGAAAATATAAATTATGTTAGTAGCAAGTTCCACACTTTGTTTCCAGTCTTCTCTCAACACTCTTGCCAATGCACCCAGTGCAGTTTCTAAAGTTAAACATGATTAAAATAATATTTATAACCGATTTCTCACTCTCTCTCTCACACCAGCTTAAATCATAAAGGGCTTAATGCACACCATTCATTATATCCTGCCTATTTATTGTAGTAAGATTTTTCAGAGCCCTCTGCCAAACTAACATGTCACATTCTTCATAGAGCCTCTGTCTCTCTATGGATTATGTTAAAATACTATAGTGTTTCATTTCAATTGGTTTTAAAAGTCACAAATCCAGAGAAGGGGTGAAAAAGGACAGAGGCTGAGTCTGTCAAAGCTCTAAGGTAACTCTGACAAATTTACCACCTTTATGGCTGTGTTCTCCCACTGTCTCCTAACCTCTCAGGGTCTCAGGCCTTCTGTCACACCACAATTTTCTGCATGTTCAGTAACCTCAAACAATGTACATCACCCTATTTCAAGCTCTCTTTTTCTCTTTGTTTTCCTTCCCTTCCCTCTCCTGATCAGAAGTCAACTGCCAAAAAGGCTTGCAGGTTATAAGAGGGTTTTTCACGAGGTCATTTTTAATGAGAGAGAGTGCATGAAGAAGGAAACTGGATGCTGAAGAGAGTACAAAAGGTATCTAGACTCCTTAAAGAATTCTCACCTATGCCCAAAGACTGATAAAGGCAACGAAAACAGGGGAATATGTGAAAGCATTTATTATTTTGTCTAAATCAGTATGCCACACATCCTAGATGAAGTAAGAATAATAGAGGTTTTTTTTTTAAACCCTTGCAAATGTGTGTCCCTGAAGAGATGCACGGTAAACTCAGAGTATGCACAAGACAGGAACTTTGGGAAAGTATGGAGATTCTAGGGGGGACACTGAAAAGACAGGGGTCAGAACAAGGAGGCCTGAGAAAGATGGGCCAAAGACTAATTTTCACAGAGAAGTAGCAGACAGTGCATGTGCCATGGAAGTATATTTGAGGAACCAGAGCTGAAACCAGTGGGCAGCATCTAAGATGACAGAGATTCAGCATGGGACCAGCATAGTGGGAAATATGCAGCAGCCTGGTCAGAATTCTTCAGAGAAAGCTCTACCAGCTCTGTGACAGCTGGCTTTATTTTACTTTGAAACAAACTAACATTAGAGTACAAACCTAATAAAGGACCACATGGTATACATGTTTCCCAAAAGAAGAAAGAACTGTACAGAGATGTAAAAGAACAGTGCAACTTTGAGAAGATTTGGAAGTTACCGTTGAGGAGCAATTCTTCCAGGTTATCAGGGTTCCGGGCCAGCTGTAGGATAAGGGCAGAGCCGCGCACCTTGTCAGGAATATCCTCATACAGTAACTCGATGTATTCATCCATGTCATTAATATTAGCTACTTCATCGATCTGAAAGCACAGGCATATTTGGACTTTAACACACAGAAGGAACCACTTCAGCTTCATACTGAGTTGGGTTACTTTGCACACAAAGCAGAAAAAACTTCATAACTAACTATGCGTTAGGATGTAAAAAAATATGAACTGAATCATTGCAACTGACAGGCAGGAAAACAGAAAATATAAAATCACAAAACACAAGAGGTGCTTAGAAGTGGCTTGGGGCTTCCAACCTTATATTCCAGACCCTTCGCCTATTTATACTGCAGGATGCTACACTTACAGTCAGGCGTACAACTTAAATACTTTAGCCTTCAAGGAGATGTTTAACACTCTATTGTTATAGAGTTTTTAAAACAAGCTCTTTGGTTAAAAAAAAGAAAAAAGAAAAACAACACTTCTTCGATATCTTACTCATCTTATTGCATCCATTTTTATTGTCCTTTTTAAATAAAAAATACTTTCATCAGGGTAAAGGTGTCTATACTTGAAATCTCTTAAATTCTACGCCCAATTCCTACCTCCATTCCTTCAAAGGGGGGTGGATCTTTTGGTTTATTGGATTTCTCTTTCTTTTCTGCAGTGAGAAAAGGCATGGTTATAATTAACATTGTAAATATTCATAGGCAATAGCATGCTAAATATTATAATAATTTGTACTATGGTAGCATCAAGGAGATTCTGTGATAGGACTCCCAACCCAGAACAAAAAGAGGTTTCTTGCCCCAGAGAGCTACAAGTCTAAAAGTTCAAGCTTTGTTTTAGCTCAATTCTGTAGCCATGAAGAAGAAGAATGAAGAAGAAAATTCTGCTGTGACATTTTTATTTTCAAGGCCAGGACACTGGTGTAACTCACTAATATACTGGTGTAAAAAGGGAACAGACAATTTATAGATCTACATGAATGTCACTTACCAGAATCCAGTGTAGAGGTACACAAGAAAAAAAATCAGGAGTAAAACTACACTGGTCTAAAGTTACACCACCACTGCAGGTGTCGTGTCCACTTCTATCCCTGGGTAGCTACTGGTTCCACTCACAGCGGCAAGGTCCTAAACTGGCACCTACTAAGGCAGCAACCTCAGGAGATCTGGTCACCTGTCCATTCTACACACTAGTGAAACTTATACTGGTGTACAAAATTAATCTAAGTTACATTGGTGTTAAGGTGTTGCATATAACTTTTTCAAAACTAAAACTTTTAATGCATCTCTAAAAGTCTACTATTTTAACACTGCAAGAGTCAGAAATTTGAGAGGCAAGTTCCACATGTGTGTGCACTTTGGAATATAGTCTATACTACAATATCACAAGATCATAGGTAGCCTCGGTGTGAAACAGGACTCAACCCCTTGTATAATGTTCACTTGTGAAGAAGGTCAGCAAGAGATTTGAAACTTAAATTTTATGTAGGGGTAGGAAATGACTGCTTTGATTAGGTTACTTGGCTAATCAGGAATTTGTAAAATAAACCTTGATTCACCAAGATACTGAACTCCTTATAATTTCATCGAGGCTTAATACCCCTGCTTAAGTAACTGGCTGAACTGAGCCCATAGCTATTACCCGTGGAGTATGACAGTAAAAGGGAGACTTAGGACTGTCATGCAGTAAGGGGGATGTCAGTCCAGGTTTTTCAGTCACCGATAAGAAACATTGGTTATTAATATAATAATCAGAAGTTCTGATTTCCTGTGGCAAAAGGCTTGAGTTTAGCACTTTGTTCTCATCAAGCTCAGGGTATAAAAGCTGAATAACCACTTCAATGGACTGACCCAACTGCACCCAAACATGTAACATGCTGGTTCAAAACAGACATCCTTGGGACAAGGAAAGCACTTTTTAAACCCCACCTTTTGCTTGAAATTTTGCTACAGTAGGAAACAGCTATAGGCAAGTTCTGAAAACTACAAAAAAAAGCAATGCAATAAATATGACCTGAAAAGTGTATAATACTGGACTTCTTACTGTTTTGGTTTTCTTTAAAATAAAAGATCCTGAATGGTCAGTTTTCTTGTTTCAAGGAGTTGATCTTTTATTTCTAGTTCAGAAACATCTGTAATTTTGAGTGGTTGTTCTCATTGGAGCACTATGTCAGAAGACCCAGAGAAAAGGACTGGGCATTCTCTCAACAGTTAGTTGAAAATATGAAGCATTGGATATTTATCAAAGAAAACTTTTCTTCTTGTTTGCTAGACATATGAGTTACATACGGCTTGACACCACAAAGAAAGAAAAAACCATTTTGAAATCATCTGAATAGAAATCAATTCCTCTCTCAATCAGGTCTCACCTCATTTGCATGTCTGAATCACAAAAATACTACTTCTCCACCCACAGATCTGGAAGTAACAGGGAGGCAAAAGCTAAATTTCTAATATACAGAACAAGGAGAAAGATGCAATTTCATGTCAGACCTTCCTTACGCTTCATAGGAAAAAATGCAAGTAAACTGGCACAAGCTCAATACTTGTATTTTTCCAGAAAGAACTATGCAAAGCACTACAGAAAGCATCTAGTTTAGAATACAGAAGAAAATACAGTTAAATAAAACCCTAACAGTATATCTATACAATTCAGAGAGGAATTGTTCAGGTTATAGGCATTTACACTCCCTCCCCCAAATCATGGGTTTGTCAGCATAAAGGTTTTCAAAAGGCTAAACACAGTGGTCCTCAATCTTCACTGGCCTGCAAGCAACAATAACAAGCCAATAACAGACTGCAGGCAGTGACCATCTTTTCTCTCCCTGTCAACTTCTGTTCTAACCTTGTAATTTTCTGTGGCTGCAAGCAACCTCATAGGGTCTCAATGGCAACATGATGCTTGTGAACCCAGTGTTAGAGGCCACCACCTTAGCAGTTTTAAAAGAGAACCCGGACTTGCCTGGAAGCTGATCCAGGAATTTTCTCTTTGCTCAAGTCTTACTGAGCACATAAGCTGAAAAGGCTAATTAACATTACCAAATTTCCATGTGGCTCATGGCTGAATAGTGTTAAACAGAATGTTAAGCAGAGTCTTAAATAAAGCTAATGTGAAATAATACCTCTCTTTTACTAGATGGATTAAGGGTTCTCAGTATTACAAAAAGCTCTGCACAGAACTATTGCTTTCATGCATCTCATCTGAAACAATCTATCCTATCAACCAGCTATAAAGGAAAAGAGAAGATATTAGAGTCTAATGGACAGAATTCCTTTAAGTCACCTGTCTGGCACCATCTAAAACAGTTACTGCAGAATTTAGAACAGAAGATTTTAATTGAAAGAGACAAAGCAAAAGAGAAGCACCAATATTAAGTTTGACTAATGAAAAGAAAAATGTACTTGGATCATCAAAATGGCTGCTCTTTTCCCACAAGTTTCTGTCATTTTTTCATGTACATTATAAACACCCCTCCCTACTCCTGTCCTCTTCACCCTTCAAATGTCCCCATAGCAAGCAAAGGAGTTTCTGAACTAGAAAACCCAAAATACAAAATATCACCAGCACCACTATACACTAGCTCCACATTTTACCCTAATCCCTGTACCACTTACCTTTCCCTGATGAGGCATCTCTGCGGTTCTGCAGATAGTACAGAAGTTGTTCTACCTCGGCTAGTCTGGAGGGGTGAATGAGCTTACATTCCTCAACCACCTTACGAGCCAGGGAGGCAATGTCTGTGTTTGCATTGAGACTCTTCAGCCGAATGCTGTAAAACAGTTCAAACAGAAAAATCTTACACCAGCTGGGGAGAAAACCAACTTCAATCACCCAGTTTAAGCTCATACGCTCATTAATTTTTCAAAGCAAAAATAATCCAGAGACCTCTGATATCTGGACTGAAGTTTCCATCAACCAATGTCAAAAAATGGTGGCAATCAGAGCTCCAGAATGACAAGAAAATGCCTGTCAAATTGATTAAATAAGGTAGGGCTATTTGTCAGCTGACCAAAACATAGCCTTAGTAAAGTGGCTATATAAGCAAATGCCTCTTATCCAACTTAGGCACGGTAGTTATCACAAGTGATCTGGAGATGGCATTCACAATGGCTATTAATAATGTGACACTCCCAAAGCACAACACAGAAAAAGGTACCCCTATGAATAAAATCTCCAGCATGCATCAGCTGTGCCTCAAGGTGTTCTCACATTGTATTTACCCACATTAGAGAGATTTCCTTTTTTTTTTCCTCTTATGAGCCATGCAAAATTATAGACCTTATGAGTAACAGACAGTGAGCAAAGGAGATATCTGTAGACACATGAGGAGGTAGAATGGAAGGAACTCCGAGTCTCAGATGGCAATAAAGTCAGTTCATTGTAAACCAAAGGCACATGTTTAATGTACTCAAAAACTCTGCAATAATACTTATCTTATATAAGGGAAATGTTTTTTTTTCCTGATCCTTATTTTTAACACAACACACACAGCCATTCCTGCTCTTCATCCCCCTCAACTTCCACAAAACCCTTCACCATCGGGGGCCAGGTTTTTTGTCCTCTTCCCCTCCCCACCCTAACTTCTTCACCCTGCAGTTCCTTCTCCCTCTCCTTATTCTCAGAACCTGCTCTCCCTGAGCACAGAATGTAACGAACAAATTTGAAAACAGTGATTTTACAAACCCATAATAATCTTCATATGTTATCTGCAGACTTAGTTCATCCAGAATTGATGTGCATTATACCTTTTCCAAAACTGCTGCAAGTTTTAGCACAGGTACTCTATAAACATACTTTTAAGTAGCACTTTTGTACCCACTTACATATCGTACAATTTTTTTAAAAATATATTACGTTCTGAGGGCCAAATCAGCCAATCAGGTCCAGCTTCAATTGGGCAAAGCCCAATAGTCAAGTTCCAAATTTGTCTGAGCGTTCAAATTTGTGTGGCTCTACTGTTGGGCAAGTATCTTCCCTCCCAAACTCAGCAGGGATCCTGGTTTTCTCCATTCAAAAATCACAAATTCTCTGATAAAACATATATTAGCAAATTCTCTGATAAAAAATCCCAGAATCCATGATTAAAATGAAATGTCACTATATATAGGTATCAATTGAACACAATGTTTTATTGATTATATTTACAATTTTAAAGCAATTTGGAAGCCTACCAGTGCCTCAATCACTATAATAAAATAAATTCTAAATACCTATAAATTTTGGAATTTGATTTTGGGATTTTTATCATGGAAAAATCAGAGCTCCCCGTCCCCTTCGCTCACATGATGCAGGCCCAGGCCCCTCACTCCCCACCCACAGCCCCTCCACCCTGCTGGTGCCCCTTGCCCCCACCCCCCACACCTCAGCTCTACTGGAGGGGTCTCCCAGCTGTCAGGGCTACAGAGGCAGGGACTAAGCTGCTGCCCACAGGAGGGGGTGGCTGCTGCAGCACGGCAGAGTGCACAGCCAGGTTGCCCCTCCCCTGCAGGTGGCACAGCCAGAACAAAGCCTGTGGCAGCAGGGACAGGCTGCGCACTGCAGGCTTGGGCTCCCTGCCCTGCTGCCTTGCCCCTGGGGCCTCCACAGGCCAGCCGGTGGGACCCAG
>NW_017728993.1:66649014-66650215 GCF_001723915.1 Gavialis gangeticus
CAGCAGGGACAGGCTGCGCACTGCAGGCTTGGGCTCCCTGCCCTGCTGCCTTGCCCCTGGGGGCTCCACAGGCCAGCCGGTGGGACCCAGTGTGGCACAACTGAGTGAAGAATCTCCTTGCTGCCGCTGCGAGCACCATGTTGCCCTGATGACAGCAGTGAGGGGCACAACTCTGTGCCACTGCTCCCAGGCATGCAGTGAGCACTTTGCCAGGGCAGCACGAGGCTCACAGCAGCGGCAAGAAGCTTCCCTTCCTGGCTGCACTCTGCCCTGCAACACCAGGTCCCACTCGCTGGGTCGCAGAGGTCCCCAGGGGAAGGCAGCAGGGCAGGGAGCCCAAGCCTGAAGTGGGAAAGCAGGCCCTGACAATCTACACCCCAGGATACTCAAGGAGCTGGCGAGCATCATAGCTCAGCCCCTGGCACAGATCTTCAAGAACTCCTGATGCTCTGGTGAAGTGCCCAAAGATTGGAAGAAGGCCAGCGTGGTGCCTATCTTCAAGAAAGGGAGGAAAGTGGATCTGGCAAAATACAGGCCCATCAGCCTGACCTCTATCCCAGGAAAGGTCTTAGAAAAGATTATCAAAGAGGGCATTCTTAACGGACTGGCTGACGGCAACAACCTGAGGGATAGTCAGCACGCGTGTGTTGCGGGTAGGTCTTGCTTGACCAATCTTATTTCCTTTTACGACCAGGTGACCTATCTATCACCTGGAAAGGGAGAGGAGATTGATGTTGTATATCTTGACTTTTAAAAAAGCCTTTGATCTGGTATCCCATGATCACCTCTTGGCAAAACTGGCCAACTGCGGCCTCAGGTCCACCACAATCCATTGGCCGGGGTATTGGCTCCATGGTCGGACCCAGAGAGTGGTGGTTGACAGAAGTCAATCGTCATGGTGCCCTGTGACCAGTGGGGTCCCTCAAGGCTCTGGCCTTGGACCTATATTGCTCAACATCTTCATTAAAGATGTGGACATTGGGGTCAGAAGTGGACGGGCCAAGTTCGCCAATGATACCAAACGCTGGGGTAAAGCATCCACATCTGAGGACAGGATGAGAATCCAGGCTGACCTTGACAGGCTCGGGAAATGGGTGGACGAGAACCTGATGGTGATCAACACAGAAAAATGCAAGGTTCTCCACCTTGGGAGGAAAAATCTGCAGCATCCTTATAGGCTCGGCAGTGCTACGCTGGCTAG
>NW_017728993.1:66650271-66673685 GCF_001723915.1 Gavialis gangeticus
TTCTCAAACAAATCCCGGGATGTCACTCTCTTGTTGTACTCAGCCTTAGTGAGGCCGCAGCTGGAGTACTGTGTCCAGTTTTGGGCCCCACAATTCAAAAAGGATGTGGAGAAGCTTGAGAGAGTCCAGAGAAGAGCCACGTGCATGATCAGAGGTCAGGAAAACAAAACTTACAATGACAGGCTGAGAGCTATGGTACACTCTTCAGCCTGGAAAAGCGCAGGCTCAGAGGCAATCTGCTGGCCACCTATAAATTTATCAGACGTGTTCACCAGGATCTGGGGGAACAATTGTTCACCAGAGCACCCCAAGGGATGACAAGGTCAAACAGTTAAAAACTCCTGCAAGACCATTTCAGGCTGGACATAAAGAAGAATTTCTTTACTGTCTGAGCCCCCAAGGTCTGGAATAGCCTGCCATCAGAGGTGGTTCAAGCACCCACATTGAACGCCTTCAAGAGAAGTCTGGATGCTTATCTTGCTGGGATCCTATGACCCCAGCTGACTTGCTGCCCCTGGGGCAAGGGGTTGGACTCAATGATCTTCCGAGGTCCCTTCTAGCCCTAATGTCTATGAAATCTATGAACCCACCCCGCACACAGATCTGGGGGGCACATGCTCCCCTGCACCCCTCTGGGAGTACACTCAGTGGCGGGGAGCCAGCCTCACCCCTTTTTGCACCCCCCCAGACAAGCTGCCCACAGACCCCTCCCACTCCCTGCCAGGGCCCTGTGACTGTGCATTCTGGCCCTGGGCCCCAAACCCCATCCACTGCCCAGCTGGGCAGCAACCCCAGCCCACCTCCCTCCTTCACTTTGGGGGCCTTCATTCCCTCCCCCACCAACCCAACCCAACCTTACCTACAGGAGCTGCTCTCCAAGCTTCCTAGCAGCCATGTGTACATGTAAGCACACATATAGCGCCCCCTGCCTGACCACCCTCCTCCCACTCCCCCTTGCACACTGGAATCCTGCCAGCCTGCAGAGAGCTCTTTGCAAAAGTGGAAAATCTGTGCGTTTCTCTGTTAAAATGAGAAATCTGCTTTCTTCTCAGTTAAAAGGGGGGGGAAAAAAAATCGACACTTTTTTTCATTTTCCATGGGAAACAGAAAACCTGGATCCCTGCTCATCAGTCTGAGGCTTTGTATACTCCCCAAATCTGTGGCAGACATCCTATGTACAAGCCCCAGGCCTGGAGGCCCTGGGATTCAGACACCTCCTAGTCTCACTTGCTCCTAGCCAAAAGGCCAAGCACCAAGCCAGCAGAAAGCACAAACGCAGTCTTCCCTTACTACAAAATTGTATAGTCAAGTTTTCCCAGCCTGCCCAGAGTGCAAGGGACAGGCCTCACCATGGGAAAATCACCTTGTTGATCATGGTATCTCCCCTGCCAAGTAGGTGCAGTGGTGGGGGGCAGGATGACCTAGCACAGTAGGGGGACAAGAAAGGAGACAGGGCAGATGACAACGTTTGATCCTATCCAGTCCCAGGCCCATCCGTCCTGCACCCACCACCGAAGTCACCAGACATAATGGGTGGGCAGGGTCTCCATGGAAACCGGTCAGGACCTGCAAGGGAAAGGCACGCTCAGTCGGGAGGCCGAGACAAGCCTGCAGGCAGACAGGGAGCAGCATCAAGGAGTGGGACAGACAGGTATGGCCAGGATCACAGGGCAGTGACAACGTGGGGCCAGGGGCTGAGCCAAGATTCATGCCTCACCTATCCCTGCAACGGGCACCATTTTTGCAGGCAGGGACATGCCAAGGAACAAACTGCAGCTCTGCCCCGGGCCCCAGCACCGCGCTGGAACTGCCTCATGATCCCAACCTTGCCATCTTGTCCTGCTCCCAGGTGCTTCTCTCCACCTGCCCATGACCCCATCCCATTCACCTGGCTGAGCACATCCTGCCCACAAGGGTCCCAGGCCAGCCTCCATACAGGGCCCACCCACCCACTCCATCCAGCATGCCTGGAGGCAGGTGTGGGGTGGATAGGCTGGGATGGCCAGGCCACATCCAGTAATGACAAAGGCAGCAGCAGCCAGAAGGAGTTCAGTTGCTGCATCGCCCCTGGCCCCCATGCCTGGGCCAAGGGACCCACCACAGGCTGGATAATCCCTTGGATTGTACTCAGCAGCAACTACCATATATTTTATAAAGATGGGCTACATGAAGGTAGCCTTGTGGTAGGTTTCCATCAGCATTTCTGCCTTTTGGCTAAGATCAAATGCTGCATAACCCGCCACTATGCCAAGCTGATGCAGGGCCTCAGGACAAGGTTCCCTCCAGGCTGCACGTGTGCGCAGCCGTGCACAATTTAATACCATGCTGCGCACTAACTTATTAACGCTGCACACCTGCCCAGAGAGGAGCTGGGCTGCAGTGCAGCAAGGCAAAGTGGGGGCTGGCACAGGCTCTGCTAGCACCAGGGAACTGGTCTGCTGGATCAGTGCCGCTCCCTGGATTTCAGCTGCTTTTACACCGCAGAGCTGGAGCTGCCCCCCACCCCCCCAGCCTGGGCTGCACCTGTCCCGTGCACTCACCTGCCCGCCTGCACTGCCTTGTTTGGCAGCATCGCCTAGTGGCTGCAGGGAGTGGCACGGGCGGAGCTGGAGGAGGGGCCGGGCCAGGCAGCTGGGAGCAGCCATGTCTTTCTGCGTCTTCTTCGGTGGGGAGCGCTACAGAGGCCACTCTGAGCCGGGTGAACAAGGGGGCGCTGCCGGTAGGGCCCTGCTTCCCATAGGGGGCTCAGGGCCCACAGGGTGCCTCTCTGGGGGCCCCACTGCCTATAGGCACCCCTACCCCCTATAGAGACCCTGCTGCCCTGAGGATGTCATAGCTTCCCCTACAGGGATCCCCACTGCCTACAGGGTGTCCATGCTCCCTTATGGGGTTCCCCTGTGCCCCAATGGGACCCTAACCAACCAACCCTAACCTGGGGTCCCCTGACCCCCAGTTGTCTTTCCTGCCTGGTGCAGGGGGGGGCTGGACCCAATGATCTTGCAAGGTCCCTTCAAGCCCTTACAATCTATGAACCCTATAGACAACATCCAGTGTTCATGCTCCCTTATAGGGGGCCCCTGTTCCCCCAAGACAGCCGCACTGCCTACAGGGTGCCCCTGCCCCTCGTAGAGACCCTAACACCGAGAATAATGGTGAGGATCCATTACATGAGGATTCTAGTCTATTAGGCTTAGTGTAGTCCAGATCCAGGCGAAAGGGGGAGGTGGGACCAAAGCGGCGCGCTCACGGACCACTACACTTTAGAGGCAACATTGCCTCATGGTGTTTGACACCATCCGCTGGTCCAGGGATGCACTACATGCAGCATATCATGGGACAGCACCAGTACATGGACTCCAACAGACCTCTGACTGGAAGCCATGCAGAAGGGACCCCCCCGACTGCCCCCTGCTGCTACACCTCACAGACTCCAAGAACTTTTTAAAGCCTGGACTCTTCCCTACCCCCACAACTGTATCACGCATGTCACTGTTTGTAATTGTGCGTGCACTTTACGAACCACCTCCCTACTCAAATGCAGTCTCCTGTATATTCTTTGCTGTATAAGCAGTGTGCCCTCCCCCTCCTTTTCCCCCTTCCTACCTCCTTATCCCTGGGCTTAGTTGGCTGCATGTTTTACATGCAACTTAGCTGCATTCACACCACTACCTCCATCTTCTACTATGTACCCCCTCGCTCAGGTTTTCTGTATTTCCTTGTGCCTCGAATTCTGTCATCTTGAGCTTTAAAATGTTCTAATAAATCATATCTGGCACCAAAGGAAGAGTGTCAGGGCTGGCTCTGGCCCTCCCACTGCTGACCTGGTATTGCAGTAACTTCAGGCCCAGTGCCAGTCCCCTGCAGAAGAAACACCCACCCATTGTTTTAAGGGCCATACAAAACAAAGGTTATAATCAGCATTTTTGGCACCGGGGAGGAGGTCGGAGCTTGCTCCAGCCTCTCCAAGTGATGGTCTGGTATTGCAGTACCTCCAGGCCCTCCTGGAGGAGCAACTGCCCCCCCCCTTTTTTTTTAAGGCGCGCACACAAAAAGTTCTCACCATATGTTTGCATAATGAGCCATGTGTTTTATCATCGGGCTCAGTTTTGGCTGCATTTAAATCAACTTCATAGCTGGTTTCCATTCCTGAGCACATGCTGCTTTTGGCAGCAGTTTAATGATAGATTATGTACTTAATGAGGATTCCTTGTATGCAAATTTAAAACTAGGGACACTCCCACTGCCGCAGCTGATTAGGGAGAAAAATACTCATCTTATATTCAAGTAAATATGGTAAGTATTAATGTTACCATGCACATATATTACTTCTAGAATTCCAAACACTTCCTTAAGGTGGTGTTAAGTCAGATAAAGTACGAATAACGCAAAAGAAACAACAGGATATTATAATTCAAGACTCAGGGATTAGAATGCCTCAGATTTTTATCTTCCAAAAATAATAAAAAATGTACTTGGAACTTACATTTTCTGACACTCCTTGCGTTCCCCCAGCATGGGGTCGCCCATCTCACCAAGGATAGTTGCTTCCACTTCATAATGAACAACAAGGGCCTTTTCAGATGGATGTACATCTATGTTACCTCCTTTGACCTTCCTGAAGGGCAGAAAAACCAAACACATTGATGGTTAAAGCAAAAGCCTAAGAGATATACGAGTGTATAAGTCACTATGAAACACTGATCCTACAGTGCGCTTATGCAGCCTGAGTCTTTTTTTTTTCCATTTGCACTTTCCTCCCTCTTAGCTGCAGAGAATCTTAGCACAAGTGGCACCTTTGTGTTTATAATTCCTAGTATGTGCAAGTATACCAAATCGACTGTGAGCTCCTAGTCATAGGTGTTAAAAGCTAGGAAGGAAGATCTATCTTGGTTTTACAGGTCTATCTGCCTAGATAATGCCTACACTAAAGATGCATCATGCTAGGGGAGACCTCTGAACAAAAGAGAGATATGCCCCCAAAGAAATCAGCAGATCAGAGAATGAGTTCAAGTTCCTAAGTAACTCTGCGCTTGAAAGACTTGTTTCCAGATCCTCAGCTTAACCAGAGATTGAACAACCTGAATTTACTCATACATATCTCAAGGTAGCCTTAGGGAAGAAGCCTGTTTTGACTTACTAGCCCTCCTAACCTCAAATGACATTTCTTCAGCAACAGACTAACTAGCTCCAATTCTCACCAAGCCACCAGACCTTGTTACAGATCTAGATGCTAGCTGTGCCCCCTCATAAAACACAGATCAAGAAATCACTGGACAAAACTAAACAAATTATAACATCCAAGGCCCATTCAGCTGCTCCTCTACATGGAGGACGGAGATGGATTCTTCTCCGTGGCTACACAGAAGGGACATAAGATGAAATGAGGAGAAATAGCCTGAAGCTCCAGCAGGGAAAATTTAGGCTGGAAATTAAGAGGAACTTTCTGACTATGAGGGAGGCCAAACGTTGGAACAGGATACCAAGAGAAGTTGTGGGATCTCCATCCTGGGGGGTTTTCAAAAGAGGTTAGATAGACACGTGGCTGGAATGGTTTAGTCAGGGATGATCCTGCCTTAAGCAGGGGATTGGGCGATATGACCTTGTGAGGTCCCTTCTAGCCTTCCTTCAGTGGACATGTACATCTGTGCAATCCTGGGACAAAAGGCTCTCTCTCAGAAGAAATGCATCCTTTGTTCATAGCTGAAAGTGTCACACTGCCTGGCCTTCTGCTTGACTTGAGACTAACCCAGCTACCTTTTAGTACATACCTGCAGGCACTTCCTAGATATCCTGTTAGTAGGACTGGCCACATCTTAGGAATTAAAAACTACACACGATTCTACAAACTAGAATAAGAGAACAAAGAACTTCAAGATGATCCTGTAAGAATGTACTAATTTCTCTTGTTAGGGCAGCATTTCTCAAACCGTAGGTCATGACCCAAAACTGGGTCACAAGAATCTATGAAAGGGTCATGAACAAACTTTAAAAGTGGATCAACAAACTTTAAAAATGAATTTTCCTTTAAAGAAAAAAAAATGTGGGACATGGTGGCTTTTTCCTTGCAGGCTGCCAGAGTTCCAGCCTGCAAGGGGCTTTTTGCCCCTCCCTCCCCTGCCCCACACACTGCGGGGGCAGGGGCCAGGAGGTCAGGAGTGAAGGGCATGGAGTCAGGACTGGCCATTGATGTTTACAAATGGGCCCTTGTACAAAAAAAGTTGAAAACCACTGTGTTAGAGCACCGACCTCTGTAGTACAAATGAAAAAAATTGGTAAAACAACCCCTGGAAAACAGAGCCTAAAATTTCTGTATTTTATGCTGGGATTATTTTCAAGGTTTTTTAGTTAGTTTTGTCAGTTTTTTCAAAATTCACCACTACCACCAATAGATGGAAACTGGGAACATGGTTCACTAGTCACAAACCCGTTTCGTTGTATTTAGCAACATTAGGAGTGTGCGAAATTAGCCACATTCAATTTGGATTTGGCCCAAACTGGGGACAGTGATTTGATTCGTTGATTCAGATGACCGCCCCGATTCAACTTGGACAAATCCAAATCTGAAGATTTGATGGTGATTCGGAGAATCAGTGATTCGGCCATAGACACAGCTTTAAATATTTTTTCTACGTACCTTGAGGTACCAGGCGCGGTTTGTGGATGCTGCAACGGTGGGGCAGACGGAGTGTCTTGGGGGTGGGGGGGGCACATGTTTGGCAACAGACCCAGAAGTGGACCAGAAGTACTGACACCAGAAGTACTTCCCGGTCCACTTCTGGGTCTGCTCCTGAGAGCACACTCACATCCCCCTGGGGGGCGAGGAGGGGGTGGGGGTCACCCGCATGCTCCCTGGCAGACCCAGAAGTGCTTCTGGTCCACTTCCAGGTCTGTTGCTGAACACGCTGGGGACACCAGCCCCTGTGGAATGCTCCATCTGCCCCAGCATCTCAGCATTCACAAGCAGCCTGGTACCTTGAGGTACGTAGAAAAAACTTTTAAAGCTGTGTCTATATCCGAATCATCAAACCTCTCCTAATCTTTCTGAATTGATTTGGAGGGTTCCAGTTCAATCTGGAGAGATTAAGGGGTCTCCTGATTTAATTCGGATTCAGGCCGAATCTCTGCCAAATTGAATCAGCCTACAAAAGCTCCACACAGCCCTAAGCAACGTGTAGCAAGAGATGACAGTTGTACTTGGATCCTGTGCCTAGCCTGGGAACTAAAAAATGGCTAGGTACTTACACAAACTCTACATAAACAAAACTCATTAACTACAGAAACAGCTTGTGCTAAGCTTTTCAAACCCCCTTAAGGCTGGTTACTCTACTCCTCATAATCCTCAGGCCTCTAAAAACCTTGAAATTGATAGGACCTAGTCATTCAGGGCTGATTTAGGCAACAACATTGACCATCCCTAATCAGTTTCACCAATCATTCAACTAAACAGACTACAATTACTTCAGAGTAGATATTAGAGCCAAAGAATTTTTAGAACCATACGTCAATTATGCACTTAACCAATATGCAGATAATTAATATTTGTTATAATGTAAGCACACTTAAATTAGGACTGGGATTGTGTTATACAATGAAGAAAATAACACACTTATAAGTGGAGTACAGCATACTTCAAAAAAGCACTGGATTTGACAGTACAACAGGCTAAACACACCTGGCTCCCGTTGCACCCTGTGTGAACTGAGGGTGCTCAGCACTTTACAGTTTTAGGGCTAATATGTAAGGGAGTTTGGGAGAGGAAGTGCAATTTATGAAACCTGATGGACTGTTTCGCCCAAGAGTCCCTGTTGGGAGGATGGGGAAATTTGTAGAAAGGCCTAGAACAACTTTCTACAACTCTGACATAGAATATTAAACAATTTTCCATGCCCTACCCATATGTACATGCAATGGCATCTTATGACTTTGTTTCCATTCTTATATTTATTCACATTTCATACCAAATCAGTCAAGACCATTCACCTGAAACTGAGCAGTACTGAAAGCCACTAACAACAGAGAGAGCTGCAAGTGCTAGCAAATCTGAATTTAGCCTTTGATTCTTGCTTCTAAGACATGTACTATCAGTAGCATAACTAAGGATGGGCATGTAGGGCATCAGCCCAATGCCAATTTAGAGGGGGCATGAAAATGGCGGTTCCTAGGCAGTCGCCACTATGGTAACAACAGCCTGTACCACAGCAGAACCCCATGTGTCTTAAGACTCTCCAGCACTCAGTATCCTGCCTCTGGCACTCAGTATTTCTCCCCCCTCCCCATTCTCTGCCATTTAAACAGTGCAAACATTCCAATCGATGCCCATGTCTACTTTAATTATTTTCTCTTGGTCCATTTATTATAAAGGGCTATTCACTCTTTTCTGGGCAGACAATCACAGAATCATAAAAATGAGGGTTAGAAGTGACCTCACATCATCTAGTCCAACCCCCTGCTCAAAGCAGGACCATCTCCAACTATATCATCCCAGCCAAGGCTTCGCCTAGCCGGGTCTTAAACCTCCAAGGATGGAGATTCTACCTCTCTGGGTAACTTGCTCCAGAGAGTTTTGCCTAATATCTAACCTAAAATTCCCTTGCTGCAACTGGACAGCATTGCTTCTTGTTCTGTCATCTGCCACCACTGACAACAGTCTAGCTTCATCCTCTTTGGAACCACCATTCAGGTAGTTGAAGGCTGCTTTTAAATCACCTCTTGGTCTTCTCTTCTCCTGACTAAATAAATCCAGTTCCCTCTGCCTCTCCTCATAAGTCATGTCCCCCAGCCCCCAACCATTTTTGTTGCCCTCTGCTGGACTCTCTCCAATTTGTCTGTCTACACCCATTCAATAGTAGGGGCCCCAAAACTGGACACAGCATTCCATATGTGGCCTCACCAGCACTGAACAGAGGGGAATAATCACTTCCCTTGATCTGCTGGGATCACACTTCTACGAATGCAGCACAGTATGCCATTAGCCTTCTTCGCAACAAGCTGAATGTGAGTCAATGGTGTGCCCTTATTGTCCACTGTAATGCCCAGGTCCTTTTCTGCAAAGCTGCTGCCTAGCCAGTTGGTCCCCAGCCAGCGCATGGGACTGTTCCATCCTAAGTGTAGGAATTTTCACTTCTCCTTATTGAACCTCATGAGATTTCTTATGTTCCAATCCTCTAGTTTGTCAAGATCTCTCTGAAACCTAGCCCTACTCTCAAGGGTATCTACTACATCCCCAGCTTGGTGTCATTTGTAAACTTGCTGAAGGTATCCTCCATTCCATCTTCCAGGTCATTGATGAAAAAACACTGAACAAAACTGGCCCCAGGAGCAACCCCTGGGGCACTCCACTTGATACTAGCTGCCAACTAGACATTGAGCCATTGATTACTATCCTCTGAGCCAGAAAATCCAGCCAGTTTTCTATCCATCCAGCCCATATTTCCTTAGCTTGCTAGCGAGAATGTTATGGGAGACCATATCAAAAGCCTTGCTAAGTCAAAGTATATCATGTCTACTGCTTTTTTGCACATCCACAGAGCCAGTCATCTCATCATAGAAGGCAATCAGGTTGGTCAGGCGTGACTGCTCTGGGTGAATCCATGCTGCCTGTCCTTCTTCTCCTCCAAGTGCTTAGAATGGATTCTTTGATGGTTTGGCTCCACAATTTTTCCAGAGGCTGAGGTGAGGCTGACTGGTCTGTAGCTTCCTGGATCCTCCTCCTTCCCTTTCTTAAAGACAGGCATTAGATCTGCCCTCTTCCAATCATCCAGGACATATCCCAACTGCCACAAGTTTTCAAAGATAATAGCTAGCTGATCTGTAATCACATCAGCCAACTTCCTCAGCACCCTTGGGTACATTGCTTCCGGCCCAAATTACTTCTACAGGCCCAGCTTTTCTAAATAGTCCCTAACGTGTTCTTTTGCCACAGCTGGCTGCTTACCTCCTCCCCAAACTGTTGTCTGGGAGCTGATCTTGCCTTTAAAGACCAAGGTAAAAAAAGGCATTGAGTACTTCAGCCTTTTCCCCATCATGTATCACTAGGTTGCCTCCTCCATTCAGTAAGGGACCCACACTTTCCCTGATCTTCGTCTTGCTGCTGAAGTTCTCCCACGGCTATCCAGCTTCCCCAGGACTCAGTGACAGACTTGTAGGGAAATTGTAATAAAATAGCCCCTCGCTATACTGACCACAACCTGACTGGTCATAAACAAAAACGGACTATCAATGTAAAGGAGGGGCCTTCTCAGCAGGGATGGTGACAGCTGTGTGTTAGCAGGGTTCTGAATTCATAGTTTTGTCATCAACCCACATCAGGCAACTTACTTATTCTCTTCTGTGCCTCTACATGCCCGTTCTGTAAGTGGGGCAAATAAAACTTAGCTGCGTCCCAAGTGGGGTTGGAGGACACTGAGAACCTCCAACAGAAGATGCTATAGAAGCACAAAGTAACACTGCATGAAAAAGATTGTGAGCCGCAGATCAGTTTACAGCAGGCCTAGATCTACATCATGACCATCTCCTTTCCAAATGGATGAACCCTGCCTAACAGAGTTCACACATTAGGAATAACAACCTTTCTGATCCTTCTGCATTCTGAGGATGTTCTTTTCCAAGTTGTCTCTCCCATCAGTCTCCTTTAAGATGATTTTGACCATTGTCAGCACAGTGTATGGGTAATTCAGCAAGGTTGCCAGCCCTAAAGCTTTTCAGATATTTCTTCTCACAGAGTAGTGTTTCCCAACCAGTGTGCTGCAGCACAAAAGTGTACCATCAGAAATGAACAGGTGTTCTGTGGAATTTTGTCATGGAAATGAGCTACAATAGGTATGAGCATGAGGAATGCCTTAATAGGTAAATGCCACGGAAAATGTTTATTAATGTAAGCGTGCCTTGGGCTGGAAAAGGTTGGGAAACACTGTCATAGAGCAAGTAGGAGTGCTCTTGGTAGTTCTTCTGTAGAGCAACTTCTTTCAACACTAGGAATTCTTTGGGGCAGATAGTATAGTCTGGACCTGGCTCTGCAACGTGTTTGTGTGTGGAGTCTCCACAAGGTGGAGGGGTTCATCCAAAAGGGAACAGTTCCCAGAATCAAGGCCCTAAAGAGAGATAAATTAAAACATACCAGTTCTGTCACTGTCTTCCGTTTATCTCAGGATTAATCTCACGGGAAAAACTACCCAGCACTACTTCTCTTTGACATCTTATGCTGAGTCAACACCTGTTCTTCAGGGACAGGATAGGAAGTATTTACAAATGTACAGAAGGAGAAATCTGCCAGTGTGAGTTGCTCTGCATAGAGATCTAGCACTTCCTCAAAGATTTTTCCCTTCTTGGGAATGAGCACTATGCATCCCATGAGCCCTGCCCCAAACAGGATGGAGTGGGCAAGCTTGACTGGAGGCATTATACTGTGGAGATCCTATATTTTCTTCCTTAACTCCCCTCCCCATGGACTGATGTAATGGGTCACAAAACCTGCTCTAGTTATTGGACTGTTACAGGCTCTAATGGCTGGGACAGCCATTTTCTTCCCTCATGCATGCATAGTGCCAATGCCATCCCAGCTAGGAGGGCAAGGTCCTGGTTAAAGAATTTGCTCTTTCACCAGTTCACATCTAAGCTCCTGCCTTGTAAAACTTAATTCTTTGTAAAACAACTCAAAATTGACAGCTGTACAGGGCTACAGATGCACTCAACATTATCACTATCCACTACAACGTCTTATTTGGGTCTCCAGTGCCACAAAGGAAATTATTAACTGAAGCAAAGGGAAATACACCCAGGAAAGAATTCCTCTTGCATATTAAGTTTTGCAGCCAACCGCCCGTTTTAAAAGTCATCCAGATGTGGATCACTGCTCAGGCTCGCAGGACAAATGCCGTGCTGGGTGGTCAGCACACACCCACATTGCTCCATGCTTTGTTATGGAAGTGACACGAATCTCGCTCCCTTGCAACCTTCCTCTTCTGAACCTCACTTTTGGGGCAGACAAGCTCTGGAGCACACCGAACTCAGGGACTGGCACGCATTGAATTAAATCCATTAGTGGAGGGAGGTGGTGGGGGAGGGGGGCTGTATTCGCTGAATCAGCACAAAGCGCACACGGGCAAGAACACCATCCTCTACAACAACAACCTGTGTCACTGGCTGGACCATGGGGGAGCCGGAGGATGCGCTGAGCATCCCCTGCGCCCGCCCCCACTCACCTGTCTGGAACCAAGGACACGAGGGGCTGCCAGAGGGGATGCAAGAGCGCTGGGCACGGAGCGGAAGAGAGAAGCAGGATATCTGCCCCCGGCCTCCTCCCTCCCACACCCCACTCCCAAATCCTTACATATGGGGGAAGGTGGGGGGGGAGGGAAGCCCCTGAAAGCGCAGGGCAGGACCCGGCCCGGATGCGGGGGGAGTCAGCCCTGCCACACCCCCCGCCGCGTCACCTCTTGAGATATCGGGCGTCCTCCCCCTGCATGGTGCGGCCGGCGGGGCGGGGGCACGGGCAAGCACCAGGGTGCGGTCCGCGGCGGCGGTTACCAGGGTGAGGCAGCGCCGGCTCCGCCCACACGCCGCAGCCGGGAGTGCGCAGGCGCCGCGCGTGTGCAGAGAGGCCCTCTCGGAACCCATTTGGCGGCGCAGTCGCACGAGATTGGGCGCAGAGGGAGGTGTCGCACAGCTCCACCTGGAGGCGCGGCGGGGGAAGCTCGCGGGCTTGCGATGACCAGCTAGGCTGGAAGGGAATCGACAAGTTCGGGTTTTCAGGGGCCGAGTCAGCCCCCAGCAGGGCTATGGCTTCAGCTGTAGTGTAGGGCTGCCAGTGGCAGCCTCATGGCCTGGGTCCCTGGGACCACACGGTGTTTGCCCACCCATGCAACTCCAGGCACACCTTTGTGGTACCCCAGGAGCGGCTAGAGGGGAGGTCTGAGGCAGGGGTGCCTTGTTCAAGTTGCAGCAAGGGAGGTTTATGTTGGATATTAGGAAAAGCTCTCTCACTAGGAGGGTAGTGAAGCACTAGAACAGGTTACCCAGAGAGGTGATGCAATCTCCAGCCTTAGAGGTTTTTAAGGCCTGCCTAGACAAATCCCTGGCAGGAATGATCTAGTTGAGGATGGCCCTGCTTTGAGTAGGGGGTTGGACTAGATCAGCGATTCTCAACCTTTTTTGTACCAGGACCCATTTGTAAACATTGACCGCCAGTCCTGACCCAGTGCCCCTCACTGGACCCGCTGCCCTTCACCCCCAGGCCCCAAGTGTGTGGAGGCCCAAGGAGCCCCTCGCAGGCTGCAACTCTGACAGACTGCAAGGAAAAGCGATGATTTCCCATGTTTTTCTCCTTTAAAGGAGAATCCATTTTTTAAGTTAGTTGATAGATGTTTGAAGTTTGTTCGCAACTCTTTCATATATTTTCGTGAACTACTTTTGGGTCGCAACCCATAGATTGAAATACACTGGACTAGATGACCTCCTGAGGTCCCTTTCAACCGTCATTTTCTGTGATTCTAACTGGCATGAGGGGTTCACTTACAGTGCTTAGAGTTGCAGTAAGTACCCTGCATGAGGCAAGTTAAGGCTCCTGACATGTTCACAGCGCACTGATTTCAGTATATATAGGACAGGTCGCACAAGTTTCTGTGGTTAGATGTGATATCTGTTGTTAGACTAAATAGTTGGAAAAATTGTTCTTTGCAAGCTTTTGGGTACAAACACCCTTTGTTAGGCATAGGGCAAGTCTGCTGGTGTTTGTGTGCTCTCCTGGGTAGAATAGAAGCCAAAATGCACAATGTAGGTCTGTGCAAATGCAACTGAGTAGCAGTGAGGATCTGAGGAAATGGGAGACAATAGGTGTGAGATGGGAGAGTGTGAGGGGGGAGACTCTCCCTATGCCTGATGAAGGGTGTTCGTACCCAAAAGCTTGCAAATTTTCCCAACTATTTAGTTGTTCTAATAAAAGCTACCACATCTATCCAAAGAACCTCGTTGCCTATGTCCTTACCAACACTGACTACAACCAAGAACCCTAGCACCAGGTCTGCACCACAGCTGCGGCCAATGTAACTTAAGCCCAGTAGCTCCATTCCCAAATCATGAGTCAGGCACCAAACATCGTGAGATCTTTTAAAAACAACAAAAAACCCAACAACTACGAAAAGTGCTGAGCTCTTATTTGTCATCTGGTCTTGAGCCTTTTGGTTACAGTCAGGTCATATTCTTAAGCTCCTCACCACAATCCTGAATGCTAGGAATTTTTCTTTTCCATGAAAGCTGAGCTTTTCACACCATCACTTGTTTCCAGGAGCAGGGGTTTGAAGTAAAACACCAAATATTGTGAGACCTGTGGTAAAATTGCCAGAGGTTGGCAACACTGTGAACCCTGTCCAAAACTGCTGAGAAAATATCCCAATTGCAAATAGGTCACAGAAACAAGGGTGCCAGGACAAACACCTACTCTTGCCTTAAGTGCTGTAGTGTCTTCCACACCCTCACACATCCCTTTGCAGATCCAGGTTTTGTACTCACAGAGCAATATGCAGGAACTCGTATTTGTCTGTCTGCGAGGAATGCAGGACTAGAAGGATTTAACCAGGTTGTTTCAGTGAAGTATAGGTAGAAAGCTGATATTGTGGCCACTTTTTTAGCTCTACACATAGCTTCACTAAAAAGCTTCTAGGTATAAATAAAAAAACGTGAAGGAAAGCATTTCAGCCCTCATTTGCATTTTTGGACAACGTGAAAGAAAAGTTTGTGTGTAGTAGCAGTTTAGTAAAGTTCCCTTTGAGAGTTGGTGTAAGCTCTAAGGGATATTTCAGGATCTTTGCTCCTTTCCATTCAGGTAACTAAACTTTCACAACTTTTTCACATGTCTCACAGTATTTGGTATTTTTCTGAAAGCCAACATTCGTAACGTGATTTTGTGATACTTGTTTTTCCTTAGGTTCGTCTGAAGGTGTGAGAAGCAGGTTTCATTAAAAAAAAGTATATTTCTAACTTCATGGCTCCACAGAGAAAGATTGAAAATGTGACTGTATACAACAGAAAACACAGAGGATCTGATGACACATCATTTAAAAAAAATAATCCCAGGAATTTTAGGCCTATTGCATGATTGTAGGGGCCTGGCTTATGATCCTTGAATATTTATGGTTTCCAGTAAAAACTTCAAATATGTCATGTTCTAAGCAACAACACATACATGTATAAACATAGGCCCCAAATCCTGCAAAATGCATACACATGAGCAACTGTAGTTTGTGGCAATAGTGTATCCTTGTCTCCTCTTTACTAACAGGGAAGCTGTGGCAGAGATAGGTGAAGTGATTTGACTGTGGCCACCACCTGTGACAAAGTTTAAGCGTACCTGGCTTCCAGCCCTCAGCTCATCCCCTCCCCGCCCCCAGTTCCCAATCAAAAGAAATATGACCCTTCTCCAAAAGGCAATCACACTGTAATAGGCATGCACATCATGCTTTTCCCACATGTTTATAATTTTCTAGTTTCTCACTCTGACTCTTTCAAATGAGGCAAATCATGCAATCCAGTCTGCTTACACACATGCTATTAGTTGTAATCATAGGGACCCAAGCCATAGGTTAGATCCTTATGATGCTAAGCACTATACAAGCATGGAATAAAAAGATGGTTCCTGCCCCAAAGAGCTTACAGTTTATTTAAGCTCTGTTGTTGTGATCTCTCAAAGATGTAAACGTATGAACAACTTTATCCAAACACATGCAGAATGTAGAAGAAGTTCCAAGTGGATAATTTGGCAAACATTTGTCATTTCAAGTCCAATCCTTTTAGGCTCTGCTTTGACTTTGCCCATATTGCATGGGGAAACAATGTCAAGGGTCAATTTACAACGCCAATAGTTAAAAGAGACATTTGTTTGTGAGGGTGCCAATATAACTCCAGAAACCCACTGAAAACTTTTTAGCAGCAATTTGTGGTTCAGCAGCCCATTTTAATCCATTCGCTTTGTCAACAAGTAAATTTGGACTATTGAACTACTCCCAATAGATGTTATATGCTAGACAACTGTTGACAGAGCCACAGTTGCTGCTGTAAGGGCAGTTTGGTATTTTACAGCAGGGCTGGTTTAAAGATGGTAATTTTTGTCCTCACTTTCCCTCCCCAACTCCTTTTGTCACCATGTAGTATTGTATTATGATCACAGTTTCACACCCCAGACTTTCACATCAGGGTATACAGATTTTTTGTAAGGATATTTCAGTGCCGAGTCCCAGCTACATACCCTTAGGAGTCAATTCACAGATGTGGCATCATGGGAAAGAAGGGTAGATTTGCACCTTACAGACTAATTTTGTCCTTTTTCAGGAGGGGTTTGAGGTCATTAATGATGTATTTAAGGTGTTCCATCTGGGGGATGTAGGTGACAACCAGAGAGACTTTATTGTCGTTGTCCTGGGGTTGGTATTATAGGAGGTTAGCATGAGATCCAAGCGTGCTTTTATTGATCTGAGTGCCTACAGTTCTGGAATTCTATTGCAATTGTAGGAATCCCTGCTCTGGGTCTTTAAGGTGTGCATCCCAGTCAGTGGGATCAGTGTGGATATGGTTGTAACATACAGCTTGGCCATAGACAGTGAATCTAGTGGTGTGGTTAAGATGAAACTGGTGGTATGAAGGTAGCTGTGGTGGTCAGTTGGTTTCCAGCACAGTGTGGCCATTACAAACATTCACTGTAGTGTCTAGGAAATGAATTTGCTGGGTGGAGTAGTCTAGAGTTAGTTCAATGAAGTGAGTTCCAAAAAAAGCTTGTGCTACATATAAATTTAATTAGTCTACAAGGTGCAAACATCCCCTGCTTTCCACTTGACTTTAAACTAACATAGCTAACTATGGACACCTATGCACATGCTCAGGGGGGTGGAGGGTGCATTTTAATTAGAGCAGCTCTCAAGGGCTGCTTTAATTAAAAATTCCTACAGTGTCTTGTGTATTCAGCACCCCACATTTCAAGATGGCACCAGCAGGGCTTGTTCAATGAGCTTTAGTTAAAATTGCCCCTACCACCATTTTGAGATGCAGGGCTGCTGAATACACAAGATGCTGCCGCACACTGGGATGTTCCTGTTAGAAGTCTTAACGCAACACATTGGAGCATGTGTGAAGTGCTCCGTGTCTCATGAAAAGGACCAGCGAGGCCAATCAAACTATGACTTCAACTCATCCATGTTTTCAGCCAGATTCTGCAACAGTGAGACAAACTGTTTGCCATGCAATTGAACGGCTTTTCATCTTGGGGGAGTGGAAAACAAGACTTATTCTGTATTTCCTGATTTCATCCAGGTGCTAGCTAACCAGAATCCAGTTAAAAAGGCTGGGCTTTCATGAATGCTCTGGATGAAGTGGAAAACACCGATTTGATAGATAGTTTGATGGAGTATTTTTCTCAGCTTCATTCCCTTGTTACTCTGTATAGCATATATGTATGGTCCAGCAGCAACACATCTAAGCATTACTGCAAGTTGTAACCTAATCCTCCTCTTTCCACAAGTCCATTTTACCATTTTCTTACCAATAATCTTGCTATCATGTCTTGTATCTACGCTTTTGCTCCACATCATGTTTCTCTCCAAATGTAAACCCTTAAGGCACTGTAGTGTTGTGGAATTGGTTGGTAACCCTCTCACTGGCTTGAGATCTTTCTAGTGGGTCTTCTAGTCTGTTATTACCCAAACCACCAGAACCCAGAAGAACAGGATAGTATACACTAGAGTACACACCAGCATACTTTCCTTTGCGGGAGCCCAGCAGTGCTTGTGCAGTTTTCTTGTCTTGTCTTAAGAAATGTAGTCTGTGTCTATATGTAACAGGACTAGGCCCCAGGGGAGCTGTGACACCCCCTGATGGCCATATGATTCCTGCCCAACTTGATCTCTGAGATACCCTCCCTTTATTCCTCACTTGCCACAGCTTGTTCTCATTAAGAAATTGAAGAGGGAGACTCCCCTTGGGTCTTAAAGCAAGCCCTAATCGGTTTCCACCTTTCTCTTTCTCCCCGACTCCTCCCATCAGAGCAAGCTCTCCCATTAAGTGGGGTTCCTGGCCCACACGTACCTCAAGGCACCTGTTGCCTTATGGGCTAATCATAGCCTCCATACCTTCCCCACAGCTCTGCACATGCCTCACAGATGTCACAAACATGCTTATTGCAAATTAGCTTCTTTTCTACCTTGAAGAACAGATAACACCAGCCGAGTCTCCCCATGCTGGATGGATGGAGTTTGTGTCCAAAAGCTTGCAAATAATTTCCCCCTGCCCCCAGCTATTCAGCTGGTTTAATAAGAAGTATCACATCTACCCAAATGACTTTGTCTGCCACATCTAGTGAGATGCTCATCTCCAAAGCCACCAGTCCACCTCAAGCCTTACTCCTTTGTTTGGGGCCCCATGCCATTCTGGGCTTCAGGCCTTGCCCCTCACTGGGCTCTTTCTACCCTTCTTGGGCCACACTGAGTTCCCTGGCCCTGTCTGCCTTAAACATTGCCCCTGGCAGGGCTCAAGGTGGTCATATGCCCCTCAGGCACTAACAGACCTCCAAACCACCCCTTTCTAGTACCACCCAAATCACCAGTGTAAACTCTACACCAAGGTAAGCCCTCTGGCTATAACAGCTTTCTAACAGTGTCTAAGCACAAACCCCAGCTTGTAGTAGGTTAATCCCCAGGTATTTGTTCCCTGGTAGTTCGTAATGGGCAACTTTCTTCTCCTGAGGCTCTCCCCGATGTTCCTGCACCCAGGAGCCTCTGGCTCTCTGTTACACAATAGTACACAGTTAATCCAGGTGATTTGCACTTGGGTCTTCAAGCCTAGTTGTGAGTAGTAGTTGCAAAGCTCCACATTACTGTATCCTCATTGCTATGTACTAGTCATTTGTGTCTCTGGGCATACCTGTTGGCTCTTTCTGCTGTGGTTTCCTGAGATTTTTATCCCAGGCAATTTTGAGAGAATTTGCCTATTCTGTGTGGGTAGTTTGGGGGGAAAGCACTTAAATAATTTACACTGCATCTTCACGGCAAACTGATAGCTGAACTGGGTGCTATCCCACACCAGCCAGGTAAGCAAGCCTGGACTTGAATCCTACTTCTGTGCCCACCTCAGACATTTATCTATGAGGAGAGTAGGAACAATTTAAGGCTTAAACTCAGGTAGGAGGCTGGGGTAACTATGCAGAGTAAATACACCTTGAAGGGCCAACCAAGTCAAGTTGCTTAACTTACATTAAAAAAATATGATGGATAAGTATTCCAAAAAAAGTCTGCATAATATTGAATATGAAAGATGGGGAGTGAGAATATGGGACCAAGGAAAATAAATCATGTGGCTCCTTGGAGCTCTGAGAGAGGCTAGCAGGAATCGGTCTGGCAGGGAGGCACATCCAAGAAGGACAAAGAACACAGAGCAACTATGGAGGGTCAGATGGTCTCTCCACCTGGTTTGGAAACCTGCCTTCTGCACCATTTCATACCCTGCACTCGAGAGGATTCCAAGCAGCAGGAATGATGTTTCATACAAGCCCATCCTGTCCATCCATATAATTATTGTTACCTGGTTACAATTTTTGAGAGAGGACCCAAGATGCATTTTTCTTGTCCTGGCATTCTGCTCCTTATGGCTAGTTGTGTGGCCATTTTTCCACATACCAGTCACCTTAGCTCATGCTGCTGATCCCAACCCAAAGGCAGCCTTAGCCAGAAAGACATTTTGAAGCAAAATCCTCTTGGCTACTAGTGCTCCTGCCCAGCACACAATTGACTGTACTGTGACATCACTGTAATCCACAGACTCACAACTGTTGCTGCAAATCTCAGAAGCAACTGAAGGGCTGAGGAAAGCTGCACTATACAAGGAGCTACTGAATTCTGTCTTTTCTCCATCCCTCACCCCACCCACCCCAAAGAACATCAAGTGACAGGACATTGACAGCACCTTCTCCCCCTACTTTACCTTTTACCTGTGGCAGGTCTAAAGGGTGTTGTGATGTTTCAGGCATTACGCTTGGTAGTCGCACATTAGGATTATTCCTAAAGTTTTTAGGGACAGGTTAGACAAACAATTCTCTAGGATGGCTTAGATGGGGATGTTCCTGCCCTGAGCAGGGGTTGGACTAGATGACCACTTATAGACCTTCTAGCTCTATTTGTCTATGCTTGTACAATCATTGTGTTAGGAAAGCAAACTTGTGCTAAGTTGTCCTGATATATGAGAAGTCATTTCCAGTGGGAGTGTCCTCATTGAAATGGGATTTAACTGAAATCTGTTTCAGTCCTAACTATACTATATTCAGTTCTGGGAATTCCTCTCAGTTATTCCTTTCTTTTCTTACATCTGTATTAGGGATGGGACTCTACCAGCACTGGAAAATCAATATGATAGGTCTATAGGACCATATCGTATTCTATCTATCAGTCTTTCTAGTCCTCTATCTGCTTTATATTGCTGCCCTTCACTGTAATAAGCAAGTACTTCCCACCAGATATTTATAGCAAAGTTTGAATTTCATGGAGACTTTTTTTTCCTTTCTGAGCTAAAAACCCTGCTTAGGGTGGGATTTGAGGGGGTTGGAATTAATGTTATTGATTTACTTGTATGGTTTGGGATCAAGATTTGCTTGTGGGTTTTTTGGAGGGGGTTGTGGTTTATTGGAGTTTTTTATGTAGCAGTGTGAGGATGTCATTCTCTAACTTCTATTAGCAATGTAACAAATGGATATAACCCTTACATTGGAAACAAAGCTACATGAGTAGATATGTATATTTGATGCTGGTAGTAGGAATAAGTGTGGCCACTGGCCATCATATGGCAAAGATGGTAATGAGGAAAAACATGGTGCCAGTGACTTGGTTTGGTGCTGGTAAGGATGCAGAATGTATTGAGGATGAAAAGGTAGCATGAGATGGTGATAATGACAATACTGGTCCTAAGGCAAAATAATGAGGTGACAGAAAAGCTACTGTCAAAGCTGAATGTGATGATGGTAAGTATGAAAGGGTGATAGTAAGGAGAAAGAGCGGATTGAGGATATACTTGATGGTGGTAAAAGTAACAACAAGGAAGAAGATATAGATATCTGACACATTCAACATGCTTTTCTTGAACCTAGCACCTGACTCCCTTCATGCCGACACATCAGTGAACCAGGTCTTGGCAATGAAGATACACTAGCATCGGGGAGAGGAGGACCTGGTCTTGGATCTTAAATATATCAGCAGAAGAGACTGACAGAACCCAAAAGTTCAGCTCTTACAGTGACCATATACCATGACCTTCTGGTTTATGATAGTGGAAATTGAGCTGAATGTTGGAGAAATGATCCCCCAGCTTTAGATTAATTTAGTTACTGGCTGCAGGTTGCTTGGGTAATTTCCCTCGTTTAGCCTTTCCTGTTTTATTTGAATTGCTACATATGCTTCTTGTTTGATAGTCCTTCTCTTAGTCATATGTCTACATAGGCACAAAATAATACATGGATTGGCTACACATATGCACACACTAGCTCACTGTGTATTGGAAGGAAAATCAGTTACACGCACAACTGTTTGGTCTATCTACTGAGCAAAATAAAGGTATGATTGTAGCATATGCCAGCATACCCATGCCAGATCAGTCTGCTATTTCTGTTTCATGGGGACATATAGCATGTATTTTAGGGTGTGCTAGCAATCAGAATTCAAACCCTCTGGCGGCCCTGAGTGTGATAACATGTACTAGTCCTGGTTTTGTCATGTTTTTACTGCTATTGTTACCACTGGTAGCTAAATGAAGCATTCATGAGTATGTTAACATACGCTGCGATCACATCTTCATTTCACTCTGTAGGCATGCCCTATTTCAGTATCTTCACATCCAGAAGCATACTATATAGATGCTTACACTCATTCATAGTGAAACACCATAGTGCATGCTCATATGTGCGCACACACAAGAAAACTAGTGTTTGATATGATAGCACGATGCATCTTTGGGTCTCAAGTTTAAGAGACAACACAGGAATACTCTCCTTGGCTTACCCAGCCCATCCTAAGTATTACAAAACATGTGGTATATAGGGTTTTCCAGGAGTCTCAAGGGCATATCAGAAACACAAGAGGTGAGTTAATGATGGTGTTCCAGGTTTTCTTTGGGATTGTGAAGCTCTGTAAAATTGTTAGGCACCTTCTAAAATAGCCAATCTAGGAATGTTTCCTTCCACGTCTTTTCCTTAATTTTTCTCATACATATTATGCTTTCTCATTGCCAGTGTCCAAAATCTCTGAAGTTTTTCATAGATTCATAGATTCTAGGGTTAGAAGGGACCTCAGTGGGCCATCCAGTCTGACCCCCTGCCCCTGGCAGGCAAGAAAAGGGTCACCAAATCTGGGATCATGTGATCCCAGCCAGGTGCTTGTCCACTCTCCTCTTGAAGACCCCTAAGGATGGGGCAAGCACCACCTCCCTTGGAAACCCATTCCAGATCCTGGCAACCCTGACGTGAAGATCTTTTTCATAATGTCCAGTCTAAACCTACTCTCCAATAGCTTATGGCCATTGTTACTTGTTGTTCCAGGGGGTGCCCTGGCAAACAGATCATTGCCTACTTCGTGTTGCTCTCCCCTTATGAATTTGGACGCTACCATAAGGTCCCCTGTCAGCCTTCTCTTGGAGAGGCTGAAGAGGTTAAGGTCCCTTAGCCTTTCCTCGTAGGGCCTGCCCTGAAGACCTCCAATCAGACGAGTAAAATTCCTGGACTCAGGGGTCCAGCTGAGAGCCTGGGCACACACCTAGGCTTGAACTTGCAAATCTAAGGCTGTGGAGTCAGCACACTCTCCTCTAGGCCAAACAACTATGCTGAAAGTTAAAAGCAGTGTTCATTAAAGAAATGAGAGAATGAGGCATTAAAGAAGGAAAAGCATTTCTCATAAAAAGATTTGGGGACTAGTCAGTGTCAAAAGGAGACAAGAGTCTTAAAAAGCATTACAGTTGAATTGGTGTTATTACCAAATGAACCAAATGATTAATTAATTACCAAGTTACTTGAAGAGAGAGAAATATTATTTTATGAATAATGACATCTTAGGTTTACAAACCTTAACAGATCTCCTTTGTAGTAAGCACCTCTTTAATGTTATCATTTAATAATAGGAAAACCCCTTAAGTTAAAGTTTGTCTCACACAAATGTCACTTGCTAGCTTTCCTGCTAATCCAGAGGAAATATTATCTTAATGGTCCCCATGGTCCAATGTCTAGGTGTTGGATACATGATAAACTTACATGAAACCTTCTTAGTGAGATATAGTCCTCTGGAGACATCTGGGGATTTAATTTTTCAAGGCTTACTACAACCTAACTCTTTAAAAATAAGATTTAAATTTCCCATGTCAGGTCACTTAAGTTCTTCTTTTGTTTTCTTTCTCTCCCCCCCCCC
>NW_017728993.1:66673833-66685341 GCF_001723915.1 Gavialis gangeticus
CTTGCCTAATCCCCAGCCTCTGGAAGAAAACTTTAACCATCTCAAACTTTTCATGTCTTGATTATTTTATACTTCCAAAGGACAACTGGAACAGGTTCTATATTTTAATAATTCTAGTCTTGGGGCAGGGATGGAATGCATTCATGCAAAACAAATGGTTTCCAGTATTTTACTTGTTATATTCTACTAAAATTTTGAACCAACGTGTTTTCCAGATACTGTGTCAGTCCTCTGGAACTATATTTCACAAGAAGAGGTGTGTGGATTCCTTAGAATACATGTTCCCATGAGTTATACTGTTCATAAACAGGTCTTCTTGTCTGGTATTCTTACCCCTGGATAGCCAGCACTTAAATTTCCCAAACACTGATTTAAGGATCCAAGACATGTACAGGATGTAACCACAAAGTTCCTAAGGTAACTAAATCCTCCACAATACATAGGAAAATGTAGCAATGAAGACTGTCCAACCCTGGATACAGAAAAACGTATGCAGTACCAGCTCATCTGTAAAGTGTGTAAGCTATTAGTGTAATAGCTTCTGATCCCTTCTCCAGTTGTGAGTCCATGCTTCTCATAGTGTTTCCCCACTTCCAGAAAATGGAGGACCTGGGCATATATATTTACACCAGCATAATTTACATGCATCTTGTGCAACATTGTAAATTACATGAGTGTTTGGAGTGGACAGATGACCAGCTCTTTGAGGATAGCTGCTTGCGGTAGGCACTCTTACTGTGCCCATTGCTAGGTTGGGACAGAATGGTTAATATCCTCTTTGCCTACACCAAATGGGCACCAAGGAATGGACACAGGACACAATGATGTAACTTATACCAGTGTTATTTTACCATGATTTTCCCTAAATTAAACCTATACTGCCTTAAAATAAGTGACATTCTTATAGGATGTGTGTCATATGTCCACTTCTTGTTTAGAAGTTATAAAGGCAAACTACACTGGTGTAAATGGGCTGTGTATGGCCACGCCCTAATTCTTTCTACTTTCATGTAACCATAGCAGTTAAAGATGGGAAAAGCATCTTGGGCTGACTCATTGAGATTTGACTAGAAAAAAGAAGACAACTGTCAGGAACAGTTTTAACTGTCCATAATAAAAGGGCATTCCCTACTGTCCTTAGAGTATACATGGCAGTACTATGCATCCCATAACACCATGGAAGCTGCAGCTGTGATGACTACCATATGATCCAGCACCAGAAGCCACCCCAAAAATCTTTAGGACTGAAAACACGAGTTGATACAGCTTGACCTATTTGATAACCATAACCTCTACCTCCAGTCCATACAAAATGCAGCTGCCCTAAATGATCTTTCCAGCCCACAGACTTGAGCACAGTTTCTTTAGATCTATCCACTACTCCTTCTTTATCTTGTCAGACTTTTTTTTCTCTTTGCCTTCAAACACTACACAACTCTGTCCCTACCCTACCCTACATACACAAATTAGTTTCCCATTATATCAATACCCTATATACTTTGTTGTGCCATGGTGTTAGCTGTGATGCTCCATTCATCTGATTCTCTCCCATGTGCTTCTGTAATTTTTCATGCCATTCCTTAACCAAGCAACACCATCTTTACTCTGGTCCCCCAACCCATTACTCAGATCTTTCCTGGCAACTTATTTCATATATATGGCCCTCAATAAGCAAGTCAGTTTACTTTGGAAACTTCCTTTCCAATAAAAGAACCATGCTCACACTCTTAAATAGGAAGGTGTAATAAAATATGTACACCCCTGCGGAGTTGGAGTTGGAATCTTTATCTAGAGATAGGGTCCAAGCACCATATGCCTCTGTGCCACTTGAGCTAAAGTAGAATTTCTTTTAAGTATCACCTACAGAAGGATCCTACGATGCTATCAGCTAAGAGAAGGCAACATAAATAGAGCAGTTTGGATTATCATGGTGACAGGTACATTTGATATACACAGCAAGACATTATTCATTAGAACTCTTACCTAAGTCCATATTCGGAAATGAAAAATCCACAGTAAAAACTTGGCAGTTATTCTATGTGGCTTAGTTCAGCAAAGCATTGGGCAGGATTTTCAAAAGCTTCTGAGGAGTTAGGAACACTAGGCTCAGTGACTGAGGAGCTTTGACAATCCCCACATGTTGACCTTAGTGGGACTTATGTACATGCTTTAAAGCTAAGCAAATCCTTAAGTGTTTTGTCAAAGCAGGGCCTATAGAAAACATACAATAAGGGCAGATTTTATTCTAAACCCTCTTTTCTGCATATGTGGAACTATATCTGTCAATGCCTCTCTGTTTGGGGTAAGGTGTACAAACCATGATAGTTAGACTGCTAGTTGCTAATTTCCCCTTTTCGAAGAGAAGTGCTTTCAAAGGCCCAACCTATATTTTATGTGGAGTCATATATCACAGTGAAAACAGACTTTTCATGCTGGACCTGAAAACCTTCTCAGACTCCATTAATTAAATTGCCACATACAGGGGAGGAAGAGTGGAGGCAGAGTGAGTGAGGGACTCTCACTAGGACTCAATGAAAACCAGATGTTGCTGGCAGAGCCATCACGCTTTTTATCAAGAGCAACACAGTGGCTTCAGATGGAACCACCCCCTAAACCACTAAGACCTAAAAATCGCCAACCAGACCAAGCAAAATACTTACAGTTAAGGCACAAACATATCTTCCCCAAGTATTGCTATTTATATTATGGTAGCTCCTACCGATATCAAGGCCTCGTTGTACAAGCACACTGTAACAGACAGTCTCCACTAGAAGGAACTTTCTATCTAGAAGTAGCTTTGCTTATTTCCCTGGCATAAATGTAATTAGTGAGTGTCAACCCCAGACATAGAGAAATTAGAGGGAAAATAGGACCAACAGAGTTCATAGAAAATTAGGATTGGAAGGGACCTCAGGAGGTCATCTAGTCAAACCCCTGCTCAAAGCAGAACCATTCCCAGCTATGTCATCGCAGCCAATGCTTTGTCTAGTCAGGTCTTAAAAATGTCCAAGAATGGAGGTTCCACCACCTCTCTGGATAACCTGTTCCAGTGCTTTACTGTTCTCCTTGTAAGAAAGTTTTTCCTGCTATCTAACCTAAACTTCCCTTACTGCAACTTGAGACCATTGCTCCTTGTTCTGTTATCCACCCCCACAGAGAACAGTCTCACTCCATCCTCTTTAGGAACACCACTTCAGGTAGTTGAAGGCTCTTATTAAATCCCCTCTCAGTCCTCTCTTGTCCAAACTAAATAAACCCAGTTTCCTCAGCCTCTCAATTCATGTGTCCCAGCCCTCTATCCATAAGTCATGTGTCCCAGTCCCCTAAATTTTTTGTTGCCCTCCAGTGGACTGTCTCCAATTTGTCCACATCCTTTCTGTAGTAGAGGGCCCAAACTGGACACAGGACTCCAGATATGGCCTCACCAGGGCCAAATAGAGGGGAAAAATCATTTCCATCAATCTCCTTGCAATACTCCTACTAATGCAGCCCAGTATGCTGTAAGCCTTCTTCACAACAAGGGTACACGTCCTTGTGAGGTTCCTCAGTACTTGAGGTACTTTTGAAAATCCTACTTAAGTAATCCCATGGCCAAACTCCTGTAATAATCCACTTCCCCACAGAAATGCAAGCCGCAAGGGATGTCTAGTCAGTAGAGCTCTGGTGACTAGCAAAAGCAATGACCTTGTGATATGGCCACATTTATTTTTCCTAGCTAAAAAATTAGATGCAAACATATACCAATATTATTCAAAATATACCACTATCTCATGAGTCAAACCATTCCAAAAGGTGATGGCTCCATTTTACCCAGGTTTATGTAAATCTTGTACTCTCTAGAATCAGTAGCCCTGAATTGCTGATGAAGGCTGTCTGGAGAATTTTCCTACAATTTTCTTGCAGTGAAAAATCCTGTAGAAAGCCTCAAGCTTATCAGAAACATTCACAGTCATCTTCCAGCTCAAAGCGGTATGATAAAAAAAGGTAAACAACACAGCTCTCAAAAAGACAGGGAACTTCCCCACCTCCCCCTTGCTGCTTCCTTGTGCCTGTGCAGTCTGGTATCAGGTCAACCCACAGCTCCTCTAATTCAGTGTTGCTCCACGGAAATCACAAAACTAGGATCAAAAATAGAAAATTTTCAGAGAAAGTGTCTTCTTCCCTCAAAAAAAAAAGGTATTTTGTCTAAAACCTGAAAAATTTTGGCTGAAAACTGAAATAATTTTGGTTTCTGGTAGTTTTCAGCCAACATTTTTTAGATTGCTAAAACGATTCTTTCCATTTTTTTTAAATAAAAAGTGCAACTTTTCTATAGAAAACTCCCCTTGTGGCTCAACTAGGTCTACCCCTGGTTCTGGGGATGGGGATGGTAGAATAAGAATTCACACAGAGCTCATTTTAAAATAAGGAGACTGCTAAAATAATTCTGATTGCCTCTGCTTCTGGAAATCGCATCACATACCAGGCATACTGGATACAGAGCACAGTAAGGTATAGGGGAATGGGGGTGGGGAGGAGAGGGTGATATGGAAATTAACTCTTTATGGCCTGAGTGATACAAGAGGTTACATCTCACACTTTTCATCTTCATTCATTATTTTTACTTACTGTGGGCACATGGGGGCACTACTGTGCTCCAGAAGGAGACCCAGCATTGCAGCTCCATGTAGATAGGCAGGTATTTAATATTGTGAGAGTAACACCAGTTGCTGAGTTGTGTGTAAATTCATTGGTACCCAGACCAGAGGTACTGTATGAAAAATTTCCATGACACCTCAAGATGCATCTAATATCTTCATTTAAACCTGTAATTCTCAGCTGTCAGTATTTTAGCAAGAGACTCCTCCAGTTTTTTCACCAGCTTCATCTGCCATACACCTTATGTTCCAGGACCATGTTGTCTTAAAAAGAAGAGGGAGAAGGAAGCTGAAAAGAGCTCTTGCTTTGTTTACCCATTTAAATACATGCAGAATCTCATATTGGAGTGTGTTTTTCATCCTTTGCAAGCAAAGATGACCACAGCCAGTTGGGGGATGAGGGGGAGAGAGAAAGGAAGCGGGAAAGAAAAAGGGAGAAAGAGAGGAAAAAGGAGAAAGAAGAGAGAGGAGTGGGGCAGAGGTTAGGTTGCATGGGTACACAGGTGACTTATAAGCCAAATCTTTGCCCTGAACAATCTGCTGCAGCAGGGGCAGGAGAGCGACCAGGTCTGGACATGAGAGGTCCTCGTTTTCTTGGCCACACGCTTCCTCGCTGCCTCTGCCATGTGCTGCTGCTTGAAGGCCAGTGCTCTGCTATGGACCAATGACCTCCAGGATGGACAGTCATGAGTGATGGTTCATGATGGTCACAAGCAATGGCTTTTGACTCCATACTGCCAAATGGAGTATTGGACTGTAGGTTGTTTGAAACATTTACTACATGCTTGTACAGTGCCCAGAACATTGGAACCGTGTGCCATTTGAGGCCATTTTAAGCTGCGAGGTGTACTGATGGTAATAATACCAGGGGGCACCATCAGGCAATGGAAGTTTTATATTTTAGTTACATTTTACAGGATATGTTTAGTTTTTGTTTCTGCAAAGAATACAGAGAACATAGCACCTTCTGTCTTTACAAGGAAATAATAGTTACCATCAGCAGTTCCTTCTCAATTCACATTCACTTCTAATCTTCAACAGTAATAGTAAGAATAGATTTGAAATCCCTGGTTCTGTTACATCATCCACTTCATAGATTATTCAGTGGTTTGATGCACCATCAGTGTGAATGGAGCCAAGTGGGAAAGCTTAGGCTGTAAGCACTTTGAGGCAGGGAGCAATTCTTGATGTCTGTAAAATGGGGTTCTGCCCTGTAAGTACTACTATAAAGTAGATAAATGAATAATGCTAATAACTACTTACACAACATGGATCTCAACATTTCTGTGATGGGCAGGGCTGTTTTGAATCACAACAGTAGTATGGTAATGACCTCCACAAAAGCCACTGTCCCCCAGAAACATTCATAGCCAACTTTTTGCTCAAAAAGTATGTTAAAATAATGTTAAGAATACTGTATAGCATAGCACTCAAAAGACAACAATTGCCTTTCATGACCTCTGCTTTCTTTGGCCTGACTATATCCTCAGAGAGTGTAAACTAGGTAGAAGGGAAGGTAGAGGTGCACCTTAAAGACAAACTGAATTAGAGATGCACAAGCTTTCATAAGCCACAGCAATTTTCATCAGATGCTGTGAAAGGACATGCATAAAGTAGGCTATCAAAACTAAATAGTGATTTAAATCCAAAAGATGGGGGTGGAAGGGGTGAGACATGACAGTGTGGAGACAGGCACAGGGGGTTGAAGAGAACAATAAAGTAGCAAACCTACAGCAAACCCATAGAATATAATCCAGGTAAAGGGATAAGAAATAATACTGTCCAGGACACTGTCAAATATATGTCCCTGTTTAGACCATACTTAAACCAATCCAGTCTATTTATGATTTTGTTTTCTGCAATTTTGCATTCAAGTCATTTTTTAAAATTCCATTGTTTAAGAACAGCTATTCTGAGGTCAGTGATGGAAAGTCCAGGAAGTATAAAGTGTGTTGCCACAGATTTTGTGCATTTCTGGACTTGATGTCAGCTTGGTGTCCATTCATTCTGTCATGTAGGGATTGCCTTGTCTGCTGTAGAAAGCAGAGTGGTGCTATGAACATATGATGCCATATATGACATTGGTAGAGGAGCAAATTAATTAATCTCAGGCGTTATAATCCATGTTATTTGGTCCAGTAATGATGTGGTCTGGGTTGATGAGGGGCTCATCTGGCATCTGGGGGCATTGCAAGGCCTTGTACCTAAGTGAGACTAGGTAAGCTGGAGAGATGTTGTTTATTGTTAGGGGCTGTGTGTAACCCAGGACATATTTATCCTTCATGGCTAGATTGAGTATGTCATTCTTTTCCAGGAGGGTTTGGAGGAGGAGTCATTAATAATGACATCCCTTGCAGCTTTCCAGGAGGAGTCATTAATAATGACTCATTAATGAAGTGCACAAGGTGTTCAAGCTGGGGTCTTTAGATGACACCCAGTATAGTTTCATTGGAGTCACAGACCTTGGACTCTATGGAGATGCCTTCATAAGACCAGAAGAGCACATAACATGAATGCCACAGAAGTGGCTGAGATCCACTCCTATACAGAAAATGGGAGATCAATGCATATTTTGACTTATTATGAGTTTAACATCATAATACACTATTTAAAGTTTAAAATATCTAGGAATTCCTGGATTTGGATTCCCACAAAGCCAGTGTTCCACTAAGGATTGTATAGCATCCTGCCCCAGTGCCATCCCAGATATTGACTCAGATAGAAAACCCAACCAGTTGGGTTTCAATACTAAATATCTGGAAGTATCACTATCTTTAGTAAGAGAGGTCACCTTGCTGCCCATTGTGTATTGCCATGGGGGAGCTTAAACAGAAGTGTTAAGTACATAACAGGTGGGTTCTGAGTTAAGTAGCTTCCTTTGTCAGCTAGCTGCGAAGTCATCCTATCTAACATCTCTCTGAAGTGGAGGAAATACTGCTGTCCAGGACACTGTCAAATATATGTCCAAAAATAGACAAAAGAAATATAGAGGGCCAAATTCCCCCTTGGTGTGGGTTCAAGAAAGTGAAATGAGTTATAACAGGGGTGATTCCGGCCCAAGATATTCAAGGCTAAGTTAGAGAGGGCCCAATTCTGCTTTGAGTAACATCAATCTGCTTCCCCTAACTGGAGGCAGGATTTGGGTAGGATTATTCCATGCAGTGGTTGACATTAGAAACGCATGGCCATGTCCAGATGAGCATGGCCATTTGTTTCCTTGGGGACAAGTGTGTGCTGCTGCTATTTGTCCCTGGGGAAAGCCTGTGCCATGCATGCTTTTGTGTGCAGCAGGTTATCTTGGGTGGGGTAGAGGAAGCTGGGGCCAGCAACTGTGCTGGCCGCAGAAGCCTTACCTGGGATCCTGGGGGTCTTGGGGAGTTGCATCCGTGGCACTCCTGCAACTGTGAACCCGGCTGGCAGCTGGAGCATGGCTCTGGCAGACCAGGCTTTGTTTTTGGGTGGCATGTGCTGCCACCACATGTGCCACCCCACTTTTTTAAGGCACAGGTTTTTTTGACCCTGGGATCTCCCAGGGTCTACCCTCCTCTCTCCCCTCCACCCCTCTCCCTTGCTGCAAGATAGCTGTATGGGGAACTCCTGTATGTGTGGTGTGTGGCACTGCAGATGGGTCTGGGGCACCACATACTGCACATCCACGCTCGGCTGGATGTGGCCTGTGAGATTCACTCAGCTGGAGAAAGCACTTTGTGGGTAAGCTAGAAAGAGGCTTTTTCACAAATGTCTGGCAAGATGCAGAGAAAGAAATGTGCACTCCTGGTGTGTCCAACCTTAGGCTTTGACTACCCCTTGGGAAATCATTCACATTTGAAAGCATGCTTTTGCCTAACATATTATTAGACATTGCTTATGTAGCGCAGACAAAGACGGTGGTGTAAAAGGTGGCAACCCTATCCACACCAGATCAGACATCTGTCATATCACGGCCTAATATATGCAGCCCTTCTTCCAACATATGGCACACATTAGTCTGTAAATATAAAATCCCCTGGAAAATTGAGTGTTGGGGTACTTATTAAAATTTTCAGAACTGAGGAGGTACTTGCTACTTAAAAGGTTGAGAAACACTGGTTTATGCTGCTTTGTTCTTGAGCTAACCCCCAAAAGGATCTATGGACAACAACCCCATTCTCTCTCAGCCTTCATTTTCTAAGTTAAAAAAACCCATTATTTTAGGACACATCTATACCATCTCCAGAAACACTGCTATGAAGCAATACCTGCCCACTTGCTCTTGCTTAAAGGACAATGTCTGTGGCCCTTTGAAGTAGAAGCTACATAGATTTAAAAAACTAATTGGATTAAATCAACCCTTTTGGAGGCAGATATACTTTTACCCTAGCTAAGCAGTATCCTGCTTTGGGTTTTTATCACTTCCCAGCACCTGCTAGCTAGGAGCATGACACTCCAGAGATTATTCTTGGCAAGTGCCAGAAGAGAGCACTTCTCCCTCCTCCATTCCCCTACACAAACCCCAATATAGAATGACAGAGGGCTGCTGCCGTTTAAATTACACACTCTCAGCCTCTTTTGAAGGACAGTTCCTGCTCAGAGCACCATCCAGCCAACTCCCCCTCTTGCAAAACTTATCATTATCATGGAGTATATGGGAGCACATTTAGCTTTTAAGTCACGCTGGCACAAGACAGATGAAGAACTCTGTCGACACAGCATGTCTTTTATCTTGCACAAGGCTATTCAGACTGACTTCTTCCAGAGTTACCTCTATCTGCTGGAGAAGCTTTCCCTGGGTGAGTAACATGAGTGTGCATGTCCAGTTCTGAAGGCATTGTGCAAGATGCCAGAATACAAACAAATTATAGTAAATAATTGCTTTGTGAAGTCCTATCAGAGTTACTGAAGAGCTATATAAATCCCAGAGTCAGTTTTATTCTTCAGCATCCATTGATGTGGCACAGTTTATTATACATCATTGCCATAATGGCAGCATAGAGTGGTCAGATGGATGGAGGAGATAAATTTAGGTTTTAGGTGCTACTTCTTTTGCTACCCTTAAAAATGTATTGAGCTGCTAGGAGTTCAATGGTGAAAAGCTGTATTAGAAACATGAAGCCTTGATTTCTGGTTCTCTGATGTCCCAATTTGTTGTCTTTTAATAAATCAATAGCTTGTACATAAGTGATTCTTCTGAGGGTGCAAAAGTGCTGAAGAAAGGTGGAGGTGATTTTTCACCTACATTCTGTAATCACAAATCTCTTCAGTAAGTCGTGTAGTACAGTTATTGACTTGGTCTGAAAATACTTCTGAAAGAGTTCATTTGTGGCCAAATTCTAGCAGGGAGCTGCTGGATACAAAATATTGAGTCATGTAGGCACAGAAATAGGATTTAAGGTCTATTTGAAAACCTGGCTGTGACTTCTCACAAGCCACAAATCTTCTCAGAACAAAGCATCAAAAAGAAACCAGGTATTGTTTTGGACAGTCACTTCCCTGATTGCATTCTGCTGAGTATACCGAATGTTAGAACCATAGGACCTAGAGATGGAAAGAAGTTGTTAGGTCCCATCTTGTCTGCCATGCTGGCCAGATTGTTCAATACAGGATAATCTTGAAGGCTTTGTTCACATTCAGAGAAACATTTAGGGCAGTAGATCACATTAGCTGATCATATGCAATTGCCTTTGATACCAGTGCAAATTTTGCTGAAGATCCAGGGATTTAAACATCTCTTACAGAATGGAACCAATTTTGTGTTTTGCAACATTTCTATAAAAATGCAAGGAAAATTTGAAATCATCTGAAGGCTACCATGGAAGGTAAACTCTCTCCAACCCAGTTACTGAGAAAAGGGGTAAAAAGAAGGAAAGAAAGAAAGATTTTCTTAGTTATTGGCTTCCATAATCCCCAGAAGTTCATGAAAATGTTAGCACCTTAATTTTAAGGCTCAACAAGGCTTTTAGGATTATCTCGTCTGACCTCTTGCATAACACAGGGCAGAGAATTCCACAACAAGTTGCTGCATCAAGGCTGTAATTTGGGGTCAGACAACAATGTATCTTTGGACAGGCAAAAGTGTATCAAATCCTGATGTAAGAGCTCCAAATGACTATGAATCCACCAGGCTGAATGTCTGAAACAACAACATGGTAAGTTGTTCCAAGGGTTCACCCACTATCACTGTTAAAAAACTGTCTTAAGGGTATTTCTGGTCCAAATCTATCCAAGCTTTAACTTCTAGGCACCAGGTCTTGTTATGTCTTGGTCTGATAGGTATCTTGACCTCGCCTACATACTTAAAGGCTATAACAAGTCACATATTTTTTCTTTTACATCTTACTCTCTCATTCTCAGGCAGATCCTGAATCATTCCTTCTCTTCTTCTCTACAACCTTTGCACTGCATGACTGTCTTGTCAGCATGTCCAGTTTAGTAACTGCCTCTTGTTATGGTCTCTTATGTGTGGGGAGAAAGGGCAGTGATGTCAGTAAAATGGGGCAAGTCTAAATGTCCAGATAGCATTATCATTTCAAGTTTAGTTTCATTGTTGACATATAGGGTGTGCACGTGGGTGCACGTGCACCCCCAGAGATTGGCAGTGCACCCCCTGCAAAAAGTGCCTCTGACACTGCTGGTGGCACCTGTGGGCAGTAACTGCTCGTCACCCCCATCTCGCTGCTGACACTGCCCTGATCACCACTGGCTGCCGCTGCTACTGCCGGCGGCGTCTGCAGGTGGTTGCCAACTGCTGGTCAGTGCTCGCCACCCCTGCCCCTCCCACCCACCACCGACAGTGCTGCGGCTGCCTGGGAGCTCACCTCTTGCTGCCGCTTTGCTCCCACTGCCAACAGCACCGCTGCAGCCTGTGAGAGTTTGCTGTGCCCCCCCCCCCCCC
>NW_017728993.1:66685448-66713843 GCF_001723915.1 Gavialis gangeticus
CCCCCCCAGCCTCCAGGGGCATGCAGCATTCATGTTTAGTTTAGGGGGGAGCAAAAATGAATGAAATGGCAGGAAAGACAGCAGTAACAGTATCATTTGTAAATTTTAGAGGGCTGAGTCACAACACCTGCAAAGGTTGGTTTCTTAGTGTATCCTCTTAATCCCTATCATCACATAACAGAGCTAGGATCTTGATTCAGCAAGGCAATTATGATTGTGTTTAAATTTAATCACAAGTAGTTTCCATTACGGTCTAGGCTCAACCCAACATTGTTAAGCTCCAAGGGTGTCATCCAGATATACTAGCCCCACTAGCACTGAACTATGAGTTCTATACTAAGCTTCTCAGAAGTTACATATGAGCTATGCACATCTGGTATCAAGGCCACTGATATAAACATGTCAATTTACAGACAAAGTAACATATTTTTCTTTATAAATCCAATATGTGAGTGAATAAAAGCTTCAGTCTAGCAATGCATTTATAAGTAAATACTAACTTCAATTCCAAGAGCAGTCTCATGGATTTCAGTATAACTACTCAGATGCTGAAAATTATGCCTGTAGTATACTTAAGTGTGTACTTAGTAACTGATGATGAAGTGAGATCTCTTGTAAAAAAAATCCAAACAAAGTCCAGTCAATTTATATGGCTAAATATTTGGCTCTTGAGCCCCATGTCCAGGGTTTGAATTATGGGGGAGCTTATGGGGGCTCAGCCCCCATAAGAGATGAGAGCTCCTCTGTAAGATTTGAAAATCATAACTTGGGGGCTCTCCAATTTTATTAGGGCATCATGATAGGGAGCCCAATTTTTTTTGCAGACCCCCACCAGGATTCAAAGTGTAATTCAAACCCATGTCCAAATCTAAACTCTTGTTCAATGGGGACAAAGTTCACCTTTACATAAAACAGGCCTTAAGTGTGAATTAACTGGTCCATATGCCTTAGGCTAGCCCTGGTTGTGGGATGAATTCTACCTTAGGGTTGCATCTACACAAGGCATTTACTGTGGAGTTGACTAATTAGTTCCATAGTAAATGTCTCTCATCTATATATGCAGTGCTATTAGGCAGGAGTAAACTAATTCACTCTGCAGCAGGATAGTATTTACAAATACAAGTAGTATTCTGATGCAGAGTTTTTTACTTTACAACAACGCATGTGTAGATGCTGGAGGAGCTGGCTGTGGCATGAGGGTGCTTCAGTGGTGGGGCTGCCTGCTGGCTAGCCCTGCACTGGAGCACTCTTGTGCTCCAGCCAGCCACTCTGCAGCATGTTGCGTTGGGATGGAGCAGTGTCAGGCTGGCAGGATGACCCTCAGAGCTCCCTGCCAGCCAGGGCTGCCACAACCTGGCTCAACATGCTGTGTTCCTAGACACCCATGTAAATGCAGCACCTGGGAAGCAATCAACTCTGGTACGATAAGTGTCAGAGTTTATTGTTTCATGTCCTCAGTTGAAAAATGTGGCTTTAAATTGATGCATAAGGAATCAGCCAGAGGCTGCTTTCCATATGGGGTACTCAGGGGTATGTTCATAAAGGAACCCAATCAGTGCCTTGCAAAGTCACCTGGAGCCACAAAAACAAGTTCAAAATTGAACTCTTAAAAAATATTTGCAAATTCCAGTCCCACAAGCAATTTTGGATGAGTGAACCCCACAAATAAGAAATATGAGATATTATAACTGAGAACAAGGTTGAATTTGATCGCCCTCATCGGGTGTTACCATTTCTCTAGTGGCTTTGATCAGGAGAAGGTTGCTTTGGAAACCTGAGAAACAAAACCCTGAGTTGACACACAAGAAAATCGTAGGGCTGACATTTTGGACTTTGCAGAGGAAAAGGGTTTAGGTAAGTGTTCATTGTCTGGCCCAGGGGACTGGCATTTGCCTCTAGGTCACTGCTTTGCATCCAGACCAAGTTTGTAGTGACTGAAAATTACTACCATCTGATGACTGTTTGGTAACCTTTACAAAATGAATTTCTGGTCTTAGTCTGCTTTCTAGTGGGTCCATCCTAAGTATTGCCTCTTAGAGTTCTTGCCAGCAGGTTCAACTAAAAGACCAAGAATGTACAGAAACGTGCTATTTCTTGCTTTATTAAAAACATTTCTTAAAAGCAATGGCATGGCTTCATGGGAAGCCATTTACACTTGAAAACGCTATGTGTGAGTAACTGCCCTTAAAATCTCTCTGCAGCTATGGGGCATTGCATTCTAGCTTGGATACTGCAACCCATCTTATAAATACGTTGCAATTAAACTTTGGATCAGTAAATATGTTTCTTTTGTTCCTTTCCAGTCAGTAGTGAATAACAATGTGGCCTGACTGGAAACATGAGACTCGGTCTTTTCATATGTGGAGAGAGACTGAGGACTTATGTGAAACCATCCGTGATTGAACTGGATGTTGTAACAGGACAGCCTGGTCGTTTAAGAGGTGGCAGAAAGCCTGTAGTAGAGGCCCAGCTGTGGGTGTATAGCTACTCAAGGAGTACCTACAGGCAGTTAAAAACCCCAGAGGGAAAGCAGGGAGCTTGAACTAGGGGAAAGGAACGGTCCACAAGCAGGAGAGGGACTGAAAGATAAGCATTGTGCTAAGAAGGGCCAGGGAGAGGGCCCTGCTTACTACCTGGAGAAGGGTCATTGGTTTGGTGTGTTAGTTTGTTTGTGTGAGCAAGAACTCTGTCTGCATTTCAAAAGGGCTGGAAGAGGCTTGGGCCAAAGTCAGGCTGCCAAGGGCAGCAGGGTCACTTACAGATGCATAAACAAACCTGCCAAATCCTACCATCTTGCTTATGGTGAGATAAACCAACAGACAGCATGTAGCTGAGGACTTGTGAAAAAACTAGGTCCTGACCACAGATCCCAGATTCCAAGTAGCATTGCTCTCTTGTGATATCTTGACAGGGGTGAAGTTTGAGTAGGGGAAGTTATTGTTGCTCTGAACAACAGTAATTTATACCACTTATGGCCCACAGTTCCCAGCACTACAACACAAGCAGTCTGTTCACTTCACTCCCTTCCATCCAGCAGAACAGCACAAAATGCCATCTCTTGACAAGCCCAATAAAACTCCCTGAGCGGATGTCAATAGAATCTTGTAAGCCGGCATCCAGGAGTCTGCAGACTAGCCTCATACATGGGCTAGACTACAGCATACAGAGACAGATGATGAAGCTTCTCAGGGCAAAAGGATATCACTTCTAGAAGAAAAGAACAATGACCAATGGGTCCTTTTATTTCCCAGGGCCTGACAGTCGCTGAAGTCAAGGTTTTAGACAGGACTGGTTGCTACTTCCTTGTTTTTCTTTCTTCAGTCAAATGTTTCTTTTGAGTATGTGAAAATAATCAGTGGAGTGTGTAAAACCCCCGGGTTTGACTCTTGCTGGGCTTAATGCTTGCTTGTGGTATATATTTCTCAGGAATAACATAAATGTGTAATGGATTAAAGCTTTAATAGCATCCTTTCAGCAGTTGACTTAAGCAGGTGATGACAAGAGGGGCTGGTAATGCTGCTTTTGTTGGATGAAGGAGGTCCTTGGCATGCTGCTTATATGTAACCCAATAGCACTATTCTGTTCAGAGTGGTCTTTGGTGGTAATTATTCCCCATCCTACTTCCTCTGTCCCTCTCTCATTTACCACTGTAATGTCACTCCTACCCTGAGGATGGGCAGGCACTCATTCTGCATTCCCTGCTGAGCCTGCTGCCCTCAATAAACACATTCCACGCTTATGTTCAGGGCTTGTGGCCTGACTCTGCTCCTCTTTTTGGAGAGCATATGAGAGTGCCTGATCACTAGCTGGTCAGGAGAAAGTATGATACCTGGATAAAAATTACAGGCAATAACCCCTTAGAAATATAAAGGTACAATAGAAGGCAAGGTCATAACAGTTACAAGCTGAACACGTCATGTTCCTACCCTGTCATTTTATTTATTTATTCCATGGGGAGGTCTCTGTTTTCATTGTTGCCTATAATCCCTTACTGGAAAGGGATTTGGCACTTGTTCATTTGCACTTCCTCATTTGCACTGGAGATCTGCAGTGGAGCAGGTCACATACTGTAAAACAATGTTTGCAGATATTTCTTCCACAGCTGTTTCAGTGTTAGGTTCAGCTTTCCCTTCTTCTTGCTTGCTATTCATAGTCAGTCTTGTGATTTGGGTTTTTGATTACAGTAACATTCAAGAATGACTGGTTGTCATTCCAGAACATGAACAAGAGCATTTTCCATTGCTATTTTCCAAATAAGCCTTTTTTGGTGAATTTTTAATAACCACTAAAAATATAGGCCAACTAACAAAGACTCGTGACATTTAATGAAAGAAAAGGGGAAATTAATCAGACACCAAATTGAGAATTCAAATTTTAGAAACAGCTGTGAACACATTATTCCTGTCATCAGCAAACCATGTAGCAACAATATAAAGCTCAAATGCTTCAGAATTGAACAGGGAAATCTAAATTTCAAACCTGGGTGCATGAGAATTTTTAATTTAATCACTGACACTGATTACACCTCTTCTGATCCATGGCAGATAAAGGTTTATGTCCTGATGCTCTCCAGCAGTGGTTCCTAGTCTTCACTGATCAATGAGTAAGGCTACAATTTTGGTACAGTAAGTTTTACTGAATTTCATGGTAGAGGTCTGAAAAAAGGTCATGGAAGCATGTTTCCTGCATGCTTACAAGAGCTAGACAGTAGTTTCACTGATTGCATTTCTCTGCTACAATGCATTGCTTTATGGGCGTGGTAGTTTGAAGAGCTAATGACTCCATTCTTTCTTATAGGCCAACATCTTTGACTGAACTGCCTCGCCCCTAATCCTATATGTTCTTCCATCTGACTGAGTGGCAAGGTGAATCATGCAAGTCAGAGGGCTTCCTCATTTTCACAGTCCCATTGACCTCCATGACTGCTTTGACATAATCGTAGCCTTACCCATGAACAACAATATTGAGCCAGTTGTACTTTGCTCTCTGTCAACCTGAAGAAGCGTATTATCTGTAGAAGCAAAATTTCTTATGTCCATGACCAGTATCAGAGGGTCTCAGGGGCCATTGATTGGGGATCACTGCTTTATTAATCACTTCTCTTGTGTCACACATGCTCACTAGGCATGGGCAACTGGTGCTGCCTTAGTCAGGGGGGGCACGTGTCCCCCCCCTCAGTGACCAGTCAGTGATGGGAGGGCCCCCCCTTGGCCAATCTTCCCAAACCTGTGGCTGATCATGAGATGGCTGATCATTGCAGCCACTTCTAGAAGTGGCTGTGGCCACTTCTGGAAGTACCACAGTGCTCCACTCCTTGGCCAGCGCTTGCAGGGAGGCCACCGGCACTCCTGCCTGCCCTGCCTACCTATTGCCTAAGTGGTAAGTGTGGCCAGTCAGGGGCTACACCAGCACTCTCAGGGGGTGCACGTGCACCCCCATGCATCCCCTACATGTCGCCACTGCCACCAGGGCCTAATCTTACAATTCACCCTGCAATTAACCTTTGCACCTATGCCAAACAGAAATACAATATTACAGAATAGTCATAGAATTCTTTACTTCAGGGGTGCTCAGCCTTCAGCCAGAGTGATTGCATCTGGCCCACAGGGCTCTCCACAGGGCCAGGAATTTGGTGGTGGGGGAGTGGTGGCCATTAATACAGCCACCCTGCCCTCTGCCAAATTCCTGAACCCCAGGCCCCATGCACCCTTTTCCCCCTGTGGGGTCAGGCCATGCTCGATCTCCTCCCCCTGCCCTGAGGCTGAGCTATGCCCCCTTTCCCCTGTGGGGCCAGACTGGAGCCTGACCATGACCCCTTTCCCCCAGGGGGCTGTGTTGTGGCCAGGTCATTCCCCTTTCCCCTCCCCGTGGGGCCAGGTCACATCCTGCCCCTAGATAGAGCTGCAGGGCTGGGCTCAGGCTGGACTGCTCCCTGCCCCACTCCTTGTGGCTGGATGGTGGCCACCATTCTGGCCCTGGACACGGGATCAGAATTACTATCTGGCCCACAGTTGGACCAGGCACTGCCAGGGAAAAAGGGCGAGCACAATTGCTTTACTTAAATGTATTGATGGGACCATTTTACTCCCCTTCAGCTCACTCTTCACACATTTTTAAATGACTACATAACATCCAAGGCAGGAAGGAATGAAGCCCCCAGACTCTAAGACCTGAGCCTCATTATAGTTTAAAAAGTTTCACGGCACACCCTTTAATACTACCCACAGCTTTACTGTGTAGCAGAGACTTCAGTGCTCAAATTTGCATAAATGCTTGCTCTAAAATATGAAACATTCATCTATAATGGAACCATCTGGGAATGTATTTCTGCAATTACACAAACAAGGCCTACATCTGGACAGCATGAACATTCCCAAGAGATGCTGAGTTCCCTCGGCTTGAAATAACTGAAATGTAGGTTAAGAGCTCTCATACATTGCAGGATTGAACCCCCAAGAAATATTCTCCTTTTTGTGAATTAGAATTTTACTAATCTCAGTATTACTGTAAATTCAAAGATTTTACAATCTTCCTTCCCCCCAGATAAAATAATCTAGTCATACAATGATGTGTATAATAATAATAATACTCATATTTTTTTCTATATGCAGTGAAACTTTATGCTTTAACCAGTAAAGTGATCAATGGGGAGATGCAGTTCTATGCCAGAGCCAAACATTTCTACCGAGATGTGCCAGCAACAGAAGAGGGCATGATGGGAGATTACATCGAGCTGTCTAATATAGACATTGAATCTTCCAGGGAATTTCTTAGGAAGTTTGTTGGGGTGAGTCATCCAATCCTATCTTTTGCAAGAAGCAAGGGCTATCTGTCACAATTTATATGGATTGTACCATGGCTTTCTTAGGACTTGATCCTGCCAAGATGACCATGTTTCCTGCCCTTGCACCGAGCCCCAGACTTCCATATGGAGGTGCAGGCTTACTTCTCTTTGTAGGATTAGCCTAGGGTATACAGAAAATACCATTGGCTTTGGTGGGAGTTTTGCTTCTGTACATACTATGGTGTCAGGCCCATTCTGATTGGGAAAGCAGAAAATGATAGGCTTGATCAAGCTAATGGTCCTTCTAGACTTGTGTCATGCCTGCTTCTTGCAGTTCCCATTTCTAAATATTTCTGAGGAAGGTGTAAGAAACCTTAAATCAGGCAAATACAGAGTAACCTGCTCAGAATTAAACTTTCCTAACTGTAATCATTTAGAACCCATTTGTACTGGTATTTAGACAATGTGGATAAGCACCTAGTATGGTTTTAAAAGCACTACATTGACTTCTGTTTAAATCATTAAGTTTTGGTGAGAAGCTGTATGATCTATACGATTGCTCATAACCTTGTAAGCCAGAAACTCCTATGCTGTAATTCCTACTTTACCAAGGATTTGCTGAGTGGATTCGGGTGAATTGCATGATCTCAATAGGCCAAATGCTAGATTTTACTTCACCCTATGCAAACTTGTTGAAATCGGACATTATTGAGAGCACTGTCTCTTTGTTCCTGCATCTGTAGTAAAAAGCTAACATCATATTCATTCTTATCTCCAAGGATGTAATGGAAAAATATTAGTCAATGTCTGTGCAATGCTTGAAAAAAGTGCCAAAATGATTGCTTTTTCTTCAAAGAGACTAGAAGCACTGCCAAGAAGGGGATGTTCACAAGAGATTAAATTTATTCATGTGCCTGGAGCCAGCCAGAAGCTTGCCCATCACTGAAATCCCAATTAAGCCCTGATATAAAGATGTAAGTGAGGCTCAAGTAGTACATAATCCTATGCTGGTCCTATGTGCAGGGAAAGATTTCACCCTTTCTGGAAACAGTACAGATTCGTGGGTTTCTGAGCAGCAAGCTGATATCACACTGTTAATTGCTGTTCTCTCTGAAACTTGAAAAAGAAAGTAAGGTCTGTGTCAGTGCTTCTACATGGCAAAGAGAAATCATATCCAATGCATGAGACAAATTGACAGCTACAAAATACTGAAGATCAGAGTTCTTATTTCTACTTTTAATCCAGTCTCTTTGATACACTTTCCTCACAGAACATTATGTGATTATCAGAACATTGATTATCATCAGTGACATACTGATAGCCCAAGACAAAAAGAAATGGGAACATTCAGGGTTTGTTAGTTCTGATCAGGTCTGGATGAACCTATTCTCTGTTCATGTGCAGTTCACTAATTATGTCGGTTATTGCATGCAGGTTTATATTTTTTTCTAATTACTGCAAAGTGAATTGAACCCACACAGATACAAAACCATTTGTTTGGTATGCATATGCCTTCAATGCAGAGTTTTGGGGTTTTTTCAACAGACTTTGAAGTTGAAGTTTTGTTTTGGGTAAACCTCAAATATTTTCTTTAATCTAAGATAAAGTATCTTAAGGAAGTCCCATTTCCTCCACCCACCCCAAATTTAAATGAAGAGTTAAAAAGTTAAATAGAAAGAGTTAAAAATGAAATATTTGGCAGCAGGGCAGGGTGGCAGTGTTAACTGTCACTGCTCCCCCCCCCACCACTTGGGCATTTGGCATTATTTGGGCATTTAAACATTTTTTTCCTACTTTGTAGTCAAAAATTTTCACCAAATTCAACCGGATTTGACACACAGGTTTGATCTCCAGCAAACTCAATTTTTTGGCAAAATTGGCATTCATAAAAATAATCTCACTCGGCTCTACTGAAGTTATTCTTCTGAACTTAGCCTATATCAACTGAGGGCTGCCACACTTGAAAATAAACCTCAAGTGATTGTGTCCAGCATTGTGTTCCCTTGAATGTGGCACTAAGACTTATGGGGGAACACTCCATGATTTCTAATGCAATAAGAACCATGATTCTTTCCCAGTGAACTATAGCAGAACGTGTCCTGTTCAGGCACATGGAGGAAATTATGGGGTAGTGCTGGAAGACAACCAACTCATTTATGTTTTAGCCTATAACTTCCTTGTCAGACCAGCCTACTTAAATTAAAAGCATTTCTATGCTTGAATTAAGGAGTTTTATATGTGAACTGCACTCAAATTGGGGGAAACGCTTGAGTTAAGATATCAGTTAACTTTGAAGTGAAGACAAGCTCCAAGTTGTCTTTGGTTTGACTTGCTCTTAAATGTATTATCAACATAATCATATCAGGAAGGGGTATTTTTGGCTATATCAGTAAAAGCCATAATGTAGTTGCAATTATATTGGGGGTAACACTTTTGTCAGAATTTGTTGGCAGTAAAAAAAAATATTTCATGTCAGTGTCCTTGATGAGCAACATTTTCTCTCCCACAAATACTGAGACCAAGGGTTTAAAACAGTGGTCCCCAACCAGTTGATCTCAATCCACCGATAGATCTTGGAACCTCTTGTGGTAGAACTCAGAGCCTCTGGGAGTCAATCCTAGGCTGGGGTGGGGGGCTTGAGTGCCCGTGTGCATGCATGCATGCACCCCAGCCCAGCAGGTCAGTCCGTTGGGGAGGGAAGGGGCGGGGGCTAGATTGAGGCCCCGTGCTGAGGGGCAGTGTCATGGAGGCAGGAGCAGGTATAACTTGAGTGAGGCCTTGGCTGGGTGGGACTCACCTGCTGGGGAGGTGCACCCCAAATAATTTGTTCTCCCTCTGCCTTGATCTGTCCCTGCCTTCCTTCCCCACTTGGAAATAAACCTCAAGTGATTGTTGTGGGGGGGAGGGGTTGAGGGGGGTGGCGGTAGCAGCACATGTTAGATCTTGGGTTGCTTTTAAATGCCAAAGGTGATCTCTTACTTAAAAAGATTGGACACCACTGATTTAAAATGACAGGAACATTATTTGGAAAAAAGAAAGAGAGAGAGAGAGAGAGAGAGAGAGAGAGAGAGAGAATGAGAGAGAGAGGACATGCATAATTAGCTAAGGAAAACCAACAATTTATAAGTTAACTATACTAGGTGACACCTCTTCCCTGCCCCAGGGTTTCTTGGCAAAACTCTTAACCTAAGTCCTCCCCTTACAGTTGTGAGTGACAGATGAGTTAGTGAGCCAAGCCTCCCTTCCTCTCCTTGCTTAAGTCCTACTCACAGTTCATTGTCCACAGTTGGCAGAGTCCAGCATTTTGGCAGGTCCATTTCTCACCTGTCAGGGCTGCGTGCTCCAGTGCTTCTACTATGTACTCTTACTGAAGCGACTGCATCTCTGGAGGGGGTAGAGAGGTCCTCAGACTCCCTCAATGAGGCTGCTGCACTTTGTAGCTTCAGCCCAAGAAATCTCAATTGTGCTTGCCACTTCACACTGCCTTCATGCCATTTCACCTCTGAAGCTGCCTCTGTACTATCTCAGTCTTCAAAGATTTAGAAAAACCTCACAGTCCTTGCCAGACAGAATAAGGTCCAGGAGGCATGCACCGCCCCCACTCCCCCGCGGCTCTTCTGACCCACCATTCTACAGTGCAGCCACATGAGATGCACTGCTTTTTTCATCCAATTGCAGACATAGCATTTTATTATTCCTGGATTCAAAACAATGGTATTTTAACAAAAACACTCCAAACTACCATGTAACAGAAATGCAAATGGGACCTGGCCCATACAGCCCTTTTTCCTCCTTCACATGTGGCTATAAAAAAGAGGCCCTCAGCTGTGTCCATTTAGACTTCTCAGGTAGCTCTGAGCCTTGTTTCCCCATGTTCAATGGTATTATCAATGAGCCTCCTTCTTTTTTATGGCTTCAGGCCCTACAGCCTGTACTGACTTAATTGGTATGTGATTTATCCTTGTGTTGCTTATTTTACTACCTTGATCTGGGACAAACTATCCTGGCAAAAGCCCTTTTATGTCAGGATAACTGGATAAATTATGCCTCTTCAATTATTCCTGCATAGTTAAACCAGCAAAACTTTAAAGTGCAGAAAGGTCTTAACTGCAGGGCAGGATGGCTGTATACATGGGATATATTAATCCTCAATGTTAGAAGGTTCAGAGCGTTTTGAATTGGACCAGTGAAAAACAATGTAGTGAAAGACCTACTAGGTCACCTAGCACATTCTCCAGGGATGAATGAAAGAAGCTCAAATCCAGGAGAGACAACAGCTCTTGAACACTTTTGCAATAGATTTTGCTTGCTCAGCCTGAACATCTTGAAGCCACAGTATGTACACCCCTCCAGGCTTTCTGCATCTGGAATGTCTGAATACAGTGTTAATGTGCATTCATAGGCTCATTTGTAAGGTATCTGTGATGCCTAATTTGTGGGCTCAGGTGTGCATGAGATGTGAATAGGAGGAGCTAATTTCTTGGCCCGAGCTTGTCTCAGAGGCCATATGGACATAGTCATAGCTGTTATATCAGTTATAATTGCAGCATAGCTTAGGAAACACTTCAAATAGAGCTAGCTAAACCAGCCATTACAAATATTGGTAATAACACTCTTCCTTTTACATTACAGGTAAGATTATCTCTTACCAGAAACCTGTAGCCTCTAGTGTTTGCATTTTTGTGCTGATTTGCTCTTATGTGTAATACAGCCTTCTTTTAATACCCTGAGAGGGCAAGGGGCCTAAGGAAGGATACTTTGTGTCCAAAAGTTTGTCTAATACTTCTCCAAACTATACAAATAAAACCTGTGGGTGACTGTAGATGTGCAGAAACACTGCTCCAAAGTGCTGTAATTACAGCATGTCAGAGCAGCCTTTGTGTCTCATGTATTCAGTGTCCCTGCACCTCAAAACAGTGGCAGGGGCACTTTAACTAAAGTTTGTCAAACGAGCTTTAGTTAAAGTGCCTCTGCTGCCATTTTGAAGTGTGGGACCCTGAATACACAAGACACTGTGGGTGTTTTAATTAGAGCAGATCTAAGAGACACTCTAATTAAAGCACCCCACCCCCAGCGCATGTGTAAAGATGCCCCTTGTTTGAGGCTAAGATGTGAGATCCATTGGGTGGGGGTTGTAGCATTTGACTGCTGTGCCGCTGTGCCCTACACAAGGGCATACAGCAGCCAAACTCCCATGAGGTACTAGGGTGCTATTTTGATTTGATTGAAATTTTTTCCTTTAAAAATGTCCTATTTTCCAACCAGCTCTACCTCCAGCTTTTCATTGTTGCCCCCAAGGCAGTTCTAACCTCTTCCTTCTGCTGAATTGCCATGGAAATTCATCTCAGAGTGGACTGAGTCGGCTTCTTGCCTGTGTTGGCCCTCACAAAGGATTCCTTATAAAAGCACAAACTTGTCCTGTGTCTATACTATGAGCTCCTAGTAGATAGCATATGAATGAATAATAATGTTTAATGTTGTTGGCTAATTAGGACTGTTTTTGAACAGGCACTCTCCAGCGGCAGCTGGAAATGGGGACTCATGCACTTTTGGAAACAAGGAGAGATTAATCTCCCTAATTGTACAGACTGGAACAAGTAGAGTGACTAGTGGCAAGTGAGATCTTTCTGTGCCTTGTATACATTCAGCAGTTACTACACGTAACTAGAAGCAAGCCAGGATATTTATAGCAATGATCTCTGTACTATCATTTGACCTTAATAATTTGCTGAATTAATCATCAAAGAAGTGCCAAGGAAGCAATGATATACAGACCTCTGACATGATCTATTTTCAGCTATGTTGGAGTGGGTTATCTAATAAGTAGAAAGAGCCAAATTCCTCCTGAATGTATCTCCTCCACAAGCAGTGATGTTGCAGCAAAGAAGGTAGCCCATAGCTCTCATACCAACCCTCAGTCAAATGGAACAGAGAAGGTGTTTATATTTGCCCTTAATGTGTTTTCTTTAACAGATAAATTAGGCTGGGGAAGCTCCAAACACACAGTTGATGCCTGTACAGTGTTAAAATTCCTGTTTTACAACTGAGCAGCAGGCTCCTAAGAGCCCTTTTATAGCTGGATTAGAAGTTCCTGCTAAAGTTAATGGTGAGATATAACTTCCATTATAAAGATCCTTTTTCAGTGGCTCATTATTTTCTCATAAAATTTCCTTAGGGGTTGCAATTTTTCATGCCCGATCTCTGTCCTGAGAATGATTTTTTAATGTCTGGAAAAATAATCCATTTGGCTTCAATCTAAATTTTAGTTCTGTTGAGCTCAAGCATGCCTATATTGACTTCATTCAGACACAGCTCCTTTAGAGCATCTCACCACGATCTAAAGACCATGCTTTTTTGGAATACTAGCTCTTCAAAGACAGTTCTCAGGTTGGGGACTCAGTGTATGCTGTTTTCTTCATTAAGACTTAATTGTATTTAGTCAGTGGGGCATTATTCTAGCTTTGTGACTAGTTGGTTTGGGTTGATGTGCAGAGGTGAACAGCTGGGAACTGAATTTACAAGGATTCTACAAGATAGGTGAACTTTCAAGGAAGACTAGGAACATGGAAGAAGATTATGCTGATCTTTGTGTTGGGCAAACAGCTGCTACTAAGAGTGTTTTTAAATTGTCATGTTTATATGAGTGTATTCTAGAAATTTGGAGGGAAATCCAGTAGAAATCATATAAAGGACTTTTCTACTTAAAAATGTATTTCATAGATAATAGTAAACATTTATAGAGTGTCTTTCATTCCAAAACAGTGTAAACTACATACCGTGCCAGCACTGGACTTTACAGGGACCTTGTCAGAGGCTAAGGCCAGGGTCTTTCCTTTTGTCCATTCACATGCTAGATGACTTGCACTGGTATTCTGTAGATATGACCCAATTTAATGCAGTGGGGCCCTCTAGAGCTTTAGGCCCCAGAAAACTGCCCTGGTTGCTTTCTCTGCTATCATCTCTGTATGTATATTGGAGTTACTTTCCTCACTATTGACATGTGTCCACTCTGGTGTGGAATTTGGCAGCTGCTAAGAGGTGAGCACAGGTCTGTGACTCAGGAGGTCCTGAGCTCCATACATTTCTTAGTAACTGTTGTAATATTTTGCACTTTTCACATATTAATGTCTCACTGTATTTCTATGATAAGCCAGGGGTGCTCAATCTCTGGTCCACAGGCCAGATGCAGTCCTCAGAGCCATTGCTGTGGGGCTCCTCACAGGCTGTGAAATTTGGTGGTGCAGGAGCAGTGACAGTTAACACTGCCACCCTGCTCTGCTGCCAAATCTCCAAACCCCAAGCCCCATGGGGTCAAGTGGAGTTAAGCTGCTCTCCCTTTCCCCTGCATCTGGATCTGGGATGGGCCATATCCCTTTACCCTCTCCTTCCCTACGACCCCTGGCTAGATTGGGGCTGGGCCATGCCCTCTTCCCCCACCCCACCTCCTGCCAGGCCAGACTGAGGTAGGGCCATGGCCACTTACCCCAGCATGGTGCTGGGCTGGGGCTGGGACATGCCCTCCCCCCCATGCAGCTAAATGGTGCTTATTGCACCCATCCCATGGTGTGGGATCAGGACCATGGCATCTGACCCATGTATGGACTAGGCATTGTCCATCTGGACCAGTGGGGAAAAAGGCTGAAAGGTTCAGCCAAACTGGAGAATGTGGGAGACGATAGGTTACCCACCCTGAATATTTTACTATCCTGTCAATGTTATTTGTAGTCAGAATTGTGTTAGCTAACTCAGTTCTTCACAATAATGCCTGGATTAAATAAAATGTTGTTAGCCAAAGCTTTATTGTTAGTTCAGGGCCTCTTCCCCCAGAATGCTTTGAACTCATGGTAAATTCTACCCAGGAAATTTAACAGTAGTTGAACCTTGTATTAATTGCTGTGTCATGACCTTAGCACTAAGGGCAAGACATAGCAAAAAGACTGAAGGATGATATACAGGCATTATGGAAGCTTTTTCAGAAAAAGATAAGAAAGATGTGTGGATGGCTCCAGAGTTTGCCCACCATTTGGGATGCTCGATAAGATAAGGAAAGAAATGCATTGAATGCAAGAAGGTTCCAGACACAGTAAACAAATGAAGTGTAAATATGGGTGTGTTAGAGCACACATTGAGCTTGCCCCCCTCCACCATTTTGCTGCAGCTGTACAGCACGCCGTTCCTCTGGACAGATAATGTATAACTCCATGCCTTGCTGATTGGCTGTGGTCCTTACATGGTCCTAACTAATGAACTGATTGAGCTGGGTTGGCTGGTCTCCAGAGCTTGTCTTAAAAGCAGCAAAGAGTCAGCAATGCTATAATGGAAACAAGTACCTTAAAGAACCATTCCAAATTAAGAAAATTGAGTTTAGTATAAATTGAATAAGTCCCTTCTTTTTACCCTTCAACCTTTCTATAATATCTTACATGCCAAATCATCTAAATATGGACAATCTATGAAGCTCACTGCTTTTGGAGATCAGAGTTAAAAATGTGGATGGATGATTTTATGGTTGGTAATACTGTTTTTAATTTTACACATGAAATTTAATCCAATCTTGCGCATCAGACTCCAATCTTGTTCATCCTGTCATAGGATTTCAGCAAGAGAAAGGAGAGACTGCCTATCACTGCTAATGCTGACTATGTTGATCCTATAGGGCATTGACAAACTGACAACGTGCATAAGGAGGAGTTTCCTTGTCAGAATAAAATATTTGCTAATCATGGGCCACGTCTACACGTGTGGTGAACTGTGCAGTTGTTACTGCACAGTCATTTAGTACTTGCATAAGTACTAAATGACTGTGCAGTACCTGATGTTACTGTGCAGTAACATCACTGTACAGTTTTTTCCCCAGTACTACGGCACAGTGGCAATAAGGTACTGAAAAGTAGCTCATTACTACTGTGCCATAGCATTGCATCACAGTTAATGCCTGGCAACACTTCTGCATGATAGCAATGAGCTTGTTGGTACTGTGCCATTGTGTCTCATGTAAATGGGCTCCTGGAGGCCAAGTACTAGACTTCAAGGATGAAAAGCCTAAACCGCTTAGTAATTCCTTGCATCTTTCAGGTGGTGCTAGACCTACCTTTCAATTAGTTTTTTTATGCTTTACAGGGACCTGGGAAAGCTGGCACTGACTGTGCCTTAGACTGCGGGTCTGGGATTGGCCGGGTCAGTAAGCATGTCCTTTTGCCAGTTTTCAAGCGTGTGGATCTGGTAGATATGATGGAGAACTTCTTGGATGCAGCCCAGAACTATCTGCAGAGAGAAGGAGACAAAGTAGAGATGTACTATTGCTACAGTCTCCAGGAATTCACTCCAGCCCCCCAAAGATATGATGTCATCTGGATTCAATGGGTTTCAGGTTAGTTCAACATTAGCCATATATCTGTGAATACATATCCATAATTCACAGCTATATTGCATTAAAATGCAGCTTCTAAGAATGTTGAGGTTGCAAAGTTATGCCAAATGTGGAAATTCTAGATTTAGAAGTGCCTCTTCTTGGGTTTCCAAAGAAGGTGACATTAAGAGCACAGGAAAGAGATTTTTCCTTTTGGGTCTATGCCCTGACATTTCAGCATCTATCAGTTGCCAAGAGAGGTAATTGCTGGGAAAGGACTCTTTGGTTCTGCAGCCCTGGACTGAGGCATGCATGCTCAGTACATTTGGGGATGGCATCTACTTGTTTGGTCTGCATATTGAAGCTCTTTGGGGATGGAGTATGCTCCATGCAAATGTACTCTTTAGAGAATTTAGTTGCTAAACAAATCTCTGCTGAGGAAGTTAAAAATGAGATCTTTCAGAAGCTTTTCCCTTTTCCCTTATATACGTCATCCAGTTACACCTGTACTGTGTCCCATAACTTGTACTTGTGTAAACCATATCTTCCAGTCCTGACTGAAGTACACCAGGAAATGGAGAATCTACGATTTCCCTTGGGCAGCTGTTTCAATGGTTCATTACTCTTATTGCTAAAATTTTGTACCTTATTTCCAATTTGAATTTATCCCACTTCTATTTCCAGCCACTGATTCTTGTTTTGTGTTTTGCTGCTAGAAGAAAAATCCCTTTAATATGCAGTATTTTTGCATTGTGGAGGCAGTTGTAATAAGTAGAAGTGGGAATCCATGGCTTCTGTTGACTTTAATCCATGTTTATTTCTGTGTAGAGGTCTAAATACAGACTTAAGTCTGAAGGCATGTACTTGAGCGATTTTAACAGGGTTTTACAGCAAGGGGTGTGGCAGCAACAGGAATAGACTACAGTAGTCTATAAATTCCAGTCCTCTGCTCTAATGATTAGAATTGCTTACCTCAATGAATAGATTACAAAGAAGCAGATAATCAAGACCCAGCTCAGCTAGGATCAGCCAGGCCCTGTCTAAATAGTTAATCATGACCTTTTATTTCTCTTTGCCTCTAGGAAATCTGACAGATAGAGATCTTCTGGAGTTTCTTATCCGGTGCCAAAATAGCTTGAAGGATAATGGTGTTATCATACTCAAGGACAATGTGGCTCGAGAGGGCTGTATCCTGGACCCACTGGACAGCAGTGTGATCCGAAACCTAAACATCCTCCGCAGCCTCATTGAAAAGAGTGGACTCATCATCTTGCAGGAGGAGAAGCAAGAGGGCTTCCCTGAGCAGTGTGTCCCCGTCTGGATGATGGCCATGCAAAAGGACCTCAGCCATTCCTGGGGTGGGCTCAGAGAAGCCTGAAATATGACCAAAACTTGGGACTTGCAATGAGAAAGAAAGAAAAGGAAGTATCTACTTTGTTAACAGTGTGCCACTAACTGGAGTAGTTTGTCTCAGTGTGATCAGTAGAGTAACTGCACCTGAGCCAGGACATCAAGGCATTATACTATATCCTCCCTCAAAAGCTCTCCTCTCTGCAAAATGACTTCCTTAGTTAACCAGACAGGCATGAGAAAAAACTCATCCATTAGCAAACAAGTAATCCAGGAGTTTTCAAAGAAATAAAGTAATTTTCAGGAGCCTAATTTGAGATACTGCAAAGAACCCTCAGGGTGGATGCTCAGCACTTCATGAAAATGAGTGACCTTTAAGATTAAGATGCCTCAGTTTGGAATACAAACCATTTTATCCCTGAAAATGTGGGTCTAAATTTTGACTTGTGTTCCTATTGATATCTTAAAATGATTTAAATTGAAAAATTAAGGCAAGTCTCATGTTTGTTTTCAGTTACACTGCTTGTTTGTATATTTTTTGTGCATCTAAATCAGTTAATACAGCACAACTTGTCCTGTTAGTTTCACTTTTTCCATAATGAGTTTCACTTCCTGGGTCCCCTGCTCTAGAATGATACTGCTATATTATGATTCTTAATGTTTCATGGGGAAATTTAAATAAAAAAATATACACGTTCACACTGAAATGTTGTGAAAATCTTTCTGTGCATATTAAGTTGCAGAAAATAGTCTTCTAAAAACAAAAATCTAATGTTCACAGCAGAAACCACTTGAAAGAGCCTCTTTACCATTCATACTGCCATAAATTTATTTCTTTCCCACATTCAAAACAAGTCTGCCACCATATGCAGAGCTAATGGGATTTCATGGAGTGTTAACAGTGAGACTATAAGATGAACTAATACAATATTGCATTAATTAACAGTCATAAAACTGTGACGAGTGTTAGTGTAAACCAAAGCATCTATGATTTATGTGCAAATGGCAGATGGCTAAGTTTGGGTTTGATGTTATTAGCACTCACACATGCCCTCACCATAAGGCTATGCAATCTCGCCCCATTCACACACACTCAAATAGAGCTGTGTGAGGAATGATCTATTTCATGAAGGATTCCAAGGTTTCAAAATGTTGCTATATTCAGAATGAGAACAACACTATTGTAGATATTCTCTAGGAAGGAAAACTTCAAAATCAGTTTGATTTAAAAGTTTTGTTTTGACAAAAATCAAAGCTAAAAACAAAAAATCATTTCAAAATAAGAAATTAAACAAAACCAAACATATCATGAGTATGCAAGTCAAAAGACTTTTACCTTGGCAAAACTTTTTTCTTAGTTTTTTTTTTAAATGAAATTCTGATAAAAGTCAATCACATTTTGTGAAATGTTTCACTTTTGATAAAACATCATATTCGGGTGGGATATGGTTCTATCACAGTTTCTCCAGGTAGCCCAATGTGCAATTATGTCTGTTAAATATTAATGTGAGTCAGATTAACTTATGTAATATCTTGATGCCAGTACATTCATCTGTATTCTTTTGAGTGTGTGCTCATTCAGATGCATTTTTTACTGTATGTCATTCTTCCATAATTTTTAACTTGCCAGTTGTATAATTATTATCTTTGTTGAGTACTCAAAGTCTGTACAAAATGGTTTTTACCAATCAGTTCTTAACAATAATTATGCTCTTAGTGAGCAGTTCCTGCTAATTCTGGCTTTAAGAGAAACGGCCCTGGTGCTTGGGTGACCATTCTTGAATATTATATGACTTCCAGAAACTTACATGATATAGATTCTTGTAGATCACATGGCAAAAGAACCAGATTCTAGAGCCAAAGAGCCAGATGACAGATGCTTCTGGAAAGTATTGGCAAAGTCTTCCCTTGTAGTCAACTGGTGACAGAAGATTAACCCAGAGACTCACAGAATGTTCTAAAAAAGCCTAATGGAATAGTCATGTTCTGGAGGGATCGCCTCCAGAGCTGAAAGGATACATGCATCCTGGAGGCCAAATACTAGACTTCAAGGATGAAAAGCCTAAACTGCTGTTTAGGTCATTCAGGTGGTGCTAGATCTACCTTTCAATTAGTTTTTTTATGCTTTACAGGGACCTGGGAAAGCTGGCACTGACTGTGCCTTAGACTGCAGGTGTGGGATTGCCTGGGTCAGTAACCATGTCCTTTTGCCAGTTTTCAAGCGTGTGGATCTGGTAGATATAGTTTCACAGTAGGGTTGGAAGGGACTTGAGCAGATCATCAAGTCTGACCCCCTGCCATGGCAGGAAAGAGTACTGGGGTCAAACGACCCCAGCAAGGTGATTGTCAAGCCTTGTCTTAAAGACCCCCAGGGTAGGAGCCAGCATATGATGGAGAACTTCTCGGATGCAGCCCAGAACTATCTGTGAAGAGAAGGAGACAAAGTAGAGATGTACTATTCCTACAGTCTCCAGGAATTCACACCAGCCCCCCAAAGATACGATGTCATCTGGATTCAGTAGGTCTCACGTTAGGTTAACATTAGCCATAAATCTGTGAATACATATCCATAATTCACAGCTATATTGCATTAAAATGCAGCTTCTAAAAATGTTGAGGTTACAAAGTTATGCCAAATGTGGAAATTCTAGATTTAAAAGTGCCTCTTCTTGGGTTTCCAAAGAAGGTGACACTAAGAGCACAGGAAAGAGATTTTTCCATGAAACTTTAATTCTGTCAAGGCTGCTCGTAAGGGTACCAGCTCTAGTGACTGGTTATGTATTTAGGTATGTAGACACCTGTAAGAAGTCCATCAACTTATGTTACATGAGCCCTGAACGAGGCATTGGTCATGTGCTACCATCTTCTGTTGCCAATACAAGGGGAATATTTAAAAGAATCTAATGTGCAAACCAAATATTATTTTCCCTGTTTTCTCCAAGTAATAGGAATCCTCCTCTTGTGCAGAATGTTTGGTCGCTGCTGGAATTTCCAGTGGGGGTTATGTCTGTGGGACACATGGCTGAGAGGTATGAGATTCCTGGAGCTCTGGGAGAACCATTACGTGGAAGGAGGAAAACAATTAAAAATATAAATGAGGACAGCTGTGAGGTACCAGTGAATAGCAGCAGCCCAATTTCATACTAGAGTGGACACATGTCAATAGTGAGGAAAGTAACTTCATTATACATACAGAGATGATAGCAGGGAAAGCAACCAGGGCAGTTTTCTGGGGCCTAAAACTATAGAGGGCTGCACTGCATTAAATTGGGTCACATCTACAGAATACCAGTGCAAGTCATCCAGCATGTGAATGGACAAGAGGAAAGACCCTGGCCTTAGCCTCCAACAAGGTCCCTGTAAAGTCCAGTGCTGGCACTGTATGTAATTTACAGTGTTTTGGAATGAAAGGCGCTCTATAAATGTTTACTATTATCTATGCGTGACAGCGCGGGGTCCTAGGGGTGGCCGTGATCTCCCCTAGTGCCCCCTACCCTGCCAAGTCGGTGTTAAAGCACCCTCACCATCTTGCCCGCCACATCTTTGATGTTAACAATGTTTAAGGGAGGCTGTCCTTAGTCCTCTCTGACACGGTGCCCTGATGTATCCCAGTCTTAGTTCTATCTTGGGTGACTCAGTGCACCCCAGCCTTATGGGCTATGCGTGGCTCCAACCACCCATGTACCACGCCCCAAACTTTGCAGATGTACCAGACATTGTTTGGTCGATTTCCCTTTCCGCGCCCCACAGACGCTCTCTGGCTTGTCTTGCAGCCTGTGCCTGCTCTGGGGCTTCTCGCCACTGCCCACTCTGGGGCTTCTCGCCTTAGGGCTCAGACAGCCTCGGCCTTACATGGCCCCCTTCCAATCCTCTGCTCCCCTTCTCAGGGCTGGGGTCAGTGCACCCCTGAATGTTGTGTCCTTTCTGGCATCAGGGTCCCCACACTACCGTGGAGCCCCTATGAGGCCTCCTCCAACCCCTAATAGCCTTACCCGGTCCTCCGGTGTAACAACAACAAAAAAAACAATGACACGAGCCCCTGGGCTATAACACAAAGTTAAACCTCCTGGCTAAACGTCCTCCAAACCACACCACATCTCTCACCCATGTAACTAGCGGTTTGTACATCCAGGCCTTTTCCCTTTCCCACCTTCAAGACGGAGCTCTTTTCCTTAGTCAGGCAGTACTCCTTCTCCCTGGCTGCAGGTTGAGGTTCAGTGAGAGAGAGCAAGACACTCACAGCCTCCTGTCTGGGTCTTATTGTGGTCAGCCCTGCCCCTTCTGGTCAGCTGACTCACCAGGTGTGGGCCCTTAGCTCCTCCTGGTTGACTCTAGCAACCAGCACCTGAGCCCATACTGCTGCTTTTCCAGTAGCAGGCACCTTAGTGCCCTGCTACACTATGAAATACATTTTTAAGTAGAAAAGTTCTTTATATGTTTTCTACTGGATTTCCCTCCAAATTTCTAGAATACACCCATATAAACATGACAATTAAAAAATGTATGCCCTTAGAGATGTATGTACTTCCTTCAATAAGATGAAGACAGTCTTAATTTAGGAGAAAACACTATATTTTATGGTTTTCGTCCTCCTGGAAAATGCCATTTTACTTCCACAGTAAAAATATTCAAGCTTCTTCTGGAGACATAATGAACCAGGAGAGCAAAAAACCACAAGTTCCAGAAGGTTTTAGATGTGCAAGATGGGCGCGTCGACACATGTAGGCATGTGTGCTTGCAGCAGCTCAAGTAGAAGCGGTGCAAATTTGAGCCAGGGCTTTTTGCCTCAGTGCACGTACCTGGACATGCACTTTGGTGTAGGGCAAATTGTACCACTTAGGGCACAATAACCCTGCCTGCCTTCTTCCAGATCTGCAGCCAGGGGTAGCTGGAGGCTGAGGCCAGCACCTGTGTTGGCTCCAGCAGTACAAAAAGCTGCCCTGGCAAGTTGCTCAGGGCCATTCGCTCTCAGGAGCTTCTGGGGTGTCTCAAGAATTTAGTTGTTCCATTCATCCATTATCCCCCATAAAAAGAGACTACTAGTTAGCTGGGTGGGCTTTGCCCATGGTAATTGGATGGACAAATAGACAAGAGCTTTTGGAGCCTGGCCAGTTGGTGCCTGGGGACACTACCCCTTGTGCCAGCTGGACTGCTGAAGCAGCCCTGAGAGTTCCCTGTAGCCTCTACCCACTGCAGCAGTCTGGCAGTGGGAGCTGCTGCTTGGCTGTGACCTGCTGCCACCTGCAATAACATGTGGCCCCAAGACTGCATGCCTGCCAGACATGGATGGGGACTGCACAGCCATTAGAGGTATCTGCCCTTTTGGGCCAGCTGCCAGTGGGCTGTGGCTGCAGAGTTGGCCTTTGTGTGGCACTACAGCCATGTGTGCCCCTGCCTGGCCATCTGGGCAGCTATTGCATGGAAGTTGTTCTCAGTGTGATGGCCTGCTTTGAACTGTCAAAGCATGTCCTCCTGGTCCCAAGTGGCCAGGAGGTCAGCCACCTCCAGTTGGGTCCCGGGTGCCAGCTCTGAGCAGGCTTCTCTGCCTGGGTACTGCCACTGGCCTCACTAGCAGGAATTCTAGTGTTCCTTTTTTAAAAACTGAAAAATCTCAAATAAAATAATCCCAAAGTCACTCTGTACAAGTGTGGGTGGCTATGGAGGGATGTGGGGGGCCATGGGGTGTGTGGGTAGGTGTTGGTAGATCATGCGGGGGCTGTGGGGGGAAGCTGCTTAGAAGAGGTGGGTCCCCTGCACCCTGCAGGGTGCAGTCCCCCCCAACTCATGGACTGTCCCCCCACAGGGCCACAGCCCCCCACCAGGGGCTACAGCCCTCAACAGGGGCTACATCCTCCCACAGGGCCATAGCACCCCCCAGCAGGGCTACAGGCCCCCCAACAGGGGCTACAGCCCCTCCACAGGGGCTACCACCCACCACAGGGGTCACATGTCCCCCACAGGGGCTACAGCCCCCCCGCAGGGTCCACATGCCCCCCCTGCCTGCTCCCCCAGTCCCTATGGTGGCTGCCCCACCCAGCCCCAGTGTCCTAGCCCTTTAAAAAAAAAAGGAGCCCTGCACCCACTGGCTGTAGCAGCAGCTATGGGAGCTCTGGGGTGATCGGAGAGCAGGGGTTGGGCAGGGGGATGAGCGGGGGTTGGGGCCGGGCACCCCCCCATGGTCTCTTCCCCTCTCCTCCAGCCCCTCCCCACCCTTTACTTACCTGCCACAAAGCCGGGTCCAGCTCCCTGAAGCCTGCACCACTGCTTGCCCCACCCAGGCAGGCAGTATACTTCATCAGCGGGGCAAGGGTCAGCCATAGAGACACTCTGGCTGGCTGCCAGAGCGTTTCTGTGGAGGACCCGAGCCTCCGGTTGCCTGAGTCCTGGACTCAGGCCCTGCTTTTTTTGCCTGGGATATTTTTTGACCCCTGGATATCCAGGGGTCTAATTTTGTCCCCATGTTGCAAATTTGCAGTGCGAGAAACATTTTTTTGTTCCTGCATGTGTCTCTTGCAGCATCTCAAAAGGTTTTGAGATGCTGCAAGAGGCACATGTGTGGTTGTCTGGACACACCTAATGAGTGCAGGTTAAATGCGCACTGACAGAAGTGACATTTGTCATGTAATTAGCCCCTTGAAAGTGCTCTACAGCTTTAAAGGGGCTCTTGTATGTGATGAAAATTGCCTGTTTTTGCAGTTTAATTGCACCACACTCTACACGTAAGGGTATTTTTTTATGATTTAAATGAGTTTATTACATTGCAAACTAAACCACATCCCCATGTAGTTTAGTTTGCAATGTAGCTACTTGTAATGTTACAGCCTTTAATATGACAGCTTGCCCCCTGGTTATAGGGAGGTGGGCTGAAGACAGAAATGGGGAGGAGCCCAATCCTTTTTTTGGTGTCTGGAGCCTGCCTGTCTCTCCAACACCTGGGGAGTGAGTTGCTGGCATGCTGAGTGGCCCCTGACCTGTAGGGGCCAGTCCTTCCCTCCATGGTGGTGGGGGCCCTTAGGGCCTCCCAAACAAGTAGCTAGTGGGCCAGGGGGGAAGGAGCCCAGCTTGGAGGCAGAACCTGCCAGATCCAACTCTATCCTGAGCCAACTGAGGCTTTCAGCACACAGTACACCATCTCTGCCACCTTTCCACCACCTGGGACCTCCTGGGAATGGTCTGGCTTGCCCCTGGGGCAACAAGGGGAAGTAGCAGGAGGATAGCTGGATGTGGTGGTGGCCAGAGAAGATGGTAAGGATGGTGCATCATGCACTGGAAGCTGGGGTGGGCTCAGGGAAGAGTCTGTGAACATCTGTTGGGTCAGGGTGTCGCCGTAACTTATAGTGCTTTCTGTTAAGCACTGTGAGTCACAGCAGAGAGCTGCATGTCTGTTTTTGCACAATAACAGTTTAGTTTCCTTCTCTTCTAAGGTCTATTGTAATTGCACTAGTCTTTGGCAGCCAAACTATGCTGCCTTCTGGGATTATCACAGATTACTTGCAGTTTTGAGACCAAGGCTATTCCTTGTCAAATGTTTGCACAGTGTTAGCACAAAGAGGTGGTGGTCCCTAGGTGTTATCATGATACATAATTATAATAATTAATTCTTCATTATTGACTTCTAACAATACTATCTTGATTTAGTGCTGGAGATCCAGTTCTGATAACCACTTATTGCACAGATAGTGATCAAAGGCTGGTTCACAAACTCCAGGATCAAGCTCATGGGTCCATTTCAAGAGGGGTGTGGGGTCAGAGTGCTCAGCCCCTTGCAAGATCACTTCCCTCCCCATTCATTAGCTCAAAGAAACCAGATCAGTCAAGAAGCCAGATCAGTTTTACAAACCAATGGCCTGAGGGCTGGTTAATCACAGTGACATGAAAATCACTTTGGCCATGACACCTCCAAAGCAATCAGCAAACACTAGATAAGTCTGTCTCATGATTGCTGTTTGATATATCAAAGAGGATGTTCTCTCTTTGTACATTTGTTTGCCTCCACTTGTATTATCTTATTATATATTTAGACTTCAATCCCCTTGAGACAGGAACTGCCTTTCTATCATATACAAGTAGAGTGTCTAGTACAGGAGATCCAGCTATCTGACAGAGACCTCAGTGTGCTAACACAAATGATAACAAATAAAACATTGTTACAGCAATTCCAGTAATAACCTTGGCTCCACAGCACCAGGAAATATTAACAACGAAAGCTCTTTCTGTTCAGCAGCAAATACTGACATTTTACAATTTCCTTTAACCAGGGAGAAAAGTCAACATTTGAAATTTATCCCAAAATGAGGATTCTAAAATATTTCCTTACAAAAAAAGAAATGTTTAGTTTTAATTGCACTGTTTTGACTTGTATATACCATGATGAGACAAAACAATCTTTGAACTGGTATGACTGTGATGACATAAATAGTGAAATAATACAGATGAAATGACACATTATGTTAACTCCTCATAAAAGGATTTGGCACAATTGGTACACACCTGTGAAAAAATGTCATAGTTGAATCATATTTTTCCAGTAGAGAAGAGCTTTGTCAGAAACATTGTAATGAGCTCTTTATCACAATCAGTTTAGCAATATCCCTCGTTAATGTCACTCAGAAATGCAATATCATTATACAGACTGAGACTGTCAAAGCCAGTTATGAGATTTAGATGACAAATTCCCATTAGAAATTAAAGTTTTGGTACCTTGATATTTCTTTAATGGGTGTAATGCAATGTAATATACATTCCCAACTGACAGAAGCTTTGTACTTTATTCTGTAAAAAACCCTGAATGCTTTTTTCTGACCATTTTAGCTTTTCTATTTCCTTAATTCAGCATTCTTCGAGCATTTACTGTGGCACATCAGACAGTAGGCCTGTCCAGATGAACTTGACAGTTATGTGTGATTAAAAACAGTTGTGTGACTTCCCATTTCTGCTCTTTCCCTTTGATGCTTCTGTGACCATGCCAAGAAAACACCTCCTACATTTGCCAGAAATGATTTGTTCTTTTTGGATGTCACCACATCCCAGTGAAGGAAAGCAGATTACCTTTGATTTTAAGAGGAGGTAATTCTGTTTATCTGAGAGCAATAACAACACACTATATTTCAACTTGTAGGTTAATGTGTGTCTCTTTAAATTGATGTCAAGTGGACACTTTAAGACCTTTGCACCAAAATGCTTATACTCCCTTAGCAATAATAAATAACATTAGCGTATGGTACTTTTGTCGACTTTGAAGCATGTCACAAATGGTATTACCTCCACTTTGTGAATGAGGAAACTGAGGCTCAGAGGTTATTGGCATTAAAACAAAGATTTTTAAACCTGGACTACATTAAATTAGATTTCACTAGAAACTGCAGGTGTTCAGCATCTCTGAAAATCAGATCAGATGAGCTAGTTGAAAAAATGCATTAAAAACAATTTGGAGGAAAATATAGATTTGAAGTATTCATGCCTCAGATTTCTGAAATTAGAATGTTCTAGTTGAATAGGTAAGTCTGATTTAAGACCATGTTTTTGAAGGCATTTAAAGATGATGAGAAGACTGGAAATTTAAGACCAGCCTTGTCCCTACAATGTATTCCTTAATGCAGGGCTCTGTTGGTAACATATATACCTACACACCTAGGACCAGATGAAGTAGAAAGCAAAGCTATTTAGCTCATTGCTCCCCACAGATAAAAAGGAGTAGGATCCTGATGGATCATTTCACTTCTTGAGCTAAATGATTTATGGGCAACCCAGTTTTGACACAACCCCATCTTCCCTTGAATCATCTCAGGACCAGAAGACACATGTCAGGTTTACTGGCAGATTGAAAAGTATGCTGTACTAAATAAACTCAAGGTCCCTCCTGGGATCAGGGCACCCTGGGCAAACTCCTAAAAATGCAACCCATAAAATAAACAGACTCCAGCAATTACCTATCACTAACACCACCCCAGCAGCAACATCAGGGTAACAAAGAGTTAATAAACCCGGCCAACAAAATCCCCACCAGAGTCCCTGCAGTGGAGTATCTGAAGCAGCAGGGAGAGTTGTCAATGGAAGGCTAAGTGATTTAGTAAAACATTAATGTTCCCAGAGGGGTTATACTGGGGTTGCCTTGGTTTGGCGAGGAAGGCAACACTGACCAGCTGCCCTGACTCCAGCTGCCAGAAGAAAAACACAGGTCATTGAAGAGGCCTATGTTTTGATAGTGACTATTGACTTACCCTCTGCCACTTTACTTGCTCCCTACCCAGTAATTAGAGGCCTGGTTGGTTGCCTCTTCCCACATAAATCCACAGGATGAGGAACCCTGTGGGGTTTACTCTAAATTACGTGAGCACTGCTTGGGTAGTTCCACAACCCAGAGCCACTCTGGCAATATAGCCCTAGAGAACAAAGTCTTCACAATGGATGGATTTTCAATCTTTGGGCTATACACTGGCCTCAGTGGCAACCTGGGGTAATTCTACTGACCTCACTGAATGGCAGAATCCTGGGTTTGCATGGCTGGAGTTACTGTCCTGTCTTTCTTTGGGTGTTCCTAGGGAAGTGGATTTTTGTTCCATCTCTGAAAAAAAAAGGCATCACCCATTCCAAGGAGGTAAATACTAGCTGTGAAGAGGCAAGTCAATGCCATCACTGCCTAGAAACAAATCCTGCAGAAGGACAGATTTAATTGGAATTATGACACTTGGGATCATCACAATGGAAACTGTCTTAGGAATCTACTGAACTTCTTCCTGTTTTGCTTTTGCATTTCACTCATCTCAGAGAAACCAAAACAAAGTCATCACTGAAGGACTCTTGTTAGGGAAAAGTGATATTAGCCATCACTTCAGAGCTCAGATATATGAAGTGACTTCATAGTTTCATAGTTGGTAGGGTCAGAAGGGACCTGAGCAGGTCATCAAGTCTG
>NW_017728993.1:66718843-66724211 GCF_001723915.1 Gavialis gangeticus
GTTCCAGATCCTAGCCACCCTGACACTGAAGTAGCACCTCCTGATGTCTTGTCTGAATCTGTGCAAATCCTGTTCTTAATTATCCACAGGACCATATGCTGCCATGAACTTTTAGGAACTTAAGAACCACAGAACTGGAAGAGGCCTCCTGGGTCAGAGTCCAGACCCTTGCATTCACAGGCAATCATTAGCCATAAGCATGCGTTCGAATCCTCACCCACAGCTACAAGCTACAAGCGACGCTGAGAGAGAAAGGAGATAGATGGACACAAACCCATTACAATGGTCCGCAATGGTGGAGGAAGTGGCTCGAAGAAAGTGTCTCAGTTCATATAGAGTCTCATCGCAGGGGTCCCCTTCGGATGGAGCGGGGTCATCTGTTGCTGAAGAATCCTCTTGAAAGTGAAGGTCCATCTGATATGTGTGGGGGCGGGCGGGTTCAGGCGGTCCCCTCTGGGTCTGGTCTGGTGGCTGTTTGTCTGGTGTGGTCAGAGTACTGGTGGTGGCCCGTGATGTGTTCCACATAGATGTCACGGGACCAACGGACGGTGTTGGACACCATGAGGCAGTGCATCAGTTTGGCGTAGCGGCAGGAGACATGGCAGGCGTGCAGGATGCTCTTGTTGCTGGGGTCCCACGCTCCGAGCTTTCCCATGATAAGCGTGTTGACCATCACATCGTAGCCATGGCCCCTCAGGATGTCGGCCAGCTGGGCATACTTCTCCCTCTTGTGGGCCCGGGCATTGGTGAAGGCTTGGCACCGGTTCTTGAAGGGGATGGTGACATCCACGATCACAACATTCTTGGCCTCTTTGTTGGTGATGACGATGTCGGGTTGTATCTGACTCTTGCAGCCCAGGATGGGATGGTTCATGGAGATCTCCCCTGCTGCGGCCAGGATGGCCCTAACCAGGTGGTCCTGGACAGCATTGTGGCAGAGCTGCCAGGCTCTGGCATGTGGCTTGCGGCTGCACAGCACATGGGGAAGGGTCTCTACCGTGTAGCCGCACCGTCGGCACCTCTTGTCCTGGTGGCCAAAGCCGACTGCCCCGTTCAGAGGCAGGCAGTTGAAGTGGGCATGGTGGAGGAAATGCCAGTCCGCAAAACATGTGAGGCTCCTGCTGGGCATGAAGTGGTTGCTGGAGTCCCACTTTGAGGTGGGACTACACTTGATCTGAGCCTTCAAGAAGCCGAGAAGTGACAAACTGGTTGAATTGATCAGAAACTGGTTTAAACCTGTAATAGACAGATGTTCAGCACACATAAACCAATCTGAAAATGGCTGAAACTGGTTAGAGATAAACCTGGTTGAGTCTAGTATCAGACTTAATTGATTTGAGTCAAACCAGTTTTTGCAATGTCTGTCCCAGGCCCCTTGCTGGTTTAAGTTAAATCAGACTCCCCCAGCATCCCAGCATGCTCTCTGGGCTGGGCGGAGCTCTCTGCCACAGCAGGGTTGGCCCCTCGCCTCTGGTGCCTGGCTGCAGCTCTGGCAGAGACTGCAGGCGTCTGCCTGGCTTCTGCTCCCCCCCTCGCCTCTAAGCAGGGATTCTCCTGTCTCCTCTGCCTTACACAGATGCACACCATTAGCTAGCAGACCACATGCTGGCTACAGTTCATGCTGTGGCAGATGGGACTAAGGCAGAATCAACAGGTAGCTGGTAATGTCCCTCTGTTGTTTTCTTAATGGGGTGATAAACACTGGGTTACGGGTGATAAACACTGTGTTTTCAATTCCCTGCTGGGCTGGTCAGAAGGGGGGGCTCCCTAATCATAGTGTCCTGCCAGGGCCTGGCCACACTTCTCTCAGCTCAGCACCCCCCACCCCCCAGGGCTCTAGCCTGAGCTGCTGCAGCCCTGTGCCTGCATTTTTTTCAGTCCAGAGGGGGTGTCTTTTTGGTTACAAACTGGTTTAGCCTAGCCAGGTTAGACTAACCTGCAAAGATTGAATCAATTCAGACTCAGGCTTTTTGACTGTCTCTCCATGAATGATGCATGCCCTGGAGGCTGAGGGGGCATGGCGATGGCCCACAGGTGACAGCAGCGGTGGTGGGAGTATGGTGGCGGTGAGCAGGGAGCTCCCACAGGCAGCCACAGCAGTGTCAGCAGTGGGGGAGAGGGATGGCGGGTGCTAACCGGCAGTCAGAGACCATCTGCAGACGCTGCCGGTAGCATCAGTGGTGGCCAGCAGCAATAGGTGACTGCCTGCAGATGCCACCAGTGGTGTCAGCAGTGGTGGGGGAAGGGGGGCAGGTGGCGACCACCCGCAGGCACAGCTGTCAATGTTGATGGCGCTTCTCCCAGGGGGTGCACTACCAATCTCAGGGGGTGCACATGCATCCGTGTGCACCCCCTAAGTGTCGCCAATGGTTTCTCCCTAGCCTAGGCCATTCTTTCTTTCATACTTCAATAGCTAGCACTAACTGTTGGGTTTAGATTTCCAACACTGCAAGAAGTGGTTTAAATTGACTGGAATCTCTCACACTGATGGTAATGTAATAAACAAAGTCCTCACTCCCAGGAAAACATTTCTATTTAGCATATTTTTGTAATCCTCATTTCCCTTTTATTAGAAAACAAAACCTAAATGTTGTACCTGTACCCTTTTGCTAGGTACCAGTCGGCAACAACAAGGGCCATGTTCAAATTTTGGGGTACTCAATACATTTTTACTGTGGCTTGTGCCCCTACCCAGAGTCTAGGATCACTGAATTTGGCTGGGGTGTCCTGCAGAAACAAAACCCTGTCCTCACAAGCAGTGTAAACACAAAGGACAGATTTATTACAGAAAATAAAGGGGAAAAAAAACAAAGAAAACATCAAATGCAATTTAAAACACTACCAACTACAAGGCATAGTCTATAGGTTGCACCCTCTTGAGGAGGCTTTACCCATGCCCAGGCAGTCTGGGACTTGGGGGCTCCCCAAAGGGTAGTTCCAGGGGCCTGCACCCCTATACCTACCCTTCAGCAATAGGCTGGACAGGAGGGCCCCCACCAGAGAGTCTTATGAGTTCCTCCTTGGGGTTTAATGCATTTCAGGGAGTGGCTAGGGAGCATTGGTCCTTCTGCAGTGTAAGGGGCCCCTCGGTGCTCCCTGGGAAGCGGTAGGGCACAATTTCCACTTTTACATGGTGGCTTTGAGGGAGTGACTTGCAGGTTCAGTCAGTATACCACACCCCAAAAATTCCTAGTCCTAATCCCAGCCCTGCTAGGGCAGAAAACTGCAAGAGAAATTGAAGAAGGGCCAGGCCATGCCTGCACTGAGGTCTGGGTCAAACAACAATAGGGAACCAGGCTGAGCCTGCAATGAAGACTGAACATACAGTGGTGCTCAGCTACACAGCTTGTCTGAGACACAACAGCTATAAAACAATAAAAGGGAGGGCCCAGGCCTATTTTGCACTGAGGCCTGCACCAGCAACAAAGTGTGCCAGGCTTCTCACCCTGGCCCAAAATGTGCAAGGTCTCATCCTGACCCAAACCATGCCAGGCTCTTAATCCTGGCCCAAATTTGCCAGGTCTTTAAACCTGGCCAAAATTTCCAGCAAAACATATAATTGAGGTTCAGCCTAGGGTGACCACCTTTTCCAAATTGGAAGGCAGGACACATGGCTGCCTTCCACCCCTTCCCCCCACTGCAGTGGCATGGCAGGACCAGATGTGGGCTGCCTGTTGTGGCCTTGGAGCTCCCTGCCCTACTGCCTTTCCCCCTGGAGCCCCATGCTGGCCATGTGCCCCCTGCCCACCTGACAGCAGTGGGTTGCACAATTGCATATCACCACCACCCTGACTGCTGCTGGGCAGTCAGGGGTTGCATGGATGGTGTGGGGCCACCAGGGGCAGAGCAGCAGTGTGGGAAGCCCCAAGGCTGCACTAGGCAGTCCACATTGCCCCTCCTCTGCGCACAAATCTAAGGGGTACATGCCCTCCCATGCCCCTTTCCCTGGGGGATTGCACACAAGGGGATGGAGCTGCTCTCCCTTGTGCCCCCTGGATGAGCCATCTGTGCCTGTCCCACTCCCTGCCTTGGCCCCAAGGCCCCATGCACTTCCCTTGCTGTGCAGCACTCCCATCCCTAGCCCCTGCCCCACTCACTCCCTCACCCTGGGGGTCTCGATCTGCACCCCCAGTTCTCCTTTGCCACCCATAGACTTACCTGTAGGGAACTGCTTTCCAGGCTGCCCAGCTCTTTCCCAGCCATGTGCATGTGTGCGGGCATACACATGCACACAGCCCCCCTGCATCCTGCTCCTGGCTGCCCCTTGCAGGCTGGGACGCTGCCAGCCTGCAAGGGGAAACCTGGATCCCTGCAGGATGCTGTGAATCTGGGACAAAGCTGTCCCGGAGTTGTGAAGCCTGGGACCAGGACCTGACAATCACATTCCAGGGTTGTCCCACCCAATTAGGGATGGGTGGTCACCCTAGTTCAGGGGTGGGCAATTATTTTGGCTGGAGGGCCACTTTCTGAGTTTTGGCATGTTGTCGAGGACCGCATGGGTAACCCCACCCCTTGGCAGGTGCCCCACCCCCTGGTCTCCATCTTGTGACTGGAAGTCCCTATCCCTAACCTTTGCCACCAGAAGCCCCTTCCCTTGCCCCTAGAAGTACTCCTTTCAGCAAGGGTTTTTTGCCATCTCAGAACCAAAAAAATACCAAAAATACTAAAAAGCAAATGTCTAAAACATTAATTTGATGTTAAAAAATATTTTGTCCTGGTTTATATGTGTTTGTGTAGTGTACATAGAGGTGATTGTATATAATAGGTTTAAATGAATTCTTACTCTTGTATATTGTGGAGGGGGGAAGGTGGGTATAGGTTGGTAGGGAGCTGTAGTTGTGTGGGTATGTGAAGTGTGGGGGAGGGTGTGGGTGTCTGTGGGGTGGATAGGTGTGGGGGGTGTGACTGTGGGGTGAGGGAGCTTTTGGGCGTGTGTATGTGTGGCTATGTGGAGTGTGGGTGGGTATGGGGTTTGTGAGGGGCTGTGCGTGGAGGGGAGGGTGGCTGGTATGTGTAAGGGGGTGGGTGTGGGGGTGAGCATGTATGGCAGTGCGAGGGGTGTGTGTGTGCATGTGTATGGTGGGCTGTGCATGTGGGATTCACCCTACGAACATGCACACACCCAGGGTAGTGGCATGGGCCCGTGGTCCCCAGTCCAGTGATGCAGCCAGGACGTGTGGTGCTGGAGCAGTACAGGGGCAGGAAGGCAGGGAAATGGGTGTGGTGGGGTGGGGCTGGGCTGCTGCATCCTGCTGCCAGCTCCCCCTGGGTCCTACTGTCCGTGGCTCCTGTCAGCTTAGACAGGCAGCCAGGAGCAGATAAATATTTTTGGAATTTTTTAGGGGCCCTGCAGGCCGGACAGAATGGC
>NW_017728993.1:66729211-66743450 GCF_001723915.1 Gavialis gangeticus
ACTGGCTCCTGTCATCTCTGACAAGCAGCCAGGAGAAGATAAATATTTTCTAAATTTTTTAGGGGCCCAAAGAGCCGGATAGAATGGTCTGGTGGGCTGTATTTTGCCCACCCCGCCCTAGTTCAGCCACGTAGCTAGGCTGACACAAAAAGAAGCTGCAATAGCAACAAATGTGCTAAGCCTTCAGCTCTAAACCAAATCGTGCCAGGCTTTGAAACCTGGCCCACAACTGCTAGCAAAACTGCCAGGCTCCAACCCTGGACAGTGTGCACTAGGGACTAATACCCCCATGGTATTATCCTGCTCAAAACCCAGGAAAACAAAAGGGGAAAGAAGCAGGAGAGAAAAGGGGTCTCAAACCATGAGACCAACTTTCTCTTCCTGTACCTAAGGCTTTCCCTTCACATAGCTTCAGCAATCTTGTCCAGTGAAGCAGGAGGGAAGTGGGAGGGGAGTGGGGGGAAGGAGACCTCCCGCTATGGGTAGCAATTGCTCCCCCTCCCAATACAGCTTTCAGTTCTAGCAGCCCCAGGTGAAAGAGACCTGAGCTCCAGTTGAGAGGTCTTTATGGGTGTCAATACACAAGTGCCAAGGCACTGGAATTCCAGCAGGTCAGTGCAGACTTGATTAATCAAGTTTGCTGGAGAATGGCAATTGCCGTGCTCCAGCGGCCTCCTGCGTGTCGTGTATCAGTGTCCCCATGCTTAAAATTGGCAGTGAGGGTGCCTGAACTACAGCTCGTCCAACGAGCTTTAGCTCAAGTGCACCTGCTGCCATTTTGAAGTACAGGGACGCTGATGTGGCAGCACTTTAATTAGAGCGGCTCTCGAAGCTGCTCTAATTAAAGTGTGCCCCGCCCATGTAAAAGTGCCCAAAATACTTGCCATGACATCACCCAAACTTTTCCAATCTGGGATTGCACTGCTTTTAGTTTTTTCCTCTAACCTATTAAGTTAAAAAAAAGAGCACTGCTCAGTTAGCCAGTTATGCTAGTGGTCTAATCCCCCCTGTTTACTTGACTTAACTACATGGTCTTTTGTTCACAGTAAACAGCAGGGTGTTCAAAGTAAAGGGCCTGAACAAGAGGGGCTTTTTGACTTTGGGCAGCACACGGCTTCTCAGATTATCCAAGTAGGGGACAGCAGACAAGATACTCAAATATAGAAAATGTGGGTACATACAGCACAGCAGAAAAAAATATATGTATACAATCATATTTAACTAAAACCATGTACACAATAACACATTTTGCAATTCAAAATAGCTTGTACATTTTGTGTGGGTTACACACCCAAAGGTGCTTGGCAGTACCTCTTATTTATGATGGTACAGCCAGTATTGCCAACCCAAACATTCAAAGATCAGGAGACAGGTCTCTTAAAAAACATGTGACGCTGGCTTTAAAAGTATGATATTTTAGAAAATAACAATGTTGGATACTGTTTAATTGACTTACAACTTTCAAGCCTTTAGAATCCATGGTTTCAGATGTCACTCTGCAACCACAAATGGGGCTAGAAATGTTTTTTCTTCTTTTTTTTTGAAAAAAAGCCAGTCATTTGATTCCTGGATCTGGGACTTGAAGAGGAAGTGCCAAATATTATGGGTTCAAAAGAAAATCTGGAGAATTAGTGTGTATGTGACTGGGCCTAGCCTGCTTGTGCAGAGGGTAATAGAGGGGAAAGAAAGGATTTCTTGCCCTTACTTACACATACACACACTTGCACAGAACTGGGATGATGTTATCTATACTTATGCTTCTGCAACTGGGGAAAGCACAATGCCAGATGTTTCCTTGGGAATCAGGGGAGAAGGAAGAAATGTAGAAGAGGCAGAGCCATGGATGGATACAGAGAAGGTATACATTACACCAGGGGTTTTCAACCTTTTTGGGTCAGTGTACCCCTGGTGGCCGACTGCAGGGGGGGAGGGGAATTGGCATATGGCCCAAAAGGGGGGGGAGGGGCGCTGGTTGCATACGGCTGAATGTGGAACAGTGGCAGCCACTGCGTGCGAGCTTCCCCTGTCCGCGGCATCTGGCCAGGAATGGTGGTAGCATAGGATTGTGCATGGCAGCGCTATGTCCCTGCCTGCATTGACCCCCTAAGGCAGAGGTGGGCAAAATGCGGACCGGGGGCTGGATGCGGCCTGCCAGGCCTTTCTATCTGGCCTGCAGGGCCCCTAAAAAATGAATATTTATCTGCTCTCGGCTGTCTGTCATGCGGCCCTCGATGGCTTGCCAAAATTCAGTAAGCAGCCTTCTGCCCAAAATAATTGCCCACCCCAGCCCTAAGGTCTTTCTTGAGTACCCCCAGTTCACAACCCCTGCACTAGACCAATGATTCTTAACCTGGTGCTGGTGTTAGGAGATAAGTTCAGGCTCAGGCTCCTCCCTGTGTGGCCACTGTCCCATCTCCATTGACCAGCTCCTCTGCAAGGAAGTTAGCACTTTACTAAATGAATTTTTTTTTAAATGGGATGCTGCTCAATTCACAACAATTATGGAGGGGTGCCTCAAGTCTAAAAAGGTTTAGTATCACTGCACTAGACTTTCACAATGGGATATATGGCACACTGTTTGTCCCCAGTCAAAACAGGGGTGATGTCCTGGGGTAGAAATAGTAGTTGTAGGGTTCTTGCTCTCTAAGGGTAGATCTTTACTTTAGGCTGTGCCTAAAGACATAAACTAGTCCAACTTGCTTTCATCTCTAAAACTCAAAGGGATTTGCAGAATTAAGAAGTATTTGTATAGTTTATACCTATATTATAGATGGTGAAACAGAGGCATGGAGAGGTGGCACAACCTGCCCAAAGCCACTCAGCAAGTCAGTGACAGAGGGACTGATATCAGTTTTCCTGTTCCCTTACAGGCTGTGCTGCTGCTTCTCCCATGATAGTTTTTTAACATCCTGTCTTGTTTTTACACCCTCTCCCAAATAAATAGGCTCTATCTCCTGTGGAGTATACTTTATCCTTCATTCATGGGGGAGCTGTACTAGTACACAGAGAAAGACAAATACTAACAGGTCCTCTGAATTCCACTCAGCAAGGGGTCACCTCCACTGGAAGCTTGGCAGGTCCTGTAATGAAAATGTCTTGGTACGGTAGGCCTGGATCTCTAGCCAGGATTGCAGAGGTGACAATCCAGCACAAATCCATGAGAGAGACCCATTCAGCCAGAGGCATCCATCAGCTAATCCTCTCTTTGGCAAGCACCCCTACACCCACACTTCCCCATCAAAGGAGCTTGGATTACAGCAGCTGCTCACTTAATGAGAGATACTTCTCTAGTATGAGAATAAAATACTTTGCACTCTACAGATCATTTTGCTTCTTAGGATCTCAGAGCACTTAACAAAGTGAAGGGCTTTGCCTAACATCATACCATGAGTCAGCGTAAGAAAAGGTGCAGAACTGGGTTCTTCTCATTCCCAGTCATGCAGTTGGGTTGTAAAACAAAGATCTTGACTGTTTGTAATTATGAGGGTTCTTGTGATGTGCTCTGGCACAGTAAAGTTGTCCATTTATATTCCTGTCTTCTTAATTTATGCCCACCTCTCCTATCCTTCCTGTTTCTACTGCATGCCCCATTCATGGTTTCCTGTAATAAACTGCAGAGTAATATTGCTGTTAGTTGTTGGACAGCTGCTATGTTTCAGCCCTGACACAGTTGCATTTCTATGGTAGGTAAGGGAATCCTATGTAGCCAGTCTGAAAAATGCTTAGGATCCTTCTTGATGATGAAAGGTACCTTTTGAAATGCAAGTTTACGATGACTGCCTTTAGATTAGATACAGACTGTTCCCCGTGGAGGGCAGTCATCCATTTCCTAAATAGGCAGCAGACAAGCTATGCATGCTATGCTAATGATAAAGGTAATCAAATAAAGGGGCCCCAGGATGTAAGGTGATCTGCTGTGGGATTCATCACTATGGAGAATTGGCAAGATGCATTATGGGGTCTCTCCTTTCCTCTCCAGTCTCTGATAGAACCCACTGCCAGATGTGGAGTATGACAGACTCATCCACTGTTGCAGAATCAATGGTCCTAGAACAGGTTTTCAAGTTCTCTAAGTCTTGGCTGTCACAAATATTTCTGTTGTCGCCACTGGAACAAACGCCCACGTCCCTCTAATCAAAGAAACGTGAAGCTAGAAAGAGGCCCTGAATAAACTTCCTGGCATCAAGACAAAAGTGAGTCTACAGAGAAGCTTTTGCAGAGGGAATATTTCCAGTGTATACAGCTATGTCTTGTTCTCAGATGCCCCATACCAGAACAATTACAGTAAGGGAGCTCCTGAGTTGCTGGAAGAACCTGCTCATTTTGGATCTGCAATGAAGTCTATTAGGAACTTGGGCTCCTGGTGTGGAAGAGAGTATGTGTGGTTTATAATTTATTTGGTGGCCCAGTAAAAAATTGTTGCAGTCACATTCTCCATCTCTGATGTCCACATTAGCTATTACATCATTCCAAAATCCTGGCTAGAGAATGGAAGGCCCTTGGGGAGACAGCTGTGCAATGCACTTACTTACTGGCTACTTCATCATTGCTGAGTGGTGCAGGGGGGAAGAGTGATGTGCGTAGGTCAAACAGAGTTGTGTGAGAGAGGAGGAGGGAAGCCTGTTCAAGAACGCTAGGTCCAGCTGCCCTCTCCCAGAAACACTGGGTAATTGTGGATCCAAACTCAGGTTTAAATTTTGTGTCAGCCCATGTCCTGTTTTAACATGGCTGTATAAGGCACTTTTTACGCTACCCTTGAATTCCCCATGCTGGGTCCAGAAACTAAAGTGATCCCTGTGTCTCTGGAACCACAAGGGATTATTTCTCCTCACTGGTGGAGGAGATGCACCTTTCTAAGGGGTCATGGTGCACACATTTACCTAAGAGGTGATCTAATTGCCCCCCTGAGTCACAGAGCAGCTGCTGAGGTGAGGCAGCCCATAATTTGCCTTGGCTATGAGGACATGAACAACACTACCTATCTGCTTTGTGACTCCTTCCCTTCCTTATACTGGGCTAAGACAGAATCTCAAACCCAAGTGTGAACAAGAACACAGGTCTAAATGGTCACGGCTTTCCCTCAGCCACACAAGAGTATGAGCTCTCACCCCATCTGGCCGCAGATCAGACTGTGACTCCAGGGCAGGGAGGCAAGGAAGAGCGCAGGACCAACTGGAAGGATGCATCCTGCCGGCGGCATGGGTAAGGGCAGGACTGAGGGGGCAGGGGATAGAAACAGCTCAGATTCCACCCTTACTTGCCAGCCATAGTCCATATGGGAGTTTACCTCTCCAGTGACAGGGGCCACATGATGGACTCCTCCATGCCCCGGAAGAAGGAAAAACAGGGAGGGAACTATGACTTTTAGAGCTACAGTTTGTTCTCTGCTCTGCTCCTAAGTTACCTGTTGCTCCCAGCTGTGGTAGCTTCCTTTAAGGCTTTTCATACTCAAATGCTGTTTAAGTATTTACTAACAAATCCCCATTATACCCTGTGATGTGGGTAAGTGTCTCAGGGTTACTGATAGGGGAAGCCAAAGCAGCGAGGTGAAGTGACTGGCTCCAGGCCACAGAGTGAGTCAGTTTCAAAGTCAGAATGAAAACTCTGGGCTGCCTGGCTCCTCACTTCCTCTCTGCTCCCCCACACCCTGCTGATCTCCACACTGAGACCCATATCTTTTCCAAATCCCTGCTTCATGACTCTGGCTGATCATAACAGGATCCTGCCATGCCTTGATATAATTAGTTTAGAAAAAAGGGAGGTTGCCCCAGGGCTCCCCAAGTGAGATCTCATACTCATGAACATAGGTGTCACTGCTCATCACCTTAAAAGCTAATTACAGGGCCTCCTCATCACCCCTTTTAGCCACATCCAAGCCTCGCAGATGTTACGCATCATCACTCCAGTGGGACTCTTGTTCTCAAAGTCACCAGGCCACCTCAGGGCTTTACTCCTTTGATTGAGCTCTAGCTGGACCCTTAGCTAAGGCTCACTGTTCCAGACCTGGCTTCTGGGCTCCAGCCCTTCTGCTCAGCAGCTCCTCTCTCGAGGGCTTCCAGGTCAGACTGCTTACCCAGCTCAGGTCCTGGGCTTATATCCTGCAAGCCCAGCCCCCTTTGGGTCATGTGGCCTCTGCCTCACCTGCAGCCTGACTTCTCTTAAAGTAGTAGGAACACTAAGCTGCTTGCTACACCAATGCATAAGTAGAAGCCATTACAGCAGCATAAAATGAGGGGTGACCAACCTGCTTGGATAAATAAGACTTTAGCTTCTTTAAACCTGGGATCCTGTCTTCATTTGTGTTTGTGCAGCGCTAAGCACAAAGATGCAGCATAATGATCCAATTACAATGTAATAATAATAATAATAATAATTATTATTATTACACACAAAAAACAAGAATGTCTCTTAAAATAAGAAACCACTTATTTCTACATTTGGGGACAAAAGCACTTTCATGCAGCCTGTTTAGTCATGGGGTGAAACAAACTCCTCGGGACCATAAACTGAGGATAATGGAGTCTGCCTTTAATCTCCCACCGCCAGGGATTAAGTTACTTTTTAGAAATTACTTATTTTGGCCAAGCAAATGAATTGGACTTGATGTTCTTAATTGTTTTCTAAATTGCTATGCCCCATCCCCCCACAGCTGTTTTGTATCAGAGCCTAGTCTAATGGGTAGTGTCAGGAACACAAGGGGGTGAAGTCATGTGGTAATAAAAGAGATGAGGTTGGGGGAGAGAGAGAAATGCCACTCAGTGTATTATCTAGATGTAGCATACACAAGTTGAATAGAAACATTTCCTCCCTTGGGGGTTATCCCTAACAATAGACCAAAATTCTGCCCTGGGATTGAAAATATGGAATTTCTTCCTTTCTCCATTACACACAGGAGGAGGAAGATAGAAGCCCTGGACTGGGATGCAGGAGACCTAAGCTAAATTGTTGACTCTGCTGTGGGTTTCCCTATCCCACTTTAAACAAATCTTATAACCCGTGCCACAGTTACTTCAGGAGTAACATGAACATAACAGACCTCCTACCCTCTGTCTGTCTTGTCTATCTAAACTGGAAACTCTTGGGAAAGGAATTGCTTCCCAGTGTGTTCAAACAGTACTTAACACAATGGGTCTCTGATCAAGGTTGATGCCCATGACAGTAAAATACTAATGATTAATTTCACTACTCCAAGTGCTACAAGATACTATACATTTAAAAGGAAACTAAACCTCCCCGATCAAAACAAAACACTATGGTGCAAATACAATTCTCTCCCTGTAGAGAGGATGAGAAACGGAACATACAGAATATGCTGGATGTGAAAATGTTAGTTACATTACTTAAAGTACCTCTGGAAGGGACCTAGTGAGAATACAAATTGGGGAACCTCAGGAGAATGGAATTCACTCTGGCAGTGTGAAAGTAGTTATTACTGGCACGAGAAACGGCAGGAGTTGGGTACATTAGCAGCACTGGGGACCCATGCTCCTAAATCACTTGGCTGTTACTGAAAATTCTGCTCTTATAATTTAATATTTGGGCACTACTTAACAATGGAGTCACAGAGACCATGGCCATTCTTCCCTGACTGTTTTTACAAATCCAAGGATGATTTTCCTAGCTGCCAGAGCTAGAAACCCAGGTCCTGTCCCTTCTGCTTCTCCCCCTGTCAACCTTAAAAATATTTTGCAACCAAACTTTGGCTGAAGGAGAAGTGCTGGGAAGACTGGAATCCAACTTGTTTTCCTGTAGCTGGACATGTTAATAGCAGAAAAATGTTTGTATCAATGCAGCAAACAGATGCAACTGATAGACATGCAGGCCAGGTTGTGCCACACCTGCTAACGCTAAATAGTGCCTTACTATCTGAATAGCCCTGTTCAAATCAATGTAACTGCTCTTGGAACAAGGTTCTGCTTGGTGTTACTTAGTCAAAATCTTGTCCTTGGGGAATAAATACATTGAGCAAGACAAGGTTATTTTATATAGTCTCTCTTTCTAGGGCATGTTTAGAGGCTTAAATTTGCAGCTGGTTCCTATCTCAACATTGGGCCAGGCCTAGTCATTTTCCCCCTAAAGACTTATAGCCATGCTTAGATTATGGGAAGTTCAGAACTAGATAGAAACTTTAGGTCTGTTCCAAAGCCTGTTGATCTAAGTAGAGTTTTGGATCCAGCCTTCATGACTTGGGTGCATTGTTATCTAAAACAATGGCTCTCACAGCAGTGTTACTGAAATATTTGGCCCTTCCTGTAGAATATTGTCACTTTCTTTTAAAATAAGGATTGGTCTCAAGGAGGCAAAAACTCTTTTCTTTTCCATCTGATGATTGAGTATCAAACTCCTCCGCTGAGATTTCTCCATGGAGACATTGGGTTTTCCTGGCAAGCGGGGCTGCAAACTACTCAGCGGAATGTCTACAGCTTTGCAGTTCAAGAGGAGCCAGGAGGCTGGGCATCCGAGCCAAGGGAAACACTGCTCTAGTCCCAAGAACACTTTCATGGAGACTGAGGTGCATGCTGGATTTGGAGACGGCTGAGCTGGGCTATTACTATTTTCTTCTTTCTCTCTGTCCTTCTTTAGAAATGAAAGTACAGGGAAGACAAATCCACAGACAAGAAATCTGGGATTGTGGTTTGATGCTAGAGTCTTTGATTCCTGGTACTTCTGGTTGTTCAAGACACACACACACACACGCAGAGCAACTTGGCAAGTGTTTTCATGGCAAGGTACCAGGAAATGGGAGTTCCCTCCCAACCAAGAGGAGCAGGGCTATGAGGCAAAGGTGGGAATCAGACCCAGCCTGAGTCTCAGTGGAACACTGGCCAGGGCAGCTATTACACAAATAATCACTGGGAGCTCTGAGCCCTTGCTCATTGTGGAAACAGACAGTGCTATAGAAAAACAGACTTAAATTGCTTCCCTCTCATGGCATCTGTAGTGTAAAAATGGTTTTAGTCCAAGCCATTTGTGGTCGGAAAATCCTGACACCTCATAAATTATCTGAAAGGTGCAACAACGCTTCAAAAGGATGAAACTCGGTGCTGAGGTCAGCATGAAATTTTCTTGCATCTTCTCCAGTGGAGGAGCCTTTTCATTCTTGGGGGGAAACCACTACAGAGAAGCAGCAGAAGAGGGAATGAGTTTTGGAATGAGAACCCCTGTGTTCAGGGGAATGTGTCTTGTGCTATTTATTTCTGGCCACTGCTATGTTCACACATCATCAAAGTGATGTTGACCATGATAGCAAGGTGATGGTGGAGCCAGGAGACAATGCTGGTTCCAAACAATCTCTTTAGGTAACTATTGCTGTTAAGTACCTTGATATCTTTTGCCTTTTGATGGGAGCTGCTGAGCACCTTTTAAGGCTCAATTCAATAATGTTTTTCAGGTGAAGGAGAGCAGAAGATGTGATGAAGTGCTGGAAAATCTATGCTGGGCATATGTGCTGTTTCCAGATAGTAGGGCATTATGTTCCAGGAAATAGTTTATGATTGCTATCAGCTAATATCCCCTAGCTCTCCTATTGCCTTTCTAAAGCTGCTGTTCCATTCTCAGTGACAAGGAATGGATCTGGAACAATGGAGTCCATGCACAACACAGAAGAGGGCAATAACAGGTAAAGGGAAGACTTAATGGCATGAGCTACTGTTGATAGACATGTGAGGAAGTGGAGAAAAGTAAAGCTGTAAGCCAGGATTGAGCAGACCTAAGTCCCAGCTTTGGTGCTCTTACTGTAGCACTTTGGGAAATCAGCAAGTCATGTTAACCCTCTGTTCTTCTACAAAAACCCCTCTAGATGGTTTAATTTTTTTTTTTAACCTAGGACAAATAGGGACTAGTGTCATTTTCATCCTGGCGGCTTTGTTGACTCTCTTCTTGGGATTTTTTTTCTTTTTAAGCCAGGGAAATAAATGGGGAGAGAGGGCCTCATGCCAGACATCAAGGTAGCTCAGAGCTTTCTTTACTACTGGAAATGTTTGCAGTGCTGTTTAATTTTCGTGGGGGAATGGATGCAATACTGAAGCCCTAATGGAGACTGGCTGCTGGCTGCCACCAACAGTTTAAGGCCTGTGTTTATCTAACTCATCAGTGGGAAGCATGTAGCATAAGTCAATTCATTCAGTACTAAATGGTTTTGTGCTATGAAAAGCTAAAGTGAGTTACTAACAAGCTAAAAAGGCTAAAACTTCTGTCAAAAGGAGATGCAACATATCAAGCACCTGTCCTAATTTGAACTTCTTGATGCTCATCCTATTTATCATTAGGTATTTTCATATGACACCATGCCAAGAATGGCAAGAAGGATGGTTATCTCTGGGATGGGTTGTGGGACCTGAAATTTATAGTTAACTGTGCAATCCAGTGATAGTAACAGCAGCTTAATTTTAGTTGGTAACATCATCTGCTTCTTTACTCTATTTTTTTTTGTCCAAAAAACGTTACAGGATAAATTATAAACTAACTTCCATTTTTGCTGGGGGACAAGTCTTTTGCATTTCAAAAATCTTCCCATGTTTGACCCTTTGTGTCCCTGGACAGGATCTGACCTCAATGGCTACTTAGTAAATCAGTCATTTCTTAAGCATTCAGAATAGATTTTATGGCAGCAAGATGCATTTCACTAGATTTATGTTATTAAACGAAGGGGAAAAATGTCTCCATTTGCCTTTTATTTGGGGCAGCCCTTGGGTTTTACAGGCTTGTTTTAGTAAGTAATTATTTTGGTAATGCTGGGGCCTCTTTCATTGAATCGTAAATGCATCCTGAACAGCTCTCAGAATAACAAGCAGACCTTTTCCTTAAAGGCTCTGGATTGCACTGATTAGCACATTTTGAACATTACTAGTTTATTCTAAGATTAGCATTGCTTTTTAGGACCTAGTCCTGCAAATTTTTACACATACATTTAAATGCATATGTGTAGTCTTGTTCAAGTTATTGAGACTGTTCAAATGCATGAGGTTAAGCATGTACGTAAATGTTTGCAGGATAAATGCCATAGAGGGGGAAGAAAAACCCCTTTCTCTGAAAACATCCTTTCTGACCATGTTGGGGAAAAGGATCAGATAATTGGGATCTTTATGATGCTTATTATAAAAAATGTTCTGGAACCAATTCAAGTACCAATCAGAAACCACATTGTTCAGCTAAATCACTTTCAGATGCCCTTTCAGATACAAAATACAATTACTCCCAGTTTAAAAATATAATGTTCCCTTCATAACCCCGCCCCCCAATACAAAACCCGCCGTACACACATAACTATTTTAATTTATTTTATTTTTATCTGTCTTGGCTGGAGTTCAGGCCTTTCACAGATGATCTACCGATGGGCTTTGTTCAGCTCCCTTCTGAGTCAATGCTTGCAGAATCCACCATACTGTGTTGAAATGCTCTGTGAAATGTAGGTGATGGCTGTTTTCTTTGTCTACTGCAGAAATCTTGCTGAGTTCAGGCAGCTGAGTTAACTGAGCTTTGGGCATATGTGCTTTTAAAAAAAAATGAAACAAAGCTTCTGTCCAAATGTATGGAAAAAACCCATCTGAAATGCCTGCTGGGATTTATGGTCCTGGCATTTTTTATTGGACAGGTATCAGTTTCATCAAGCAAATTTCTTTCCTTTTTTCCAGTTTGCTACATGGCAGCAGGATGCATGTGTGCTCTCCCTACCAGTAGTGAGGCAGATTTTGGAAGACACTTGAGGGGTCTTCCAGGTGGTCTTCTGTACTACACATACAGCATGAAAGGTAGCCTGAAGCACTGTCTCTGTCCCTAGAACAGTGGTTATCAACCTTTTAAGATTTAAGGCACACTTTGGTAGACCCAAAGCACCCCTCAGAAAATGTCAGATCTTAGTTTTCACTCAATTCTTGACTACAGAAACGTAACGGAGCAAATCTTCTGTTACATAGATCTCAGGGCACTTGTACACGTGATGGACATCACAATGTACGTGTGACAAAAATGTAATCTGTGTGGCTTTACGGCATCACACATTACACGTACACCAGTTTTGGGGGTTTTAGATGAATTTGCATTGTTGCAAACTAAACTATATCTGGATGTAGTTTAGTTTGCAATGTTGCAATTTGTAATGATGCAGCTGTTAGCTCACCCCCTGGCCATGGGAGAGGTGGGCAGGCTCCGCAGGAAAAAAGGATTGGGCTCCTTGCTGTTTCTGCTTTCAGCAGGCGCCTGCTGAAGGCAGAAGCAGCAAGGGGCCCAATCTTTATTTTTTCAGCAGAGCCTGCCTGTCTCTCCCGCAGCCAGGGGGCGAGCTTCTGCTGGGCCAAGCAGCCCCTGAGCTGCAGGGGTCCTGGTCCTTTCTTCTGTGGTGGTGGCACCCCCTAGGGCCACCCAGGCGGGCTGCTAGCAGGCCAGGTGCTGCCCCAGCTCAGAGGCAGCACCCGGCCTGATCCAACTGTTCCCTGAGCTCGCTCACTGGAAGCCTACCAGGCGTTGCTTCTCAGGTGGGATTGGGGAACAGTTGGATTGGGCTGGGTGCTGCCTCTGAGCTGGGGCAGCACTTGGCCCGCTAGCAGCCTGTCTGGGTGACCCCAGGGGGTGCCGCTGCCACAGAGGGAAGGACCAGGGCTCCCCACAGCTCAACGGCCTTTCAGTCTGCTGGCAGCTCGCTCCCCCGTTTCAATTTAGTGGGCATAGAGTAAAACCCTAAAGACTAAACCCCCGTCACATGTACAAGCACCCTTTGATCACAACAGGTCAGAATAGTTTTACCGCTATGGACTCTGATTTGAAATCACTGGGTTTATCTTATGAATCATATTTGCACACTTTACAATGCTAACATTGCATGGCACACTTCAGCACTCTTGAAAGGATCTCAAGGCAAGGGTGCCATGGCACTCTGGTTGAAAATCACTGTCCTAGAGTTTCCTACTGATGAAGTGAAACTTTTGCTGTAAACCAAACCCTTAGGCATGGGGCAAAGATTATGCTGACTCCAGACCCATTTGACTGGTAAAGAATCTGGGAGACCACCAAAGCCACTTCTGAAGGATGAATGCATCGGAGTTGAAGGTGTGCTTTTTAGCAATCCAAAAGATTTCCTTAAGGTGGGATTTTCCAAACAACTCAATTCTGTTCTGTCTTTGCACCCCATGACAGAAAGAATTTTAACAATTACTTCAATGGAAATGGAGTTAGGTAAACACTGTGTGAGCCTGACAATTCCACACTCAAGCTTTAAACATTTTAAAATATTTCTGTTTTAAATATAGGTTTTCTTTTATGTTTGCCACAGTACAATTATTATTATTTTCATTACTATTTTCATTATTAGGCAGTTAGCATCTGAAAAAACCCAACGTGCCAGTGCTACTGTGAAGTAACGCAAGTTACTGTGCAGTAATTTTGTACTTGGTTATCCAAGTACTAAACTTAATGCACAGTAATGATTGTGCAGTAATAAATGTGTAGATGCATCCAGTGGGCGCATCTACATGCAGGATAGACTAATTAGCTCCACAGCAGACATCGTATATCTATATGTGTGCCCCAATTAGGTAGGAGTAAATTAATTAACTTCACAGCAGGATAGTACTTGTACATACACAGAGTACAAGTACAGCAGACTAAAAATCTCCTCAATAGTGTGCATGTCGATGCTGCTTTGGCTGGCTGGGGCATGAGGCTGCTTCTGTGTGGGGGCTGCCTAGTAGGACTGTGTGAAACAGCACCGTTTCATTTCAACTTCTGTTTCTCTGTTTCAAAGGGACAGTATTTCATTTTGTTGTTCCATTTTGTTTCAAAGCACCGTTCCGTTTCATTGAAACTGTTTTGCTGTTTCAGTGCTTTCCACCATTTCGCTCATAGGTTATAATGGGGAATCATGAAAATGCATAATACTTTATCATTTCTTGCCTGATTCAGATGACAGTTGCAGGGATGGTAGCCCCTTTTGAGGGCATGAAGCCTGCCAAGTTTCAAGGAGATAGGTACAGAGGTTTTTGGGAAACTGCACCTCAAACTGTTCAAAGCAAAACTTGTGACACTTGCTGGCAGCGGCATCCTCCTGTCATCCGGTGTACACATCGCGGGGCCTGCACCCCCAGGAGGGCTGTGGGGCTGTGCCTGACTCCTCCCGGGGCGCAGACCCCTGGACTGCACGCCGAATGACAGGAGGCTGCTGCCTGGGACTAGTGGTGGGCACAGCTTGTGGCAGAAGGCCACCCCTGTTTCTCCCCAAAAACTCTGCTCTGTGACAATTTGGTTA
>NW_017728993.1:66744426-66745668 GCF_001723915.1 Gavialis gangeticus
TGGGAAGATTGCTGCTGCCACTGGCCCCAGGCAGCAGCGGTAGCCTCCTGTCATCTGGTGTGCAGATCCAGGGGCCCACACCCCCGGGAGGAGTCTGGCACAGCCCCTCAGCCCTCCTGGGGGTGTGGGATCCCGGATCTGTGCGCCAGATGATAGGAGGATGCCGTTGCCAGCTGGGACTGGCGCTGGGTGCAGCCTGTGCCAAGTGCTGGGAAGACTGCTGCGGCCACTGGCCCCAGCCCGCAGTGACAGCATGCTGTCATCCCACGCACAGATCCAGGGGCCCATACCCAAGGGGCTGCGGGGCTGTGCCAGACTCCTCCAGACTGTGCGGGCCCCCAGATTTCCGTGGGGATGACAGCAGGCTGCCACTGCTGGCTGGGACTTGCACTAAAGCCAAGTAAGCCTGGCTTTGAAACTTGAAATGTTTTGAAACATTCAAAATGTTTCAAGTGCCCTCATTTAATTTCAAGGAAAGCCTTTTGTTTCACTTCAGTTTCGCTGTTTGGCGCTCAAAATTAATCAAAACAGCTTCAAAACGAAACACTTGGCAAAATTTCACACAACCCTACTGCCTACTGGCTAGCCCTGCACTAGCGCACCCTCATGGCTCAGCCAGCCCCTCTGCAGCACGTTTTGCCAGGGAAACATCCCCAGACTGGCAGGCTGACCCCCCAGGTTTCCTGCCAGCTGGGGCTGCTCTGTCCTGGCTCAGTGGGCTGTTGTCCTGGGTGCACATTCAAATGGCACGCCCAGGAGCATTAAACTCCAGAGTTTATATTGCTTTGCATTAATTGCTTGTGTACATATGCCCAGCAGACGTAAGATAAATACATTACAGTCTCTTTTCACCAATTTTTTAATCTTCTCATGGCAGAAATTACCTTTCTTTTCAGAAAGAGGGTTGCTTCAGTAGTTCAGTTCTAGTTAAATAAAAAAATGATAAGGTTCGCTTTCAGTTATGTGCTTCTTGCTTTGTGATCCTTAGCCCTGCTTACTATAACAGCCGTGATTTTTTTTATTGCAGTAGAGAGAAGAGTTCCTAGATTCCAGTGTGAGAGCTGCCAGTCACATGACACTTGGTGTGTTGTTCAGTGGCCCACCTCTAGGCCTCTGTTTTCTTTCTTTTTTTTTTCTTCTTCTATTTTTTTTTAAAGAAGGTACGTTCCTAGCACTTAAGAAAATATTCATAGTTTACTCTAAGGGTTCAGAAATCAAAAGGCATGTGTAAAGAACACCACA
>NW_017728993.1:66750668-66764593 GCF_001723915.1 Gavialis gangeticus
AGAGTTCCTAGATTCCAGTGTGAGAGCTGCCAGTCACATGACACTTGGTGTGTTGTTCAGTGGCCCACCTCTAGGCCTCTGTTTTCTTTCTTTTTTTTTTCTTCTTCTATTTTTTTTTAAAGAAGGTACGTTCCTAGCACTTAAGAAAATATTCATAGTTTACTCTAAGGGTTCAGAAATCAAAAGGCATGTGTAAAGAACACCACATTTTCCTTTCCTTTCCTTTCCTTTCCTTTCCTTTCCTTTCCATCTCATGACTTTTAAGCCCATCTCTTGTTTTTGGGGGCTTGATTCAGAGTTCATGATTCAACACAATACTTGATTCAACAATACAGCAAGTTACCAGGGCAGAACTTCTAAGTTGTTTGATAGTAAGAAAGGCCTAAGCTGCAGAGTTCCACACTCAGCCCCAAACATTACAGATCTGGAGGTTTGGTTTAGACCCTTCTGCACAACAAAGAAAACTGAATTCCCTACACAGAGGAGTAGAAATGCAAGTGTCACTAGTTATTAGCGGAAGGAGGACAAATGCCATATTTCAGTTTATTCACCTCTTTCAGGGCACAATACCTATTGCATAATAACAGTGAAAATGTCAAAGGAAAACAAAACAGCAGAAGTAGTATTAGTGAGCTTAGAATGGTTCACTTTTTCTTTTCTTTTTTTGTAAGCTGCCCCTGGAGAAAGCCAGTCAGCATGGAAGAATAGTGCTATATTTTACTTGCACACAAGAATCTGGAATTGTCCTAGGAGGCTGCGTGAGAAATGAAACTACATGGTTAGTGTCAAACCAAGAACAAACACTACATTAGCTCCTGTGAAGAGATCAGAGATTTCTGAAATCCCTGCAGAAGAGAAAAGGTAGTCAGAAGACAAGCACAAAGAAGCAGTTAAGGTTTCCATGGCATCTTTCATCCAATCCTAACCAATGGATTGTCACCAGGGACTAAATCCAGAACTAGGTGTGGTCATAATTTTTTTGTCAAAGCATTTTAGTGTAAAATGCTGTTTACATCAGTATTTTTTAAAATAAAACATAATAAAACAATAACAAGAAAACCCTGTACATTTGGAAGAAAGTTCTGTTTTTAAAAACAAAACTAGACAAAAGTTTTTTCCAGTAAGATGGAAATGTTCTTTTCGACATTTTTAAATGATTTTTTTTATTTTCATTTTGAAATTATTTTTTCCAAATGAAAGTCATTTTTCTTTATCTTAAAAAAATATGTAAAAAGTCAAGTTATTAAAAGGGAATGCTTTGACTTTACTGAAACAAAATGTTTCAATTGACCCATAAGGAATGTATTTTCAATTTTTTCTTTTTTTTTTGTGGTATATTTAGAAATGTTTTCTTTTGTTTCAGTTATCTTGGAAATCATTGCAAAGCCCACGTGTTCCATCTTTTAACTATCACATGTCCCTGAATGGGTGAACTGTAAAGCATAGTGCCCACTAGGATGGAGGTCTAGGAAAGAGTGTGCTTAAGCTACTGAGGATGTTAAGGGAAGTGCATTATTTTGGGGGCTTCAGGCAGTAGAGCCATGGTAATAGTCACGAAGCCTTTGCTGAGGCAATGTGCAGACTGGCCAAGGAACGAGACACTGCTGCAGCATACTCAGACTCAAGAACGTGCTCTGGGAGTAGGGTGGGGGGGCTTTAATTAGAGCCACTCTGAGGACATCTATACACACACAGTGAGGCTGCTCCAACATGCTGTAATTACAGTGCATCATAGCAGACTCCAGCATCATGTGTATCAGCGTCCCTGCGCTGAAAAAAGGCAGCAGGGGTACTTTAACTAACGCTTGTTAAAGCCCCAGTCCTGGAGCATGTGATGAGCTTTAGTTAAAGCACCCCTACCGCCATTTTATATGTGGGAATGCTGATACATGAGATGCTGGAGTTGGCTGGAGCACGATAATTACCATGCTCCAGCAGACTTGATTGATTGAGCCTGCTTTGATGTGCTGTAATTACAGCCTTGCTGCACGTGTATAGACATCCAAAGTTACAGAAGACTGGGACCCAAACACACTAGCTTGATGAATATCTGCAGCTTAATCCCCCCTGCCTGATCAGACAGAAGAGTTGAGTGGTGTATAGGTGAAAGGAGAGGGCAGAGGCCTTGATTCCATTATTGTCCTCAATTTTCCTGCAGTCTCTTCTCAGTGGGCAGAGAAGCCCCATCCACAGGGAGGAATTTGCAGGAGGCGGATGCAACAACCACTCCCCCTTGTGTGCCATGCACAAGACAGACTCAAAGTGTGTCTGTGGGGCTCAGCAGGCAGCTTTAACTTTGTTTCCTGGGAACTAGAGACACCACTTCCAGGGCATGCTCTTGCCTCGGGTTAGCACTTTAAAACTAACATGTAGTTTCCATGTGAAAAGAAAAAAGAAGGGGAACAAAAAAACCCTTAAAAATGGAACAAAAGCAAAGGAGAAGGGAAAAAAAAGGAGAAAAGGCTGTGAGGCCAGAGGAGTAGAAGATGTGTGGGCAGTGCAGAGCTTAATTGGTTACTTCCATGTTGCCTGAGGAGGACTGTAGCTGGGACAGCCTTAATCTCTGATTTGTATTGTGATTGACTGTTCTTTTTTCCCCAAACCAAACACAAGTGGTATAAAGAAACTGGGAGAGTGGTTCACAAAGAGTGAAACCCAGAGAAGACCCCAAGCAGCGATGTTCAGATCTGAATTTAAAACACCCTGAAGTTCAGGGAGTTTCAGGCCTGAAGTTTGGATTTGGGAGAGAAAGGGGTCAGCTACCAAAGTTGGAGCCAGGATTCTGAAACGAGCATTCCTGTTTGTGAAGAGCAACAAAGCATGTCCTTTTTCTGAATTTCTATGTGCTGTTATTGTGTCAACTTGCCCAAACGTTGTAAGTTTCCCCAGTTCAGAAGTTGAGGAGAACCTCTGAAGCACCTGAAAATCACTTAGGAAGTGGGAGTGGGCTTTGGCACAAGTCCAGAGTGAAGTCAGAACTCAGGCTTCTGGAGTCACAGCAAGACACCTTAGACTATATGAAGCTATTCCTTGTACTTCTTTGCTTTGTTCTTTCAATTTGGTATCAGAACAAAGCAGAGAAGTACAAGGAATAGCTTCATATAGTTTCTGAGTCAGGACAGTTAAACAGGAATAATGGGAGTGTAGTGATTTACTGTGTAACAGGGTCTGTGAAATGTGCAGGGAGTTTGGACATTGGCTCAAATAAAACATTTATTGGAAGAGACACACTAAAAGTGCTGAGGTATAAAGGATCCAAAATCAAACAGCCTAATAGGTCTCAAATGGAGTGAATGAGGAACCTATCTGTCCAAAATGGGTCAAATTGCATTTAAAAACTAGATCTCCAAAATCTGAACAAGAGGCCCACGTAGCAGAGATAATGGATGAACTCATAATCGACATGGAGTTCATTATGGATAATAAGTATGTCAGAACTGCCACTGAATGTGTCCTGCAAACCCAGCCTCTGGGAATTCCCTTTAGAGATGTGACCCAGGTGAAGCAAATTATGTGCCGTGAGCCAGCTGTCATGTCCCTGGGAGGGACTGAAACCATAATTGCAAACACATGTTTGGGTAACTTTCCAGCAAGTAAAAACTGGGAGATAGTTGAGACCTGCTTTGAAACAGAAGATCCAGAAGGGATTTAAGTGTCTAAATTCTTATACTCCTGGACCAGGAAAGGATTTTTGTTCACTTGCTGAAATATCATGATGAGCAGCCAATTATAAAGAAAGAAATCATGGTATCAAGTAATGAACTGTTGAATGTTGGCACAGAGGAAAAGTTTAAGGGAAAATTCTCCTAGAGTTCCTGTTTAGAACTAATTGGAAAATGGGACTTTTTTCTATGGACATTTTTGAGAAAAATACATGTATATTTTTCACTTTTGTCACAAAAAGCCTTGAGAACATATGATTAGAGCTCCAGGTGGCTGCTTTACAGATGTCTGAAATGAATATGTTCCTCACTAAAACTGCTGAGCCTTGCTTGTATTTATGTTAACAGTGGTAGATGGGTCTGTATGGGCTATCGTAGCGTGTGCTTTACACAGTTCAAAATCCATTTTGATAGTCTCTGGATAGAGAATGCTTTGCCCTTTATCCTCTGTGCTATTGGCACAAAGGCTGCCTATAGATGTGCTCATTTGCATTCTCATTAGAATTCGTTGGAGCAAACTCAATAAATTGTTCCAGCATTGCTTCACCATCATGTGTATTAAGCCCCCCTGCCTTTCAAAATGGCCATGGGGGTGTTGTAACTAAACCTCATTGAGTGTGTTTTAGTTAAAGTGCCCCCCATGGCCATTTTGAAATGGGGGGAGGGTTGCTTAATACATGTGATGGTGAGCTGTTTGAATTAGAGCGGCTGTCTGAGAACTGCTCTAATTAATGCCCCCTCCCCCACCTCCGAGCATGTGTATAGGCAGCCAAAGAGCTTAGGAAATGATCCAAATGTTTTTGTTTTGTACACAGAATGTCAGGCCTTATTTGATGTCCATGGGATGGAGAGAGGCCCCCATCCTGGAGACATGTGGTTCTGGTTAGAGTCCAGGAAGGTGAGTCCCTTTGTTCAGGGGGAATTCCATAACCATTTTTGGTAGGAACTGGGAGTACATATTTTTGGAGCCATGTTAGACAAAACCAATATATTTAAACAGCAAACATCCCTCTACTTAAATAACTACTTAGTGTTCATAAACTCTTACAGAGCAGTTCACAGTCTGCTACACTAAGCACTTGGTAGCCGTGATGGGTGTGAATAAATCTGCGAGAGTGTAAATTCTGGGAAGAATCCTGTTGGTTCTAGGAGGGGTTTATGCTGCTGGCAACTAAAGAAGAAAAACACATCTTTGACTTGTAAAGATGAACAAATTTGATATGGAATCAGGGAGAGAGTATAAACATGGGTGTTCATTTTTCTGGGCATAACTAGTAACTGCACTCTTCTAATAGGACCCTAGTATTCAAGTTTCAAGATGGGAAGCTTTTAAGTATCTGCTGATCCAATTACTGCTTTGTAACAAAGTTTAGCAGTTCACACAGCCTGAAGCACCAATTTTGGTCAAGATTATTTGTTTATTAGTGCTGTCTGAAATGCTTGTGGCAAAGGCTTTGGTTAAATCATTCTGTCTGTGCCCATGCAAAATTAAACCAAGGAAACCTGGGTCTGCAAAACTTGAAGTGTTCAGCAGCAAATATTCTGTAAATGAAGCAACCACATGTATGAAAGAAGGATTTATGGCAGGGGAGGTGTTGAATGCAAAATGTTCAGGAATGTTTCATAACAGTGCTGTTTAATAAAACAGCATTGCCACAACACGCGTGCTTCAAGCGTGATTGCTTAGCTTTCGTTGCTGTGCCAGGACTGTATGAATGAAGTACTCTTCTAATTTTCCTCACGGTTCTGAAATATCTCTTTTCTGGGACCGTGGAACAGTTAATCAAGAGGAGTAAGAAACTGACACCCGAAGGATTGGGAAAGGGTTAGTGAAGTGGAAAATATTGTACAAAAGGTGGGATGCAGGAGGTTCCCAAGACATAGAGAGAGCTATGGGCCAGACAGCACTGTGGTCCCTGCACTCTCCTGAGCGAGGGGGAGGGAGGATTTCAGAGTGTGCATGAGGGGAGTTGAGAAGGGATGAGGCTTGACCTGTGAGGGGGCTGGGAGTGCAGAAGTCCTGCTCTAAATGCTCTTCCTGATTTGTGAGAGGAGAACTCATCCCCTGTCTACTATACTCCCCAGCTCAGGGTGCCCTGCACTCTTAGACTTCCTCAATAACAATTGGCTCCTTATTGCCTCCATTCTGCATCTCTACTCAACTTCATGCCTCCTCTACATTGACTTTCTTTAGGCCTCCATGCCTTTGCGATGTGCCACAGTAACCAATGGGGAAGTGAGAACTATGCATGGAAGTGGTTAGGAGGGGATGAGACAGTAGTGTGACTAGAGGTGGGGTGTCTGGGGCACCAGGCCCAGGCATTGATTTTAAGGGGTGCAAGAATAGCAGCTGCCACCAGTTCTGGCCACTGAAGTCACCACCACCAAAACTGCTTGTTATACCTCTGAGAAGAGGGCAATGTGTAGGATGCACAGGGGATAAAACATGAGTGGCAGTGTAATATCTTTGTGTCAAGACACCAGTTGTGCACCTGGCACCAGTGCTATAGGGACCTCTGGGCTTCCTTTACCTTCAGGATTTCATTGCAGATGCCTGTCCATTGGTCTTTTCCACAAGCCTCCTGTATAGTTTTGTTTAATCTCTTCATTCTCAAAAGCCTGCACCTTCTTGTTGCCCCTTATATCCCTGTTTCCTGTCTAGATGTCTGCAGAATTCCCTCTCCTGTGCTTCTTTCTGGCTTCCCATAGGTTTGGTAAGGGGACTGAACGGTTGAAGCCAGGTGACCACAGGTGACAATAAGGGGCTGTCACAACCTGACATTTCCACAGGTCCCTCTGGTGAAATCAGTGCGACTGTAGGGACAGAGACAACTGTCTGTATCAGAAACACCTCAAAAGCTGCCTACGACTGAAATATGAGGAGAATGTGTTCCTGTGTCATGCTGAGAGATTGTGAAGATTGTATGCATTCAGTTAGAGCTGACATGTAGTTTGCACTACTGTGATGACTAACTTGGACTGCTGATCCAGAAGCCGGGCCATTCATATATCCCAGATCTTGCAAATTTATAACAAGGCCTAGTACTATTACCTCATGCCTCACCAGAGGCTGGAAGTTTGTAGAATATGTACTAGTTGATGGCTTCTGCTTAATGCACTGAGACCTAGTAGCATAACTAGAGGTGGGCAACTGGGGCACCAGCTTTGAGTGCCAGTTTAACAAGGTGCTGGAATGAGGAGTCTTTGTCATGGTTACAGCAGCTGGGTGCAGGCAGAGAGTCATGAGGCAGCACCAGCTGGCATCTCTGAGTTCCTGAGACCCACTCCTATTCCCTCTCTGCAGCACAATTTTGCTAAGGGCACAAAACTTGTAAGTTATGCCTTTGTTGAGCCTTGTAGGGCCTTGTTACACATTGCACTTTGAGCTGCTGAAATTTTGATTGATGTTAGTGCTACCTCGAGTTTGGAGCAGTCAAACATTCAAGCTAGCAGGGACCTTGAGGGCTTAAAGGTAAGAATCCACCCCCTCTCCACACCTCCCATTCTGAGCTTTCCCCCTGTCCCCTGCCTCCTGGGGCTCCCCCTATTTGTCTGGTGTGCCTTGCTATGCCTCGGGGTTCTCCCTTGCTCCTCCACTCCTGGGGCTCTCCCCCTGCACCCATGGCCCTCATGGCTCACCCCAGCTTACTTGTGGCTGCCTACCCAGTCCAGAGGGGGGTGGAGGTGATAGTGGTAGTGGGAGCTGAGCAGGTAGGTTCCCCTTTGCGCAGATCCAGGGTGCTGGGGGAGGGGGCAGGGGATGGCAGGCCTGATCTGGGGGAGAAGGCAGTGGGCCAGCCTAGGAGTGGGGTGGGTGAGTTGTTCACTCTAATGTATAGCCTAGAGCGGCTACACATTGGTGTAGCACAAGCTAGGCAAACAGATTAAAGAAAACCCTAGGCTGGAGTTGCATATCTTTAAGCTGTCTGCGACAGGGGGCAAAGTAAGGGCCAGGTCTCAGCATTATCCTGGCCACCTGTATGCATGGGGCAGTCCACCCAGTTTTTCCTGCCGTGACTTGCTGTTTATCAAACTGGTGTGGATGTGGGAGACTGCCCATCTAATGCCCCGATGCCAGGGGATGCTATACACAACTCTGACCTTCCCTTATTGTGTCCCATGCCTCACAGATGGCATCCAGCTTTATTATTACAGCTCCAGCTAGATGCCAGGACAAACTCTGTCCACTGTCAAGCCTCTCACGTACTATCCCATTTGGGGTCACACTCATACTACCCTCCTCTCACTGAGGCCTCTTCCACTCTGCCCTCTCTCACTGGGCCTCTTGCATGCTGCCTCTCACTGGGCCACACCCAACCTGCTCTTCTCCCTTGAGCGACCACATAGGCCATCGGGCTTGCCTACTGTCATTCCCTGCCTGGCCAGTGTACAGCCTCTCGGGCCCTCTGCGACCCTCATCTGGAGGGTCAGCCAGTTCACCAAACACTGGGCTGATTCTGACCCTGGCTGCTCACTGGATGACTTTATGCATTCATATACTCATGGGGGTTGGCCTGTATGCTGCCCTTCTGGCCATCTTTCAGCTCTACTCAACACAGCCCCTGGTGCAGCTCTTCAGACAGGCCTTCAGTCTTACTTTACCTTGTGTTTACACACAGTCCTTCAGGTTGTGACAACATCCCCTACTCTGTGCAGGCCCAACATGCACTACTGTCCCCACTCAGGGGCCACTCTTCTACTGCTCCCACTCTGGGGCAACCCTTCTGCCCACTCTCTCTGGGCCATAATACTGCCTCCCCCCGGGGCCTCTGGGGTCTTACAGCCCCAGCTCCCGGCTCTTCAAAAAAAAAAAGGCCCCACTCCCTGGCTCCTACCAGGTGGGCAGAGCCCCCCATGCAGCATAGGGCAGTGAGGGGCAGTGGGGATCGCCCCCACCTGCCTGGCAGGAGCCAGTGAGTGGGGGCTTTTTTTTTTTTTTTAAAGAGCCAGCAGCTGGGGCCAGGAGAATGGGCAGGGGTCAGGGGGCTCATGGCAGAGCCCCCCATGCAGCATAGGGCAGTGAGGGGCAGTGGGGATCGCCCCCACCTGCCTGGCAGGAGCCAGTGAGTGGGGGCTTTTTTTTTTTTTTAAAGAGCCAGCAGCTGGGGCCAGGAGAATGGGCAGGGGTCAGGGGGCTCATGGCAGAGCCCCCCATGCAGCATAGGGCAGTGAGGGGCAGTGGGGATCGCCCCCACCTGCCTGGCAGGAGCCAGTGAGTGGGGGCTTTTTTTTTTTTTTAAAGAGCCAGCAGCTGGGGCCAGGAGAATGGGCAGGGGTCAGGGGGCTCATGGCAGAGCCCCCCATGCAGTGTGGGGTAGTGGGGGGCAGTGGGGATTGCCCCCCAGCCTGGCAGCAGCCAGTGAGTGCTGGGCTTTTTTTGCAAAAGAGCTGGGGCTGGGTGGGGCAGCCACTGATGGGGCTGGGAGAGTGGGCAGTGGATGGGGCCGATTCGGAGATTCGGCTGATTCCGCAGGAGCTGAATCTCCAAATCAGATTCGGCTGAATTGATTCGGGGCAGTGATTCGAAGTACCAGATTGAATCACTGTTACCCAAATCAGCCATATCCGAATCTGCAGCGAATACTAGCCACTTCACATAGGCCTAGTTGCCATCACATTCCTGTCTGTACCATGTTGCTTCTTGCAAGGACGTATTCAGGTGGTGCAAAATTTAAACTTTCATTTGCACAAAATCTGGAAGTTGCATGATTTTCTGTTATCTAAAGCAAAGCAAATAAGTACATTCATGAAATATGTTTTAAGCACTCATGATTTTGAAGAAAGTTCTCTGGTTAGGACTGAATATAGAGAGAAGTAGTTAGCCATGTGCTGCATATAACCAAAATTAAATCTACACATAAGATGAAACCATGATTCTGAATGATCACAGTGAGTTGTTAACTTGAAAGCCTAACGACCACATTTCAAATGCTAATATTACTTTTTCTATTGCACAGTGTTCTGTATATGCTGTACTCTAATAGGGCCTCTGGGTGTTGCTTCAATGGAAATAATAATGATAACATCATTACTAGTAGTAGAATTGTTGTCATAGCATTAAATAACTCTTGGAACTACAGTTGTAGACCAGGGTCCTGTGGTACTGTACAAAGAGAGATAAAGCTTTGGTTCCTGCCCCAAAGAGCTTAAAATGATGTTAGCAGAGAAGATGGAGGAAGCAAAGAAAATGAAGCCTGGGAGAAAAATGTGATCTCATGCAGGGAACAAAATGCAGAAGGAAAAGAAAAGAGACCAAAAAAGTCAGATGAAGGGAAGTGACAGAAATGGGGAAGGAAGAGCAACAAGACAGAAAAGGCAAAAGGTCCAAAGGGGAGCAGAGTTCCTTTTGAGTTTTGCTGTATGAACCAGTGAAGGACTAAATACTATATTTATTCAAATTTAAGATGATGGTTTTTTCCCCCTTAATTAGCATGGGGGAAAAGAAGCCCCTCATCTTGTATTTGCATATAAGGAAACATTATTAAATACACTATCATTAAAATGCTGCCAAAAGCAGCATGTGCTCAGGAATGAAAACCAGCTATGAAACTGATTAAATGCAGACAAACATTGAGCATGACTATAAAACACATGGCCCATATTGGGCAAACATACTGATAGGAATCTTTTTTTTGTGTGTGTGGCCCTTAAAAAAAAAAGAGCAGCTGCTCCTCTGGGAGGGAATGAGCACTAGGGCTACAGGTACTGCAATAACATGTTAGCATTTGGAGAGGCCAGAGCAAGCTCCATTACCCTCCCCTCATGCCAAAAATGCTGATGGGAACCTTTTTGTTTGTGGCTCTTAAAAAAAGTTAGGGAGGCCTCTGTTACCTCCTCTCTCAGCTTGTTGCACATGATTAATGTGGCCCTGCCCTCCATGAGGTGGAGCTGGACCAGGTTGCCCTGCACCTACATTTTTGAAGGATCTCAGGCCTTGTGACAAGAATATCTGGTTCTAGTTATGAGTGGGGGGCTAATTAGTACATGGATCCTTTCTGGGGCTATCTGGAGTACATACTGAGCAGTGCTGAGCTGTGACGTAATCAGGGCTTGAAACACTGTTGATTCTGCTGAGGCCCAGTCCAATGACCTGTATGGCAGATCATGAGCTTTTTGGCTTTGGACTAATACCATGTATAGTTTGCACTATGTATAAATAGAATAAGCTTCCTCCAGAGGTGGTGCAATCACCTACCTTGGAGATCTTCAAGAGGAGACTGGGCGGTCACCTTGCTGGGGTCACCTGACCCCAGTTGTCTTTGCTGCTTGGTGCAGGGGGCTGGACCCGCTGATCTTCTGAGGTCCCTTCTACCCTTACAATCTATGCAGCTAGGTACAAAAGTGCTGCTTAAAAATGGGTTTATGGAATACCTGTGCTAAATCTTGCAGCTGTTTCAAAAAATGTAAAATACAACAGTTCTGGATAAATTAAGTTTATGGGTACCTATAGTAATTTCCCTATATGCATGTTATTACAAGTATGTTTATTTCAAGATCAGTGTTTGCATATTTGCCTCTCACTTCCATATGTTTAGGGAGAGCAGAGTCTGATAGTAAATGTGGGGAAGCAGTTGCAGGGTAAAGAATTTGGGGGGGAGGGCAGAGGTCAAGGGGGGCATCTGATCCCCCTCAGATTTATTTTCCCTGCTGTGGCAGTGGGAGGGGGACAAGTTCAAGGCAAACCACCAATAATTATATTCTATCCCTGGAAAATTATAAATTTATAAATTTTCCATCTATATAATCAAATTATTGGGGGTTTTCTTATATTCATGGTCATCTTATATTTAAATAAATGCGGTAAGTAATAGTAAATGTACTTAATACATAATGACTGTATTCTCCTTTTGATTTCAGCACTTACCTGGTGCTGTTGACTAAGAAATACGCAGTCTAAAACATCTAGCCCCATTCATAGACTATAATTAAAAATCGAATTCAGCTTTTACTGAAGAAGGAGTCTGACAACCTTGTATTTGAGCAACCCAGGATAAGGGAGGCTGTGGGACAAAGCTGCAAATTAGAACATTTCATAAATGACTCTTCTGAATAAATTAATAAAGGTTTTCCCAAATATTCCTATGGAAAATTCAGTTATCCTCCACAGCATTACCATGTCAAACACAGAGATTACACTCACTTAAGCACTCGGAAACAGAGGGACTTATATCCTGATTTCAGTGCAAATGTCCCACAAGGTCATCTAGGGAGCCCCTACTGAATCCCACCTCCACACCCACTCTAACACATGCACCTATCTCTTTGCTCACAGTAATTCTGCCTTCTGCTTTGCTGACTATAGGATTTAAGCCAGCTAGAGGGAGAGACTGCCAAGTTCATCAGGTTTACACAGCCAGCAGGCTGCTCCACCTGACTGTCTGGAAAGCATTCTTTCTTTCACTTGGGAGATTCCCAGAGTGTCTCCATTTCCTCTGAAGGAAGGTCCACCCAAATGACTGCTGGAGTCTATTTCAGTATTTCTCTCCATGGGCATTTGAGCTGTAAAATTGGAAACCCATAGCCCTCTTAGAGCCAATCCAGCCTGCTCCCAGCCACATGGCTTTGGGAATTTCCAAATATGGTTAATGAACTAGGTTGAAAGATAGACATAGGGAAGGAAGGGAAAGCAAGGTTTCCCCCCTCCCCCTTTTCAGAGTGAGAGGATCCTAGAGAATCCAGAGCTTCATGACTAGGTAAGAAGGTGACAACTGAGGGCTTATGGCCAGGGTGTCAAATTCATCAGGCCCCATGGACCAGATGAATGGGTCTGGGTCAGTCTTTGGGCCAGATCAGGCCTGCAGACCAGCCCTACATATTGGATCTAGTGCATGGGGTCTGTTCAGTGTGTGCCCTGAATTGGCCACAAGTACAGCAGCAGCATGGGCCTGCAGCGCCTACCTGACTGGCCCAAGCAGTGCACAGGGACAGTCTGGCACACACCATATGTGTTGCACTCGTCCAATCTGAGACCTGCAGGCAGCATTGTGGGTCTGATGGGAAGGCTCTGCAGGCTATATCTTTGATACCTCTGGTTTATGGCATCATTAGGCCTATACGTTAAGCTCAAAGGAGGGCTATGCTGTGTGACAGCCACGTACAAATGAAGGGCCCTTGCTTGGGTGCTGGTAATACTCATGCTTTCTGCAGAGGAAATGCACAAGGAATATAAAGAGGATTTTTGCCATTCGTTATCAGGGACTCATGGCATTCAGCTCTCACTTGGTCCTATACGCTACCTGTTCAAATCCTGTGACTGTTTACCACAAGGGCAGGATTTTCGAAAGCACTCAGCATTATCCAACAAGTACTAGTGGTGAAATTTTCAAGGAGAGCCATTAGATCAATGCTAAATACACCCCATCTTTGCCCTCTTAGCATTTCAGAGCAATGGAAAAAAAGAAAATCACTGATAGGGAGTAACGTACAACTCAGGTCTGGTTGATGTGGAATTGTATTTTACCCCCTTTATATATTTCCCTCCCCTCAAAAGAACCCACACTTTGTCTATCGTGTTCGGGTTCTGTGGAGATCTTCAAATGCATTCTAGTGGCATTTAACCAATGCAATATTCTTCATAAGCAGGGCTTATGGTAGTGAAATATTTTAAATAATAAGAAATTATTATTTAAGAATTAGGGACCTGGACCTCTTCAGCCTCTGAAAGAGAAGGCTGAGAGGTGATCTTGTGGCCGCCTACAAATTCATTAGGGGGATGCAGCATGGGATCGGAGATGCTCTGTTCACCAGGGCACCTCTTGGGGTAAGAAGGAACAATGGTCACAAACTAACAGAGAGCAGATTTAGGCTAGATATCAGGAAACACTTTTTCATGGTGAGGGTGGCCAAAATTTGTAATGGGCTTCCAAGGGAGGTGGTGGTCTCCCCTGCCTTGGGGGTGTTTAAGAGAAGGCTGGATAGGCATCTGGCTGGGTTCATCTGACCCCAGCACTCTTTCCTGCCTAGGCAGGTGGTCGGACTCGATGATCTGTTGAGGTTCCTTCCGACCCTAGTATCTATGAATCTATGAAATTGGAAGAATGGGAGATCCGCATATGGGGTATCCTGAGGGAGCTTTTCCCTTCTAAATTGTGAAAGAGCTGGTGATAGAACTAGAGAGAAGAGATAAGATCATTCAGTACACTTGGGAAACCAAAAGCTCTTTACCTTGGAGGCCTGCACTTTCCTACTGGTGAATAACATTTCCAGGAGGGAATGATGTACATCCACAACAAGGAGCAAAAATTCCCAAACTCCTCATAACTA
>NW_017728993.1:66769593-66779956 GCF_001723915.1 Gavialis gangeticus
TGTGAAGCTTTATTGTGAATATTACCTTCTTTACATGCATTAACAGAGCTGTAAAGCAGTGCTGAAAGATGCTGTGTAAGTAATTCACCCATAACATAAGAAACTGTCTCTGGTTTTAGACATGTGTATACAAACATGGACATTGCCGGGCCAGAAGAAACTAATGGGACTTCTAGCCCATCCCCAAGACTGACTGAAAACAGATTCTCAGAAGATGAAAAAGCTCTCATAATGTATCATGAATTACAACACTATCTCAAGAAAGAGGGGAAATATCTTCTTGACCACAGCCAGTGATTACCCTGTACCCTGAAGCAGGATGACTGAACCCTGCTGTTATCCAAGCCAGTCATGACTTGCTGATGCAATGCCAAATGGATAGGAAAGTAGACGGTCTTGCCTCCTGACTCAGCTTTTTCTTACCCTCGGAAATGCTGCATTCAGTCTCTGTGTACTCCAGTGAGATGGAACCAACAGAGGAGAGGGGAAAAAAAGGAAGAAAAAATTAGAGAAAAGAGACTATGAAGGCAGTGATGGGTCAAAGATCCAAGAGGTTAGATGGGTGCAAAGTAGTTCCATTAATATGCATATTCATGAAAAAGAATGAAATGTATGATATATATTTGTATATACATATATAAAAAAAACCCACTTTCAACCAGCAACAAATTTGGCTAACTTGTGTAGTACATATCTTGTACCTGCTACAAATATTTTCTTGTGTGTGATGCCTTTAAATTGTGAAATAGTCAGTCTTTCTGCCGCATTTTATGTTCATATTGGCTATAGCATACCATAAAAGCAACATGCACACTGTGCTCTCTCTTCTTTCTTTCTTTCTCTTTCCTTCTTTTCTTCTTTCTTTCCCTAAAATAAGTTACTTTACACTGACAGATAATATATTTATTTCTAAGCATGGGAACATAACAAGAGTTTTGGTAGTGAAAACTGAATGTAAAAAAGAGCTCACAGAAAGCTATAGAGGAGAGACCTTCTTTTTGAACAAAATGTAGGAAAGGAAGAAAAAAAAGGCCGCTCCTGAAAACCTGGAAGGCTTCCAGTTCAATGAATAAGAATTTCAAATGTACATTCAAAAAGCTCTTCAGTATTTATATGCAAATAGTATCAAAGAAAGCAGTGGAAAAAAATCTGCCTAATATTGGCTGAAAAACAGGTATTTTCAGTTCTGGAAGATTTATGTTTTCCATAGGAACCAGATGAGATGAAATAAAGACTTAACAGAAGTGATTAAATAGCATTTACTACCAAAAATAAACCTGCTAGCTCAATGACAAACTCCATTTAAGGGAACAAATTAATTTTTAGCTACTTAGAGAAATTAATTATGGACAGAATTTCATTTGAAATGAAAAGAGCATTAGAAATGGCACTCTACTTTAAGAATCTGTTTGATTTTAGGGCATTTAAATTGAAGGTAGTTTTGGAATGATCATATGCAATGCATACACAAGTGTGTGTATGCATGCACGCACACACACACATGCATATACATATATGCGCACACAAACACACACACGCAACTTAGCTATCAAAAATAAGGAGTCTGCTTTCTCTGCCTTGCAAGATTTACTTCATTTTCTGCAGTTATCTGGAAACTTTTTAAGCCACTTTCAAACCTGATATGTACATAGATAATTTGGTCAGACTGTGATCTTACCTACTTCACTCTGAATTTCAGGGTAATCAGTACACATTTATGTATTTATCAGTACCCCAAAAGTCTTAATGCTGCAATGGATTCTCACAATAGGATTGTGATGGGGCTGGCTGGCAGTGACCTGGCCCAGGGGTTTTGAAAGGACAAAAGATGATTGGAGTACTTGGGATTCCCTTTCCTCACTAATCTGGTAATGGTTTGGCCCAGGAGTTTTGAAGGGGTAAAAGATGATTGGAGGACTTGGGATTCCCTTTCTGCACCAATCAGGCCCCAGAGACTCACCCCCTGTGTCCCCTGATTGGCCCCTTGGGTCACCTGGAGGGGGATAAAAGGGGCAGCGTGGGCTGACTCAGGGAAGAGACTAGTGAGGGACAACAGGGAAGGAGCTGCGCAGAGCTGGCAAGAGCTGAGCCAGTGGGGCAGGAGCAGTGCCCCAGAAGAGCCTGAAGGAGCAGGACCTGCACGCAGCAGTGGGACCCTCAGCAGTGCGGTGTGCGGCCGGCAGGAGAGGCTCCCCACTGGGCTCCAGGATCCCCTGGGAGAGGCTGCAGCCAGCAGGAGAGGCTCCCCCACTCCAGGAAGGATCTGAGCAGATACCTGAGAAGTTTCCAGCTCTGCTTCCAGCTCCTCCAATCAGAGATCAGGCAGCTCGATGTGAGGCCGGTGCTCCAGGAAGGTCAAGACCCTTAGCAGGCTGGAGCAGTGCCACCAGTGGGGGCTGTGTGACAGTGTTCCTGCCCACCACATGGGAGATCTCGGTGCAAATCCCAGCTGAGGTGACTTGGGGTGAGTGAGATAACAAGAAGTAAATCTTCTTGCAGTGGAAAGGGGCCATTGTGTTCCCCCCTTTCTCCTCCTCCAGGTACCAAGGCCCTATGTTTCCTTGTCATTTGACATTTTGCATTTTGTGCCTTTTTTATATTTCACCAACCTGTATTGTTTGTTCTGCTGTTTGTGTTTTATATTTTGTTAACCCTGTTTTTTGTCAATGATTGTAAATGTCTAACCTTTGTTGAATCCTGCCCCCTTGGGGCATTGTAGTGTCCAATATACCCTCTGATTTATGCCTGTTATGTTCCCAGTATTAAATGGTATATGGTTAAGTCCCCATTGGCGGTCTGGCTCTGCTGTATAGGGGAGGAGAGTCCCTACACCTCCCACAGAGCTGGTGCACGTGCTTTGATCCCTTCAATTGCAGAAAGGGTATCTCTTGGAGTACTGCCCGGGTTACAGGATGGTAGGGAGAAAACCTCAGTGATCCTCGGAGCAAGCACATGTCCATGCAAAGTGCTTTGCAGATCAGGACTTAAGAACAATATATTGGTCCAAACTGTAATTAATTAGATATATTCACAGATAGAAAAACTCTTCTAGGGCTTGCTCCTTTCACATCAGAACCAACAGTGAAATTCCCATTGACATCAAAGGAATAGGATGAAACCCTGAAAAATTATTAATTTTCCCAGAACAGCTACTCAGTAACTAGTGGATTTGCCGTCTACACACTGTGACACATTGAAACAATTTGCCACTTTTGTTCTATTTCACTTTAATTGGACTATTGCAACATCTGAGTCTTTATAAGGAGAATTGTTCTCCATAAAATATGTGCAGACATGTTCTGAGAGAAAAGTAGAAGGTTAAACAAGAAGGGGTGGTTATATTAGAAGGAATAATTTTTTCTTATACTGTTTTCAAAGGCAATCTTGTTTCAGGCTCACTGCAAGGGCTTGACCGCTCTGCACAACTCAGTCCCAAATCATGCTGGGATTTGATGATAAAGCACATCCACTTTCCAGGAGCTAAGCCAATCCCCACATCCTTATTCACTGGTGTTCTAGTACCTTAGGCACTTTGTGGTTAAAAAACAGACTACAATGTGGTTATTAGCTATCGTAATGTTAGAAAGTCCAAACCCTCTAAAGAAAGAGAAGAGGCTAATTACAAAGCTGCTGTTACCTGTTTGATCTCTTATTCCTTTGTTTTTATGTTTCTTGGACAGTGTCAATTGCAGTAGTTCTCAGCTGGAGCCTAGCACTAGCAATGCCTGATTTGGTTCATGACTTCCATAAACTTTTCCATCTCTGAGCAAGCTATTTCAGATCAGGGTAAAAATTTGAGTAAATCACAGCTGGCAGTCATCCCAGACATATCAGTTCCCTTAATTCTCCTTTCCTGTGGCTTTGGGACAATCAAAATAAGGAATGTTTCCACTGCCATACCTTTATGAAAGTACAATATGTGAATGATATACCCCAAGTGCATCACAGTGTTTCCTTACCTTGGTCATTACCAACTGTACAGCTTTCTCTGGCAATTATCTGAAACGGAGCACTACAGCAAAGTAGGTCTTTTGGCAGTGCTCAGCTCCTGGGAAGATCAAAAAACCCAATGTGACAGTTAATGAAACAAGGAGAAACAAGAAGGAAGCTATCAGTCCCAGGCTGCCAACACTAACACAGATCTGCTGTTGAAAAGCTGAAGGCAGCTTGAGGTGCCAGGGTGTCTGCCTGCATTTGCAGAGAGTGAGGCCATGTGAAGGTCCGTTCTGAGAACTGGGGTTCCTGTTAAGCACAGACAGTCACCCTGTCCAATAGAGAAGAGGCTGAGATACATGAGTGCACTTTCCTATCATTATTCTACGCCCTGAATTAATATGGAAGGAAAAGTCATGTCCATTTCTCACTGCATGTTTTTTTTTAGTATACAGAATATGTTGATTCTTAACGGGGACATGTGAAATGAGGTTTTCACTAGGGCTGTGCGGAACAGCACCATTTTGTTTCAACTTCTATTTCATCATTTCGACAGGACAGTGTTTCATTTTGAGTTTCATTTAGTTTTGAAAGCACTGTTCTGTTTTGTTTCATTGAAACTGTTTTGCTGTTTTGACGCTGTTTCAATGTTTTGCCCATAGGCTATAATGGGGAAGCTCAAAACTGTCTATAACTTTGCCATTTCTTGCCTGGTTCAGATGAAGCTTGCTGGAATGGTAGCCCCTTCTGAAGCCATGAAGCCTGCCAAGCTTCAAGGAGATAGGTGCAGGGGTTTCTGGGAAACTGCACCTCAAAGTTTTGAAAGTAAAACTCATGTCACGTGTGTGTATTAAGGCACAGTGGGGTGAAAACTACAGGCATTGTAGCACCTGCTGAGGCCACAAAGCCTGCCAAGTTTCAAGAAGATAGGTGCAAGGGTTTCTGGGAAACTGAACCTCAGGCTGCTGACAAGCAAACCTTGTGATGTGTGACTTTGTGTGTGTGTTAAGGTGTGCCCTCACTGGTGCTGGGGCCTCTACACGACACAGTAGTGTGCCCCAATGAGAGTTCCTTCTCCCCTACAGCCTCAGTCTGGTCCACCACTTTAAATGACAATAGGTAAAATAATAACTTAGTAAGCAGCAGCACAGTAGCACCAGAAGCATCTCAGGCAGCCAAACTGTGTCACAGCCTTTCTTTCCTCTCCTGCAGGAACTTCTTCTCCAGCAGCTGCCAGAGAACTCTCCCTGCCAGCCCCAGCCTTGGGGCTTAGATGTGCCCAGGGCCTGCATCTTCCTGGTCAGGTGCTATGGGTATTGGTCTAAGGACCTGGCACTGGTAGACAAGGACCTTTGGGTCGATCTAATCTGGTATCTTTTAGCAGACCAACTGAATAGTTACAGAAATATATCTTAGCAAGATTTTGGGTTGAAAAACCCTTCGTCAGGCTGGAGAAGCACCTGCAGCTGGTGTCTGTGCTGTTCCTGAATGGAAGAAATAGTAAAGAAGCCAGAGGTTGGCATGCAATGAAGGCAAGAAAGTCAGTCAGTGAGAATGGAAATGGAGGCATCAGGGGGTGAGGGACAGGGTGGGGTTGCGGTGGGGAAGGGGGATGTAGCAGCACAGGTAAAGGTGGAGAGGTACCTGCGGAGTCAGATGTCCAGCAGGTTGTAGTGGATCATTACATTCATTTCCATTTTCACTGACTGGTTTTCTTGCCTGCATTGCATGCCAGACTCTGGCTTCTTTACTATTCCTTCCATCCAGGAACAGCACACACACAAATCAACTTCAGGCGCTTCCCTAGCCTGACAAAGTGTTTTTCAACCTGAAAGCTGGCATCCCAGGCAGCTAAGCTGAGCTCACCTGGAGCCTCAGAACTTCACTGCAACCAGCAAGCCTCAGCCCTGTCAAAGACGTGACAGGTCTGGGCTTTCCCTAGCCAGGACTGTGTGTGTGTGTGTGTAGTGGCTGGAGGTTATGGTGCCTCTTACCTGCCTTTTAGGGGGATCCTCAGTCTTGGCATTTCCTGGGGCTGCCGCACTGCCAGCAGTCCCACCAGGCCTCCCTGACCCTGGCAGGGTGCAGTTTTAGTGGTCATGCCCAGGACCTGGCACCTCTTCCTTCCCCATAACCCCAGGCCATACCTCCAACTTCATTCTGACATGGAAGCTCAGCAGGGACATGTTCTTCCCTTGGTGGCTGGTGATGCAGTGAGTGGCTACCCCAGCTCTGAGAGCGGGGCATGAACTGGTTTTTAAAAAATGAAAAGAAGGAAATAGGTGCGGACAGAGTAAGGAGGGTGGCATTCACTCCACCTGCACCTGGAGCTTGGGGACACCCCTGCAGTGGGAGATTTAACTCCTGGAACACCAGCTGCTCCACCAAACCAGGATTGAAGCAGGTGCAGTGGGGTGTCACAACATCCCCAGCAATGCTGAACACCCTCTCGCTTGGAACACTGGTCAGTGGACAGAACAGGTGATCCCAGGTGCCTCTGGACCCCACCATGGAAGCCATGCCCTTGGCCCACATTGGCAGTGCCTGTGGTTGAGGAGGAGACTGGATGGTGTGCTAGCATGGGACTGTGGATTCCCCTGTTCCACATCCCCTTACCACTGCCATTCTGCCTCCCTGACTGTCTTCACCAGCACCTCTGTCCACTGATTCAGGCTTTGCTGCCCTTCACCCTTGGGTCACACATGGCAGCCAGCACATGGGCTGTACTGGACTGCAAGGGACCAAGCCATTTCCTGATGCCCTCCTTCAGCCTCCTCACCAGTACTTGGATGTCTGGTGATAGCGGCTTGCTCCAGCCAGGAACATTGATCCCCTGGAATCTCTCCATTTGTCTCTGAAGTTCCATTACTACAGGGACCACCTGGCTAAGGAGGGCATTGCCCATGCTGAGGGTCTCGGTGGCCTCAAGGAACAGCTTGAGCATCACCAAGATCTGGGAGATGGTATCTCACTTATCCCTGTTAAGGGGGCCGCTGATCCCAATCTCCCCAAGCAAGGCCATCTCATAGATGGCCTTCTGTTGCTCCACCAGCCTCTCGAGCATCAGGTATGTGGAGTTCCACTGAGTCTCCACATCCTACATGATACTGTGCTGCGGGATGTTCAGCTCTGCTTGTTTGTCCTGCAGCATCTTGCCCCCCATGATGCTCTGGTGGGAGTAGCCTCCCACCTTCCTGCATTTGGAAATGAGCTTACTGGTGGTGCTGGCACCTTGACCGTATTGTCCCCATTGTTGGTAACCATGAACCCGTGGGTGAGCTCACCCTGCCCAATAAGCCACCCCTGCACCAAGCAGTTCATGGCCCCCATGATCTGTGTTGCTGTGTGGGACTCATCCATGAACTTGGCTTGAAAGAGAGCCTACCGACAGCCTGACTGGCCACACCAGTGCCCTGTGAGGGAGAGGTAGGCATGATCTCCACCCCAGCTGCTCCAGATGTCCGAGGTGAAGTGTAAGGCCACCTGCAGACCTGCTTTGCACAGCTCCTCCCTTAAGTACTCCATGCCTCATACAGGGAGGGCACCACCGTGCTGCTGAAGGTGGTGCACGTGGGCACTTCGTAGGGTGGGACCACAAGTGCCATGAGCCACCTGAATCCTGGTCCTTCAACTAAGAAGAGGGGCTGGCCATCTACAGCAAGCATCTCCCCAGTGCTCTGGGTGATCTTGCTCACCCTTGCAACGTGCTGCACTTTCTGTCCACCTTTCCCCCACCATTCCAGGGTGGCCTACCTATGCTTCAGGGAGACAGGGGCATTGGAGCAAGAGGGGGACTTCCCTTTGGGCACATTCATGCTGGTGCTAGGTTAAGGAGGAGCAAGGGAAAGGGGGTGGTGCCTGCAGAGATGTATCAGCGTTCCCGTGATGGTCATGTGTTTCATTCCCTTACCCTGGCTGGTTTTGGCTTGGCAGTGCAGGCAGACAGCATATGTGGGATCATCTGCCACCTCAAAATGATCCCAGAGCACACTATCTGTTCATTTCTGGGGTGCGGGTACATGTGTGAATGCTGCAATTTCTCCCTCCTCAGCAGGCAGAGGCACAACAACAGGAGGAGCACATTCAGCTGAGTCGCTTGCCTCCACAACCTCTACCTCAGCCTCCTCTGAAGTGCCTTCTGGGGAAGGAGACTTGGCTCTAGGGGAAGCTTGAGGGGTGTGGAGCGAGCACAAACTCAGCTGATTCCCACTCCTTCCCCAGAATTTCCCTTGCAAAGGCACTCAGATCCAGATCCAGTTCCAGTTCTTCCTCTGGCACTAGAAGGCTCAGCATGGGAAGTGAAAGGGGGGTGGAGGAGACTGTCATGCTGGTGCTAGTGCTGCTGCTTGTTGTCATGGTGGTGGTGCAGGAAGATTATGGCTGGTGCTCTTGGAGAGGATGCAGACTCAGACATAGGCAGCGGCACTGGCACTGCTCCCCTCTCCTTGATGCCTATAGAACTGGAAACCTCATCCCTGTTAGTTGTAGGAAAGAGGCAGAGTCTCAGTTTGGGGGGAACTTACACCTTTCCCTCTACCCCTTCTTTCACCCCTTCCTGAAGGCTGGCCACCTGCCTTTCCACCACGTTTCACGGTGTGTTTCATACTGTCTTGTCTTTATAAAAATATATAAATGTATATATGCTTTCCTATATAAATTCTATATTATAATATGCTGCAAGATATAAATGTATAAAACATATAAATGTATGTGCCTTCCTGTATAAATTCTATATTATCATATGCTGCAACATATAAATATATAAAAATAAAAATATATAAATGTATGTGCCTTCCTATATAAATTCTATAGTATAATATCCAATATAATTATGAAATTGAAAAGAATAAATCAATTAATATAATAATAAAATAAAAGGGTCTAGAAAGAAAGAAAAAGGTATAGTGGAATTCCACTTGCTCGGCTAGCAAGTAGGAAATCAAATCAATGGTAGTAGTAGCCTTTGTTGTCTAACATTCCTGAGCTTCTGAAAGTTAGCTCAGTAACTGACCCCAAGGCAGCATAAGGCGGGAACTTCACCATAAGGCTAGTTTAATCAGAGAAAAGATTGTGTAGAACAACTACACTTTCTCTTGCATGAAGTGTGGACCTCATACACCACATACCAATTTGGCTAAATTTAGTATATGTATCTTCAAGACTGTATGCTAAGCGGTTGACACAATGTTAACTGCATCAGTTTAGAAATTATTTTAGCTTAATTTGTTTAATGTATGCATGCAGACACAGTCTCAGTGCAAGTTTATTTCTCTGCTGACTGAATTAATGTAAATGTTCAGCTGTCTGTCTTCTTTCTGCTGAGACTCCTCCATAGGTTGTCAGGGCATTAGGATTGCTCTTCATGTCTTTGCAGTATTATAACATCTTTTCTCAGGGCATTCTCCCTTTGCTTTGGGGAATGCAGGGGAGGAGTGTATCATTATTAATATTATTGTGGTAGCTTTGGGCATAGGCACCAACTCCATGGGTGCTCTGGGGGATCAAGCACCCACTGAAAAAAATTAGCAGGTGCTCAACACTCACAAGCCACATCAGGTGAGCCAGGTTGAAGTAACACCCAGCATGCACAGAGCTTCTAGGCATGTGTAGGGCTTGGCATGGGAACGCAAAAAGAAAAAAATCACCCCTGAGCAAAAACCAGTCTGCACCTATGGCTTTGGGTACTTTACAGAGTTGTAAGAAGCCACGACTCCAGCCCCAAACTGCTTACAAACTGATTAAAAATGAGAAAAACAAACTGCACTTCAGATATGAGGAATGGCAAATCCATTCTTGTAATCCATACTTTGAAACGTAGGCTGATCTTCATATGGAATCAGAGCTATACAAAAACATCATCCCATTTTCTCCCACTGTCCAGTTCCAGCTGCCTCTTTGGGCATCTTTACATGTGCTCTGGGGGGGTGGTGGGGGGGGCACTTTAATTAGGGTGGTTCTTGGGAGCCACCCTAATTAAAGCACCCACAGCATCTCATGTATTCAGCATCCCATGCTTCAAAATGGTGGCAGGGGCACTTTAACTAAAGCTTGTTTGACAAGCACCCTTGCCTCCATTTTGAAGCATTGGGGTGCTGAATACATGAGACGCTGAGGCCTATGGAGCATGCTAATTAGTGGGCTCCAGCAGACTTAATTACGGCATGTTGGAGCAGGCATGTTAAATGTCTACAGGTACTTTGTGACTCACCCATGATCTAAACCTCCTGCTTATGAACATCTTCCAGCCTTTCTCTGTACAAAAATTGCCTTTTTCTCAATTCTAATAATCCCTGCTTAAAAGTGAGAAGCCAGGCAGATGCTCTTGCCTGCAAGTCTCTGCTGGAGCTGTAGCCACGGACCAGAGGGGAGGGGCCAGCCCTGCTGTGGAGCAGAGCCCTGCCTAGCCCAGAGAGCATGCTGGGATGCTGGG
>NW_017728993.1:66780426-66787276 GCF_001723915.1 Gavialis gangeticus
TAAAAACACAGACAGACAGACACAGATAGACAGACAGACACACACACACACACACACACACATTTGCGGAAACACATGCATGCAGGCACACATGCATGTGCAGCGCACGTGCGTGCGCACACATGCACGCACGCACACACACATACAGGGCTGTTTGATTGATCCTCTCAATAACAGGAAGGCACATTCCTCCCTGAGGAGGGAATGAGTCAGCCAGTTAAAGGGGAAAAGCCATGGCCGGACAGATGCTATAAAGGAGACTGAGTCTATTTCTTTGATGGAAGCTAAGAAATGGGGATGGAAGGCAGAGATTCCAGGAGATACATTTTTGGCAAAGAGGGGAATACAAAGCTTTAATGGAAGGAGGGGAAGATGAGGTATTCTGGAAACTGTCTTGCATTAAACATTTCTAGGAAGCAACGACCCAAAAGACTTCTCCTCTCTGCTGAGCGAGAGCCAATGCAATGATACCCTGGTCCCTGACCTCCGCCCTGCTTTAGTCAAATAACTGCAAATAAATGATTTTTCTGTAATGCCACAGGTTAACTCTTTAGGGACAAAAGTAATTTTTCCCCTTTCGGAACATTGTTTTGTTGGAACTGCTAAGAGGGACACATTTAAAGCCATTTCTGGATCAGGTCTATAGTTGATGGAGTAACACTGGGGTGATGATTGGCCTGTAAAGATTCCTGCATTTGGGGCAGGTACAAAAGGGTTGCACCATCACACCCATTGCTCATATCTTTGCTCCTATGGTTTGCGGTTACTAAGTTAGTTCCCTGGAAAAAGATGCTTTTACCTTTCTCACCCAAGTCTTCTCTTTCACACCGTGTTCTTTATCTGTGGAATTTTTGTAGCAATGGACCCAAGCCTTAGAGATCATACTGAGAATCCTGTATGAATCTAAGCACTCCATAAGTTCGGAAGTTCTAGTTCAGCCATGTATAGAGACAGGTGTTTGGATCTAGACCTTAACTTCCTTGAAGCCTGGAAGGCTGTGGGGAGGTACTTCCAAAGCTGCAAAGTGGATTTCAACTCAGTTTGTTTCTCAAGGGCCTGGTTCCTTCAAATAAAAATCCATACTCTGCTACAAAGCGCTTAGTCTAGGTCTCACATCCAAATGTACCTGTTGCTGCGTTGGGCTTTTTCAGATTGGGAGCAAGCTACAGGGCACATAGATGAGAAGCAAATGTATAACCTATGGAAACCAGGTATAAGGATTCCTGCATCTGGGGCTGGGGCTGCTCGCAAGAGAGGTCTATCATCAGGGAAATTTTAATGTGGGTCTTACTACCATAGGCATGAAAAGTGTGGCGTCAATCCTTCCAGCTGGTAGAAATTGGGAAGCATGAGCTAGTTAGAACCTAGTATTTGAAGTATTTTGCTATTGCTCAGGCCCTCTTGTTTGAGAACAAAGCCAAGCCTGAGAAAATGGATTTTGGATTGAATGGTTTATTGTATTTTCCCCAGCTAGCAAATTTTCCCATTGGCTCCTGTGACCCTAATGATTAGGCTTATAGAATTCACTCATCAGATATTCTGTGTGGTAATGCATATGGTATGAAACCAATACACTCCACACTGACAAAGGGTAGCCCAACAGAGATCAGGGTAGGTTTATTCACCACCAGCAGCCCCCAAGGCAAAAGCTCTGAGAAGCATATAGGCCCACAACCGTGCCTTGAAGGCCAGTGGATTCAAGTGGCCTGGGGTACAACCAAATGGGGAAGCAAATTCCAGAGGAAAGGACCCCACACACAGAGGCTGACCTGGCACCAGCCTGCAGCCACCCACATCTAGGGACTGTCAGTAAATGATCCCCACATGATTGATCTGTCACAGCACTGTAGTGAATCAAAATGGTTTCATTATGGAAAAGCTTGTTGCGTCAAAATCACTGGAACCGGTTTTGTGTGGGAAAAGGCTTAGTAAAGATTCCAGGGATCACAAAAGCTTTCCATGTGTTGCTGGTTCCTTTCCTAGAAAGGAAGATCCACTAACATGAAAGTTTTTGACACACTAGGCCACTTCCATTCCTACTGTGGGATCATGCCTCTAGCCACTTGGACAGGTGTTAGGTTTATATGGTATCCCTAATCTAAAGCAATGACTGCAAGGTCTTGCTGGCTATCATAGCAACTTTCATGGAGCAGCACATACACCAGCTGCATCTGATTGGCTTATGCTACCAAGCAACAGCATTTAAATAAATGCTGGTATGGAAAGCAGTGGCCCTTGAGTTCCATTAGAGGGCTGCTGAAATGTGCTAGCAGGGCAGGGAGCCTGCAATATGTTTCCATCTGCATTGGTTTCTCTCCCTTTCTCCAAAAAGAGTGTGTCTCCTGCAGTGGGAAAGGGTTAAGCAGTGTTGTTCATTGTCACATGACACTGGGAATGTGAGCTGAGTAAGAGGCTTGGGAGCTGGAGAGGCACATCTTGCCTGCACATGTGGCCCATACCACAAACACTTCAAAGTGCTTCCCTCAGACTGACGGAACATTCTGACGCCGACTGTAAATGCCCTTGACACGCAGAGTGGAAAATATCAAAAGCTTCAACAGTCCCCCAAAATGCAGCCTATTTTCACTGGGAAAAGCCTTAATGAACCTTTGGTGGAGAGAAGGTGGGGAGGGGGGAAGGAGAAAAGGTGTGACGGGTGGTTCTGATTTAGCTATTGTACTGGTACATGCCGGCATGGACAATTGGACTTAATATGAAGCAAATCCAAGCGCTCTAGGACATTTTGAGAATGGCTGGGACATCAATTCCAGGCTGCGTTATGTCAGGACCCCACTGTGACTGTTTCCCCCCTCCCCTTGCACATGCTGAAATACACAATTAGAAACAAAGAATTTCCAGACTGTGATTTTTCCCCTCCTCAAGCAAACTCCCCTCTCCCGCCTTTCCCTTCTCCACCTCTATTGCTTGTTCACTCAGGCTGCATCCAACGCTCTTTTGAAACATTGCAAAGTTAGAGATGATTTCAGGGTACAGATTATTTTGAGTTTCCAAGATGAAGATCAATGGAGACCAACACAGATCATGAAGTATAACTCTTGACAGTTCAAGGATCATAGACAATGAAATTCAACATGGTTCTTAGACAAGCAGATTCTAACACAGTCATCAAACAGGGAATGAAGTGTTTCAAAGGAACCGACCAGGAAATATAGTTTGTGCTCAACATAGAGAAGAAAAGGAGACATTCTACACTACCAGAAGCAGAAGAGGCGGCACAAAGAGAACCCCTGGACTATGTGCCACCTTCCTGGCGCAAAGCCGTTGCACATCACTGGAAGATGGAGTTGGATTCTGAAGGCTCCCGGCAACGTTCCATTGGCTGTGACACACTCGGCATGAACAACACTACCTCAGATGACACTCCTTAGATTGACCCGAGCCTGAAGGCAGTTAAAAGAGAGGAAAGTTCAAGTGATCTGCTATTTCATAAACCAGGGAAGATAGCAGATGGAAGTAGACCATTGGCTAGGTATATGGTGCAAAGTAGAGGAGTCTGGTTTTGTGGAACATGGAGCCCACCCATTATGAAGAGGGGAGGATGTATGACCATGTATGATGCATTATGTGGAGTGTTTCCATTCCACCTTAGTGGGATGGAAACCTAACTTCTGGGTAACAAACTAGCTAGAGCAGTCACAAGGATTTTAACCAAGCCTCTATAGGGGAAGATGTTAAGGAGGCAAGCACAGTATATCTACTTAAACACAGAACTCAGACTCAGGATAGCTTGAATGTAAGAGATCAAAGCATTAAGAAATGTGAGGAGAATAAATTCTTCAGTGGCATATATGCCACTGCTGAAAACCTGTGTAAAAGCCAAGAGGAATTAGAAATGTTTGCTGAATAAGAGAAATTGGACACGGTTGGTATTACTGAAATCTAGTGGGATGATTGCCAAATCAGAATTTTAAAATCACAGATACACAATATTCCATAAAAGTTACAGTTTACTTGCCTTCAGAATTTTGGACAATTCAGAAGGGTAGGTCTGAAGCACAACTAATAAATCACAAGATAGGGTAGTGGTGGGAATCAGAAAAATAAGCCAACCAAATAAACACTCCCTTAAAGTTTTATCCATAAAATGTAGAAATAAAAAAATGCATTATGTGGAGTGATTCCACCCTGGTAAACAAACACTGGTGAGCTCATTCATTCACCAGTAAAACTCTTAGTGTTTCGAAAACATATTGCTTTCTAACATAAGCAAGCACTGCAACTAGCTCAGAGTAATTTGATGATAAGCCACATGCTGACAGATAAAGATGAATTGATTGCTGAGCTACAAATTATAGCTGCTATAAGCTGGTGGTCTGTTTCACCAGCCTGGAGAGGGGAGTAGACGCCATACCCAGTCCTTTGAAGGCCCTTGCCCTTGGGCGTGATTTATTGTTAAAAAACAAAGGACCATAGCAAAATACACAAAATGAAACAACTCAAATGACAAATGCTGGTTTCAATCAAAGAGCCAGAGGGGAGAGAAGACATATACTTCCCCTATTGTCCTCTGGGCCAAGCTTCCTTTTCATTATGTACCCTGACTGGTCATGTGCTAGGCAGGGAACCCTTACCCTTTTCCAGGCAACTACTTCACCTTTTCATAGTTGCTTAGCTACAAGTAATCATGTCCAGTTTAATTTACTACATGAAAATGATAATAACCCTAATCAGTAATATTTGTATGCGAGTATATTTGCCACTTCCTCATTCTCTTTATTTCTCTCTATGTGGAGCCAGACTTTTAAAATTACTGAGGCACCTAAATCCAGCCCTTGGTACTTTAAGAAGGCCAATTTCCCAAAGCTGAAAGCAATTATGAGCAAAATGGAGTAGGAGGAAACACTTAAATAAAATTGTGAATGATAATTGGGAATTGTTTAAGAATATTATATTTTATTGGATGCCCAAAACAGTATAATTCTTAAGTCATAAAAAGCTTCTTTGGATAAGCAAGTTTTAGTTAAGAGGAGAAATGGAGACAGCAGTGATGCGTATGTGTGAGTGTGTGTTTGTGCACGCAAATACCCCCAGGTGTGTCGCCATGTGAACGTGTTATATATACAATGGAAAAATGACAAAGATTAAAGCAGTTAGTACACAATACTAGGTAGAAAATAAATACAATTAATAAGGGAAGGTAAAAGTATCTGAAAACTTAATTATTATAATATTAGTTATTAATTGTTATCATAAGTAACTCTAACTATATTAAGAATAGTAAAGGTATAGAGAAGACAGAATTATCTAATAAATATTTCTGTTCTGTTCAGAGAGAGGTAGAAGTATATATTTAAGAAATATAGGGCACAGACAGAAGTGCAGCTCTTTGGTCTAACTCATGGTGCTTCACAGAAAGTGCCATGATTTAGACTGACCCTCCTGACCCAACAGACATTAGCTATTGGGTCTGGAGGGTGGGGAATCAAGCTCATCTCTGCAGCCTCTTCCCCTAGCCCTGCCCCCCGATCTCTTGGTCCCCTGTGCTGTCTTAGGATGGGGCGGGGGCAGAGAAGGCAGGGGATGGAGGTCCATTCTGGGGTTTTCCCATTCTCCATTGCCATCTGGGCAACCTCCAGAATGAGCTCCCTCTGCTTCCTCCTTGCCCTCCCATTCTGAAAACAGTGCTGGGATCAGGGCTGCTCTGTGTCAGCCAAGCCCTGCTTCTGGTGCATGCAGACACAAGTTAATGAAGGTAGTCCACTTTGAAGCACCTTCATCTGAACCCTTATATAATGAGGGTTCAGATTGTCATGGGATTGGGCCCTTTTAAAGCGCCCTGTAGCCATGCTCTTGTGTTAGGTCATGGCTGTAGAGCACTTTCAGTGGCCAGATCAGGCAAAAATTCTCACTTCTGTGTGCACCCACATTTAACAGAGCTAATGAAATACTTCGTAAATCATCCATAATGATAGAGGATGTTAAACAGGAATTAAAGTTTACCATTTTTAACTCTCGAAGATTAGAAAACTTTCATTCATGAGTATTAAACAAATTTGCCAAGGAGCCCTTTGGACCATTAATGTAGGTTTAAAAAATTGTGAAGCACTGGTGAAGTTCTAGAGGATTGGAAAAAAGTAGGGTGCTGATCCTTGGCAAAATTATGGGAAGTTTTATGGAATACAACCAGTAAAGACTCAAAATATGTAGCATAACTAGTACCAGGCAAGATGAATTAGAAGAAATTTTAGGGCTGCGTGAAGCTTTGGTTGCCGATACGATTTGGTGGAGATTCAGCCCAATTTGGTGGCCAAATCTCCAAATCAGAATTGAATCAGGAGACCATTTAATCTCTTTGAATTGAACTGGAACCCTCCAAATCAATTCAGAGAGATTTGGAAAGATCTGATGATTCGGACCTAGACACAGCTTTAAATGTTTTTTCTACATACTTTGAGGTAGCAGGCAGCTTGCGAATGCTGCGATGGTGGGGCACATGGAGTGTTCCATGGGAGTGCAGGGGGCTTCCTAGTGCACTCGGCACCAGACCCGGAAGTAGACCAGAAGCATTTCCTGTCCACTTCTGGGTCTACTGGGGAGCATGTGGGGGGCCCCCCTGTGCCCTCCCAGCTCAGTGACTGGTGCCTCCCGGATCTGGGAAGGGACCTGGGGTCCCCCTGTGGCTGATTGCTGATCCGGGGGCACAGAGCGGTGGGGATAGGGGCCCAGCTCGCTCCCCAGCAGACCCAGAAGTGGGCTGGAAGTACTTCTGGTCCACTTCTGGGTTCACTGCCAAGCACACAGGCCCCCCCCTTCCCCCCCCACACTCCTGTAGGATGCTCCATCTGCTCCAGCATCACAGCATTCATGAGCCATGCCTGGTACCTTGAGG
>NW_017728993.1:66792276-66792682 GCF_001723915.1 Gavialis gangeticus
GGATGCTCCATCTGCTCCAGCATCACAGCATTCATGAGCCATGCCTGGTACCTTGAGGTATGTAGAAAAAACATTTAAAGCTGTGTCTATTAGGCCTGTGCAAAGTGGCCAGTATTCACTTCAGATCTGGCAGATTTGGGGGACGGTGATTCAATTCAGTGTTTCAAGTCACTGTCCCGAACCGATTCGGCTGAATCTGATTTGAAGATTTGGCTGCTACTGAATCTCCAAATCACCAAGGTCAGGCCCATCCACCACCCGCTCTCCCAGCCTGGCAATGCCTGCCCCACCCACCCCAGCTCCCGGCACTTGGAAAAAAATAAGCCGCGACTCACTGGGTGCTGCCAGGCAGGGGGCAATCCCAGGGCCTTTCTCGGTTTTTTTTTTCTTAAAGGGCTGGAACCGG
>NW_017728993.1:66792852-66796106 GCF_001723915.1 Gavialis gangeticus
GGGGGAGCAGGCAGGGGATGGGGCCTGGCAGGTCCATCTCCCCATGGTCCCCTTTCCCTCCCTGCGCACCCCGCCCCCGCTCCGCCCCTACTTACCAGCTCCTATGTCGGCTGCAGCTCCCTGCTGTAGCTGCTGGGGACTGTCTGAATCATCAAAGCTTTCTGAATCTTTTCTGAAGATTTGGAGAGCTTTGAATTGATTCAGACCTTTTAATTGGTCCCCTGATTCGGCTCAGATTTGGAGATTTGGCCACCGAATCGGGCCAAATCTCCTCCAAATCAAATCACCATCCAAAGCTTCACACAGCCCTAGTGTCTATGGCTGAATCACTGATTCTCTGAATCAGCATCAAATCTTCAGTTTCAGATTTGGCTGAATCGAATCGAGACAGTGATCCGAATCAATGAATCAAATCACTGTCCCCAGTTCAGGCTGAATTCGAATCCGAATTGAATACAGCCCATTTCACACACCCCTAGAAATGATGCCTTGCTACACAAACTTATTACTGTTTTTGATGGGATTTCTACTTCTATTTGCAATGGTAGGTAGAGTGATCCCTCTATATAATTTGGCCAAGAATTCCAAAAAAGGCATCTAAATTAAATTCCTGTCTCATCAGCACATGGCAGCATTACAGCAGATGCAGAGGTTAGAGCAAGGTGTGAAGAATGCTTTTTCCAGATGAAACTGAAAGTGAAATTTAAGCAGGCAGAATGTAGTTAACCAACTGGAAAGAGATCAAGATACAAAGGTTAAGCCTCATATCATTGGGTTAATGCTAAAAAATATGCTAAGTGCTTTAGAGACTGAATATGACATAATATCTTTGTCTGAATTAACTTAAAATTTAGACCCACAGTGCCCACAAATGGTCAGGAATTGGATGAGATGCCAAAATGACTACAAAAAACAAAACCAAAAAAAATTGTAACCTATTTTTGGCATTGACTGAATACAGCCTCAGAAGAAAGCATCTCACAGACTGAATCACCACCTCCTCTTTTTGTGTCCCTATAGTGACCACCTGAAGAAATGATGCCATAGACTTTGTATTTGTTCTCTCTCAGGAATTTCTTACACTTTACAAGCCAAAGATGACAAGCTTTAAATGTAACATACTCTAAAGATGACATATGCCCCTCCTTCTGAATATTTTAAGGCTTTTTCCTAGGATCTAACCATCTCACAACATCCCAGTGCCGCAAGGAAATATAGTGCCTCTTCCTTGGGTAGAGGGACGTATAGCATGGGATTACTTGTGTGAGTAACTGCAGTGCTCACCAGCAGGAAAAGATGTTCATAGTCTGTCCCATTCTGCATCCTCATCTGATTCCTAGAACGCTTCCTCACAAGCAGTCTCACAGGAGTCAGTGGGTCTTCAGCAGTAATCTTCCACTAAGCAACACACCTCAGGTTGCACAGGATGCTAGTGACAGAGCTTGAAATAGAACCCACATATCCTGCTAACCCCCACTTAATCTTGCATCAAAAGAGCACCTGTCCCTTCTTCCAGGTATTCTTATCAGCTATGAAACTTAGCCTCCCACTTGTCAGTTAATGGTAGGTAAGCTTCAGTATCAACTTGCATTAAGCATCCAACCCATAAGATGGTTTTCCAAATGACGTAAACATTTTTGATGTAGACAGAACTGGCTATGAGAGAGCAGATCTTTCTTGCAAAATGTCTCTGTATCCTTACTCTCAGCTAACGCATGCTTTTCTCATGGTGGTTAAATATTTTTGCTTTCTGGATGCAATTGGGAATAGCAGAGACATGCAAATTTTTTCTTGTTATATAAAAAAGTTAAATTGTTTGGATGGGTCTAGCCTAGTTTGGGATGAATTTTGGGTGACTGTTCAAATTGGCTTTTATTTTTATGTGAACTGATCACCCAATGGTGTTAAATTCCCAGCATCTCAGCTGGGCAATCTGCCTGCATTCTGCAGCCAGCCAAAAGCACTGGCAGGAAATCTGAGTCACAGATTTTACCATTTCAAAGCCCCCTCCCCTTTCATCAGAGAGGGAACTTTGTCCCTGATCCAGCAAAGCACTTAAAGATGGGGATAGCCACATTGAAATCAATGCATCTGCTCACATGCTTAAAATTAAGCATGCACTTAAAAGCTTTGCTGGATTGGGACCAAAGGGTACAGAACAGTGAGTGCATCTACACGAGACACTTAGCTTCATATTAGCATAGTTTACTGCGAAGTAAGCATGTGCGTCTATAGGTGCACATGCTTACTTTGCAATAAATCTCCCTAATACCAAGTAAATTTGCTACTTGCAAATGCAAGTAGCAAATTTACTCAGCATTAGTAATGGCTCCATAGCACTCAGGTAGAGGCCTGACCGGGAGCCTGAATCTACTCCCGGTCAGCCATACACCAGGGGGTGGGATATTGCTCACTGCGCCTGGGATCTGCCTGCTGCCAGGGTGGGCTCCACCATAGGAGCCTGGGCAGGAACTATATCTCCTTGCTTGGAAGCACAGAGCTCCAAGACCCCCATTCTGAGACTGAGATCGGTGAGCACTGGCTGGGAGATCCTTATCTCTCAGTCCTGTTCCACCAATGCAATTGGGGAGCAGGGGGCTGGGAGACCCTTATCTGCCAGCAGTGTCTCCATGACCATGGGGCCACTGCTAGGAGATGCTTATCTCCCAGCCTGAGCTCCACAACAAAGGGCTCAGGCTGGGAGACCCTTATCTCTGGGGAGGGCCTAGAGACTGAGTAGCTCAGGCTGGGAGATAAGCATCTCCCAGCAGAGGCCCTGGGGTTGTGGAGTCACTTCTGGGAGATAAGGGTCTCTCAGCCTGAGCCCCATGACCACAGATCTCAGTCTGGGAGATAAGCATCTCCTAGCAGTGACCCCATGGTCCCAAGCTCCCTGTTGGCAGGGGTGGGGGAGCCTATTCCCCCCACTAGTTCCACACCCACCCTGTATGCCTGGGTGGGGACAGTGGCCTCCTGACCCAGCAGCAGGCAGCTTCCAGCCCCCACTCCTGAATTGTGATTGCAGAGCAGGAGCTGGGAGCTCCTTGCATGGGAGCAGTTCCCTGCCCAGCCTGGAGCTGGCTGGGGCCAGCCCCTGCCAGGACAGTTGCCAGCCAGCTCCAGGCTGCAAGGGGAAGCACATGCAGCCTGAAGGTGGCTCGGGGCTGTCCCGTTTCAGGCAGTCCCCAGCTAGCTCTGGGCTGTATATTCAGACTTCCCTGAACAGCTCAGGGCTGGCCAGAAACTGTCCTGAT
>NW_017728993.1:66801106-66806199 GCF_001723915.1 Gavialis gangeticus
GCTGGGACCAGCCCCTGCCAGGACAGTTGCCAGCCAGCTCCAGGCTGCAAGGGGAAGCACATGCAGCCTGAAGGTGGCTCGGGGCTGTCCCGTTTCAGGCAGTCCCCAGCTAGCTCTGGGCTGTATATTCAGACTTCCCTGAACAGCTCAGGGCTGGCCAGAAACTGTCCTGATCAGGGGCAGGTCCCAGGCTAAGGTACCAATTGGGTAACTGAAGCACAAGGCTTGGAAAGAGCTGCAGGGGTAGGGTAGAGTAGGTCCCAGCCCCCTGCCCTGATCCACCATTGAGGCAGCAAGCAGTGAGCTAGCTGATAGCTGCCCCACCAATGGATGGAGCAGAGGGCTATCTCCTGGACTGGTGCTCCCTGCCAGCCCCTGGGCTAGCACTCAGGGGGATCCTGGAGCTCTACTCTGTGGTAACAGGGGCCCTTTGCAGGACTGCAGGGAAATGGATGCAAATCTGCTCCCTAATCCTCACATGTGTAAGCACCTACCCAAAAACCGTGACTCTGCATTAGCTTACTGCACAGTAAACTTAGACTGGAGTACATGCATGTGTGGATGCTCCTCGTGGGTAGACAGTTGGCTGTGATCTGCAATTCAGTCCCCTGGTGACAAACCTAATTCTTTTCTCTTTCTTTCTTTGAAGCTGTTGCTGATGTTATACAATCTATAGATATGAGTAAGAACTCCTAAAATAAAATTTGTTAGGTGATTTTCAGGAAATGTAACTATCTTTATAACTTATTTCTAAATGTTTAAATAAGTGTGAAAATGTTATATAATAAGTCATTTTATATGACTGTGAATATTATATTAATACTGTTTTAATTTTCTTTGTGGAACTACCTATATTTTGATTCTTAAAATGAGATCACACTTTCAAACATTTACTGGCAATTATGTTTCAGTTCTTGATCAGACCTTTATTGAAACACAGCCAGATCCCTGTGACAAACTCCCTCTGTCGCTGCAGTGTGTGTTGTCCATCCAATTAGGGTAAATACTGAAGCTCTCTTAGTTAACACATATCACAAATCTGGAATGGCCATTATGCTGACTCAAGCCAGCTGAAATGCCACTGATCAACAGGGCTGTGGGAAATGAGTACAATTTCTTTTGCAGCTCTAATTAGTCCCTAGTAATCAAGAGAAGGTTGGCATTGTGGTTAAGCATTGGAGTGGACTTCAATAGATCTGCATTCAATTACCACTGTGCAAAAAGTTGATATTTTGGTTCCCTGGCAAAACTGAAATATCTGGAAAAATATTCTTTTGTGGTTGACCTGAAAAAACTGGAGAACTGGGGAAAAGAAGTTTTGGGTTGACCATAATATTTAATTTGTCTCAAAACTAAACCTTTTACTTGAAGCTTATTTTTAAACTTTAAAAAAATCAAGTTGGGCAAATCGGGAAATAGAACATCAATTTGAAATAAAATTATCAAAACGTTATATTTTACAAAAATCAAAACAAGATGTCTCTTTCTTTTTTTAGCTGGTATAATTAGCTACATTTGATCCAAATTCACTAATGGCTTCATTTGATTTGAGCTGCCTTTTTTTAGTGAATAAATTACCTTTCCAAGAAATTCTCCCAGCTCTACATTCAGTTTCTCTTTTTCTCACAGACTTGCTAGTGTGACCTTGGGTAAGTTACTTTATCTCTTAAAGCTCCTAATTTCTTATTTGTAAAACAGGTTTAACAATGTTTCCTTTATCTGTTTCTGTTGCAAGCTCTTTAAGGCAGGGATTATACACAGTGGAGCCTTAAAGATGGCTGTGGCATTCAGATGCTTCTGCAATGTAAGTATTCTAAGTAACCTATGAAACAAACCATTGCCTTTCACATGTATCTTCCAATGGTGCTTTGCCTATATGAGATAGGAGCCTGGCTGCTCATCAGCTGGCCATCTCCTAATGTAGGTACTGCTGGTGGTCAGAAGGAAGGGTTTTGAGGAGCTCACTGAAAGGTGACTTCCCAGGGATCCTGGTTTTCTCTGATTTAAAAAAATCCTGAATTTTCAGTTAAAAAAAAAGTAACCCGAAATCCACATTTTCTATTATTTAAATGAAACACCACTAATATATAGATATATATAGTGGTGTTTCATTTTAATCATGGAACAATATGGATTTGCGGTTACTTTTTTTAAACCAAAAATTGGGGATTTTTTTAAATCAGAGAAAATCAGGATGCCTGAATCTCTTCTCTGTGTTGTCTTGGAGCCCTGCCTCTCAGCACTGCCAGGTACAGTGGTCACACCTGAAACTGTGTCTGGCTGGTTTCTTCATTGAATGATTGCTTATGAAGTAACTGAGCTGAGCAAGAAGTTAAAAATAAGAGGCAGGCTATCTGGTCTAGTCCAGTCCTGTTTGAGCTGCTCAAGTGGCACAGACAAGGCAGGCACTGGTTACATCGCTCTTGCAGGAGATTCCCTGGGTATAGAAGAGTCTCTTTCAGGCACTGACCCACGATAGCCATCCTCCACCTCCCCTTCACAACTACACCTGGTGCGGAGGACGAATAACAGAAGGGAACGGAGCCTTCTGTGGACGGAGCATGCTGTGCTCTGGCTATTCTCAGCTCTTGAACAGGCTTTTGGGATTGATGCTAAAGAAGACCCCAGACCACTATTAATTGTTTTGAGTCTTGTAGGTAGGCAAGGAGCATGAGCTGGGCACAGCAGGAAGGAGACTCTAAATTCCCTTTTACTCAGTCTCTGGTTAGTAGATGATAGCAAAATTCTTTCTGTCCAGATCGTGAATTTGTTTCCCCAAAACGTGCCTGCTTCTACCTTGTAGAATAATAATTTTTTTCAATCTGACAATAACGTTCTTTCTAACCTTTAAGCTTCCTGACATGTTCCTCTGTCTGGCTGCCAGTTGTCAGTGTGTCATCTGCAAAACTGACAACACCATGGGACCCCTTGGTCCCTAAGCAAGGGTTTTTTGAAACACTCAATAAGTATTGGCTGTGCCACACAATTGCTCTCCTGCCTGAACATATTTATTCATATAGTCATAGGAAAGAGGCTCATTTTACTCCCTTACTCACCTGGTTTCCTCTTTTGGCTTCTGCTTCTGATTCCTGCCACCCCTTCTTGTATCTGTGTCTCCCTCAAGCCCCCTATTGCTATTCCCTTCTGCCTGCACTTATTGCTCTAACTTCTCATGGCCTTTTCCATTTCTGCTTAATTTATTGTGCCAGGTCCCTTTGTTCCTCTCACACTTCTGATATCTGATTGGGTCCTTCAGGAAAATCCTCCCTTTGGTGAGTAATTTCCTATAGGACAGATGGCTGGAGAAAGCTCTCCTATAATGACAGAGCTTCCAAAATCAAAATGCAGTCTGGGTATCCTGGGTATGTCTTCAACACATTGCCTATACCAATGATGAGTATAGAAGATAATGTAGAGCCCTAGAACACTTACACCAACATGATACATGCCTAGCAACTGCACTGGGCTAGCCATTTCCTGGTACTGCTAGCAGAGCATTTGCAATTAATTAGAAGTCCAAGCTGAGGAGACTATTAATGGATCTACTTTTAGGGGTAAGGGTAGTGAGAGTGGAGTAGTTCTTTCAAGAAAAGTACTGTATACATTTTAAATAATCCCACTTTCTCTCTCAACATGCCACAGTGTTTTCCCTATTTTACAGTGAATGGGATCCAGGTTTGAGGCAGGATTGGCATAAGGCAATGCTGCTGCTGAACTATGGGGTGACCACACTTCTGCTCTTCATTAAGGCTGGGGAAACAGAACAGTAGGAACCAATTTGGAGAAAAGGAAAATGAAACTCGGAAAGCATGTTGGATTTTTAGAGATCTCTGGGTCAGGGACCTATTGTGGTTCAAGGAGGTAAAAGTGGGGAGCCAGTGTCCATGACATTTTTATATGCTAAAAAACCTAAGAGCCTTGAAATCCATGATAACTTTAAAAAATGTGGCCACTAGGCTTTTAATGCCTCAGTTCCTCTTCTGTTGTATGAGGACAATAGCCCTTATCTTCCTTCCAGGCTTGCTGCTGGGAGAAAGGAGACCCCAAAGCATGCAGTGTTTTCAAGGTTCCTCCAGACACCTTTTAGGGTCTGTTTTGGGCTTTCCCATTTGAGTAACACAACACTGAATCTATATAGTAAAGTGGTCATCTTACTTTGACACTCTATTTAGGAACTGCATAATTGACAGGAAAGTAAATGTGCCTAGGACCAGCCTAGTGCCACGCGTGGAACTCCAGCCAGACCTAGTGTCTCAGATGGCCTCAGGAATTCATATCTGAGCCATTTCCCTTTGGCCATCTTGGCAACATCTTCTCTGTATATTCATAATTGTGAGCAGTCTAAAGCTTGTCATTTGCTGTGGGTGAAAAGGAAGGGAGGGATGGGACATGATGCCAGGTAGATGATCACACATTGCTGGTGATACCGTTTTTCTTTTGGCATTTCATCCTTGTAGTACCTTTCTTCCCTTGTGATACTTCTCTCTCTACTCTGTTGTTTTCTTAGCTCTCTGGTATAGGTACTCTCTATGAACATATGTCTGTATGTTGCCCAGGGCAATGGATCTCAGTTCCTGATCTACTGGCTTATAATTCAAATTAAAAATATAGTTCCACCAGTTGTACACTTCAGCAGTGATACCACTTTTCTTCCCCCAGTGTCCCAAAACAGGGATCTAGCATAAGTTCCAAGCATGAATTATTCATGGAAAGAGATATGAAAAAGGTGCCTGGCTGGAAATAGAGGCATGTGAGGCCATTTCACTTTGAGTTTTCTCAGACTTTAGTGTTTAAAGGGCCAGGAGCAAAAGGAACCAGTGAAGGGCTTAGAAGTCTTTCTGGACCACAGTGAAGGTGAAATGGTTATGCAGGTAACTTGCTGCTGTTTGCTGATTCCCCATGCAAGCAGGCAAAGCACACTTCCCAAATAGTCATATGCTGAAAATCTGGATGAGGAAGTAGCTACCTAGATGTCTGAAGGAGAAGTTGTAACTGAAGTAGTCTAAAATACCATGTGCCCCTTGCTGCCTCCCCTCCCCATCCTCCCCCCACCCACCCCCAAACCACAAGGGTATTAGAGCTAGAAAAGTAAC
>NW_017728993.1:66806606-66812693 GCF_001723915.1 Gavialis gangeticus
CACAAGGGTATTAGAGCTAGAAAACATTTTGGACTGAATCTTTTCTGGCAAAAAAATGCAATTTAATGATACCAAAAGTTCTTGTGAATTCATGTCAGTTTCATCAATTTGTTCCTAAAAATGAAACATTTGATTTTAAAAAAATCTCAAAATGAAACATTTAGAGCTTTTCATCATTTTTTCTTTTAATTCAAAACCTATTTCCATTTCCCCTCAGATTTATCCATATAACAAGTTAAAATATGCTAAAAATAACAAATTCAGGTCAAACACAATGTCTCATTTGACCCAGAAGTTAGCCAGATATGACTTTCCCCCTCAAACTGTCAGAAAACAAAACAAAAAAAAAAATCAGTTATTTGCATAGTTCTACCTACTACCAGAAACAGAGCACACAAACACCATTTGGTGGAAGAAGGCTGCGTAGAGCATGCTACAGTATGCTGCAAAAGGGCTACAAAGAATTCAGAGAAGCAACCAGACATTCAGAGCAAATCCCAACCCCCCACTTCCTTGAAGCTCACCTACTGTTAATCCTGATTTTGGATCCTGCTTTCCTGGAGGCTTCTTTCCCATGTTCCTATGCCAGGGGATGTTTGCATGGTCAACATGAAAACAGTTCTTCTTTTTCCCTTCCCATTTTCCAAATCTATAAAGGCTCAGTGATTTAGTCACTTGGACTAAAGAGAGTTTTCTGATGGCACTTGACTGCATGGAAGCTGGTATGAATGTGTATATTATAGGAAGACTACTGAGGACACCAAGAATTTTGAAACAGTTCGCATGTGGCAAATCCTTGAAAATACTTAGACACCAAAGGTTCCCTCTGGAATATTGTAAAAGACGTTGAGAAACTTATGGGACTGCATGGAGATGAGTTCAGTGATTGTACTTCAGTTAGAGAAACTCTCCAGAATATGTTTTGTGCCCAGACTAGAAGATTTGTGTACTCAGGTGGGAGTGTTACTTTTATCCCTCAGTTCCTGGAGAGGCTGCAGGACTCAGGTGATGACTTCAACAGATGTGCCTCTGTCAAGAGAACTTATCCAAAGAAAACAAAGAAACATGACACCTCCTTACTTTCTCTTTTTGTAAATATGCCTTAAAGGTGTTAGGACTAGAATGTATGCAACCTCACACCAGCATAACTGCTATTAAAGGGTCATTAAAGGAGAGTGAGCTAAGCTGAGAGTGCAGCCAACAAGCCATCCTTCCCATTTCCTGTGCATCAGACAGTCATGTTTTAACTACTGTTAGAGTGTTTTCCCTGTCAGAAGTCAGTCTAACGGCAGTGAAAGGTGCCAACTTGAAAGCCTTGGAACCTGAAAGCTCCCTATTCACCTGATATCAGTCCAAACAGAGGGAGACAAAGTGGAAAGAGCCATGGAGAGAGAATTCCTTTCTCATTCCTGAAGGACGTGCTTCTAGGGCGGTAGTACATGGCATTGAAAAATAGGCATATGTCAAAGCAGCAGTGGTGGAAGCTTTCCTATTCTAACCTGCCCATGTGCTTTACATCTGAATTAGAAGAACTTTCTTTAGATGCAGTGGAGAAGTCCCTATTTCCAAAAGCTCAAATGCTTTGCAGAACTGAAATTCCATTTCTTCATCTGGTTCAAGTAACAACTTTAAGGGTCCAGATCCAAATTTAGCATTTTGACTCCTATCACTGGAAGATCCCAAACAACATATCTCCCAAATTCAGAGAAATGTTGATTTGGTCCCAAACCCTGCAATTTGGATACATTTTTAATCACTGTCAGCTAGACTCACTTGCATTTCAACATAATCACAGAAAAACTCCACATTCTAGTGCCTATCGCCTACCTAATAGGGCCCCTCTGCGTCAAGCTTTTAACTAAGCTTTTAAAAAATCAGAGCCCAAACCTAGGCAACTACACCTATATTTAGGCACATTTGCAAGTGACCCAACTATTAAGTGCTGAGTTTCCAACTCTGGCCACTCATTTAGGACCCCAATAAATCTGGGCATTTAAGCATGTGCTGAAGTCCCATTCTGAGAATTAAATGCATGCCTAAAGTTAAATGTATATGTAACCCACTGGTGAACTTAATTTCATGACTTTTGCTCTTTGCCACCAGTGCAAAGGATACAGGCCTATCACATGTCCCAGTTGGGAAATTAGAAGTCCTGGGTGTTTGGTTCAAGCAGCAGCAGCTCATACTTTTAGCTGTGGAGGTTCCTTTTTTGGTCCCAGGTGGTTTTGTCAAGACTACAGCCATCTCAAAGGCAGTGCTTTGCTGAATCAGAAAGGCCTGTTCAATTTTGACCTATCCATGAATTCCAAGTCATAACTCATTACCAAACTTACAATGCCTGGCAATGCCTTCCTCAGATATCCTGTGTGGACTGTGCATGCTAGCTTTCAGATGAGAAACCTTTTAGCCATATTGGTGCAATGTTAAGGATAGGCCTATTAGTAGTGCTGAGAGGCATAGCCAACTAGTTTGCCTTCAACACCATGACAGCATGGGCATGCTGCTTCTGGTCAGGAAGCTAGTGCATACAGAGATAGTGCCATGCAGAGCATTTGAAGGCAGCACTGCTGGGCCCTGTAGGTCTGCCATTTAGATATGACCTGAGAGTCCTTGTTTAATAGGTGCCAGCTTTAGGCACCCACTGTTGAAAATTTTAGCTAAAGCATTGTGTTTTGGTCAGTCTCTGAAAATAAAAATCTTTTGGGAAAAAATCCTAGGACAGCCTAATTCTGTTTGGTCCTTTCTTGTGTGAAATATAATTCCATCTCTGTTATCACTGTGTTGGCACTACTTGATATTGAGAAAGCATATTGTTAAAATAATTCCAGATACATTACTAAAAGTTCTGTTATATCAGTTCTGAATAGAAAGGGGAAGAAAATACCACTAATATCTTCTGGAAGGCAACAGTGCTTAACGTGGTTAAAAAGGTTTCATTTTTTACATGGTAACACATATTAAATGTGCATGGAGCAGACATGCTGGTGCTAATGTATTTTCTGGGAAGGTTAACAAACTGCAGGCTGCCCTTCCTTATTATCTGATGTGGTTCTATGTATAGGCAAGATATGTAAAAACAATTTAAAATTAATTTAGCTTTTAAGCATTTTAAAAACATATATACCCACCCTTTTGATACAAGGTTGGGTTTTTTTTCCAAGTGGGAAAATGTTCACATCAGGATTGATTTAATTTTTTCCCCTTTTAGATTATAAACAGTGCTGGTACAAGAAACAGTAGCTGTTATTGATTAAAAGTTCATTTGCCTTGTCTTTGCTGATGATTGATATTGGAAAGGAGGAATGGAAGGAGGGGAATGGTGTTCGGTTTTGTGGAGTGAAAGAATATGTGTCATATGTTACCTGTTTCTTAGAACAATGTTAGTGTTGGAAGAAATGTGGGTTGTGAAAAATAATAATTGTTTTAAGGTTCAGTAGATGTTAGTCCTTTTTTGTGTCTTAATGTACTAGGCGTGCCCACTTTAAATAATTGCATGATGCATGAGGAGAGCAAGTCAATTTTGTTTCCAAATGGGAGTTTTATGGTCCACTGAAAAAAACAGTTACACACTGAATAACACGGAAGTTTCCAACTGCACATTTAAAATGCTTTCTTCTGTAAGTGCTGTACACTGCAGCACTTATGAGTGGACAAATCACAGAAGTTGAGCTTGAGAGAATTGGAAGAACTGGCAGAATCTCTTGGTTTTGCTTAACTGGGCACAAATTCTTGCTATAGTTGATGCTTGACAAACAACTTTCATGAATAATTTTCTGTATATGGACCATTGGTCATGGAGTTTTATGGATAAATTTATTCACTTTAATTTTTACCATTTAAATGCAAAGCAATTGCAGCCTATTTCCTGTTTGCTAAGTGTCATCTTCAGATATTTAATATTCCTGATTCAGTTGTCTGATCAAATTAATTGTATATTATGGGTGTGTTACATGCAAAACAGGAAGAAAACCATGTACTGCAGCCAGGCAGGTGAAACCAATGAACCAGATTAAAGAAGTGGAAGATCAGGACTGGGCACTAGTCAGATTCTCAGTCCAGATGTACAGTGGGCAGGTATTACATTTATGGTAGGCTGGGGCAGATCCAGAGGGTGTATGGCAGCTTGGTTGCACCTCCTTTTGGCTGTGTACAATATGTGTGGTGAGCTCTCATTGTTCACTGGCATGTCAGCAGACCTCCTGCTGGGAGCTCTACCAATGCTGTGAGTTCTGTGAGCTCGATGAACTCACTGGTTGGGGTGTTTGCCTGGACTCCTTGCTTTGAAACAGCTCTGGAGCCTCAGCTATTTGCTCTTCCCCTCCTTCCTCCCTACCTCCCTGAATTCAGCAGCAGGGAAAAGGAGAGGATAAGTTCTTCTAAGGAATCAATCTGTTTGTGAATTATTGCCAAAACTAAGTCAATTTCTGGAAACACCAAGATGGATAATCAAGCTTGTACCATCCTTCCATTTGATGTGGCAAGCAGTTGCAATTTGCATTGGTTGCTAAAGCCAACCAATTGGATTCAGATTTTTTTCTTTTACAGGCAGCCATCTAACAAGTTGGTAAAGTTGTTGTCCATGTACTCTAATCAATGGTGTTATGCAAAACAGGAAGAGAAAATTCGTGTTTCTGACCTTCAGAAAACCTCTGGTGTCATTTGATTGTCACAACGGCTCTTCAGGATCTTGGAGAGGGTGGGTTACGTTCCTTGTATTCAGATATACCTGATGATCTGTAAGAAACAAGTAGGTGTGTAGAAATAAGTGCTGAGTAATTAAAAGGTTAGGTGATGTAATTCATTAGAGAAAATTTTTTCAGCAAAAAATACAGGTTCAGCAGCACTAAACTGCACAGGTTTGTGTGTGCTGCGGCCTATCCCTGCTCTAATTCCTCTCCTCCAATTGAGAAAGTCACAATAATTTTTGACATTTTCAAAATAAAATGTTTCCATGATTTTAAATGGAAATATTTTTTGTTTCAAAATCTCCAGTTTTATTTTAAAGAAATTTCTAAAATGTTTGAATGAGAAAAGAAAGCTTTTCATTAGCCCCCAGTCAATACTTTGACTTTTTAGTTCACCAAAAAATTTGAAAAAAGTTAGTTCCAAGTAGAACCAAAATACTGTTGGTGAAGGTGGCCCACAATAGTGCACAGATCTGCATGATTCCTACTTCATGCATTACTTCCACAAGTGTTAGGTTTATCTTCATTTATACAATGATGTTATATATGTGTGTGTGTGTGTGTGTGTGTGTGTGTACATATATATATACATTTATAGACATTTATATGTACACATATATACATTTATAGACATATACATATATACACATATATATGTATGTACGCATGTATATGTGTGTATAAATGTGTATAGCCTTGGAGAGGTGCTATTTGTGTGCATGATATGGTCAGTATAAATTAACTATACAGGTCTATTCTTTTCACTTTACCTTGTACAATCTGTAGACTAAATGAGATGGGAGACGGGCAAAAAAAGTAGTGGATACTTATGTAAATAAAGACTATTTTAAGGTATTTACACAAAAGGGCGGAGTTAAGGTTACACAGATAATCTTAATTTAAGCTGCTCATTATTCTTTAACTAACATGAGAGAGCAGAAGCGGGCAATTATTTCGGGGGAAGGGCCGCTTATCCAGTTTTGGCAAGCTGTCAAGGACTGCATGGGTAGCCCCGCCCCTTGACAGGTGCCCCGCTTCCTGGTTACAACCAATATCTCAGGGCCAGCACCGGTGGGGCCCAGAGCAGGGTGCAGGCTTGCAGGGGTCTCTGGAGCCAGGCTGGGCTGCACCAGCAAGGAGAGGGGGGAGCTGGCCCAGCTACATAGAGCCCCTGCCAGCCGGGACCCTGTACTCCTGCTGCCCTGCTCTGGGTCTTGCCGGCACTGGCCGGGGGACACTGGTGTGGGTCCCGTGCACCCGCTCACTCCCAGTGCCCCTCCAGCCCCATGGTACAGGCAAGGGGCAGTGCACAGCCCCCACCCCCTGCTCTGCAGCAGGGAATGAGCTGGTGCTGAGCATGGGCAAAAGCAGCCCCTCCCCTGCCCTGTGGCCTATGCTCCCT
>NW_017728993.1:66818885-66819392 GCF_001723915.1 Gavialis gangeticus
CGCTTCCTGGTTACAACCAATATCTCAGGGCCAGCACCGGTGGGGCCCAGAGCAGGGTGCAGGCTTGCAGGGGTCTCTGGAGCCAGGCTGGGCTGCACCAGCAAGGAGAGGGGGGAGCTGGCCCAGCTACATAGAGCCCCTGCCAGCCGGGACCCTGTACTCCTGCTGCCCTGCTCTGGGTCTTGCCGGCACTGGCCGGGGGACACTGGTGTGGGTCCCGTGCACCCGCTCACTCCCAGTGCCCCTCCAGCCCCATGGTACAGGCAAGGGGCAGTGCACAGCCCCCACCCCCTGCTCTGCAGCAGGGAATGAGCTGGTGCTGAGCATGGGCAAAAGCAGCCCCTCCCCTGCCCTGTGGCCTATGCTCCCTGCTGCAGCTGCTCACAGCTTCCTGAGCAGGCACAGGTGGGGGCCAGGGTGGAGAGGCAGCAGATGTTTGCAGCTGGCCCAGGTTCTGGGTAGCTGCTGACAGCTACAGAGTCCGGGCTGGGGGGCAGGGGCTTTGGG
>NW_017728993.1:66820074-66828348 GCF_001723915.1 Gavialis gangeticus
CAGAAGCCCCTGCTGTGGCTTCTGGCTGGGGGGGTGGGGCTGGGTGGTCCCTGCTGTTGCAGGAGCCTGCCGGGCTTCCCCTGGGTCCTACTGCCCCAAAAGGAAATATTAAACCATGGCACCATAGGAGTGTCGCCATATGGCAATGTGTAGACATACCTGGTAGTGGTTTATTTGGCTGTTTACTGAAAGTGACGGAGTCGGGGCTTTTCAAAGGGGAAATTCAGGTATCCTACACCAAGACACTTTCAGTAAGAATTGACCAATCACCGTTGTTAGTTTTCCTGAAAATCCCAGCCTAAATTACCAAGTTGTTCTGGCAGCTCTCACAGCTAAGATCTGCTATGGAGAATGAAATGGAAATGGGAATTTTCTGAGGACAAAAGAAGGGGAGGAAGAGGACATGGCAGAGACGCTGAGGAGCATTCAAGGCTTCACAAGACCTTGACAGCTCCACACATGGAATCCAGATGTTCTCCACTTCCAGCACCTTTACAGTAAGCCAACAGCAAATAGAAGTAAATGCGCCAGGAGAAGGATGAGTAGCGGAAATTGAAAATGTCAAACAGCAAACGTTTAGGAACAGGAGTTCTCTTTCAGTTATGTGCTTGCAAAGCCCAATGTGAATACAAGCCAGGAGTTAGGGAAAAATATCGTGGTTATTGTGGAATCCTATTCAAATGCCCTCCATCTCTCCATACATATACTTTCTGGTCACCAGTACCAGACTCTACTATGAATGGACAAGAGGAATTTAAGAGACATTGGTTCCATCTAGCATGTTATAGCCTGCAATAAGTCCGATTTACACCATTCTTATGCTGGTGTTGCATTCAGTGTCTTGCATGCAGGAACATTTGAATACTTCAGAAACATTATTCAGCCTCCCAACAGCATTGAAGTAAATGCTACATCACTCAAACAGACAGACATACATAGTGATGTGTTCTATTAACTCTGCAAAAGATAACATTTCACAGCTGATTGTTTCCTTTCAGGCATTACAGGTATAGAAGCCCTTCCAGCACCCAGCAGGCCAAACTCCCTCTCAGAGGCAGGTGTTCCTTAAAATGCAGAAATCTAGGGGCGGATATGGCCAGCCTTTGATCCTGGATTAAGAGCTCATGTTACAGGTGTTTGGGGAAGCAGAAAGTGCACCATAGAAACTCCAAATTGCCTTGTAACTTTTGAGAGGCAGGTCAAGATGACAGTGCTTGCTTAGATGGGGAACAGATGGCTCTCATGTGATTTTTGCAATGTCCAAAATTGTGAAAGGCAGAATGGCTTTTTGTTGTTGTTTTTTGTTATTATGGAACAAAAAATTATAGTAATTTAGTGTAATAATTTAGTTTCTGAACAGCTTATGGATCATGGTGATGAGCTGTCTATGCCTGTATAACTGCCCACTCTGTTATGATTAGAACAGTGGTTTTTAGCTTCTCCCTATTCTTCATTCTCTACATCAGACTAAAATTCCCAAGAAGTGATGGCCCAAGTCTAACAATAGATGTTAATTGACTAAAATGCTGCATCACTGAACTACTGTCCTAGATCAGTGGGGGCCAACCTTTTTGGCAGGCATCTCACAAATTAGCCCTGCACCCTCTCTGAGTACCACTCTGATCCCTTCCCCTACTCAATCTGCTACTCTGCTTTCTGTTCCCTGCTGTGTGCTCCCAGCCTGATCTGATGCTTTGCTTTCTGCTCCCTACCCTGTCACTGTGCTGCCTGTCCCCTCACTCATCTGCCATATGCCATACACTGGGGCTACCCGTGCCACTTGCAGTACCTGTGCTGCAGGTTGGCCACCCCTGTCCTAGACAAAAAGCTAGCTCCTTCTGAGGAGAAGTGGGTTGTTAGGGAGTAGATCACCCTGGCAAAAAAGTCACTTGGCAGGGGTTTGTGAGCACTTATTAGAGACTGATTTAAAGGTCACTAGACAGAGGGACAGGGAAGTTATAAAAGAACTGGAACTAGGGAGGAGATGCCTTCCACATGAGATGAAGGAAATTCTGCCTTTTGAATGCAAATGAATAAACCAAGGGAAGAGTGAATTAGACTGAGGGGCACGATATTTATGAAGTGTGTTGTTCCTTCTCGTTATCTGCAAGCTCTCATGCTTTATTCTTTAAGGAAAAACAACATATTTAGAAACCATGCAAAGCTGTTCTGGATATGTGCTTCCATAGGTGGACTCCTGAGGAATCCACTTACATACCCTGTTGGAGAGATCCTGAGAATGTGTGTGTTTAAGACTTATCAGGAGTTTGGGGAGCCAGGATGGATCTAGGACAAGAAGCTGGGCAATGGGTTTTGGTTTGCAGGACAAAGGGTCTTCACCCTGGAACTGAGCCTTGTGGCCCCCAGTACTAAACAATGGTGCCGAGGCTCAGTTTAGATTCCTGAGTAAAACCTGCAGATGCAGTGGGTTGAGTTCCCTGACAGTAATTTGGTGAGTGGCCTACAGGAGGTGCTCAGACAAATCTTGTTACATATTGGTGCAGCAAAGTGCATTGCGGAAAAATCCCAGCCTTAATCCCCAGAAGCAGGTAAAAACACCCTGAGTCATTATGCTCTTCAGTGCTGACATTTCTCATTGCTTTTGTAGGTCAGTAGCAGAAGGGAGTCAGTCACATTTCTTAGACTCAAATGGTGAACCTAGACCCACCGAGGAATTACAAGCCCCCAATATCTGTTAGTTATTCCCAGCACTGTCTGTGTGTCCTCACGGGTTCTGTATATGGTAGCATGTATACCAAAACCCTATTCCCATCAATAGACCTGATCATGCAAACCTGAGTGAGTCAAAAGCCATTAATTTGATATTAATGTCTTTAGATTAATATCAAAAAACTTTTAAAAGACTTCCCCTGGCTAAAGACTTGAGTTTAAGAACCCCCTGCAGATCCATCTGAGGCAAAGGGAGGCACTTCACAGACCTTAATGGGGTCCTTCCCTCTCCTTGTTTTGGCTCAGGGAGACCTGGCCTACCCATGAGCTTGTGAACCCCTCCTTTGACCTTGCCAGCAGAGACAAGCTGGATCTCACCTCCTGTTTCTGGGGAAATGGAAGAGTGGCTGCTTATGCCTTGGCCTTAAGTGTGGGTGATTCATGCCACAGGCATTAGGCCTGTCTTTGAAAGAGTGGAGTTCCATCATGCAGATAATGACCTTTCTAGGACAGGACAGAACTTTCCTTCTCTGACATTTTCATTCAGGCCACTATATAACAAATACTTTTTTCCTTATGAGAGCTTTATATGTCATTAAGTTGCTGAAGATTTTCAATGTTGTGTTCTCGTAAACCTGCAAATATGGCAGGGGAGTTGGGGGGATGTGCAGGTACAGCTGCTATGGATTATACTCTTTGGTAAATTGCATGGTTTCAACAAAAAAACTACAAACCCCTGTGAGTTTATGATCTGTGAGTTAATGCTGCCTCCATTAATTTTATGACTAGATTTTCCTATATTTACTCTCATATATCAACAACAGGGGTGGGTGGGGGTGATGTAACCCCCTCCTCACCTCCACTGCACATATTATTCTTGGAAGAAAGAGCATGTATAGTTTCTAGCTTTATACATAGATTGTTTTTCAGCTTGAAACCTACCAGTGGCCTTAGTTCTGTGGTGCCTGGACACCTCACTGTCTCTATTATATTTTTCTTTCCAGGACTCCCCTGTGAGGTAGGAACCCATATTGGTCCTTATCATGCTGATGGGTAACTGAGGCATAGAGGGTAGACTGTTTTTAAAGCATTCAGATGATAAGCCCAAGGTCACACCATTCAGGGAACTGAACCCAATCTGTCATTCTGCAAGATGGCAACCTTACCACTGAAATGTCACTGATCACTCCCTCCTCCTCTGCTGATCCATGAATGGGCATGTCTGTGCTGCCTCTGACCAGATTAGCAAGCACTGAGGTGAAAACACATCCGTCTCACTTGCTTCCCCTCAGCTGGCGTGTCTACAAGTACATTTACACTGGCTTAAATTTACTGTGCTGAAGGTTAGTGCACAGTACGTGGGAATAGGCCGGTATCTACACGTGCAGGTGTTAAAGCACATTAATGCTGTGTGTGGACTGACTTTGGACTAAAGTTAGTCCCAAGTCAGTCCACACACACAGTGCTACTATGAAGTAAGGCGTCTACACATGTGTTACTGCGCAATAACTAATCGGGCATAAATTTGATACCTGCATCATGCAGGTATCAAATTTACACTCAAGTCACTGTAAGTCACCATATTTACTGCAAAAGATGGGCATGCATGTGTAGATATACACCCATACTGTGTAGTAATTTCAGTTACTGCACAGTAAATGTGCAAGTGTAGACATGCCAACTGTGTACCTAATGGTGAAAAAAGTGCTGTAGCTGATGTTTGGCACGTGCCTGTGCCATGTTTGGTCTCAGGAGTGCTTACTGATCTGTGATTAGTGCCTCTCCAACAGCAACCATATGACATTTTTTTAATCCCCTGATTAGGGGCAGATCCAGGGGGGTTGCTTTGGTGCACTTGCCCTTTGATTCCTGCCCCCACCCAAACTTTAAAACCAAGTGCCTGAAAGGGGCAAGGGCATTTCTATTCAGGCAATGCTGAGGGGGTCAACTGACTTCATGACTCGTTCATATTTACCTGAAGCCTGCTTCTCTTTCTCCCCTTCACAAACCTCTCTACTTTTTAATGGTCTTGATGTTCCACTATTCAAACCATCCTTTCTTCTGCAACTTTGTGGCCGGTTGGCCATTCCTGGTAATCTCTCTCTTCTATTTCACAGCCTTGCAGACTCTTTTTAGCTCTATCTAAAAACCTTAACTCAGGTGTGGTTCTATTAACTCAGGTGTAGACATGACTAATGTTGAAGTACTGGAGGCACTATCAAAACACCCAGGAAGACTAGGTTTTGTTTTATGAATCTGAACAAGAGATGTACATTTAACTGTAATGACTACAGCATTAATGAAACAATATCTTTTGACTATTTTTGCCCAGTTTGTGGTTTTTTCATTTAATATATATTCTAAAACATTGGTGCACATTCCAACAGTTATATGTGTTTTTGCTTTGATTTTAAGCAGAATAATATGTCACTAGGCCCCTAGCATATTACTAAAGCTTCTAGTTTCTCTTTAACTGGAGAAAAATACATGTTGTGTTATATATGTAGAGCAGGAGCAAGTGCATAGGGAGTGTGTTTTCATGGCATCACTTCCTGGCACAGTTAGAGGAAGTGGCCTCTACACTGGCCTTCATTTGACATTAGAATTACTTCCCCACTTTTTATAATCTATCCTGTACTCAAAACTTAAAGTACTGTGACTGGTTCCACTTTGACACAGGTGACTGTAGTGACACAACCAGACACAAAGTTTTGGACAGGGAGAGGGAGAAGGAACAGTATCAGTGCATCACACCCTGCCAGTGTGTGTGGGGAACCAGATCAAGTGGTGCCATGTCTTGGCTTCACTACTGCAATGAGCATCCTAAGCATTCAAAAATCATGAGGCTGGTTTCAAAACTATATTTCATGATAACAGATGTTTGGGGCTGCATATATAGTTTTAGTTGTTTGTGTCTTCAGGCTTGCTTGGAACAGGCTTTTCATCTTCTTATTGGAACCACAAGGGCTAGAAGCTTAATTGTATTAAGTAAAAGTTGGGATTCTCACAAAATGTCAGATCATGAGACCTGGGTTAATAAGATGCTTTTCCTCCCCCTATGCCCAGAAGAGATAATAGCATTATAATTCTACCTAAATAAGAACTATGAGCTCTAAAATGCATAAGAACCAAGATGAGTCAAGGAGGGAAGGCTTAAATCCAATTCTCGAGGTAGTTTACAGTTAGGGTAAAGCTCATGCTTGGGTTCATTAGCACTGAGATCTTGTGATTTGCTATCAAAACAGAGAGCTGGAACTCAGTGTTTAGTGTCAGCCCATCTTCTTGGGATGAAATTTCTACCCGTGAACAATAAGAGACTCATCTTTATGCTCCTTTTCAGACTGCCACTGGAATGAGCAAATAACTCACAGGCCTTTCTGCTGAGAGGTTGGGGAAAAAGCACTGGCAGAATGAAGACTTGAGTTTCAAGAAATAAAAGGAAAGAAAAAGGCTTGAGAAGAAAAGACAGCCATGGCAGGGATTAGTGGCTGATGAGATGGTTGGAATGTGCAGATTCTGTTTAAGTCTGGTGGGTCCAATGTGCTTTGGAAGGACTGTGACAGCTGCAAACTTTCTCTATCAATGTTAATAGAAGTGAAATGGAAAATAATGGGGCAGCTACTGAGGAAATGGCTTTCTCTCTTATTTGATGTGTTAATGTTAGTGTTCCAGAGGGCAGAACAATGTGAATAATGAGCAGCAGGGGCTGGAAAACCATGTCCTTTCATTTTAATTTACTCCACTCCTGTTACAATAGGTGTCTCCTGCATACAGGAAGCATTAGCCTTCTACAGAGCCAACAAGGGAGGATTGCTTGATATAGACAGAATAAAGGAGGGATAAAGCCCAGACCTTCCTGTAAGTTAGGCAATGTATTTGGCAATACAGCATTTACCAGGAAACTTAAGAAGGAGCTAAGTCTCTGAATGGGAGAGTGGCTTTCAAGTACAGAGCTCCTCTGTAAATCAGGGTGCATAGCAAGATGTTGAAAACTTGAGCTGTTTATAGACATTATATTTTTCTAGGTTTAATCTGCTCTACATCTGTCACTATGTACGCATGAACATCTGTAGTTCGAATTAAATTTGCTCCAGTCTGAATGAACTAATCCTCATTGAATGAGGATTAAAGTTAATGCACACTAGGGCAGTCTGAACTAGGTAATTTAAACTGGATTAATTAACATGTATATACAGCGGGTATCTAGAGCCTGCTGTTGCTCATGCCCACCACTGGGTGTAGCACCAGATGCCTCCTGCCATCTCTACTGCAGAAGTGCAGAAATGTGCGAAAACCTCTCTGATGGTAGATGATCCTCTATTTACCTTTAATTCAAATTGAAATTTGATTAGAACTGTATGATGCGAATCAGTTAACACAGTTTAGAAAAGGCTAGCACATCTTACAAACAGATTTGGTATCATTTCAGGTTTGAATTTTCTCTCCCTTTTCCCATAGGACTGGCTGCAATGTATTGTTCCAGCCTCTGGTATGCTTTACTCTGATTCTTCATGGACATGTTTCCATTCAGTAGGAGATGCTGAAAGGTACCAGCAGGCAAAATGGGGGGATATAGTGTGTGTGTGTGGGAGGGGTAGGTGGAATGTAAGAGGGGAAGCAATTCAGTATATTATCTGAAACTAGTTCATGTTCTTTAACATTCACTTGCTCCTTAAAATTCCTGTTAGCTGTCTGAAACCTCAGCTCCTTACCCCTGGCCTGTGTTAGGGCTAGGTAGATGATTGCAAATATAGCTTCTAGTCCTATGATTTGATGAGCAGCTTCCCTGCTGGACCCTCCTCTGGCATCAAGGCAAGAAGAATCCCCTTATTACCTGATTCTTTCTTGAGGAAGCCTATGCTTAATTTTATCTTGAGGTTTTAAGATGTTGGATCTGAATGGAGCCATGTTCCATTTTGACCTTTGTTACCCTGTGCCCCAAAATGTTAAAGCTGCTGGTTGCACACTGTGCCCTTCCTGAATATCAGGTTCAGAGGTAGAATTGACAGTTCTGTTCCCTGAGTGGCAGTGGATGCCATTTTTGCAGCCGTCTCTCCCAAGTGACCCCATTTTATTGTGATTAGTACCCCAGTCACCCCATACTTATTAGGGCTGTGCGAAGCTTCGGTCCCTGATTTGATTTGGCAGAGTTTTGACCCAAATTGGTGGCTGAATCTCCGAATCCAAAGTGAATCAGAGGACCCTTTAATTTCTCCAAATCGAATTGGAACCCTCTGAATTGATTCAAAGAGATTTGGAAAGATTCGGAGATAGACACGGCTTTAAATGTTTTTTCTGCATGCTGTAGGTAGCAGGCAGCTCATGAATGCTATGATGCTGGTGTGCATGTAGTGTCCCACAGAAGTGAGGGGTGCTCCCCAGCGCGCTCGGCAGCAGACCCGGAAGTGAACCAGAAGCACTTCCAGTCCGCTTCCGAGTGTGCCAGGGAGCATGCCAGGGGCCCCCCCCAGCACCCCTCTGACTCAGCAACTGGTGCCTCCTGGGCCTGGGGGGGTACCCAGGGTTCCCCTGCAGCCGATCATTGAACGGGGGGGGGATGCTACTCCTTAGCAGACCCAGAAGTGGACCGGAAGTACTTCTGGG
>NW_017728993.1:66833348-66833662 GCF_001723915.1 Gavialis gangeticus
ACCAGAAGCACTTCCAGTCCGCTTCCGAGTGTGCCAGGGAGCATGCCAGGGGCCCCCCCCAGCACCCCTCTGACTCAGCAACTGGTGCCTCCTGGGCCTGGGGGGGTACCCAGGGTTCCCCTGCAGCCGATCATTGAACGGGGGGGGGATGCTACTCCTTAGCAGACCCAGAAGTGGACCGGAAGTACTTCTGGGTTTGCTGCTGAGCATGACGGCCCTCCCTCCCGTGGGACGCTCCATGAGCCCCAGCATCGCAGCAATCACAAGCTGCACCTGCTACCTCAAAGTATGTAGAAAAAACATTTAAAGCTGTG
>NW_017728993.1:66833673-66848666 GCF_001723915.1 Gavialis gangeticus
AGGTCCCTTCCCACCCTAGAAACTATGAAACTATGAAATCCAAATTGAATAGGGCCCACTTCGCACATCCCTAATAGTTATGGTACTGGACAGGTTCACCTATGCTCAGATCTTTCAAGAGTGGGAAAATGAAATCAGGTAGAGATATGTCCTAAACACAGCGTTAACTCTGGCCCTGAAGATGCCAAGGGTTCCTGGAAATGGCAGCAATGAGGGGGAATGCCATACTAAGTAGACATGAAGAACAACTATGAGAAAGTGCTATTGATTGTGCAAAGCGCCATAGACTTGAATGCCAGCATTCATCTGCAGGTGTGTTTCCTAGGTAGTTGTAGCTTGATATAAAGCAGCTCATTCCCTGAGGGACTGAGGATGTCTCATGTCAGTATTGAGTCCCATGGTTTGCGGTAACGGATGGGATGACAAGCACTGTGTTAGCATTCATGAAACTGGTCTCTAAGGCTTACTGGGGGCTAAGTGAAGCAGTGTTTCAGAAGGAATCCTCAGGGGAAAGACAAAGGGGGTGGAGGGAGCATTTAGAGAGCTGGAGATGATTTATGTGGAGTAGACTCAGGGTTTACTTCGACCTGACTCGGGCCAGGTCAAAGTAGGTATTACTTACTACACCTGATCTAAACCATCAGCAAAGAGAAGATGTTAGACTTTGTGGTGAGCTCATTGGCCATTGCCCAGCGTACTGTGCTCAGAGAAGCTTGATTCTGATTGGTGGGCTTTTCCCACCAATCGGATAACACTTGGCAAGGGGCTTTCCCGCCCCTACCCAGGGCAAGGTGAAGAGTCTGGACTGGGTTGTAGACTGGCTCCACCTTGCCCTGATTGGTCCCTTTACAATCTGGGGGCAGAGCCTCCGGAGGGGATAAAAGAACAGCGTGCTGGACACGCGGGCAGACGTGCTGAGGGACAGAGGAGAAAGCGGGGCTAAGAAGAGCTGCGGAGGAGCATCCCAGTGGGCAGATGCTGTTGCCTTGAAGAGCCCCTGAAGACCCCTCTCGCCAGACAGGCACAGCGGATGGCTTTAGCCCATTGGTGCATAATGCGGCGCACGGGGTGAGACCCTGGGAGCTGTGTGAGGCAACTCGGGTCTCCAGCCACTTGGTGCACGCAGCGGTGCACGGAGGTTGGAGACCCCTGCACAGAGTGGTACACAGAACCCCAGACCCCAGAGCTTCACGAGGCAGCTCGGGTCTGCAACCCCTGGTGTGAGGCCAGGAACCCAGAGCCAGCAGTGTGGTGCAGCAGGACCCTGACCCTGGGAGCTGCTTGAGGCGGCTCAGGTCCACCATTTCCTGGCATGCAGCTAAGACTTGCATGCACGCTCAGTGTGTTGCTGGTCCCAGGCGGGGACTTGGGCCTCAGAGCTGTAGAAGTGGCTTGAGCCCCCATCTGTGAGCAGCAGGCAGAGCCCTCAGTGCCTGAAGTGGGGCACAGGGCTGCAAGGGGATTGGAGCCAGAGGCCTGCATCTGTGTCAGCTGAAAGAAACCCTGGCTGGGGTAACAAGGACCCTCACATTGCTCATTGGAGCTATGAGTTATCGGGGAAAGGGTTCCCACAGGGGAGGAAGCCCCTGGAAGGGGGTCTAGCAGAGGGCCATGTGGGAAAGGGTCCCTGGCAAGCCTGCAAAGGGCTGAGAGGTTCTGGGGCCCCTTCTTTCTCCCCTTTTTGGAGCAGTGGCAAGGCTCCTAGCACCAAAGGGGAGTCTCCAGTACTCACAGTGTTGTTGATATACCTAAGGGTGTGCAGGCGTCGCATATTTTGTAGGTAGTGCCTTATATTTTGTTATTTCTAATGTGAGCTGTTGTTTGATTGTTATTTATTGTATATATATTTACTTGTCTTGTTGAATCCCTTGTTCATACCCTGCCCCCTGTGGTTTGCCAGTATTTATTTGCTGTTCACCTATATTTACTTGTTGCTTAATTGGACTTACCTGTGCTAACCTGTTTCAGATCAGTTACTTACCTGTGCTGGGTTCAGGGCCATTGGTGGCGGTATAATTTTGTAGTTGCCAATTATAGAATATAGCCTTATATGTAAAGTGTATATATTGTATATATTTATTACTATCATTTTTGGGGTTGTGCATGTGTGTATGCATGTATAATATTAATGAACATGTATAAAGTTAAATTATTTTTTCTCCTGGCCTGACTCTATAGAGAACAGAGGGAGTGAGCTGGTATTGCATATCCCTCTCACAGCTCTCCTGCCTAGCCACCCATCCTTTCTGTTTGGAGAGGGGAGCACATACTTGGGTGCACCTGGGTTACATTTTATCATATAGTACTTATCTGTCTGATTCCAAGAGGTTTCAACAGTATACGTATCAGTAGAGTGATGATATGTATGCTATTGCTGTATCCAGAAAAAAAGACTCGAGGTTCTCTTGGAGTGGGGTATCTTGTCCGATTTCCCATTGCTTCAGTGCTAGTACTGGTTAAAATATAACAATAAGCAATTATTCTGTTGGCAAGCCCGGTTTTTACAAAAACATTTTTAACCAGGGAGAAAAAAAAAAGCACTGAAAATGATTTTTCTAATGTCCAAGGCTTTTTCTTTAAACAGAATCTGAACATATTTGTTTAGATTGTTTTGTACTTCATTTTCCAATACCCAGTATCTGCTTTCCAAACTTTGTCAGTCAGAACTTTAAGATGAAAAAAATTTCCTGTTTTTTTTTTTTTCCATGAAAAATTTTGCTGAGGAAAAAATACCATTTCTCAACCAGCTTGGCATGTTGACTCAGAAAGATGAACACTGATTCCCAAATCAACAATAACCAAACCACAAAAATCATTCTCAAAGAAATGATCAAAAGGGAAAGAAAAAAAGAGAAACCAAAAGAATCTTTTTTTTTTTTCCTTTAAGTAAAATATTCTGTGAAAGCATGTGGATTTTCCTGCTTCCAATTCCCTGAGTCTTCACAGAACACTGTAGTAATGTTACAAACCTAGTCGTAAAGCTGTGGTTGAATTATAGTTATCATTGTAAAACAATAATAACTATGCATATATTTATTATGGTGCATTAAGTTACAATGTGAGTAAATCTGTCATAATAACCATAGCAACTCTCTTAGCTGCACGGTAGGAATCCCACTGCATTATTGATAAAATCTGCTGAACTCTTTTCTCTTACCCTCCACAGAGCTGCTTTTCCATTTTATTATAAATGATGATTTGGTGATGCAAACCATATCTTCCACAGCAATAATTTAGTTTTTTGGTTTCCATAAGGTCTGGAATATAATGCAGGCAAAACCTTTTATAATTTAAGATGAAGGCAAGTAATAATAAAGACCTTCATGTTAGTCAAGTGTCTGTACTCAAGCTTCCTCTGAAATGAATGATTGCGAGAATCAAAGTCCAAATGAAGAGGATTGATATGTGGGGACTTCTTGAGCCCCCAACCCTGCAAATTACTCTTCTTGGGGCTCCTTGAAGGCCAAATAGATTTTGGACCATTCCACTTTCGGTTTCCTGTACCCTCCTTTGGAACATTTGGTGCTAAGTGCTGTTAGGGAGAGTGCACTGGATTAAATGGGCTAGTTGTTTGATCCATTCTGGCAATGCCCATATGCATCTGTTTTTATAAGGGTTTGCCTGTTGGTTCCCATTATAGGACTTACATCCATGTCTGAAAATAGCATTATGCACAAATGCATTGTGCAAATATATCGTACTTCTTTTTTGGAAAGTAGGAGATATTTCACTGATGTTTCAGGAGCGAAGATGACAAACTGCACCAAAGATTTCAGGTTTTTCTTTAGTGAGGGGATCCACATTAACTGAATATTGATGACACCTTATTGGCAGCATCTTGGAGCCAGATCAGCTGCAAATGAGGCTGACTCAGGCTGTGGTTAGACTAAGAGTCCAGTACAAAAGTTCATAAAATGTGGCTAACGGTTGGATACTAATGTCATCTTACCCCTGCTTCTGTCTTGAAGCTGAGTGCCAGAAATAACTCGCCAGAAAGTCTGTTCTCATGAATTTCTGTGGCCAGATTCTCAGCTGAAGAAGCTTATGTTTTAATTATACTTTTGAAAGACAAACCACTGGATCTTTTAAGAGTCACTCATTCATTGTTTCTGTAGGTAACATATACATACACTTTTATGCTCACACTTGTATGCAGAACAAAACCACACATGCAAGGGCACATGCAATGACTTATGTACTTACAGGAATAAAAAACTACTGCGCATACATACAGATACAGCCACCATCTATATTTGCTACAGTTATATATATATTTGCTATATTTGCACAGTTTAGAGCAGGGGTGGGCAAAATACTGCTGGTGGGGTGGATCCAGCCTACCAAGGGACTTGTCTGACCCATGGGGTCCCTTGGCCTGACCTGGCTCAGGCTTGGGGGGCAGCCCAGGCTGTGGTATGTGTGGATGGTTCTGCCGCTCCTGGGTGTGCAGTAGGGCTGGGCAGACTCACTTTCCAGCAGCCATGGCAGTGGCGGCTGCTTCTGGCTGTCACCACTGGACCCAGCACTGCTGCCCAGGCACCCTAGCTCATCCACCCCATACCCTTTGCCAGGGGCAGTGGATGGAGTGGATGGGCAGGGTCTCCCTGAAGGCCGGCCCTGGCCATGCACCCTGCCTGCACAGGTCCTGGCGGGCAGGGAATGGTGTCTGGGAGCACGATGGGTGGCCATGGCTACATCTGGGATTGGGATCATGGGGTGTTGACAGTGTGGGGCCAGGGCCTGGGGCAAAGCCATGATCTGCTGTCTGCACATCCCTGTGATGGGCGCCAGTTCCACGGGCAGGAGTATGCAGTGAACAATTCACAGCTCTGCCCCAGTCTCACGCTGTCACTGCCCCACAATCCCAATCCTAGCCCCGGTTCCAGCCCCAGCCCTTGCCCCACCCACCCATCCTGCTCCCCACCTGCCTGCAGCCCTATACCATCTGCCTGGCTGAGTGCACCCCACCCATGTGGGTCCTGGGCTGGTCTCCATGGAGACCTCGGGATTGCCAGGCGGTGACCGTGGTCCCATGGCAGAGTCACTTAGGGAATTTTGGAAAGCTGTTGCGGGGGTGGGGGGGGATGCTGAGATGGTACAGCAGAGCAGGGGAAGGAGGTGCAGACCCAGCCCATGACAGCTCACCAAAACTCCCTAAGTGGCCCTCTGGCCCAAATAATTGCTCACCCCTGGTTTAAAGAGATCCAGGTGCAATTTGATTGTTGTAAACTATGCTGAATCCTTTTGAATAGGATGGAAAATAAATCTAAAAATCAACTAATACATAAATAAAATACTTTTGTCCCTGAAGCCAGGTAACATGTGCCATTTTGTACCATAGTACTACTTTATTTTTTAAACAGTATTTTAACCATGTATGGTTCATAGATGCAGATAAGCTCCATTACACAGTATCAAATGTCACTGCCTTGTAACCAGTTGGGGAAAGCTATCTTATCAACAACTGTTTCTCATTTTAGATTCTGTATAGATACACCCCTGTATATACTCAGGTGAACTTATATTCTTTCTCTCTCGCGCTCTCTCTCTCTCCCTCATACATGCTGCTCCATGGCCCTGTAGAGAACTGATGTTCACCCATATAAGCTTTGCCAGAAGTGAATATGTTTCTTTGATGATTTTCCATTGTAATCATCCAACCTGGGTAAAAAACAAATAATTAATCATGGTAAGAAGAATTTTCTGGCTGAAGAAAATCACATAACACCTCCATTAACTTCTTACTGAGCACAGGAATCAAAGTTCTGTTGTTAATACTTATATTTTCTAATTACTCACAGATGACTAGACTTCTGTCAATGTGCAGCTGAATATTAGCTTTTAAGCACTAGCTATTTTATGCCCCATTTGTTTACTGGCTCCTTCTTCAGTCATTCCCAGCACTGAGGTAAAACTCAAAGAAAGTGGCTTGGTTTACAAGGGAAAGATTTAAAAAATTACTAGTTAGCTCTGGGAATAGCCATAAAACTGGTATCCATCCACCTTATGGTATATTTTTGGCTCATTAATTATTTCTAATTGACCTCTTTGTCCAAGGAATGGATATATCCTGTGTTAAATTACATTTTTAGAAAGCAGTGGTCCAGTTCCTCATCTGGTGTAAATTGACAGAACTTCACTGAAATTTTTGAAGCAACATCAATTCACACCAAGTAACGATCTAATGCTTATGTTTCTTATAGGTGGGTTCATCTTTTTAAAATTAATATAATCCAGACTTAGGTGTAAATGGTTTCAAGCCTCTGGACTCAGTTGAAAGATGTTGGAAACTGGGGTTACACATCAATTGAAAATCAATCAGAAAACAGGTTTGACTGCCTAACTACCTACCAGGCAATGTTGTGCAAAATAAAGTACTTACCCACTGAATCTGTTGGCAATGGGGAGAAGAAGGAAAAGAAACTAATGGATTGTTTTAAGTAAGATTACTGAGGCATCATGTCAGTTATACTCAATTGGACATCAGAATACCAATTCTCATTACTACTTATGTCCATTGTTTCACTAATTCTTTCCTTACGTGGAACTTATACCCCGGGCAGGTGACTAGAAGGGGAATGGCTGATAGCATCAATATCCACTACATATTGAAATGTTTAGGAAAGCCCTGCAGAGGGTGCATGTAGTTTCACTGTATAGCCCCATCCTCCTTACTCCATTTGTTTGTTTTACTCAGTTCTGACACCTTGTGTCAATTTTGCAAATATATGCTTAATTTACTTGTGTCATTTGTGTCACTTAGGTCAGTTAGCATATCACTAGTTCAGGACCTAACCATGTGTATAAATGTTTGCAACATTGGTAACTGACTGTAAGCTTCTAAAGACTGGAAGGGCCACTCATTGTATTGACACACTCAAGGGTTCCAGTGGAAAAATGGGTAATGTGTGGGTTTTTGTTTAACATAGTTTAATGTGGGGGTATCAAACATATGGCCTGTGGGCTGTATCTGGCCCATGAAGACAGTCTATCTGGCTTGACAGGTTACCAGCAGGTCACTGAAGGTTGGGAGGCATGGTTGGGGGCCATGTCCTGCCACAGAATCCAAGGACCTTGGGCCTCCGTGCACATGGTGATTGGCAGCAAGAGGGCAAGTGAAGTCTGATAAAGCCCTGGTCGCCCTCTGGCTGCTTTGTCCATCAGCTCTTCTGTGGGCCCAGCTCCTCAGTTTCTGACCCTGTCACTGCCACCACCACTGCATACCCCATGCCCCTTACTCCAGCTGCTGGCCCTGTCACCACCTTATGCTGGAGTGGCCATTGCCACTGCCACTGTTGCTGCATGCCCGGTGCCCTTTGCTCCATGCGCTGTGGCCCATACTGAAGCTAGAACTGCCACTGTGGCATAAGGCATGCGGTGGCAGCTCCAGCTCTAGCATGGGGCAGGCAGTGGAAGCCAGAGCTGAGCCACATTCCCCATGCTGGAGTTGCCACTGCCTCTGCCACACGCTCTGGATGGGAGGCAAAGCTGCTGCTACCACATGCCCCAGGCTGGATCTGGGTCTCAAGAAGTCCCACAGCCTGAATCCAGCCTGGGATGCAAGGTGAGTTTGACAGTTCTAGTTGAATGCAAGTTGTAACCAGAGTCTGTGCTACATCATACCTTTTTGTCACCCAGAGTGAGGGCTACTGCAGAAGTTGGCTCCAGAGGATAAGTTAGAGCAGCTTTCTTGGGACTGTGTAATGGTTGAACTGAAGACCATAATCGCCACAGCACTGAGCTCTTCTGCAGCGGCACACACCCATTTGCTCTCTACATCTAGCTTGCAAGTTCACAGAGGTCACAGGCACAGAGCTATAGCAGCGAATAGCTTTTTTTAAAGGTTGATGGCTGAACTGAGAAAGAAAAACTCATTTTGAGTTAACCTGGAATGAAAACTTTTGTCTTACTTCCTGAAACAAAAAAGTTTTTTTGGAAAAAAAATCATTTGCGATCAAACAAAATCATAGCATCATAGAAAATTAGGGTTGGAGGTGACCTCAGGAGGTCATTTAGTCCACCCCGCCCCACCCACTCAAAGCAGGACCATCCCCAACTAGAGCATTTCAGCCAAAGCTTTGTCTAGCCGGGTCTTAAAAACCTCCGAGGATGGAGATTCCACCACCTCTCTGGGTAACCTGATCCAGTGCTTCACCACCCTCCTAGTGAGAAAATTGTTCCTAAAACATTTCTTTCCATTTTTGGGTGTGCAGTCTTTTTTAAAAATTATAGGTAGCTAGATTTCAAACCAAAGCACTGTTTTGTGGCAATTGAAACACTTTCTTCTGAAGAACAAATGAAAATTTTTGACTTTTTAAAACTTGTTTTCTCTTTTCAGACAAATCTGCCAAATCCAATCTGAATTTGCAAATCATTTCAATCAGCTGAAAGCTGCTTCGCCCCCCCCCCCGCCAATAGATAGATTGCTCACTTGAAACATTACACCCAGCCCTATATGTGATTTTGTTAATCTGAGCTCTACACTGCTGCTGTACTTGGAACAATTTTCCCAGTCCTCTTTCATCTTATTCACAGTCCTTGTATATAGCCAGATTAGTAGCTAGGAACCAGAAAGGGGGAGCAGAATTAGCCCCACTACTTTTAAACTCTTGTAACTTTCTTGCTTGAAAACTGCTCAGCAATTTTGGATGTAGTTTCCAGGAAAGAGGGGTTAGGGAGATGGGATGGGAATATCATTCCAGATGGCAAAGCAGAGGAGGGACAGGAGAAGTTGCCAAGATCACCCTGGTGGGAAGCAGGGTGGGGGCGTGGATAAAAACCCTGTTTCCCAGTAGTGCTGTAGCTTCTACAAGAGGGACTAGGAGTCAGTATTATTATGGTGGCTCCCTTCTGTGAGGGAACAGTTTAGTTCCTACTCCAGTATTGGGAACATGGAAGAAAGGCCCCACTACTGGGATGAAAGGAAGATGAGCCTTCAGTTAGTCATGCCTTAGCCTGCCAGAATGAAACCTTACTTATACAAGATGCAATTCTCTGCTTTTGGGAGGACCAGTGCGAGCCCTGGGTTCCACTTAGGCTTCACTTAAGCACTCAAAATAGAGCTTAAGTGGTGCACAGACCTTGTTCTGGCTCTTTACACAGAGGCTAATTGAACCCGCTGTGAACCGTTTTTGTGCCAAACCCCAAACCACTTCACTCTGAGAGGGCTCCGCTGTATATTTGTGTAACTTCTTTTTCCCTGACCCCATTTGACATTTCCAGGAGCCCCCACTCCAGCAAAAGGAGCTGCTGTTCTCCAAGACTGTGCCATTGAGGGAGTTTGATGTATGAATGAATGTACACCGTGAAGTGAAAGGAATCTACTATACCAATATATTCCCAAGACCAAGAACTCAGGAAATTAGTTTGGGAGGGGAGAGTGGGGGGGCATCATCAAAGTTTCATTTGCCTCGTAGATTTTGCTTGAGCACATTAGCATTTTTCCTGGCTGGTGTGCAGACAAAAGCATATTCAATGAATGTTTCACAATTCAGGTGGAAGGCAGTGGATAAGAAGGAGTATCTCAGCAAATCTATGGTGGATATGAAAACACATTTAATTGCTGTTCCCCCAAACGCTGTAGACATTTCAAGCCTGCTTTGCCTCCCCTGCATTGTAATTTAATTGGTGGAAAGTGCTTCCTCTGGTCTCAGTTATGTGAGAATATAACATGAGATCCAGGTTGTGGTGAATTGGGCTCCACAGCACGCAGAAATGATATCAGATCTCAGAAGGGCCAAAAGAACTCAGACTTTCTGACTGGCATTCCATGACAGATGGGGACCTTCTTCTCTGAATAAGGTGACTTGTTTTAATCCCAAAGATATCCCATGCATTTTTCCTTCAAGGTATTATTATTGTTGTTATTTTTATTATTATTTCACATAAAGGATTTGTGGAGAGATTTGATCCCTGTTTCTTATCAAGGATATGGAAATTTAAGCTATTTACCAAGAATTAGAAGACAGTGGGAATTGACTATACATCAGCTACATTGTGGTAACTGCTTACATGCGTGCCCTTACCCTTCAGTAAGTAGAAGGTAAACCATACCATCTTTATCCTAAATGAAAGAAGGATGAGTTATTGGGGTTTAGTTTACTATGTGGTATGAGGATGTACATAGGCTGTTACAATGGAGCATCTGCTAAGTGGTAAAGGGCCTCCTCCTTCAACCTAACTGTGAATTGTCCATATGTCTATATTCAGATGGAAAGTCTTATTGATACAATTACATAACAATGTTTTTGTATGCAACACATAAATAACAACATTATTCGATGACAATCCAGTATTAGGAAGAAGTGATATTAAATGTTATTGATACTCTTTCAATTAATGTGACCTAATTATTGAACAAGTTCATTTTGTAACTAAGTTTCAAAAAGCTACTTTGTAGGGCTGTGTGAAGCTTTGGTCTCTGATTTGATTCGGCAGAGATTTGGCCCAATTCGGTGGCTGAATCTCTGAATCTGACTTGAATCGGAACCCTCCGAATCGATTTGGAAAGATTCGAAGATTTGGATATAGACACAGCCTTAAATGATTTTTCTACATACCTTGAGGTACCAGGCAACTCGTGAATGCTGAGATGATGGGGCAGATGGAGCTCCCACAGGAGCATGGGAGGCTCCCCAGCGCACTTGGCAGCAGACCTAGAAGTGGACCAGAAGCACTCCTGATCCACTTCCAGGTCCACTGGGGAGTGCACCGGGGCCCTCCCATGCCTCCATGGCTCAGTGACTGGTGCCTCCTGGGTTGGGGGGATCCCCCCCGTGGTCAGTTGCTGAGCTGGGGGGACATGGAGGGTCTCTACTGCACATTTTCTGGTGGACCCAGAAGTGGACCGGAACTACTTCTGCTCTACTTCTGGGTATGCCGCCGAGCACGTGGGGGGGGCCCCTGTGCTCCTGTGGGAAGCTGCATCCACCCCAGCATTGCAGCATTCATGAGCCGTGCTGGTACCTCAAGGTATGTAGAAAAAACATTTAAAGCTGTGTCTATGGCCAAAACGCTGACTCTCCAAATCAGCATTGAATCTTCAGATTTGGATTTCGCTGAATCAAATCAGGGACAACAATCTGAATCAACCAATCGAATCACTGTCCCTGATTTGGGCTGAATCCAAATCCAAATCCAAATTAAATATGGCCCATTTTGAACACCCCTACTACTTTGGCCAGTTTATGATACTTTTTTCTATTTTATTATACTACACTTACCTGAAAAGGAGTATTTCAAACACCCAGCCCTTTTGATATATTTATTGTGTCTGCTTGGTAGATTTCATATGCTATAGATTCTGAACTTTCATTAAAAGCAATGTCTCATGTGTGCACAAAAAAAGAAGAAATCATACCAATAAGAACAAACACACCCTTCTATAATGACCCAAATACAGTCACTAGAACATTGTCTGCCTGAGTCTGTAGACAGTCTCAGACAATCACTAAGAGGTATGAACTCCCATTTCCATCATTAGTCTCACTAAAATCTTAACTTTACAGACTTGTGATAACACTTAGATGTTACCATTTACTGTTTTAGTTCTACAAATAAGTATGATAAATATTAAAGCGTACATAATAATGACTGGTGTCAAGTCCTTTGCAGCTGCCTCAATATTTAATTGGGGTGGTGATGATTTGTGATGACATTGTGAAACTGTACCTTTCATGAGGGCATGGTGGATTGTAAGGTTGCAATGATGCCTTGCAATGTGAGGATCCTGTGTTATAACATGATGGTGTCATATCAGAATGTGGTAATATGTTACAGCAAGATAATGCTGCCTACTAGCACCATGAAAAATTCAGAATGCTCTGGCATGGCGATAGTTCCAGGAGGTTGAATTTGTGGAATGTCAACATCCATTGTGGGTCTACATGTTTGTTGTTAGCAGTGTCATTAGAGCAGACCCTATTTATTTATAGAATTTCCATACCCCTGATTTTTTTCAGTTCCAATGCAATTAAATCATGGAAGAGGGTCAGGAAGATGCTGGAAACATTTCCGATTTTGCAGGATTTTGACATTTGGGAACATTTTAAATGGCAAAAAAATTTTTTCAATAAAAAGTGATTTAAAATGACTCAGCACACAATAAAATCTCTTATTTTCAGCTGAGTAGATTGAGCACAACATTTTGGGTCATAGGGAAAAAATCCTAGTGTGCTTGACTAGCTTGCTGTATGGATGGGATCTGACCTTCACCTATGCCCTGTGGGGTTCAGTTCCAGCCCTAGGCTTTCATCTCTCCCTTATTTCAGGGTCTCTTCTACTTGGTCAATATACAGCATGGCAGTAATGCAAGCTCTGATGACATTTTCATTAAAGAATGCTACTTTGGGCACCTGCGGCTATTAAGTAATGGATTGTAATAGACTGTACAAAAAAGAAAGACTCATTTTGTTCTGACCTTGGCTAACAAATGGAAGTTATCATCTCTCTCTCTCTGTCTCTCAAAATGGGGTGAGAAGCCTTCTTTATGTTAATATTATAAAATATTTGGCTACAGGAGGGGAAATGAACAAGACTTGCATTCTATAAATGTTGCTCATGAAGTTCTAGATCTCCCTGGAAAGAAAAAATAAAATAGCCTCTCTAACAGGCTTTGAGTGAAATCAGGTTTGGCATTTTTGTGAACTGTCTGTCTCCCTCTCTGAACATTGTGATTAATAATACACAATTCAGAAGTGCCTTAAACTGACTCAGGCCAGAACAGAAAGAACCATTGGGTGTCTGTACATTAGGGGTGTGTGAAGTGGGCCCTATTCAATTCAGATTCAGATTTACCCTGAATCAGGGACAGTGATTCAGGGATCACTGTCTCTGATTCAATTCAGCCAAAGTTGAATCTGAAGATTTGATGCTGATTTGGACAATCAGGGATTTGGACAGACACAGCTTTAAATGTTTTTTCTACATACTTTGAGGTACCAGCATGGCTTATGATCACTGAGATGCTGGGGCAGATGGAGCATCCCACAGGAGTGCGGGGGAGCCCTCCATGTGCTCGGCAGCAAACCCAGAAGTGGACGGGAAGTATTTCTGGTCCACTTCCAGGTCTTCCAGGGAGCGTGCAGGCTCCCCCCCACCCACACCCCTCCAGCTTGGCAATTGGCTGCGGGGGGACCCTGGGTGCCCCCCCAGACCCAGGAGGCATGAGTCACTGAGCTGGGGGAGGTTCAGTGGACCCCCAGCACACTTCCTGGTGGACCCAAAAGTGGACCAGAAGTATTTCTGGTCCACTTCCAGATCTGCTGCTGAGCATGCTGGGGAGCCCACCACGCTTCTGTAAAATGCTCCATGTGCCTCAGCATTGCAGCATTCACGAGCCACCTGCTACCTAGAGGTATGTAGAAAAAACATTTAAAGCTGTGCCTATGTCCGAATTTCTGAATCTTTCCGAATCTCTCCGAATCAATTTGGAGGGCTCCGATTCGATTCGGAGAGATTAAAGGGTCCTCTGATTCAATTCGGATTTGGAGATTCAGCCACCAAATCAGGCCAAATCTCCACCGAATCGAATCAGGGACTGAAGCTTCGCACAGCCCTACTAGACATGTCCTCCGGGTTTTGGCAGGGGAGGGGGGCATTTTAATTAGAGTGGCTCCTGGACAGCTGCTCTAATTAAAACACTGCAGTGTGATGTGTATTAAGCATCCCACATTTCAAAATAGCCATGGGGGTGCTTTAACTAAAGCTCATCCGTTGAGTTTTAGTTAAAGTGCCCCTGTGGCCATTTCAAAATGTGGGACGCTTAATACACTTGACGGTAAGGCACTCTGGAGCATTTTGATTAGAAGGAGAGTTCCAGTCTGCAAGGAGCTGCTTTGGGCTCCCCATGCCCCCCACACCTCCCCTGCCCCACACACTGGGGAGCTGAGGCCTGGGGGTAGGGGACAGTGAGTTGGGAGTGAGGGGCACTGGGTTGGGAGTGGTCATTAGTGTTTTCAAATGGGTCCCGGTAGAAAAAAGGTTGAGAACCATTGCTATGGATGAAACTCCCCATTGCTCAGGAATGGCACAAACAAGGCCCCCCACCACCAAAGCCCCCATACTGAAGAAAAATGCTAGATAAGAGGTAGGTGGTGATCGTGCTCCCTGATCTGGAGGCCAGAGAACTGTCTGTCCAGGTAGATTTGTTGCAGGTATGCAAGGGCAACTGGAAGGCATATCATGCATCATGAGGTGCTGTGGTTATTGGTGCAATAATATACAAGAGAAAAAATCTTTACTAACAGAGCTGTTTCCTATAACTCCATCCTTTTGAGAGACCCCAAAAAGGGAGAAATGGGGCAGACTGCAAGGAATGAAGAGTCAATTACTAGATTAACCTTGCATAGTACTAACATCTAGGACCTGACTCCTGAGCTCCTAAAAACACAGGTCCTCACCACACAGAATAATAGATAGGTTTTAGGGTCAGTAGTAGGTCCTACATCCTGTCTGTGGGTGACATCGTGCACAACCTTGCATCTGGGTGTTACAATACAGTGTGTGCCAAGTGGGAACGTTATATAAAGCAACAGGCCCAGAGTGTCTCATGATGCAACTGGAGGTGAGGTTTCTAGAAATGGTCCTGTTTTTTTTTCAAATGAAACAGCTTTCTTAACATCAGGTCTGTGCTCTCTACACATGAAGGTCCAGAGCAAAAAGTGTGTGGATGGGTAGCATTTTTGAGATGCTAGGACATCCTGTTGCTAGTGGACAGACTTTACGCTGACCAAGGTATGTTAAAGCTACAAACAGCTTTGATTAAAGCCATAACTTGCCTTGTTTACACTAAGAGCTGAAAACTTGTTGGCTAATGTAAGTAAGTTTAATATTTTAAACACATATATATTTTCCTAGTGTAGAAAAGGTCTATTGTGGGTTTTTACAGTGCCTTATGAAATGCAGTTTTGATTTCAGTTGTGGCTTCTAGATGTTACTGTAACACAAAAATAAATAAATATACTCCCCCCGCTTCCCCTTCCATATTTCCCCTT
>NW_017728993.1:66853666-66886975 GCF_001723915.1 Gavialis gangeticus
TCCTAGTGTAGAAAAGGTCTATTGTGGGTTTTTACAGTGCCTTATGAAATGCAGTTTTGATTTCAGTTGTGGCTTCTAGATGTTACTGTAACACAAAAATAAATAAATATACTCCCCCCGCTTCCCCTTCCAAACCATCACTTATGATCACACAGGACCTGATATAGTGAGAAACTATTCTTATGAGCTCTTTTGTCTTGGCTGTCTTGATACTGGTTAATGACAAAACCATGGCTTTCCTTTTACCGTGGCAGATGCTTCACAGTTCAGATAATTATAATTAATGCAGGTGTTTTATTGTAGTGTCAAATAAGCAGACCAATGTTCAACTTAGAGTGTGCCTATATTATGGAGCCTCTGTTGCTACAGGTACTTCAACAGAACCCTCTAGTGAAGATAGTATCATCTGCAGAAAGGCTTTTTCTGCCAGTACAGCTATATCATCTTCCTGAATGACAGAAGGGAAACCCACAAAAATCCTCTTCTGCCAGCATAGATGCTTTCACACCAGGATTTTTGCTGGTGTAGATATACCAAAAAGGAGGGGCAGGCAGGCTAATACATACTCTAGTATAATTTACATTTGTTTTGTATGCCCATGTAAATTATGTTAGGATCAGGAACAGACAGATGTGCAGTTATCTTGGGGTAGTTGCATGCAATAGGCATCTATTATTGTAAAAACAGCTACCCCAAGATGGATGTAGCAGACAAAATTTAAACCTGTATAATTTATACCAGTACAATATAAGTTACCCCTTTTCATTATGGGGTAATTCTCCACCTGATTGGATGATGTGTTTGTATTATCTGTCCATGACTACTTTAATACCAGTGACACCTATGTAAACATGGAGGCCAGGTACAAAAGTTACCCTTATTGTGTGGTGTGCACACAGAAAGCGCTCTACAGCCATAACCGAACAGATGGTCAGGGCACATAGAGCACTGTAAAAATGGCAGATCCCATTCTAAAATAACCCTGGATGGATATGGTACCAGACTTCAGTGCTGTAGGTTAGAGAGCCCTAATGAACATCTGTGCCAGATCCCATCCCAACTCACATTAGGCTGCATTCCACTGGCACCCCATGAGGCTTCGCGGCACTCCACTCACCCCACTTCAGGAGTGGTGCTCTAGCCTTGGTCAGAGCTTGCGTGGTCTGCCCCATCACTCAGTGTGTGGATTCCATCTACCCCATCTGGGCGTTTGTAAAGATTGCAACTTTCAATTAAGTGCTGCGCTGATTGCTGGACACCACATTCACACAGGGGGTTGTCCAAGTTGTTCATCTTGAACAATATTGTTTTGAAGCATCTGCATCCAGATCTTAGTCTGTTCAGCTTGACCCATGCTTTTCTGTCAGGTTGTGCCTGATCAGGGACTCATTTGGTGTTGATGTAAAACACTGTAGGAATAGATTTCACATCCGATTGCTCTGAACGTTCATTTCATTTCCATTCACCCAACCCCTTATCTAAATTTAGCACAACACACAAAGTCACAGTACCTGGCCTGTTGGGCTCTCCATGGGCCCATAAATCTGGCAACAGGGGAGTGGTTTGGTCTGTCTTCTTATGTCACTTGGTCTAATGCCCTTAAGTGCAGGGAATACATCTATGTGTGTGTAAGTTGTGCAGCCTGTTATGAGTCTTTGTTAAGTATAGTATTGAGCTTTTTAGTGCGACAACCTCTGGACCATACAGGAGCACAGTAATCTGCTGGGGTATATATCATTACAAGTGCAGTGATTCTGAGCACTTTGAAGCTGGCACACAAATATTATATGGTAGCTACCTGTGTAGAGACTTTATTGCTGACCTTCTGAATGTGATGTTTATAGGTGAGGGAACAGTCTAATGTGACTCCTTGGTAAGTTGTGGTATGCTCATGGGGAAGGATATAGTTGCCTGTTCTGATATTCAGCATGCTCTTGGCTCAACGGTTGCTCATGTAGAAGACTGATGATACTTTTTTATTGATCCTCCTCGCCGACCCCACACCTCTCAAGGCCCCAGCCCCTGCTCCACTGGCTTGGACCAAAGGTGCCTGTAACCCTTACTGTTGTTAGGGGCTTATCTGTCTGTGCTACTTTGAGTGGGGCCATAAATATGGGTAATGGACAAGTGGTTGCCCCATCCCTCAAGGTTGCATTGCTTTCCCAAGAGAATCCAGTGTGTTTACCCAGATTCACCTGACACAACCCCTAACACAAGCAGACCCCAAAATACACAGAAAGCTTTTTTCAAGCCCTCCAGCCATGGTGTAACCAACAGGTGAAACTGCATTTTTGTTGGCAATCCTCCAGGCACTGTTTGGCAGAGCAGCTACAAATGAGCACCACTGCAGGTAAGGCACAGCAGGAAATGAGAATTCTCCCTAGCAAAACACTCCCCACACTCGCTCCCTCCCTCTCTTCCTTGAAAACTGGAGAAGGCTCATCCCTCTGAGCCCTGACACTTGGGTCCCTTGGCCCTCCTCGCCCCCGCAGCAGGGGTTGGAACCCAGGGCTCCAGGTTTTCCCCGCTTGGAGGTGGAGCACAGGCATTTTGTGCCGTGGTCAGTGCTCGGTCATGAGGAGCTGCGTGGCTTCCAGCCCCAGGTGGGGAAAGGGTCCGGACAGGGGACTTACCAGAGGTCTCCCTTATCTGCAGCTCCGCATTTGTGTGCAGGAGGCGCAGTCGTAGAGCCCGAGATGCTGTATCCAGGATGGTTGGCCAGACACCTACAGAGCACTGGAGACGTGTGTATATGGTGCAGGTGATATGAGGACCAGATGGGACCCTTGATGTAGGGGGTTAGAATAGAGAGGTTGGTGACTGCTTGCAGTGGTAGTTCCATGGCACTTGAATGAGCCGCCCAGGCCCAGGGGATGGCGGGTTGTGGTGGGAGAGGGGAAGGGGGACAGTATGGATTGTGGGCAGCGGTGCTTGGGATGCAGGGGCAGAGAAGCCTGTGCCTGGAGACCCATGATCTAGTGCCATAGTGGGGGCACTTGAAGCCCTCCAGCCCTACTCATCTTGGGAGGGCTCCTAGTCCACAGGGGTGAGGTGGAGATGAGGAGCTAGTTGGCCAGGGCTTTGCAGATCTGGACAGCTTAACATGGTGTGGGCCTGGGGCTACCAATATTGAGGGGGTGGGGCGTTATAGGTATCTGGGCACATACACATGGTGGGCACAGGGTGTGTTGGGTGGCCATGCGGGAGACAGCTGGCTGCTGGTCCATGGCCATGAGGGTGCATGCCACGGTAAGCTACTGCCGCATCAAATCCAGGTGGGCGGCCATAATGCCCCCACCAGCCATTCAGGGGTTGCTCAGCCATTTGGCTCTACTCAGGAGTCTTCAGCAGCCTAGGGAGCTCATGGAGCATGATGGAAGGTGTGCAATGCTCCACCTTACCTGCTGAGCCTGGGATATGCAGGCAGACTCTGAGCCCACCCCCACAACAGCTAATGTGTGTTCTGCTTCCTCCTGACCTACCTTGGAGCGTGTCGAGAAAAGCTTGAAAGGTAAAGCATTTCTGCAGCAGGCTTGAATGCCTGCACTTAGCCTTAATCTATTTATGCCCTAAGTACATGATGGGCTGCATCTCTCTGTTATATATGTGCATTTGTGTGGTGAGGGGCATCAGGGTATCATGGTGCACATATTTGTTCCATAAACAATTCTGGCTCTGAGATTTTACTACGAATTGAAGCTGGGCTGTTGTATCCCAAACAAAATATGTAAAACTTCCCTTCTAAGATAAACCACAGGACCCCACAGGCTTCATATACATTTATTATAAAGCAAAGATAGCGCGCAAACAGGGAAGTAAACAAATAAAATCTATCCTACTGGATTTAAGAGCGTGCTCCCTTCCTGACCCCCTTTCACAGGGAAACCTTCAAACAGAACAATCTTATACTTATAATGGAACAAGCTTCCTTAGTTCTACAGCAGGGGGTTGTGCCCACTTCAGACCAAATTATAGGGTTAGGGTTCTTTTCATGATCCAACATCCTGATTGGCTGACCGGCCCTGAGGGCTTTATAATCAAATATTTGTACATCTAGAAGTGAGCAAAGAAAGGAAAATAGTTCATAAGGCGAGTCCCACCGCATATACTATTGGAATAACAGATGGAAATACTATATTTTTGAAACATTCTTTCTATAAAGCAGCCCCTTTGAAGTGTGTTTGAGCAAAATGCACTGTGCCAAGAACAGGGGGAAAAATGATTAGTGTCAGCACAGTACATAGTTAGTTCTTCCCAGATGGCGCATATCCCAGCATGTCGTGCCACTGACCCTGCCAATGAGGATCTGTGGAGTTAGTGCTCCAAACAGGACTCATTTCCCAGCATGCACTGCTACTGACCATGGCCAGGAGAGAGACTGCTGTTAGTTCTTCTCATAGACATATATCTCAGAATCCACTGCTACGGGCTAGGTAATGGATCTAGCCTGTAATTTTTCATGTGATTTTTTTTTCCAAAGGCAAATGCCCTTTATTATACAAATGATGGTTTTCAAGGGAAATTTCAGTTTCTTTTTTATTTTTTATATTTGGTGAAAAACAGAAAGGTGGTCTTTCCTCTCTTCATTTTTCAGGTATTTAAAAACTAAAACCTCTTTGGTTTTCAGTTGATTTGGGGCAAGGAGACAGAAACATATAGGTTTTGTGGAGAAACCAGAACATTTCTGTGAAAGTTTAAAGGGGAAAAAAAAGGTGAATTCTGTTTTGCTCGATAAATAATGTGGAGCTAAACACTTTTTACCAGGGTCCTGATACAGCATCCATCATCATTCCCTTTTGTTTGATGGGATTTCAATTGTGAGGCAAGTTCCAGAAGAGCCTGCAACTGGCTGGGCCTGGGAATGCTGCAGAGTGAAAGCTTTTGTGAGAGCAGGTTCTATCAGGTATGTCTCATGACTGGGATGCAGGCAACCCCCCCTCCTGATAGATACTGCATAGCTTTACTAAAGCCAAGAAACAGTTCCTTGCTACTTCCTATGAGATGTCCCAGTATGCACTGTTACAGGTGCTGTCCAGAAGGTCCTTTAGCATTAGTGTTGTTTGCAGTAAGGAAATACTAGTGCCCAGCTGTAGAAGACAAGCTAAGTTTATATGCTCATTGTGACAGGGGGAAGAACATGTGGCCAGTCGCAGTGCTAGCCCACCCCTCTGTCTAGGGAAGTCTGCCCTGTCTTGTCTGCCACGACTTTGCTGTATCCCATAACTGGTGTAAAATGCAGGAGGCTACCTATTTTAATGCCCCGATTGGTGCCAGGGGGTCCTATACACGACTCTGACCTACCCTTGTCATGTCCCATACCTCGCTGATGGCATCCTTGAGTTGTTTGTTACTCCGGCTTGTGGCCAGGCCAAACTCAGCCCTTTGCTAGGCTTCATGCATTTTTCCATTCACTCCACTGCATCGGGTGTCACTCCCCACCTCTCACTGGGGCCTCTTCCACTCCAGCTTCTCTCACCGGGCCTTTTACATGCTACGCCTCACTGGGCCACACCCAACCTGCCCTGCTCCCTTGAGCAACTGCACAGGCCATCAGGCTTGCCTACTCATACCCCTTGACTGGCTGGTGCGCAGCCCCTTGGGCCCTCTTGGGCCCTCATCTGAAAGGTGACCAACCAGTTTGCCTCACCCTGGGTGGAGCTCTGACCCAGGCCCCTCTCTGGGTATGTCATCATTCTTGTCCCCTCATTAGGGCCAACTATTCGCCCAAAGTTCTTCACTTCTGACCCAAACTTGGCCTCACCACGTCTGAGGACTTACCGGGCTCTTGGCCTCTGGTCCAATTGCAGCCTCAGCCGTCTGTAAACTTACCTTGGCCCATCTGCCCCCTTCCTGGGGCTTTAACTTATGCCTTCCTACTAGGGCCATTCTTGTTTATCCTCTCACTAGGGCCTTCACTTCTGCATATGCCCTCTCACTAGGGCCTTCCACATATGCCCTCTTACTTAGGCCGTTCTGCATCTCTGCCTGCTCACTGAGGCCTCCAGGGTCTTGCACCCTATGGGGGTCAGGTGTCTGGAGATGTGCCTGGCCTTCATGCCTGTCCCTAGGTGTGGATAACCCACCAGGATGTGGGGGCTGGGGTTTTAAGGCACCCCTCTTCACCTTTCACCAAGGAGGTAGCTGGCCTAGAATTTCTGAGGGCCTGTCCTGCCATGGACAGTCCCACCAAACCATGCTTTCATGGCAGTGTGCAGTTTTCAGTCTTACCCAGGAACATGGAAGCCTACCTGCCCTGGCCTCCTTCCTAGTGAGCTACTAGCTGTTCCTGGGCTGCTGCTGGCTACCTCTCACTGGCCCAACTCTCTGGACCTCTCCTTGTCCAGAGGCTCCTTCATTACAGCCTTCCATCTCACTGGGCCTTTCTCCCTCTAGACAGTGATATCCCCCACATTGAGGGGGGATATCAGCCTCCTTAGGCTCTGGCCCCACCTCCAGGCCAGTCAGGGTGCTAGATGGCTCATCATGGCCCAGGCCTGTCCCTTGCATTGGGCTTCATTGCCCTTTGGTCTTCTGGCCCTGGATCTCTTGCACTGACCAGTCAGGGTTCATTGATCTCAGCCCCATAGTACCTGATCTCCTTAGAAAACTGGGGTCCCCTTCTAGGCCCTGCCATACAGCTCTATTCTCCACTGGGCTCACCTGAGCCCCAGGCCTCACCTCTGCCTGTTCTAAATCAGGGGCTTGCCTAGCCCCTATGTAGGCCTGCAAGTTCTCAGGCCCTTTTCAAAGCTGGCCTCCTGATGTTAGGCCCAAAACACTTCCTAGGGGTTTGGGACCCTACTTGGCCCCCAGGACCCTCCTACCATCCCCAAAGTTTCTCCCTTACCTTCAAGGTGTTGTGAGAAGCAGCTCAGCTGGGTGGTGTTCCTTCAACTGCAGCAGCAGGCTGCTGCCTCTGGCCTGTGGGCCAGGGATGGCCTACACCTGCTGGCTGCCTGCTCTCAGCCTTAAAGTGGCAGACTTGTTACTCCTTGCATTGCTGGCGGTGCATCTGGCCTGAGGGTCCTGGCAGCAGCAACAAGTCTCGCTGCCTCACTCTGCCCTCCTGCACCAGGTCTCATCTGCTGGGTCGTGGAGGTGGCTCCTGCCCATGCTGGTCCAGCTAGGCTACAACCCCATGCCCACTGTGGGCACAGAAATGGGGTGGGGGAGGCATGTGCTCCTCTCAATGCATCACCTATGCCCTCCCCCAACTTAGCTGCAAGGAGCTGCAGGAGCTACTCTCCACTGCTGCCTGGCTGCCATGTGCATGTGTGTGCACGCACACATGCACATGGAGCCCCCTGCAGGCCTCCTCTTGCTCCCTCCAGCCTCAAGCATTTTTAAAGTTCATTCACAACCCTTTGATACATTCTCGCAACCCACTTTTGGGTCACAACCCATGGGCTGAGAAATGATGCTTTAGCATAAGCTGTTGGAGGTCAGTCTCAGACATGACGTTAACATTTCAAAACAGAATCACCATATTACACTTCATCTTCACAATGCACCATCACCATATGGTGATGGAAGGACTTTCCACTACCCCTAGAAGAAAGCTCTTAATTTCTTTAATGAGAATGTAGACTGAAGAAGGTGAAAGCAAGGTGTGTTTGTAGCATGGTACTCCACAGGAACTTTTTTCTCTGGGATTGCAACTAGTGCCTGCCCTCCTTTAATCCTGGCTCAAACACTATGAAAACATCATAAAATATTTTCTTCCTGTGTTTTAAATCTGAAATCACTGTCCTCTTTATGGTGCATTCTACCTCTTCTTGCATTCCTTTAGACTACAAGAACGGGCAGTCTGAGTTATTAACCCTTTCAATAGTGTTTTGTTTGCTCATTATTTATATAGCTTTATCAGCATTCCTGACACTTTATGGACAATAATGTTCCTTCATGTTCTTCATTGCTGGAGTTGCCCTGCTTGCCTGATGACTCTTTCTGTAGGCTAGTTAGGAAAACAGTGCACAGAGGACCTAAGCACAGCGGGGAATTGGTCAGAGACAAGCTGAGGATGCCTAAAAACTTTCTGATGGGGGTGGATTAGAGGGAGGTATGCTTTATAGGGAGAGGCTTGTAAGGTGGTATGGTATTGTTCAGCGGATTAGGAACTGGGCTGGCAGTCTGGTGTCTGGGTTCTGTTCCTCGCTCTGCTACAGAACTCCTGTGTGACATGTGGCAAGCCACTTTGCCTTTGTTTTCTTCTTTTCCCTTTCTTTTGCTGTATAGCCTTCCCTGGAGAGTGAAGGAGGTACCTGTAACAGCTGAATGAATATCACAAACATCCTATTTTATCTGTGTGACCTTGTGCTGCCTGGCTACATACAATTAAGTTTTAAAAAGGCTGTTGGAAAGAAGCAATCAGGAAATGAGGAGATGTCAAAGGATCAGTCGTAGAGAATTCCATGTGTCATTTAGGAAAGAGTGGGGGAACTATTAACTGTGGACATGCCCACTTTCCTAGCTGCAGCCATGCTAGTATGTTGTTTTTAGTCAGACCTGACCTTAGGATCAAAGAAGCACCAATCCATCAAATGCCTGGCCCTGGACAGGAAGAGTATTGGAAGCAGCAGCAACTGGAGATGAGTGTCTGACAATGAAAGCAGCAACAGGTGCCTGTCATTCCTAGGCCAAGAACAAGAGGATGTAGGCTGAACAGAACTAACCCAAAGTTTGTAAGGCAAGAGTAAATTTAGGTAAGAGTCAGGCAGACAATATATATTTTTGTTACTTTAGCCCTTTGCTCTGCTTCTTGTGTACCTCTGTGTGAATAAATGGCACTTTGTTTTGAAGAAGATGTTTTAATCAACCAGTGGCCTCAGGAGCTAACAGGAGCCAAAAACTGCTGGGCCTGGGGTGGTGTTGTGAGGGGCAGTGGGCTGGGAATGTGAGGGGCAGTCTAAATGTGAGGGGCAGTGGGCTGGGAGCTATGCATCTTGGGATGCTGGAGTCCACAAAACGCTTGTATTGGCTCCATGGAGAAGTTTGACATTACCACAACAGGAGCTGCGTAACCCCAGCCAGAAATACTCCTTGTCCAAAAAGGTGTAAATTTGCAACACTCAGGGAGTGTCTACATAAGCCCTCCATGGTGCAGCTGTTACTACACCATCATTTTGTGCTTTTTTTAGGAAGTACTAAATGACAGTGCAGTAACAGCCATTACTGCACCATCCTGGTGGTGCACAGTAATTTTTAGCAGCTACAGCACAGTAATGACTTGCTATAGCAAGGTAGCTCATTGCTACAGGGACATAGTGTCAGCATCAGGGTTTGTGTCTGCCGATGCTACATCATTGTAGCGCATCGCTATGTTGCTGTAGTGTCACATGTAGATGCACCCTCAGTGTGCATTTAGCTTGTCTTCTCCTGCCTTTATGCTAGGGCGCTCCTGTCTTAAGCATGTTTAACATGTGAGAAGGGTAATGTCTAACAACACCCAAAGATCTTTGAACTTTAGTATTTAGGAGTGAAATGGGGTCCTCCAGATGACAGCATTAAAGCTTTGCTTTTTGAGTGGCTAGAGTTAGTGACTGCTTGGAGACTGCCTGTACTGGAGTCAGAGATGAGTTGAGCAGTACTGAGGACATGGTATTATCGGTTTCAGCATTGGCTGCACATGTGCTGTCAGGATTTGGGATACTGCAAATAGGTCACTCACCAGCTTTCTTAAGCCAGATTATTTTATGTGGGGCAACCTCGTCCACAATAAACAAAGCACAAACAAAACCAAAACTGGACTTGAGAGGGACGTCTCTCTCTGCACTACAGCCTTCTCTCTTCTCTCCCCTTGTTCTCTGCTCCTAGAGCTCTTAACCCTCTCCCTGACTCCACCTTCATTTACTAGTCATCAGTTGCAGCTGGCTCCCAGCCTTCCAGCCAGGTAGACTATTAACTCCTGTCTGCCTGCAGCTGGGTTTCAGCCCCCTGAAGGCTGAGTATTTCCTTACAGGCATATATATGGGTGGCTAGAGCCATGATACCATGTCTGAAGCCCATGACACCATGTCTTCACTGTGATGTTTTCTTGACAACTGTATTTACTTGAATCTAAGATGGCCCTGAATCAAAAATGACCTCCTAATAATTAGATTCTATATATGGAAAAATTATACATTTGTTATAATTTTCCATGTATAGATTCCAATTATTGAAGGGTAGCCTTTAATTCATCCCCCTCACCATTGCAGTGGGCAGGCCCACACCACCACTGGATTGGCAGGTGGTATGGGGAGGTCAAGCAGCTTGCCCCCCCCCAACCCCCTGCCTTGCGCCTGCCCCACTGCCACCTCTGCTCTCTTCCTGTCCCCCCACAGCTTTGTCCCCCCTTCCCCTTCACTTCTTCTTCCCCTCCTGCCTGTCTCCCCCAGTCCCTGCTCCCTGCCCCAGCTTCTGCTACCCACTACCCCTTCCTTAACTTGCTTCATGCCAGCAGGCTCCATCACCATTCTAGCCTAAAGCACGGAGCATGGCCTCAGCTCAGCCCCTGTAGTAGTTGTGTGGGCTGTGCACTGCTACTGCAGGGCCAAGCTGGGATTGTGCTCCATGGCCCAGGCTACAGCATGGATGGAGCCTGCCAGCTCAGAGCAAGGGGAAAGGGGAAAGGAAAGGGGCAAGTGGGGTAGCAGAGGCTGCATGGAGTGGGGAGAGAGGAGGAGAAGAAGCTGCAGGGGGGAGAAGGTAGCAGGCATATGTGGGGAAGGGATAGGCAGCAGATGCCACTGTGGCCCTCACCCTGGGTAAGGGCTGGAGCCTGAGCTACAGCAACCGCCTGCTTCCCCACCGCCCTCATACTTAATTCTAAAATGGGGGGCTCTCCCCCCATGTTAAATGGGGGCAAAAACCTTACGTTAGAATCCAGTAAATATGGTATTTCAGTTGAGCTGAATCATGCCCAATCATGCCTCCCATGCTATCATCATACCTCTGAAATGCAGCATAGATGTAACTTGTGAGTTTAGAAGGTATACACAGCCCAGTGTACACTGTTTTATTGCATCCTTGTACTGCCTGATTCTGATAGTGGTTCTGTTGCTGTATCTCTCTTCAAACTCTTGCTTTTCATAGCTAGAAGGAGCCTGGCTTGGATGAATGAGTTGCATCAAAAAAATATGGGGAATGGTACAAGCAACAAGAAGCCAACTCGTGTTCTGATTTTGCTGCAGGGCCACGGGCATGGCCTGTTATGCATGTAAGGCAGGGGTGGGGAAAATGTGGCCCGGGGGCTGGATGCGGCCCGTGGCCCATGGGGCCCCTAAAAAATTTAGAAAATTAATATTTATCTGCCCTGATCTGCCTGTCGTGCAACCCTCGATGGCTTGCCAAAACTCAGTAAGCAGCCCTCTGCTCAAAATAATTGCCCACCCCTGATGTAAGGGGAGAGTCTAGTTATAAACATAAAAGTTTACCTTCCTTTGGACAACTGTAGCTTTCCTTAGTCATGTTGGGAACTATATGAAATCAGAAAGATGTACACACATACAGATATCTCACACATCCTAGACTTGGTGCATTCAGTCTTTGCTCCCTGCTGTGAGCTCAGCTTGCAGTTTAATGAATTCCTGAATTTATTGTGGTTGTTTTGACATCATGACACAGCAGCACAATGTGCTTAGTGTTGCACCATTCTTATGAAAACATATTAGCATGTGACGATATTACATCACGGGAGGGAGTTGAGAAGCTATCACACACCCACTCCGCCTTGCTATGTAAAGAGGCCACAACATGATTATTGAAATGAATTGTGTGTATTGTGAGGCCACAACATGATTATCAAAATGAATTTGAACGAGTGGCAGCTCTAAACAGACAGCTTTCTAAGTCAGCAGGTAGACAGATGTTAGTTATTTCATTGAATGCACTGCTGGAAGGCTCTCCTGTGAGAAATGAGTGCCAAAATGTAATTAGGACTTGCAAATGATTTTGATCTTTACAAATCTGGTTCTATTCCCGCTTGAAATGAAAATTAAAAATTGCAAAATCCTTCATAAAAGGGAATGGAGCTGCGGCTCCGGGCAGTCTGCTTGGTAGATTGCCCTAGAGTTGTGGCCTCTGGAAGCCCAAAGGTCACCAGTTCTGGGGCATTTAGCCTGGCAGGCTGCTCCAGAGCTTTGGAGTCTGGGCAATCTGGGAGCTCACAGTGCCAAGAAGCCATAAGCATGGGAACTTGGGAGCCAGTGCTTCTAGGCTCTCAGCTCCCTGTCATCCCACCAGCCAGACTCCCAAGGAGTCTGGTGGATGAGCGGGTAGGAAATGAGGCAGGTTTGGAAGCCTGCCTGGGTTCCATCGCAACTTGGCTAAAATCAAGGCATCTCTGCAAAACATTCTGATTTCGTGGCATTCTTTGACAGGAAAATGTTCGGTCAAGAATTTTATTCCAGCTCCAGCGCATGTAGTGATGAGGGTGAGAAAGAACCTATAGAAAGCAGAATGATTGGTGCAGACAGTTCCTAATGCCCTTATATCTCCTGCCACTTCTAAACTGCTTTACATCTGCAGGACTTCAGAAAGTGGGAGGGCAGTGCCATTATCTCTGTTTTATAGGTGAGGAAACAGAGGCAGAACTAAAAATAACTTGTTGAAAGTCACCCAACCACAGAGCCAGGAAAAAGACCCAGGTCTCCTTAATCCCAGTCCACTGCCCTTTCCGCTAGCCTGTACTGCTCAGTTTAGGGGTATGAACCAATATGCCTTTGCACTGAGAGAAGTAGTCTTTCTTCATGAGGGATCTGATATGCTCTCAAATGGCCACAGAAGACTCTGCTTCTACTGAACCTGATGGCAGTTCTGCTTCTAATAAGTTAATCTGATGGGTTTTGTCATGAGCAAAATAAGAAATCACGTTTTTAATAATGGAAAAGGATCCTGCATCTTGTTAACATCTGGAGTTCAGTCATTTCTGTGCTAAAAACTGTGGAATGCTTCAGCAGAATATAAATCTTGCCACTTGCTAAACATGGGATCCAGATGCAGAGGGAGAATTAACGTTCACTTGTAGCACATCTGGGTGTCGGCAGCTTTGAGTGAAGCCTGATAGAAAGAGTGCAGAACTAATGAGGCTTACACCTCCCCTCAAGCCCTGGTCCTAGAGTCAAGCCGAAAAGCCAGTGGTCACACCCCAGAGATTAGCAATAAACATCCATAATCAGTTTTGGCATTGTGTTAAGTGTAAGGTGTTTTGAATTTTCCACAGAAGCCTTGTAACACCGTACTTCCTACTCACTGTCTGTCTGTCTAGCTGTTCTTGATATCTCTTTAAGGTCTTTCAGCATCTTTAAATTTTGCATTAAGTACGGTCCCTGATCAAATGCTCTGTGATGAAATGGCCAGAATCATACAATCTTTTTGGATTAAAAACATCTCGGAAACGGGTTCTGTGTTTACGCCTCGTAACAGTTGTTCCAAGGGCGTAAACTGAAAGCAAACTGTGTAGTCAAAATAAGCTAATGTGCCAAATATTCTCCCATCAAACACTGAAAAAGAAATCATCTGATGCGTGCAAAGCAAAAATCCCCAACAGTGTGAACAGACCACAGGGCTGTTTGAAGGCCGGTTATCTGTCCTAAATTGTGCCTAACTGACACAAAACGTAAGAGAGGCAATGTGGTGTACTGGGTAGGACAGAAGCCTAAGACTGAGGTTTAAGTCCTCTTTCTGTTGCTGAGCTTGTTTGGGGCCTTAAGCAAATCATTTTTCTGCTGATTCTCTGTTTTGTCTCAAATATAAGTTCTTTAGGCTATACACCATGTCTCACTTGGTGTGTATATGGCACCTAGCACAGTGGGTCCTCTAAGTGAGACCATAATAATAAAACAGGCGAAAGTAGTTTCTTTCCACCTTTTAATTCTAATTTTGTCATCAGGTTAGTAGCACTGGGGGTAGGAGAGGAACAACACACTGCATGGAGGGTGAAGACAATGAGTATCAGTAGGCAATTTCCTTACTCACTGCCCTGCCAAACTACCTCAACCTGATGTTGGGGGTCTCACTGCTAGGGGAAAGGGGAAATCATCTCCCATGGCTCATCCAGTCCTTGGCTTCCATGCTGAGATTGTCAAAGAAGGTACCAACTGTGAGGTGAACATAAAATAGACAGACCCTGAACTAGAAAGCTGCGCCCAAAAGTTATAGAGCTTAAATCCCTGTGTACCATACTGCTCCCTTTACAGCATTTCCACAATTGATAACAGTCCACAGAGATTCCCAGCCTTTGACTGGTTACAATTAGTGTAGGATTCCATTGGTGTCTATTATAAATGTACTTTACTCCTTCCACTGCACATTGTATTTCTCATTTACTTTGTCCCACTGAAATTTTTCAGTCTATTTTTAGTCCAAATAGTTTCATGTCATCTGCAAAATTTACCACCTCATTTTTCATTCTCCTTTCCAGATTATGAAGAAATATATTAAACAGGAGTTCTAGTACCAAACTTGTGGACGTTCAGCTGTTAACTTGATGTTAAGTCTTATAATTTATCTTTGTTCTTAGCCATTTTCTAATCTATACCTGTTCTCTCCCTCTCCTATGATGGGTACTAATTCCCTCAATAACCTTTTGTGAAGAAGTTTTTCCAAGGATTTTAGAAAATTGAAACGAATTGTCACTCCATGATAAATGCTAATAACAACCACAACAAAATTCTATATATATATTCATAAATACTTGTAATTAAAAAACTGAAAATCAATTTGGGGGGCTTAAAAGCAATTTTTTTCAGTTTAAGAACAAAATTATTGTTTTTAGGTTTTGGCAAAAGACAAACAATCTTAGTGGAAATTTTTTTTCTTGTAAAAATATCTGTTTAAAGAAAAATAGATATCTATTAAAATATTTTAGATTAGGAACAGGGGAGAATCCACGGGAGTGTACTTGCCTGCCCCCCTTCTTCATTCCTTCTCTGCCCAAAGTTTAAAACCAACTGTCTGGCAATAGCAGCAGCATTTCTAGTCAGGCAGTGCAGAGGGAATCAATTGACTTTGTGGCTCATTATCACTTACCTGATCCCTTCTAAACTCCTCATGCCACAGGTATTAATGACCCTCTATTCTTTTTAATGGTCTTGGTGTTCCACCAGTCCAACTAATCTTTGTTCTGCAATTCTGCTGTCTTTTAGTTGCTTCTGGTAATGAAGCTCCTATTTCAATCCTGAAGATTATTTTTAACTCATTCCAGTGCAATTATCTTTTTTGCTTCAATCTTAAACTGAATATTACAGCCCTTGGTTCTTAGCATATTAGTAAAGCTTCTAGTTTATTTGTAATTGGAGAAAAATGTGTGTTGTCTTCTATGGGATGATGCATCTCACCATCTGCACCCCCCTTTTCAAAATTCTAGATCCGCCTATGATGAGGGGTGTTGAAATCACCCAGCCCTGTGGACCGGATGAGTGTCACTGGGTTATCTGCAGGATGAATCTGACATTCTGTGCAGCAGCCATGGTGGGAAGGCCAGCTGTGCGCTGCAGGCAGCACATGTTGGCACCTGGGGCTGGACCCAGAGCTGCAGGCAGCCCATGCCCCAGACTTCTTATGCTGTATTCAGTGCTGGTTTCAGCTCTGTTCCATGTGTTGTGGGCAGCACACACTTCATGTCAGACAGAGCATGCTGCATACAGTACCCAGTAGGGCCGTGGGAAGCACCATTGTTTCATTTTGATGTCTGTTTTGCCTTTTCAAAGGGACAGTGTTTCATTTTATCATTTCATTTTGTTAGGAAGCACTGTCTTGTTTCATTTCATTGAAACTGTTTCGCTGTTTTGACGTGTTCTGATGTTTCGCCCACAGGCTATATGGGGGAATCATGAAAATGCCTAAAACTTTGTCATTTCTTGCCTGATTTGGATGAAAATTGCAGGGATGGTAGCCCCTTCTCAGGGCATGAAAGCTGCCCATGTTTCAAGGAGATAGGTGCAGAGGTTTCTGGGAAGCTGCACCTCAAACAGTTCAAAACATAACTCCTGACATTTGCCAGCAGTGGCAGCTTCCTCTCATCCAGGATGCAGATCCTGGGGCCCATACTCCTGGGAGGGCTGCAGGGCTGTGCTGGACTCCTCCTGGGGGTGTGGGCCCCTAGATCTGCATGCCGGGTGACAGGAAGTTGCCGCTGCCACCTGGGACCGGAGAAGGTTGTGCACTGGATGAGAGGAGAAGGATGCTGCTGCTGGCAGTGGCAGTCTCCTTTCATCCAGTGTGCGGATCCGGGGGCTCACACCACCAGGAGGAGTCCTGCACAGCCTGGCAGCTCTCCCAGGGGCATGAGCTCCTGGATCTGTGTGCCAGATAAGAGGAGGCTGACACTCATCTGGACACTCATCTGTAGCAATCTTCTCCAGTGCTGGTCCCAGCCCGTGCCCAGAGCTGGTCCCAGGTGGCAGAGGCAGCCTCCTCTCGTCTAGGGTGCAAATCCAGGGGCTTGCACCCCCAGGAGGGCTGCTGGGCTGTGCCAAACTCGTCCCGGGAGTGCGAGCCCCTGGATCTGCTTGCCGGATGAGAGGAGGCTGCTCCTGCCACCTGGGACTGTCGCTGGGCACAGCCTGTGCCCAGTGCCAGTAAAGATTGCTGCTGCCACCAGTCCCAGGCAGCAGCAGCAGCCTCCTCTCATCCGGTGCGCAGATCCAGGGGCTTGCACCCCCGGGAGGAGTCTGGCATAGCCCTGCAGCTCTCCCAGGGGTGTGGGCCTCCGGATCTGCATGCCGGATGAAAGGAGGCTGCCGCTGCTGCCTGAGACCAGCACTGAAGCCATGTAAGCCCAGCTTCAAAACTCAAAACTTTTGAAAAGTTTCTGGTGCTTTTGTTTGTTTCAAAGCTGTTTCAAAGCCTTTTGTTTCATTTAGATTTCACTGTTTCAAGCTCGAAACATGTCAAAACAGCTTCAAATCAAAACACCTGGTGAAATTTCGCACAGCCCTAGTGCCCAGGACTGGACCCAGTGATGCACAGGAGACCTGGGGCACAGGCTGTACTCGGCCCCCTGGACTGACCCCCTGTAGTTCCTGTAGTACTGAGTCCAGCCTGTGTGTTGTGAACAGCGCACACCCCATGCCAATCTCCTGTGCTTTGTGCAAGGTTTACAGTCAGTCCAGCCTTGCAGCATGTGCCAACTCTGGGGCTCACTGTGCATGAGGTATGTGCTGCCTGTGGCATATGGGCTGGACCTGGCACTGTATGAGGCAGAGGGGGTCCAGCCCACCTATTCCATATGCACGTGTACAGCATGAGGGGTACGGTGGGGGGCCAGTGCAAGAGTTGGTCCAGTGACTCATGGGCTGGATAAGAAGGTTGTATGGGTTGGATCCAGCCTGTGGGCTGTATGTCTGACACCTCTGTTTTAAATGGAAAACTTTCAACCAGTTTGCCTCATGGCTTTAATATAAAGAGCTCACTTGAAACCTGGGTGTATAACGATGGAAAATTAATAGTACAAGCCTCAGGGAGGTCTAGAGTGTTACATGTGGCTTTGCCAACATTGTAGGTTTATTGCCATAATTTTCATCCCCTCATGTGTATTTGGTGATTATGTATCTCAGACATTTTATCAAAGGTTGGCAGGAGGATTTAAAAGGAGAAGAATAGGAAAAAAAAGCTGTAAAAGTCTAGGGTGATTTTTATTGGATTTGGTTCTTTCCCTATGTTGTGAGGTTTTTTGAACAGTAGGAATTTAGGGGCAAATCTGCAACTCTTGTTTTTCCATGTTGCTGCCATCATGTCAGTGGAGCTGCACTGATTTACATCATTTTGAGGACCAGACCCAAAAATTCTTCAAAGCATCTGTTCCAGGAGTCTAGAGCTGAGTCCACAACTATTTCATTAATAAAATGACAGCCTGAGGCATTTGATCCTTAGATGAACTGAATGTTTGTTTCCACTAGCAAATCTAATAAGTAGAGACCATCAAAAGGCCAGGGAACTGAGTTTAACCATTCTGTGTTTAGGACTTAAATACATACAGACCCATGGCACTGACATGAGTTGAGTTAGGCAAGTGCTTCTGTTCCTATGGTAGAAGCCAGAAACTGAGAAGGAATTGGGTTGATGAAACTGGATATTATCGCTTTCATCTGGAAAGCTCTTGAATGTGTACTTAATTCCATCCTCTTCACAAAATTACTTAAGGACATTTTAAGGGTATTTTAGGAAAGTAAAGATGCCAGTAAGTGCCTATGCCCCATTCCTCAAAAGGTCCGTCACTTGCCTGGAAAGCAATATGAGCTGTCTAATTCCTTTGAGCATCTGGGTTCTACTGGATTGTAGTGCCTAGCATCTAGCTTTTAAACACTGGGGTCAGATCTTATCCCAACTATTAGACAAATAAATAGCACTTAAGGGTATCGTTACACATGCTCCAGGGAGTGGGGATGCTTTAATTAGAGCGGCTCCAAAAGCCACTCTAATTAAAGTGCCCACAGTGTCTCATGTATTCAGCGCCCCGCACTTTAACATGGCGGCACTTCAAAATGCCACATTTCAAAATGGCTCATTCAATGAGCTTTAGTTAAAGCCTCCCCACTCCCCAGCCCCTGTTTCCCAGCTGCCATTTTGAAGAAAAGGGATGCTGAATATATGAGATGCAGAAGCTGCTGAAACGTGCTAATTAGCACTTTCTAGTAGACTCAATTAATCGAGTATGCTCTTAAATGCTGTAATCACAGTGTGTTGGAGCAATGTTCCCTCATGTCTACAGGCACCCTAAGTATCTAGGGATAATCCTATTTCAACCTATTTGAATCTCTGAAAAGCTGTTGACTTATCTACTTCTGCAATGCACCTTTATCTTAGCTTCAAGACTAAGTCACAGAGGACTCATCTACATGAGACATTTACTGCGGAGCTGTCTAATTAGCAGGGATCCTGGTTGCGATGGAGTGGAGGAAGGACCAGAAGAATCATACCTGAAGAGCCAGCAGGGAGCAGTGAAACAGCAGTGAGAAATGGTGCTGAGTAAGAAGACAAATGCTGGGGCAGCCCCAATGCTGGTGTGATTGTGCTTCATAAGCGTGTGCCACTGTTGCTTGCTAAGGAGAAACCCCATGCCTGGGTTAAAAGCAGCCCGATCTGAGGAGACAGACAGACCGGAAGTGAGGTCTGGAAGCCCCGGGAGGGGTGAATGGCAGAGAGCAGCCTGTCAGCAGCAAGCCCACTGAGATGGCTTGGAGCCAAATGACTTACTGGCACGATTGTCCTGTCAGTCAGGAGTAGATGATTGGGACCTGAGCAGGGATGTTGAACCTGAAAGAGAAGACAGAGACAGTAACAGAGAGGAGTTGTGAGTACAGTGGGGCAAGAATAGCTCACAGTGGACCAATCTGACCTCAGATCCTAAGGTCAGAAGGGTCTCATAGGACAAGGACCATGTGGTCCAACTCTGGGCCGAAAGACTGTAAGAGTGGACTAAGATCTAGAGTAATCTTTAAGTTGTGTATGGTTTTGTTTTATGAATTATCTACCTCAGAAGGCACCACAAGAAAGTATAGTTTTTGTATCCTTGACCATCTATTTAAGACCTCAGAGGATGGCATAAGGTGGGGTGTAGAGGAGGTGGAGCCCCAGAAGACAGTGGAAGGGCTGGATTAAGGACAACACGCATGAGGATTAAGAGCTTCCTCCCAGTTTATATTGAAGAACAAATCGTGGCACGTGAAAGTGGTTGGCCTTACTTCAGTTCTAGTTATACAAGGCTAAAAGCAAGCTGTTCGCTCATAGGGGAGCTGAGGCTGAAAGAGATCCATTGGAAAGTTGAAGTGCGCCCCATGAGATAGGCATAGGCACTTCCACATTGGTTTTCTCTGATTTAAAAAAATACTCAATTTTTGGTTAAAAGAAGTAACCTCGAATCCACATTTTTCCCATGATTTAAATGAAAAACCATTAATTAACACACACACACACACACACACACACATATAAATGGTGTTTCATTTAAATCATGGGAAAAATGTGGATTTGGGGTTACTTTTTTTAACCAAAAAATAGGGATTTTTTTTTTAATTAGAGAAAACCAGCTTCCCTGCTAATTAGCCCTGCAGTAAAGTCTCAGCATCTAAATGTGTGGCCCTATTAGGCCCTAGGAAATTAATTAACTCTATCACTGGTTAGTACTTACAAATGTGGTGGGCATGCTGGTGCCTGGCTTGCCAGCTCAAAAGGGCATCGAGTCATTGGTGGGACTTTTCCACCAATCAGGAGGTGATGGAGGAGAGGCTGCCCTGCCCCTGCCTGGGGCGAGGTGAAGATCCTGGACCTGGGTGAGGACTGTACTGCCCTTCACCCTGATTGGTCCTTTTGCAATCTGGGGTTGGAGCTTCTGGAGGCTATAAAAGAACTGCGTGCCTGGCAAATGGACACAACTGTGAGGGACAGAGAAGAAGGAAGATGGGCTAAAGAACAGCTGGGGACAGCTGCCCAACGGAATGAATGCAGCAGCCCCAGAAGAGCCTGAAGACCCCCTTTGTTGGATGAGCGGCGGGTGGTCATGTCCCCAGCCCTGCCACTGAAGAGGGAGAAGTTGGTGCCTGAGTGGTGCACGGAGGTAAACCCTGGGAGCTGTATGAGGCAGCTTGGGTCTGCACCTCTGGCATGTGGCCAGAGGTGCTGTGCATGGGTGGTGCATGAGCTGAGGCCCTGGAGCCCTATGAGGGGGCTCGGGTCTCCAGCCTTGGCATGAGGTTAGGGTGGAGCAGTTGCCTGGAAGTTGTATGGGGAAGCTTAGGTCCTCATTCCCTGGCAAGCAGCCAGGTCCTTGGTGCATGGATGGTGCACAGCATGGTCCATGCGGAACCAGGACCCTGGAGTTATATGAGGTGACTCGGGGCTCCCCACCCCTGGCACGGGGCCAGGAGCCACGTGGGGGCTGGGGCCTGCAACCCCCCTGGCAATCAAGGCTGGAGCCTTGCACAGGGGACCTTGGTCGAAAGCAAGACCCCTGCAACCCTGCAAGGCTGCTTGGGATCCCAACCCTGGGCAGAAGAATAAAGCCCTTGGTGCATACTTTGGTGCACAGGGCCACCAGTGGCCGGCAGGCCCAGTCAGGGCCAGAGATCCAGGAGGCCCCTGAGATGAGGAATAACTCACCAGAGGAGACTAGGACCCTCTAGCAAGGACCCAGAGTCATGAGTTACCAGGGAAATGACTCTCATGGGGGAGGGGGAATTTACCCAGATCAGTGAATCTGACCCTTGCAGGGGAAGCCCAAAGGGACAGGGCTCCCTGAGTTTGGAGTTTCAGGTTAGTAAAACATATTTTGGCTGGGCTGGAGGGGAAAGCCTAAAGGGCACCTAGGGAGCTTCTCCTTCCCCCCCCTCACAGCCATGGGAACCCAGCCAAGGCCCCAGGGAAGCCTGAGCCTTGGTGTCCTTAAAGAGTTAACTTATGTTTAAGGGGTTTTGCACCTTATATTTTGTATATTTGTAGTTAAGTAGCTGTAATGTGATTGAGTTTAAGATTGTGTCATTTATATTGAAATAGTTTAATCTTGTAGGGCTGAGTATTTGTTTAAAATGAAATATAGGAATGTATATGTTAGTAGATGTGTATTCAATGTTTATGTAAATTTAGATTTGAATGGAGTTCAATATTGTACACTATATTTTGTGTATCTTTATATTAGTAAATTTATAATATGATAGAAGTTAGAGTGTGATTTTTAGTGAGGCCCAGCTGGGATCCTCCACTGTAGTATTTATTTTTGATTCACCTGTTTTTCTTTGTGATGTATGTATGTATGTATATGTATAAGGGCTGTGTCAAATGTCGCTGGCTGTTTCAATTTGACACGGTTTTTACTCATTTTGAGCTCAAAACAGCAAAATTGAATTGAAACAAAGGGCTTTGAAACAGCCTCAAAACAAAATGAGGCTAGTTGAAACATTTCAAGTTTCAAAGCAGCCAGCAGCCAGGTGGTAGGAGACAGGGGAGAACCAGGGCTGTGCTTCCAGCAGTTCTGCAGCCCCATGTGGCTCAGCTGGGAGTGCAGCCCTGGCTCTCCCCGCCTCTGACAGCTGAGCGGATAGTAGCAGATCACAGCACAGGGGAAAGGAACTCAGCTCAGCGCTGGGGATGGGAACTCAGCTCAGCTGGGCTGAGTTCCTCTCCCCAGCCTGATTGTAATGCTATATTTTCCCCAGCTTCCTGGTCCCAGGAGGAAGCACCCACTTCCCTCCCTCATGTGGCAGGCAGATTGGGGCTGCGACCCCAGGAGGACTGGCATAGCCCCCACAGCCCTCCTGGGGTTGTGGGTCCCCATCTGCCTGCCAGATGAGAGAGACTGTTTTGAGAGTCCCCATTATAGCATATGGGTAAAATGTCAAAACAGCATCAAAACAACGAAACAAGATGGAACAGCAGTTTCAAATAGAAATGAAATTCAGAACGAAACGCTGTTCTGTCGAAACCTTTGTGGCGGCCAGAACCAAAGAAATTAATAAGCAATAAATATGTGCTTCTTGGAGGCATTTGGAATTTTTGTCTAATATAAAGCTTGTATTTTTGTAACCTGCAAATGTAACTTGTAACTGTTTGTGGAACTGACTAGGCCTCAAAGACAAAGTTATAGCTGTGAAATTAGCTGACCCAATGATTCTTTCTTGCTCAGAATTTAGCCTTGATGATGTAAAAACTGGATTCAACTACCTGGCCTACCCAGCACATTGCAGGAAAGCACATCTCAAAAAAGCATAGTCAGAGAGTTCTAAAGGGGTTGGATTTAGGCGGAGTAATGTTAATTTAAAACCTGAAGATGCTGTGTTGCAATTTGCTTATTGGATAAACCCAAGTCTGGGTCCTTTTATAATAATTTTTTAACACCTTTTAATTCCATACAGTAATAGCTATAGAACAACACTGTGAGTGGCTCTGAAGCCAGCAGATTAGCGTAAGACTAGGTATAAAAAGCACATGCATCAAGTGACCAGTAGGAAGGAAGGAACAGGATGGTAATTGCTGTTCCAAGCCTGGACTCTGGACTCCCAGTGTGAATGAGGATTGGATCCTGATTAAGGCACCTTCCCCGGTAATCCGTCAGACAGCGTTGATCGGGGATGCCTGACTTTGCTGGAATCACCTGGAGCGCACCTGACATTGAGGGACTGCCGATAAGTTGCCAACCCATGTCTGTCTATTTGTTGTTTTCAACAGCCAGTGGCTGATACCCATGCAGTGCTCAGCTGTCCTGCGACAGATTGGTCTATCTATCTGTTGTTATTATCTGTTGTTATTATTTACTATTAGCTCTTTAATACTGCATTATCTGCTTATCGCATTTATCTTTCTGTTAACTGTTGTGTGTGTGTGTATTATAATAAACTTGCCATTGCTTTACTCCCAACTCTGCCTCCTCAATCCCAAACCAAATAGCCTAGTGGCTAAATTGATATACTCACAGTGCCCAGCTGGCCTGTGACAAACCTTGAAACTCAAGTTGAAATGGAATGGTGCTGTTTCGCAAAGCCCTAATATATCTATATCTATATTTTTATCTATATCTATCTATAGATATATCTATATCTATATATATCTCTGTCTCTATATATAGATATAGATCTAGATCTATATATCTATAGATATAGATATATATAAAGAATAGGGTAATAGTCTTATAGAATATGTAAATATTTATGTTTGTGTTTATATGCATATTTATTTTTTAATGTTTTGTAAATATTAATAAACTTGTATATAGGTAAGTTATATAGTGTCCTGGTTTGGCTCTCTGTAGGGGAAGAAGGGAAACTGTGTACAGCCAGCAGTTTTCCCCCACAGCACACCTGCCTTGATAACATTTCTCTTCAGCTGGAGAAGGGAGTACACAATCAGGTATGCTCCAATTACATAAATATAAGTGCCATCCTATGGTTGAGTTCTTTAGTGAGCAGCACCGCATGTGTAGACACTGATGTGGCTTGCTGCAGCACAAGGGTGCTTCAGTGTAGGGGCTGCCTGCCAGCTAGCCCCACGCATTGGAGCACCCTCATTCTCCAGCCAGCCCCTCCCTCCACATCATGTTGAGCCACAGTGAGCAGCTCCAGACTGGCAGGCTGACCACCCAGGCCCCCTGCCAGCTGGGGCTACTCTGACTCGGCTGAGTCAGAGTACGCACATTCAAATGTGATACCCAGGAGCAATAAACTCTGGCACGATATGTGCCAGAATTTATTGCTCCATGTTAATAACATGTGTAGATGTACCCAAAAACCGGCCAAGAAGACCTATATCATTTTTGCTTTAGTGGTGTTGCAGGGACTTGAGCAGAGTGAAATAGGATTATTCTTAAAAACCTAAATACCACTTACACTTAGGACAGAATCCTATTTCACCTTATATGACCACATGGCAGTTACCAAGGCCACATAACTGCCATTAGGGCACTCATGTAAGTGTTCACATGACTACTGAGCATGCACAGTAACTTGTGCTCTGTCTGGATAGATACATGGCTCCATTCATGCAGAGCTGGACATAAATCCCAAAATTCTGACCTTGAAAAAATGAGGAAGTAGACCCTCTCATGTTTTAGTTCAATAACCACCTGTGGCCTGGTGGTTAAACTACTGTATAAGAGGTTATAGAGATGTAGGTTTCCAGAGGTTCTGTGGGAACCTACATCTCTGTAACCCCTTAGCATAGTACTTTAACCACCAGGCCACAGGTTAAGGATTATCCAGTCCAAGCCCCTCTGCAGTCCTCCTCTTGAAGAGCTACTGCACCTCACATTTAATATTCACTGGATCAAATGGATGTAGAGCAGCAGGGAAGCATCTGCCCCTCTGGGTATATCTACATGTTCATTAATGTGCTGTAATTACAGTGCATTAAAAGTAGTACCTGTAATAACAGGTACTAACTTAGTGCACTGTAATTGGTGCTACTGTACATTAGCACAAATGAACTTTTTATCTACTGTGCATTAGCCACGTTAATGTGCAGTAGAATTAGTCCAATGTGCATTAAGTGTCTTGTGTAGACGCTCCCACTGAGAGCAAAAGTTCAATGCTAGAACCCAGAGGATACCTGTAGGCTAAAACCCTTTCTAGGTAAGGGAGGTCTAGAACCCAAGTCTCCTGATTCCTTGGTGAGTGCCATCAGCTATTGGGCTAAAACATGAAAGAACCCTTCTCCTCCACTTCTTTGATCGTCTACCACCTATGAGGCATGCAGTTTTGCCAGATACAATTTTATCACTTACGCTTGCCCAAGACAGGTGCACACATGCAGAGACATGACCTGTTCAGCCAGCGTGCTGCCTACTCCACAGGCTCAGTAACCATATGGACATTTATGGCTCCATGTTACACATGAAGCAGCATTGCAAACTGTGCATAAGTGGCAAGCTGCCAGTTACATGGCTAAGTGAATGCCATTTGGACACATGAAGTGAAATAGGATTCTGCCCTTCTTCAATGAGATTTAAACACATGCTTGCGTGTTTTCCTGAGTAGAGATCCTTCCATGAATTGGGGTTAGAACAATTTTTGTTTTATGGCTTTGGCACAGAACAAATCATTCTGACAACATGCAAAACCGCAGTTTAACTAACCACCTTGTTTATGGAGAAATATATAGTCAAAACATACGAAACTCATTTTTCATTTTTATCTATTTGGCTGAAAAAGCAAATCAGATGACTCATTAGGGTTGATTTGAATTAAGTTTTGAACATAAATAGATCTTAATCAACCAACTGTTTTTGAATTGATGGTCTATGGGTCAGATCCTCTCATAATATAAAGCAGTATGGCTTCAGTGAAGGCAGTGGAGCTTTGCTGATTTACCCTGGCTGAGGATATTGCCTATTTTTTAGTTATAATTATTTTCTTGTCATCCTCAATAAAATTTTTAGTGAATTTAAGAAACCACATGAGCTAACATTACCTGTAAATTATTTACAGGGCAGGCCGGAGACTAAAGATATTCCTCATTCCAAAGAGAGTCAGTTTGAATCACATTGAAGTTGCACTTTTATTAAAACTTCTTTGGGTCACAGTATATTTTTCCTCTCCATGTAAAACACATTTTCCCTACTTTATTGTCCTGATATTTAAGGAGAGTATTTAAATAATCTGCATGTAGAAGACACAGGCTAGATTGCCACGTCTATCTTTTGCAATGGTTTGAGTGGAAGAGCTTAGAATGAACCAATGACTGCACTTTGGATCCTGTTGCCTAAAATACAACATGTGAATCCTTTTGCTTTATGGAATATTAATTAACGTGTTGAGAATTCTGGTGACTCAGTGTAGTCTAACTCCCTTGGCTAATGTAACACCTGCACATTTTGGCAGGTGTTACCCAAATACTTTCCTCATGTTCCACCTTGACTTTTTAGATGAAGAACTGAGAAAGAGATGTTGAGTTTTTATTTCAAAGGGTTTTATAATATTGCCATTATACTAGGCTTTGGGTTTGGTATGCAATGCCAACCACAGGTTTTTTGTAATATAAACCCATTTACGTAACTTCCTCTAGTAATGAATGTTAAAGGCTAGCATGGGGCTAGGATGGCACATGTGCAAACGTGCATAGTTGACAGCCTGGAGGCCACAAGTTTGAGGCCATAGCAGAAGCACTCATGGTATTGTCTCATCAGATTCCAACAAGCCTGTGACTTCTGTTAAATACCTTATTGCAACAAGGACATGAGGGAAATGTAGCATAATTACACTTAAGTCAGGAAAACAGAAGTGAAGTGTTTTTAATAAAAGTTCAGCTTATGCTGGGTGAAATTGCCATTTTAGCATCATGCGCCTGACAGGGATGTGAGAGCAGGTTCTACAAGATGTGAGACACAAGTCAGATGAACTGCTTTTTCCATATGCAAAGAACAAAGCTTTGAGGCTGGTCAAAAAAATCCACTGACACTTCATTTTTCCACAAAATGTTTTTACTAAACAAATATTTTTATGGACAGTTTCTGTTTTCAAAATGTTCAAGTTTCAAAACTAAAAAATGTCAACTGAAAATTTTTTTTTAGATTTTACTGAAAACCAGATCCAGATCTCAGCAATCTTTGGCCAATTTTTTTTCCAGCCAAAAATAATTTGTCATCCATTTTTAGTTGAATATTTTTGGTTTGCAGGGTTTTCTTTTTTATATATATGTTTTTGAAATTGCTGCTGAAAACTTCAAAAAAAAAATTTCCAAAGGAGAAAGAACTGTTTTCTGACCAGTTCTACAAAACGTACATGTCATTTCATCCTAGATGGCTTTTATTCCACATGAACTCAATAAAAGAAGAAATATAAATCACCATGAAAGAACCACAGAACGCAAGGCTATTGTAGTGATCGGGAGGACTGCCCTTCAGCAGAAATACCTCCGTCTTCCTAGGAGTTAAGCCTGGACCCAGGTCTCTTCCCATGTAAAGGTGCATAACGCAGAAACCCCAGTAAAGTCTCCCCACTACATTTTCCAGATATACATTTTCTTTGTGCTATCATGGCTAGGGGAGAAGATTCTGGAAGAAATGGCCAGTTGGAAACAATTGTAAGGGCATGTTGAAAAAATTAGGTGGACAAGTAGCTATCTGTCCATTTCTCAAAGTTGATAAAGCACACTTGTGGGTAGGCAACACATATCAATTGTGAACCACCATTTATGTGCCCATCAATTCATGACTTTAATTAAGTCACTACTATTTAGGCTTAGCCCTTTCTTTCCAACTAGGGTCTGTCAATAAGGAATGATTCAACACACTTTCTCTGGCCCCATGAAAGAGATACAGATAGGTTACTCCACAGTTCATCATAACCTTCCCAGCCCCCTGTTTGAGGATCTATTGAAACTGCTCACTAGGGAAGAATGCCAGTGGCGAAAGAAATAACAGAAAATCCTTTCTTGATTGGAAACAATGATTTTGTTTGTTTTTTCAGTTGTCTATTTTAGGTCTTGTACAATTAAAGTTACTAACTCAATGCAGTGGTTTCCAGATTCCCACAGGCTGTTATAATAGGAGAGGGAAATACATCTCAGGTCAGTGATAGCCTTCAATTAATACATTAAGGCTTGTAATTAAAATAAAGTACTAGCAGCTTTATGAGATACATCTGGCAAGGATGCTGGACTATCTGGAAACAGATAGATTCCTCCCGAATGTCTTTTCCAAGTATGCCTTGTTTCTCACATACCACTCTGGAGTAATTGTTCAGGAATGGTTTCCTATTCAGTTCTTATCTCCAGATCTGGAACGCAAGAATGGATCTTTGCTGAACGCAAGGCCTATCTTTAGGATTATTCATTTTACGTATCAGATCTATTTAATATTTTTATTATAGTAGCTCCCAGAAGTCCCAACGAAGCTCAGAAACCTGATTGTGTTAAGTCCTGTACACACAGCTGTATAAAGCTATGCTACAAAACAAAGGAAAAACTTATCGTAATGCACTTTTATCTAGCTAGGGTATCAGCTACCATGAAGATATGGTGACTAAAAGTCTTAATGCAAATGTTCCTCTATCTGGTTACTAGTGAATGCAGACACCTATGTCCCTGCATCTTCAGTGCTGTTGTAACCCATACCAGCTAGATTCAGCTAACAAAGAGGTACTAACATATGCTACAATTGCCCCTCGGTTTTGCTGTGTCGGCGCAGCCACAGTACCCCACACAAAGATAGAGCCTTATTCTGTGAAGTGCATTTTTTCCTGCAGAAATTTAAGTTATTGCTCCTTTTCTTTTATCACCCGTACAAATGAGATGCAGAGAGATTAAGTGACGCAGCTAAATTACACAAGAAAACTACAGGAGAGTCATCCACCTCACCAGAGGTATGGTCCACAAGTTCAGCCACAGGTTTAGCCCTTCTCTTTAGCATTGAACATAGCAGGTAAATTGCTGCTGGAATGACATTAAGTTTGGGGATAGGAAGCGGTGTGCATAGCTCTACCTCAGAGCCATACAGAGGTATCACACTAGCCAAAAAAACAAAACCAAAAGCTGGTAAGTGTTCTGCAGCAGTGTTAGATCTTATCAGCTCTTTATCTCTATTCAGACTTGATCCTTGTAGAAAACAGAGCCACGTGGCAGTAATTGTGTTAGGAAAACAAACTAATCTTTGAAGAGAGAGAGCAGCTGTTCAGCAATCAGCATTATCAAAGGGATGTACAAATGCCAACAAGGTGCTGGGAGGATTTGTGTCATTTCTGTGGCAGAGAAGGGGTGTAGAAAAGCAAGCTGGTGAGGTTTTTCTAGTGATACTACACCTGTCACTCATGCCCTTAACCAGGGTAATGATGCAGCTGTAGGAAGTGGAGCAGAGCAGACAGGTTATTTCAGAATAAGAGTTTATCTGAGGAACCATTGGTGCTGTATTAGCTGAGTAATAACAGCACTGAAGCTTTTGCGGTCCAAGTAAGTACCTGACAACCATGACGTAGTTAAAGTGTAACCAGTCCTGACTTTTAAATTATGACATGACTTACCAGTACAAGCTGCCAGATGGAAACAAGCAGTAACTTGTTACAGAATGACTTGGTTGTCTAATCATCTGAACTCACATGCAGGAACTACCCAAGCACTACATCTCCTTGCCTGGTGTCTCTGCGTGTTTCCTGGTGCTCGTTATTGCTGCATCCATGGGCATTTCCTGTACCTGGAGAGAGATTTCAGCCTTCTGGCTAAAGGAAAATATGGTCTGATGAGTTGGATATTGGACTTGAGTGACCTGGGCAAGTCATTTAATCTCCCTCTGCTTCTCTTTCTCCTGTGTCTGCCCTACCTATTTAGACTGCAGATTCTGCAGGTCAGCAGTTGTTTCCTTCTGTGTGCCTGTACAGCTCCTAGCACAGCGGGGCTTTTATATGTTACCTGGATAATATTACCTAGCATATGCTTGATAGCGTAAGAGTAGCTGGGATGTATCTATTTACCTTGAGTACTTTTATGCCCCCTTCCTGTAATGCTGCAGCAAAATCCTTATTTCTGACTCCCTGGCTCAGGACAATCCATTTCCTGCTGAGACTAAAAAGATATTGAAAGCCCTTTCTCCCCTCTCTTTAGCAGTAAGCCTACTCTGTAGTGTCCTCAGTGTGGGTGATGTAAATGTGTTAAAAATAACAGCAATCTTCATGCTATTCCTATAACTGGTATAATTTCTTCATGGGATAAATCTTTGGAAAATGTGGGAGGCATATCCTCTGTCCCACTAAGTCTGCTTTGATGTCACTGGCCCTAAAAAGCAAACTTAAATGGCATAGTTCCCAGTTGGGATTCCCCGTATGTAAGGGACTCCTAAATTGGCATGGAGCCAATATAGCCAGTCCAGTCCTATATCACACAAGGGAGGTGCCCTTTTAGTGGGGTCAGGATCCTGCAGTGCTCTGTTCTGTTATCGCAGTGGCCCTTTTGAGACCACTAGGCAAAGCCTAGAGTAGCTTTGAGGTCGCTCTAAGTTGCACTAAGAGACCATTCAGTCCCTGGCAAGCTTCAGGATCAGAGGTGCTAAGGTGGAACACTACCCACTGTTACCTTTACTTCATATCTTTTTGTCCCTCCTCTGGGCCTGCATATGCCCAGCATTAAGCATAGCTCTTCTGCACCCCAAGGCTGGGAGGCAGCGGAACATTATCTGACAGTAAACCATTATCTAAAGATGGAAACCAGTCACAAACCATGAAACTTAGGAATGATGGGTGAAGGTTCAAAAGTCAAATGTGAGTCCAGGTCCATGTTTTGCAAATACCCACTTTATAATAAGCTGAACCAAGTTGTGGTTCTAAATAGCACCCAAGATTGGGAGAGTTAAATTCAGATCCAAAATGTCTGGCTTATAGCCAACCCAAACATTATTGTTGTTTCTGGATTATGTAGTTTAACAGAAAAAAATGCTCTCATTAAGCAAAGCCAACAAGATACACACTTGTGTCTTATATTTAGTCTATTCTGTGAACTTTATTAAGGTTCCCAGAGAGACGAATTTTTAAAAATGCTTTAAAAATCTGCAACTCCCAAAAGTTTTCTCAAAAATAAAATGTTACCATGTTGCTCTGCAGCAGTTAATTAAGAGATCTATTAAATGCCGACAAGAGCTTCATAATATTATATATTGCAGCAGACACTGTCTGTGGTGTTATAATTATGGTAGTAAAAAACAATTTCCATAATAACCCCTGTTTTCACAAGCTCACAACTTCTGAAACATTCTCTTTTTAGGCTAAAAGTCTTCAGGCTTGGCTTCTGCCCAGAGGTGAATTTTTTTGGAAAGTTTGAGCAAAATCCCTCCAGTCACTCTTGACTTATGGGATGGTTTAAAAAAAAAAACAAAAAACCTTTTTGCATTGTTAAAAAGATACCTAAATATTTCCCCTAGACTTACAGCAAAATTAGTTATTAGAAGCATGAAAAGTGGGCAATACAATCCTTATGAAAGTCCTCAAAGATAGAACTATGAAACATTTTGGAGAATATTGTGTGAGAAAGATGATCAGAAAATCTACAAAGGAAAAATCAAGCCTTTGTGGTGTTGAGTGCATCACTAATACAGTAGATAGAATATTAATTGTCTCTCTTCTATGACTGGATGTTTCTGATGCCTTGGGTAATTTCTGTGCGGGAAGAAATTGAGGAAACCAAGCAAGCACAAGTGAGAGGTAAAAGTTTTCTTGTGAATAAGAATCAGTGGTGGATGGAACTCTAATTCTTATTAGATTGAAGCGTTTTCTTATTCTGCAAACAATTTTTGTGATTAACTGCAATGAAAAGCCAAAGATTTTACATTCTCATAAAACTTGTAAACTGAACATCTGGGGGAAATCATTCTGGCTCAAGCAAAATACTAAGTTTTGATCATTTTGAAACTTGTTTTGACTTTTTGACTCTTTGTTGGATTACTAGCTTACATTTTATGCTGGAAAACTATTATTTTTTTCTTTTTACATAATGTTGAGCAAAATATTTAGACATTAAAAAATTCTCAATTTTTTTAAAGTTGAAAAATGTGTCAAAATCAATTAAAAGTATATTTTCAATAGATGTTTTCTTAATTAAAACCTAAAAACAAAATCCTGACTAGCTATGGTTGAAATGGATGTATAAATTGAAAGTGAAACATGTTACCAGGAACAGTCTGGGCTATTAACTTGAGCCAGAATTGCTGGATTTTAAATTAATTGTATCACTCGGGGAAATGACTGAAAAGGAAAGTGTCTCAATAGTATAAGCAACACAAGAACCTGAGCCTCATTTGAGACCAGTGGTAAAGTTTCACCTCCCCCACCCCCACTTCATTCCTGGTTTGCCCAAAGCTTAAAACAAACTGGGAGCATCTACATGTCACTGTATGGTGCACTACAGCAACATAGCTATCAAGTGCATCTACACATGATTGCCAGTTATGCCACTCTAGTGGCATGTTCCCTGGGTATAGTACACTGCTACAGTGATGTAGCAGCGAAATTTACCCATGTGCTGCTCGCACAGTGCAGTAACCACCCATTCTGTAATGTGCTTTAGGAGAGGGTCATCAACACCGGTGGAATGAAGCGTTTGCAGGAATTGGGGAGACTGTAATGATCCATGAAGCCAAGCGACTCCCTCGCTGCTGCCTGAATAGAAATGCTGCTACCACTGCCGGACAGTGGGCATGTCTACATGCTGCTGTATGGTGATGTTGCTACGGAGCCATGTTTTAGTACTTCCTTTTGGCGATGTGTAGACGTGCCCACTGTTTGGCAGTGGTAGTAGCATTTCTATTCGGGCAGCAGCGATGGAGTTGCTTGACTTCATGGATTATTACAATCTACCTGATTCCTGCAAACTTTTCATTCCACAGGTGTTAATGACCTTCTCCTTTTTTGAAAGTATTAATGTTCCATTAATCAAGCTATTCTTTCTGCTGCAATTCAGCTGTCTCTTAGTTCCTCCTAGGAATATAGCACCTATTTCACAGCCCTACAGACTGTTTTTAAGTCTAACTAAAACATTAACTCAGGTGTGAAAATATCTTTCAGCAAAGTATTGGATGGACTATAAAGATGCTCCAGATGGCTTGATTTTTGTTTTATGAATCTGAGGGGTGTACATGATTTAATTCTAATGAGTACAAGACTAAAGAAACAACACTTTTTTTGTAATTGCTTTTGCCTAGTCTGTAGTGTTTTAATACAAGATGTATAATATAGCAAATCACACAATTCAGTAAAGTTTATATTAGTTTCTGCTTTGATCTTAAGCTGAATAATATACCCGCAGGCCCTTAGCATATTAGTAAAGTTGCTAGTTTCTTTTTAGCTGGAGAAAAATGTGTTATATGCAATGATGTACCACCCGCAGCACACCTTGAGTGGCTGACCTGAACAGCTGATACCATTGCTGCTG